>NW_026893606.1:649620-1299240 GCF_032452875.1 Bos javanicus | reverse complement strand
GGGTGGGTTCCGCGCAGATGGAGACTCAGCTGGAAGTTAAAGGGAAGAATGACAAGGAACTTTATGAATTGGAGCTGTAAGTTAACTCTTTGACAGAGAGAGCGAGATGGTGGTGGGGGACAGCCCCAGTGAAATCAGAGGTGAGAGCACAAAGCAATACAGTAGGCAGACTCTGGATTTTGGAGGGGAGATGCTCGAGAATATCCGGGTGGACTCCTGAGGCTCGATCCCGCATTTGCGTATGCCGAGCCTCCTTCCTCATGACCTTTGTCCAGAGTGGAATGCCTCCCCAGCTCCCGGCACATGATCAGTGCAGGCTCAGTCACGATATCAGTGCCTGCTCAGCCACGTGATCACTGACGGCACAGTCACGTGATCAGCGCCTCTCAGTCACGTTATCACCGTATGATAAACACGTGATCAGTGAGCGACCAGCCACGTGATCACTGCATGCGCAGTCAGGTGGTCAGTTCCTGATCAGCCACCTGATCAGTGCGTGCACAGTCCCCTGATCAGCGCCTGTCAGTCACTGATCACTGCCTGATAACCACGTGATCCGTGCCCGAACAGCCACGTCATCAGTGCATGCGCAGTCACGTGATCAGTGCATGATAGCCACGTGATCAGTCGTGCACAGTCCCATGATCAGCGCCTGTCAGTCACTGATCATTGCCTGATAAACACGTGATCAGTGCATGATGAGCCATGTGATCATTGCCCGATCAGCCACGTCATCAGTGCATGCGAGTCACGTCATCAGTGCATGATAGCCACGTGATCAGTGCATGCTCAGTCACGTGATCTGGACTTGATCAGCCACGTGATCAGTGCCTGCAGAGTCACGTGATCAGGGCCTGCTGAGCTGCGTGATTCCTGCCGGCTCATCTGCATGACAATTGCCATCTGAGCTGCGTGATTCCTGTTGGCTCATCTGCTTGACAATTGCCAGCTGAGCTGCGTGATTCCTGCCTGGTCACGTGCTTGATTATTGCCAGTTGAGCAGCATGATTCATCACTGCTGAGCTCCATGCTTATTGTCTGCTGATTGCGTGGTTCGTGTCTGCTCAGCTCTTTGAGTATCGCCTCCTGAGGTCCCTGTTCGGTCGCCACCTGCCGGGGACCAGCCCCAACTGATCCAGGGTATTCGAAGGAGAGATGGCCTAGGCGACTATTTATATGCTAATCAGAGATGTCAAGAATAATAGTATGAGGAGAGCTCAGTAGGAAAATTCGGTGGAGAAAAGAGCCTGAGTAGCTTGGTTTACGCAGAAGACCAATCAAACTTCAAGACAAGAAGTTTGCACCACTTACGTAGGCCGCAGGCGCCTCTCGAATAGCGAAAGGTGCCTCACCCTAGACACCTTCTCGAGTGGGTCTTAGCAGCCCAGGCATAATTAATAAGCGTGGTGGGTTCCGCGCTCCAGATGGAGACTCAGCTGGAAGTTAAAGGGAAGAATGACAAGGAACTTTATGAATTGGAGCTGTAAGTTAACTCTTTGACAGAGAGAGCGAGATGGTGGTGGGGGACAGCCCCCAGTGAAATCAGAGGTGAGAGCACAAAGCAATACAGTAGGCAGACTCTGGTTTTTGGGGGGAAGATGCTCGAAAATATCCGGGTGGACTCCTGAGGCTCGATCCCGCATTTGCGTATGCCGAGCCTCCTTCCTCATGACCTTTGTCCAGAGTGGAATGCCTCCCCGGCACCCGGCACATGATCAGTGCATGCTCAGTCACGGTATCAGTGCCTGCTCAGCCACGTGATCACTGACGGCACAGTCACGTGATCAGCGCCTCTCAGTCACGTGATCACCGTAGGATAAACACGTGATCAGTGAACGACCAGCCACGTGATCACTGCATGCGCAGTCAGGTGGTCAGTTCCTGATCAGCCACCTGATCAGTGCGTGCACAGTCCCCTGATCAGCGCCTGTCAGTCACTGATCACTGCCTGATAAACACGTGATCAGTGCCCGAACAGCCACGTCATCAGTGCATGCGCAGTCACGTGATCAGTGCATGATAGCCACGTGATCAGTGCGTGCACAGTCCCATGATCAGCGCCTGTCAGTCACTGATCATTGCCTGATAAACACGTGATCAGTGCATGATGAGCCATGTGATCAGTGCCTGATCAGCCACGACATCAGTGCATGCGCAGTCACGTCATCAGTGCATGATAGCCACGTGATCAGTGCATGCTCAGTCACGTGATCTGGACTTGATCAGCCACGTGATCAGTGCCTGCAGAGTCACGTGATCAGGGCCTGCTGAGCTGCGTGATTCCTGCCGGCTCATCTGCATGACAATTGCCATCTGAGCTGCGTGATTCCTGTCGGCTCATCTGCTTGGCAATTGCCAGCTGAGCTGCGTGATTCCTGCCTGGTCACGTGCTTGATTATTGCCAGTTGAGCAGCATGATTCGTCACTGCTGAGCTCCATGCTTATTGCCTGCTGATTGCGTGGTTCGTGTCTGCTCAGCTCTTTGAGTATCGCCTCCTGAGGTCCCTGTTCGGTCGCCACCTGCCGGGGACCAGCCCCAACTGATCCAGGGTATTCGAAGGAGAGATGGCCTAGGCGACTATTTATATGCTAATCAGAGATGTCAAGAATAATAGTATGAGGAGAGCTCAGTAGGAAAATTCGGTGGAGAAAAGAGACTGAGTAGCTTGGTTTACGCGGAAGACCAATCAAACTTCAAGACAAGAAGTTTGCACCACTTACGTAGGCCGCAGGCGCCCTCTCGAATAGCGAAAGGTGCCTCACCCTAGACACCTTCTCGAGTGGGTCTTAGCAGCCCAGGCATAATTAGTAAGCGTGGTGGGTTCCGGCTCCAGATGGAGACTCAGCTGGAAGTTAAAGGGAAGAATGACAAGGAACTTTATGAATTGGAGCTGTAAGTTAACTCTTTGACAGAGAGAGCGAGATGGTGGTGGGGGACAGCCCCCAGTGAAATCAGAGGTGAGAGCACAAAGCAATACAGTAGGCAGACTCTGGGTTTTTTGGGGGGAGATGCTCGAGAATATCCGGGTGGACTCCTGAGGCTCGATCCCGCATTTGCGTATGCCGAGCCTCCTTCCTCATGACCTTTGTCCAGAGTGGAATGCCTCCCCGGCTCCCGGCACATGATCAGTGCATGCTCAGTCACGATATCAGTGCCTGCTCAGCCACGTGATCACTGACGGCACAGTCACGTGATCAGCGCCTCTCAGTCACGTGATCACCGTATGATAAACACGTGATCAGTGAACGAACAGCCACGTGATCACTGCCTGCGCAGTCAGGTGGTCAGTTCCTGATCAGCCACCTGATCAGTGCGTGCACAGTCCCCTGATCAGCGCCTGTCAGTCACTGATCACTGCCTGATGTGCATGATCAGTGCGTGCACAGTCCCATGATCAGCGCATGTCAGTCACTGATCACTGCCTGATAAACACGTGATCAGTGTATGATGAGCCATGTGATCAGTGCCTGATCAGCCACGTCATCAGTGCATGCGCAGTCACGTCATCAGTGCATGATAGCCACGTGATCAGTGCATGCTCAGTCACGTGATCTGGACTTGATCAGCCACGTGATCAGTGCCTGCAGAGTCACGTGATCAGGCCTGCTGAGCTGCGTGATTCCTGCCGCT
The DNA here is from genome assembly GCF_032452875.1 of Bos javanicus. Classification (NCBI taxonomy): domain Eukaryota; kingdom Metazoa; phylum Chordata; class Mammalia; order Artiodactyla; family Bovidae; genus Bos; species Bos javanicus. Next base: position 1,295,609 of record NW_026893606.1, on the reverse strand, counting down.
CATCTGCATGACAATTGTCATCTGAGCTGCGTGATTCCTGTCGGCTCATCTGCTTGACAATTGCCAGCTGAGCTGCGTGATTCCTGCCTGGTCACGTGCTTGATTATTGAGAGTTGAGCAGCATGATTCGTCACTGCTGAGCTCCATGCTTATTGCCTGCTGATTGCGTGGTTCGTGTCTGCTCAGCTCTTTGAGTATCACCTCCTGAGGTCCCTGTTCGGTCGCCACCAGCCGGGGACCAGCCCCAACTGATCCAGGGTATTCGAAGGAGAGATGGCCTAGGCGACTATTTATATGCTAATCAGAGATGTCAAGAATAATAGTATGAGGTGAGCTCAGTAGGAAAATTCGGTGGAGAAAAGAGACTGAGTAGCTTGGTTTACGCGGAAGACCAATCAAACTTCAAGACAAGAAGTTTGCACCACTTACGAGGCCGCAGGCGCCCTCTCGAATAGCGAAAGGTGCCTCACCCTAGACACCTTCTCGAGTGGGTCTTAGCAGCCCAGGCATAATTAGTAAGCGTGGTGGGTTCCGCGCTCCAGATGGAGACTCAGCTGGAAGTTAAAGGGAAGAATGACAAGGAACTTTATGAATTGGAGCTGTAAGTTAACTCTTTGACAGAGAGAGCGAGATGGTGGTGGGGGACAGCCCCCAGTGAAATCAGAGGTGAGAGCAAAAAGTAATACGGTAGGCAGACTCTGGTTTTGGGGGAGATGCTCGAGAATATCCGGGTGGACTCCTGAGGCTCGATCCCGCATTTGCGTATGCCGAGCCTCCTTCCTCATGACCTTTGTCCAGAGTGGAATGCCTCCCCGGCACCCGGTACATGATCAGTGCATGCTCAGTCACGGTATCAGTGCCTGCTCAGCCACGTGATCACTGACGGCACAGTCACGTGATCAGCGCCTCTCAGTCACGTGATCACCGTAGGATAAACACGTGATCAGTGAACGACCAGCCACGTGATCACTGCATGCGCAGTCAGGTGGTCAGTTCCTGATCAGCCACCTGATCAGTGCGTGCACAGTCCCTGATCAGCGCCTGTCAGTCACTGATCACTGCCTGATAAACACGTGATCAGTGCCCGAACAGCCACGTCATCAGTGCATGCGCAGTCACGTGATCAGTGCATGATAGCCACGTGATCAGTGCGTGCAGTCCCATGATCAGCGCCTGTCAGTCACTGATCATTGCCTGATAAACACGTGATCAGTGTATGATGAGCCACGTGATCAGTGCCTGATCAGCCATGTCATCAGTGCATGCGCAGTCACGTCATCAGTGCATGATAGCCACGTGATCAGTGCATGCTCAGTCACGTGATCTGGACTTGATCAGCCACGTGATCAGTGCCTGCAGAGTCACGTGATCAGGGCCTGCTGAGCTGCGTGATTCCTGCCGGCTCATCTGCATGACAATTGCCATCTGAGCTGCGTGATTCCTGTCGGCTCATCTGCTTGGCAATTGCCAGCTGAGCTGCGTGATTCCTGCCTGGTCACGTGCTTGATTATTGCCAGTTGAGCAGCATGATTCGTCACTGCTGAGCTCCATGCTTATTGCCTGCTGATTGCGTGGTTCGTGTCTGCTCAGCTCTTTGAGTATCGCCTCCTGAGGTCCCTGTACGGTCGCCACCTGCCGGGGACCAGCCCCAACTGATCCAGGGTATTCGAAGGAGAGATGGCCTAGGCGACTATTTATATGCTAATCAGAGATGTCAAGAATAATAGTATGAGGAGAGCTCAGTAGGAAAATTCGGTGGAGAAAAGAGATTGAGTAGCTTGGTTTACGCGGAAGACCAATCAAACTTCAAGACAAGAAGTTTGCACCACTTACGTAGGCCGCAGGCGCCCTCTCGAATAGCGAAAGGTGCCTCACCCTAGACACCTTCTCGAGTGGGTCTTAGCAGCCCAGGCATAATTAGTAAGCGTGGTGGGTTCGCGCTCCAGATGGAGACTCAGCTGGAAGTTAAAGGGAAGAATGACAAGGAACTTTATGAATTGGAGCTGTAAGTTAACTCTTTGACAGAGAGAGCGAGATGGTGGTGGGGGACAGCCCCCAGTGAAATCAGAGGTGAGAGCACAAAGCAATACAGTAGGAAGACTCCGGTTTTTTGGGGGGAGATGCTCGAGAATATCCGGGTGGACTCCTGAGGCTCGATCCCGCATTTGCGTATGCCGAGCCTCCTACCTCATGACCTTTGTCCAGAGTGGAATGCCTCCCCGGCTCCCGGCACATGATCAGTGCATGCTCAGTCACGATATCAGTGCCTGCTCAGCCACGTGATCACTGACGGCACAGTCACTTGATCAGCGCCTCTCAGTCACGTGATCACCCTATGATAAACACGTGATCAGTGAACGACCAGCCACGTGATCACTGCCTGCGCGGTCAGGTGGTCAGTTCCTGATCAGCCACCTGATCAGTGCGTGCACAGTCCCTGATCAGCGCCTGTCAGTCACTGATCACTGCCTGATAAACACGTGATCAGTGCCCGAACAGCCACGTCATCAGTGCGTGCACAGTCCCATGATCAGCGCCTGTCAGTCACTGATTGCCTGATAAACACGTGATCAGTGCATGATGAGCCATGTGATCAGTGCCTGATCAGCCACGTCATCAGTGCATGCGCAGTCACGTCATCAGTGCATGATAGCCACGTGATCAGTGCATGCTCAGTCACGTGATCTGGACTTGATCAGCCACGTGATCAGTGCCTGCAGAGTCACGTGATCAGGGCCTGCTGAGCTGCGTGATTCCTGCGGCTCATCTGCATGACAATTGCCAGCTGAGCTGCGTGATTCCTGTCGGCTCATCTGCTTGACAGTTGCCAGCTGAGCTGCGTGATTCCTGCCTGGTCACGTGCTTGATTATTGCCAGTTGAGCAGCATGATTCGTCACTGCTGAGCTCCATGCTTATTGCCTGCTGATTGCGTGGTTCGTGTCTGCTCAGCTCTTTGAGTATCGCCTCCTGAGGTCCCTGTTCGGTTGCCACCTGCCGGGGACCAGCCCCAACTGATCCAGGGTATTCGAAGGAGAGATGGCCTAGGCGACTATTTATATGCTAATCAGAGATGTCAAGAATAATAGTATGAGGAGAGCTCAGTAGGAAAATTCGGTGGAGAAAAGAGACTGAGTAGCTTGGTTTACGCGGAAGACCAATCAAACTTCAAGACAAGAAGTTTGCACCACTTACGTAGGCCGCAGGCGCCCTCTCTAATAGCGAAAGGTGCCTCACCCTAGACACCTTCTCGAGTGGGTCTTAGCAGCCCAGGCATAATTAGTAAGCGTGGTGGGTTCCGCGCTCCAGATGGAGACTCAGCTGGAAGTTAAAGGGAAGAATGACAAGGAACTTTATGAATTGGAGCTGCAAGTTAACTCTTTGACAGAGAGAGCGAGATGGTGGTGGGGGACAGCCCCCAGTGAAATCAGAGGTGAGAGCACAAAGCAATACAGTAGGCAGACTCTGGTTTTTTGGGGGGTAGATGCTCGAGAATATCCGGGTGGACTCCTGAGGCTCGATCCCGCATTTGCGTATGCCGATCCTCCTTCCTCATGACCTTTGTCCAGAGTGGAATGCCTCCCCGGCTCCCGGCACATGATCAGTGCAGGCTCAGTCACGATATCAGTGCCTGCTCAGCCACGTGATCACTGACGGCACAGTCACGTGATCAGCGCCTCTCAGTCACGTGATCACCGTATGATAAACACGTGATCAGTGAACGACCAGCCACGTGATCACTGCCTGCGCAGTCAGGTGGTCAGTTCCTGATCAGCCACCTGATCAGTGCCGTCCCTGATCAGCGCCTGTCAGTCGCACTGCACCTGATAAACACGAGATCAGTGCCCGAACAGCCACGTCATCAGTGCATGCACAGTCATGTGATCAGTGCCTGATAGCCACGTGATCAGTGCGTGCACAGTCCCATGATCAGCGCCTGTCAGTCACTGATCACTGCCTGATAAACACGTGATCAGTGCATGATGAGTGTGATCATGCCGATCAGCCACGTCATCAGTGCATGCGCAGTCACGTCATCAGTGCATGATAGCCACGTGATCAGTGCATGCACAGTCCCATGATCAGCGCCTGTCAGTCACTGATCATTGCCTGATAAACACGTGATCAGTGCATGATGAGCCATGTGATCAGTGCTGATCAGCCACGTCATCAGTGCATGCGCAGTCACGTCATCAGTGCATGATAGCCACGTGATCAGTGCATGCTCAGTCACGTGATCTGACTTGATCAGCCACGTGATCAGTGCCTGCAGAGTCACGTGATCAGGGCCTGCTGAGCTTCGTGATTCCTGCCGGCTCATCTGCATGTGCCATCTGAGCTGCGTGATTCCTGTCGGCTCATCTGCTTGACAATTGCCAGCTGAGCTGCGTGATTCCTGCCTGGTCACGTGCTTGATTATTGCCAGTTGAGCAGCATGATTCGTCACTGCTGAGCTCCATGCTTATTGCCTGCTGATTGCGTGGTTCGTGTCTGCTCAGCTCTTTGAGTATTGCCTCCTGAGGTCCCTGTTCGGTCGCCACCTGCCGGGGACCAGCCCCAACTGATCCAGGGTATTCGAAGGAGAGATGGCCTAGGCGACTATTTATATGCTAATCAGAGATGTCAAGAATAATAATATGAGGAGAGCTCAGTAGGAAAATTCGGTGGAGAAAAGAGACTGAGTAGCTTTGTTTACGCGGAAGACCAATCAAACTTCAAGACAAGAAGTTTGCACCACTTACGTAGGCCGCAGGCGCCCTCTCGAATAGCGAAAGGTGCCTCACCCTAGACACCTTCTCGAGTGGGTCTTAGCAGCCCAGGCATAATTAGTAAGCGTGGTGGGTTCCGCGCTCCAGATGGAGACTCAGCTGGAAGTTAAAGGGAAGAATGACAAGGAACTTTATGAATTGGAGCTGTAAGTTAACTCTTTGACAGAGAGAGCGAGATGGTGGTGGGGGACAGCACCCAGTGAAATCAGAGGTGAGAGCATAAAGGAATACAGTAGGCAGACTCTGGATTTTTTGGAGGGGAGATGCTCGAGAATATCCGGGTGGACTCCTGAGGCTCGATCCCGCATTTGCGTATGCCGAGCCTCCTTCCTCATGACCTTTGTCCAGAGTGGAATGCCTCCCCAGCTCCCGGCACATGATCAGTGCAGGCTCAGTCACGATATCAGTGCCTGCTCAGCCACGTGATCACTGACGGCACAGTCACGTGATCAGCGCCTCTCAGTCACGTTATCACCGTAGGATAAACACGTGATCAGTGAACGACCAGCCACGTGATCACTGCATGCGCAGTCAGGTGGTCAGTTCCTGATCAGCCACCTGATCAGTGCGTGCACAGTCCCTGATCAGCGCCTGTCAGTCACTGATCACTGCCTGATAAACACGTGATCCGTGCCCGAACAGCCACGTCATCAGTGCATGCACAGTCACGTGATCAGTGCATGATAGCCACGTGATCAGTGCGTGCACAGTCCCATGATCAGCGCCTGTCAGTCACTGATCATTGCCTGATAAACACGTGATCAGTGCATGATGAGCCATGTGATCATTGCCTGATCAGCCACGTCATCAGTGCATGCGCAGTCACGTCATCAGTGCATGATAGCCACGTGATCAGTGCATGCTCAGTCACGTGATCTGGACTTGATCAGCCACGTGATCAGTGCCTGCAGAGTCACGTGATCAGGGCCTGCTGAGCTGCGTGATTCCTGCCGGCTCATCTGCATGACAATTGCCATCTGAGCTGCATGATTCCTGTTGGCTCATCTGCTTGACAATTGCCAGCTGAGCTGCGTGATTCCTGCCTGGTCACCTGCTTGATTATTGCCAGTTGAGCAGCATGATTCATCACTGCTGAGCTCCATGCTTATTGTCTGCTGATTGCGTGGTTCGTGTCTGCTCAGCTCTTTGAGTATCGCCTCCTGAGGTCCCTGTTCGGTCGCCACCTGCTGGGGACCAGCCCCAACTGATCCAGGGTATTCGAAGGAGAGATGGCCTAGGCGACTATTTATATGCTAATCAGAGATGTCAAGAATAATAGTATGAGGAGAGCTCAGTAGGAAAATTCGGTGGAGAAAAGAGCCTGAGTAGCTTGGTTTACGCAAAAGACCAATCAAACTTCAAGACAAGAAGTTTGCACCACTTACGTAGGCCACAGGCGCCCTCTCGAATAGCGAAAGGTGCCTCACCCTAGACACCTTCTCGAGTGGGTCTTAGCAGCCCAGGCATAATTAATAAGCGTGGTGGTTTCCGCTCTCCAGATGGAGACTCAGCTGGAAGTTAAAGGGAAGAATGACAAGGAACTTTATGAATTGGAGCTGTAAGTTAACTCTTTGACAGAGAGAGCGAGATGGTGGTGGGGGACAGCCCCCAGTGAAATCAGAGGTGAAAGCACAAAGCAATACAGTAGGCAGACTCTGGTTTTTTGAGGGGGGAGATGCTGGAGAATATCCGGGTGGACTCCTGAGGCTCGATCCCGCATTTGCGTATGCCGAGCCTCCTTCCTCATGACCTTTGTCCAGAGTGGAATGCCTCCCCGGCACCCGGGACATGATCAGTGCATGCTCAGTCACGGTATCAGTGCCTGCTCAGCCACGTGATCACTGACGGCACAGTCACGTGATCAGCGCCTCTCAGTCACGTGATCACCGTAGGATAAACACGTGATCAGTGAACGACCAGCCACGTGATCACTGCATGCGCAGTCAGGTGGTCAGTTCCTGATCAGCCACCTGATCAGTGCGTGCACAGTCCCCTGATCAGCGCCTGTCAGTCACTGATCACTGCCTGATAAACACGTGATCAGTGCCCGAACAGCCACGTCATCAGTGCATGCGCAGTCACGTGATCAGTGCATGATAGCCACGTGATCAGTGCGTGCACAGTCCCATGATCAGCGCCTGTCAGTCACTGATCACTGCCTGATAAACACGTGATCAGTGTATGATGAGCCATGTGATCAGTGCCTGATCAGCCATGACATCAGTGCATGCGCAGTCTACGTCATCAGTGCATGATAGCCACGTGATCAGTGCATGCTCAGTCACGTGATCTGGACTTGATCAGCCACGTGATCAGTGCCTGCAGAGTCACGTGATCAGGGCCTGCTGAGCTGCGTGATTCCTGCCGGCTCATCTGCATGACAATTGCCATCTGAGCTGCGTGATTCCTGTCGGCTCATCTGCTTGGCAATTGCCAGCTGAGCTGCGTGATTCCTGCCTGGTCACGTGCTTGATTATTGCCAGTTGAGCAGCATGATTCGTCACTGCTGAGCTCCATGCTTATTGCCTGCTGATTGCGTGGTTCGTGTCTGCTCAGCTCTTTGAGTATCGCCTCCTGAGGTCCCTGTTCGGTCGCCACCTGCCGGGGACCAGCCCCAACTGATCCAGGGTATTCGAAGGAGAGATGGCCTAGGCGACTATTTATATGCTAATCAGAGATGTCAAGAATAATAGTATGAGGAGAGCTCAGTAGGAAAATTCGGTGGAGAAAAGAGACTGAGTAGCTTGGTTTACGCGGAAGACCAATCAAACTTCAAGACAAGAAGTTTGCACCACTTACGTAGGCCGCAGGCGCCTCTCGAATAGCGAAAGGTGCCTCACCCTAGACACCTTCTCGAGTGGGTCTTAGCAGCCCAGGCATAATTAGTAAGCGTGGTGGGTTCCGCGCTCCAGATGGAGACTCAGCTGGAAGTTAAAGGGAAGAATGACAAGGAACTTTATGAATTGGAGCTGTAAGTTAACTCTTTGACAGAGAGAGCGAGATGGTGGTGGGGGACAGCCCCCAGTGAAATCAGAGGTGAGAGGATAAAGCAATACAGTAGGCAGACTCTGGATTTTTTGGAGGGGAGATGCTCGAGAATATCCGGGTGGACTCCTGAGGCTCGATCCCGCATTTGCGTATGCCGAGCCTCCTTCCTCATGACCTTTGTCCAGAGTGGAATGCCTCCCCAGCTCCCGGCACATGATCAGTGCAGGCTCAGTCACGATATCAGTGCCTGCTCAGCCACGTGATCCCTGACGGCACAGTCACGTGATCAGCGCCTCTCAGTCACGTGATCACCGTAGGATAAACACGTGATCAGTGAACGAACAGCCACGTGATCACTGCCTGCGCAGTCAGGTGGTCAGTTCCTGATCAGCCACCTGATCAGTGCGTGCACAGTCCCCTGATCAGCGCCTGTCAGTCACTGACACTGCCTGATAAACACGTGATCAGTGCCCGAACAGCCACGTGATCAGTGCGTGCACAGTCCCATGATCAGCGACTGTCAGTCACTGATCACTGCATGATAAACACGTGATCAGTGCATGATGAGCCATGTGATCAGTGCCTGATCAGCCACGTCATCAGTGCATGCGCAGTCACGTCATCAGTGCATGATAGCCACGTGATCAGTGCATGCTCAGTCACGTGATCTGGACTTGATCAGCCACGTGATCAGTGCCTGCAGAGTCACGTGATCAGGGCCTGCTGAGCTGCGTGATTCCTGCCGGCTCATCTGCATGACAATTGCCATCTGAGCTGCGTGATTCCTGTCGGCTCATCTGCTTGACAATTGCCAGCTGAGCTGCGTGATTCCTGCCTGGTCACGTGCTTGATTATTGCCAGTTGAGCAGCATGATTCGTCACTGCTGAGCTCCATGCTTATTGCCTGCTGATTGCGTGGTTCGTGTCTGCTCAGCTCTTTGAGTATCGCCTCCTGAGGTCCCTGTTCGGTCGCCACCTGCCGGGGACCAGCCCCAACTGATCCAGGGTATTCGAAGGAGAGATGGCCTAGGCGACTATTTATATGCTAATCAGAGATGTCAAGAATAATAGTATGAGGAGAGCTCAGTAGGAAAATTCGGTGGAGAAAAGAGATTGAGTAGCTTGGTTTACGCGGAAGACCAATCAAACTTCAAGACAAGAAGTTTGCACCACTTACGTAGGCCGCAGGCGCCCTCTCGAATAGCGAAAGGTGCCTCACCCTAGACACCTTCTCGAGTGGGTCTTAGCAGCCCAGGCATAATTAGTAAGCGTGGTGGGTTCCGCGCTCCACATGGAGACTCAGCTGGAAGTTAAAGGGAAGAATGACAAGGAACTTTATGAATTGGAGCTGTAAGTTAACTCTTTGACAGAGAGAGCGAGATGGTGGTGGGGGACAGCCCCCAGTGAAATCAGAGGTGAGAGCACAAAGCAATACAGTAGGCAGACTCTGGTTTTTTGGGGGGAGATGCTCGAGAATATCCGGGTGGACTCCTGAGGCTCGATCCCGCATTTGCGTATGCAAAGCCTCCTTCCTCATGACCTTTGTCCAGAGTGGAATGCCTCCCCGGCACCCGGCACATGATCAGTGCATGCTCAGTCACGGTATCAGTGCCTGCTCAGCCACGTGATCACCGTATGATAAACACGTGATCAGTGCCCGAACAGCCACGTCATCAGTGCATGCCCAGTCACGTGATCAGTGCATGATAGCCACGTGATCAGTGCATGATAGCCACGTGATCAGTGCATGCACAGTCCCATGATCAGCGCCTGTCAGTCACTGATCATTGCCTGATAAACACGTGATCAGTGCATGATGAGCCATGTGATCAGTGCCTGATCAGCCACGTCATCAGTGCATGCGCAGTCACGTCATCAGTGCATGATAGCCACGTGATCAGTGCATGCTCAGTCACGTGATCTGGACTTGATCAGCCACGTGATCAGTGCCTGCAGAGTCACGTGATCAGGGCCTGCTGAGCTGCGTGATTCCTGCCGGCTCATCTGCATGACAATTGCCATCTGAGCTGCGTGATTCCTGTCGGCTCATCTGCTTGACAATTGCCAGCTGAGCTGCGTGATTCCTGCCTGGTCACGTGCTTGATTATTGCCAGTTGAGCAGCATGATTCGTCACTGCTGAGCTCCATGCTTATTGCCTGCTGATTGCGTGGTTCGTGTCTGCTCAGCTCTTTGAGTATTGCCTCCTGAGGTCCCTGTTCCGTTGCCACCTGCCGGGGACCAGCCCCAACTGATCCAGGGTATTCGAAGGAGAGATGGCCTAGGCGACTATTTATATGCTAATCAGAGATGTCAAGAATAATAATATGAGGAGAGCTCAGTAGGAAAATTTGGTGGAGAAAAGAGACTGAGTAGCTTGGTTTACGCGGAAGACCAATCAAACTTCAAGACAAGAAGTTTGCACCACTTACGTAGGCCGCAGGCGCCCTCTCGAATAGCGAAAGGTGCCTCACCCTCGACACCTTCTCGAGTGGGTCTTAGCAGCCCAGGCATAATTAGTAAGCGTGGTGGGTTCCGCGCTCCAGATGGAGACTCAGCTGGAAGTTAAAGGGAAGAATGACAAGGAACTTTATGAATTGGAGCTGTAAGTTAACTCTTTGACAGAGAGAGCGAGATGGTGGTGGGGGACAGCCCCCAGTGAAATCAGAGGTGAGAGCATAAAGCAATACAGTAGGCAGACTCTGGATTTTTTGGAGGGGAGATGCTCGAGAATATCCGGGTGGACTCCTGAGGCTCGATCCCGCATTTGCGTATGCCGAGCCTCCTTCCTCATGACCTTTGTCCAGAGTGGAATGCCTCCCCGGCACCCGGCACATGATCAGTGCATGCTCAGTCACGGTATCAGTGCCTGCTCAGCCACGTGATCACCGTATGATAAACACGTGATCAGTGAACGACCAGCCACGTGATCACTGCATGCGCAGTCAGGTGGTCAGTTCCTGATCAGCCACCTGATCAGTGCGTGCACAGTCCCCTGATCAGCGCCTGTCAGTCACTGATCACTGCCTGATAAACACGTGATCAGTGCCCGAACAGCCAAGTCATCAGTGCATGCGCAGTCACGTGATCAGTGCATGATAGCCACGTGATCAGTGCATGCACAGTCCCATGATCAGCGCCTGTCAGTCACTGATCATTGCCTGATAAACACGTGATCAGTGCATGATGAGCCATGTGATCAGTGCCTGATCAGCCACGTCATCAGTGCATGCGCAGTCACGTCATCAGTGCATGATAGCCACGTGATCAGTGCATGCTCAGTCACGTGATCTGGACTTGATCAGCCACGTGATCAGTGCCTGCAGAGTCACGTGATCAGGGCCTGCTGAGCTGCGTGATTCCTGCCGGCTCATCTGCATGACAATTGCCATCTGAGCTGCGTGATTCCTGTCGGCTCATCTGCTTGACAATTGCCAGCTGAGCTGCGTGATTCCTGCCTGGTCACGTGCTTGATTATTGCCAGTTGAGCAGCATGATTCGTCACTGCTGAGCTCCATGCTTATTGCCTGCTGATTGCGTGGTTCGTGTCTGCTCAGCTCTTTGAGTATTGCCTCCTGAGGTCCCTGTTCCGTCGCCACCTGCCGGGGACCAGCCCCAACTGATCCAGGGTATTCGAAGGAGAGATGGCCTAGGCGACTATTTATATGCTAATCAGAGATGTCAAGAATAATAATATGAGGAGAGCTCAGTAGGAAAATTCGGTGGAGAAAAGAGACTGAGTAGCTTGGTTTACGCGGAAGACCAATCAAACTTCAAGACAAGAAGTTTGCACCACTTACGTAGGCCGCAGGCGCCCTCTCGAATAGCGAAAGGTGCCTCACCCTAGACACCTTCTCGAGTGGGTCTTAGCAGCCCAGGCATAACTAGTAAGCGTGGTGGGTTCCGCGCTCCAGATGGAGACTCAGCTGGAAGTTAAAGGGAAGAATGACAAGGAACTTTATGAATTGGAGCTGTAAGTTAACTCTTTGACAGAGAGAGCGAGATGGTGGTGGGGGACAGCCCCCAGTGAAATCAGAGGTGAGAGCACAAAGCAATACAGTAGGCAGACTCTGGATTTTATGGGGGGGAGATGCTCGAGAATATCCGGGTGGACTCCTGAGGCTCGATCCCGCATTTGCGTATGCCGAGCCTCCTTCCTCATGACCTTTCTCCAGAGTGGAATGCCTCCCCGGCTCCCGGCCCATGATCAGTGCATGCTAAGTCACGATATCAGTGCCTGCTCAGCTACGTGATCACTGACGCCACAGTCACGTGATCAGCGCCTCTCAGTCCCGTGATCTGGACTTGATCAGCCACGTGATCAGTGCCTGCAGAGTCACGTGATCAGGGCCTGCTGAGCTGCGTGATTCCTGCCGGCGCCTCTGCATGACAATTGCCAGCTGAGCTGCGTGATTCCTGCCTGGTCACGAGCTTGATTATTGCCAGTTGAGCAGCATGATTCGTCACTGCTGAGCTCCATGCTTATTGCCTGCTGATTGCGTGGTTCGTGTCTGCTCAGCTCTTTGAGTATCACCTTCTGAGGTCCCTGTTCGGTCGCCACCTGCCGGGGACCAGCCCCAACTGATCCAGGGTATTCGAAGGAGAGATGGCCTAGGCGACTATTTATATGCTAATCAGAGATGTCAAGAATAATAGTATGAGGAGAGCTCAGTAGGAAAATTCGGTGGAGAAAAGAGACTGAGTAGCTTGGTTTACGCGGAAGACCAATCAAACTTCAAGACAAGAAGTTTGCACCACTTACGTAGGCCGCAGGCGCCCTCTCGAATAGCGAAAGGTGCCTCACCCTAGACACCTTCTCGAGTGGGTCTTAGCAGCCCAGGCATAATTAGTAAGCGTGGTGGGTTCCGCGCTCCAGATGGAGACTCAGCTGGAAGTTAAAGGGAAGAATGACAAGGAACTTTATGAATTGGAGCTGTAAGTTAACTCTTTGACAGAGAGAGCGAGATGGTGGTGGGGGACAGCCCCCAGTGAAATCAGAGGTAAGAGCAAAAGCAATACAGTAGGCAGACTCTGGTTTTTTTGGGGGAGATGCTCGAGAATACCCGGGTGGATTCCTGACGCTCGATCCCGCATTTGCGTATGCCGAGCCTCCTTCCTCATGACCTTTGTCCAGAGTGGAAGGCCTCCCCGGCTCCCGGCACATGATCAGTGCATGCTCAGTCACGATATCAGTGCCTGCTCAGCCACGTGATCACTGACGGCACAGTCACGTGATCAGCGCCTCTCAGTCACGTGATCACCGGATGATAAACACGTGATCAGTGAACGAACAGCCACGTGATCACTGCATGCGCAGTCAGGTGGTCAGTGCCTGATCAGCCACGTCATCAGTGCATGCGCAGTCACGTCATCAGTGCATGATAGCCACGTGATCAGTGCATGCTCAGTCACGTGATCTGGACTTGATCAGCCACGTGATCAGTGCCTGCAGAGTCACGTGATCAGGGCCTGCTGAGCTGCGTGATTCCTGCCGGCTCATCTGCTTGATAATTGCCAGCTGAGCTGCGTGATTCCTGCCTGGTCACGTGCTTGATTATTGCCAGTTGAGCAGCATGATTCGTCACTGCTGAGCTCCATGCTTATTGCCTGCTGATTGCGTGGTTCGTGTCTGCTCAGCTCTTTGAGTATCGCCTCCTGAGGTCCCTGTTCGGTCGCCACCTGCCGGGGTCCAGCCCCAACTGATCCAGGGTATTCGAAGGAGAGATGGCCTAGGCGACTATTTATATGCTAATCAGAGATGTCAAGAATAATAGTATGAGGAGAGCTCAGTAGGAAAATTCGGTGGAGAAAAGAGACTGAGTAGCTTGGTTTACGCGGAAGACCAATCAAACTTCAAGACAAGAAGTTTGCACCACTTACGTAGGCCGCAGGCGCCCTCTCGAATAGCGAAAGGTGCCTCACCCTAGACACCTTCTCGAGTGGGTCTTAGCAGCCCAGGCATAATTAGTAAGCGTGGTGGGTTCCGCGCTCCAGATGGAGACTCAGCTGGAAGTTAAAGGGAAGAATGACAAGGAACTTTATGAATTGGAGCTGTAAGTTAACTCTTTGACAGAGAGAGCGAGATGGTGGTGGGGGACAGCCCCAGTGAAATCAGAGGTGAGAGCACAAAGCAATACAGTAGGCAGACTCTGGTTTTTTTTGGGGGGGAGATGCTCGAGAATATCCGGGTGGACTCCTGAGGCTCGATCCCGCATTTGCGTATGCCGAGCCTCCTTCCTCATGACCTTTGTCCAGAGTGGAAGGCCTCCCCGGCTCCCGGCACATGATCAGTGCATGCTCAGTCACGATATCAGTGCATGCTCAGCCACGTGATCACTGACGGCACAGTCACGTGATCAGCGCCTCTCAGTCACGTGATCACCGTAGGATAAACACGTGATCAGTGAACGACCAGCCACGTGATCACTGCATGCGCAGTCAGGTGGACAGTTCCTGATCAGCCACCTGATGAGTGCGTGCACAGTCCCCTGATCAGCGCCTGTCAGTCACTGATCACTGCCTGATAAACACGTGATCAGTGCCCGAACAGCCACGTCATCAGTGCATGCGCAGTCACTTGATCAGTGCATGATAGCCACGTGATCAGTGCGTGCACAGTTCCATGATCAGCGCCTGTCAGTCACTGATCACTGCCTGATAAACACGTGATCAGTGCATGATGAGCCATGTGATCAGTGCCTGATCAGCCACGTCATCAGTGCATGCGCAGTCACGTCATCAGTGCATGATAGCCACGTGATCAGTGCATGCTCAGTCCCGTGATCTGGACTTGATCAGCCACGTGATCAGTGCCTGCAGAGTCACGTGATCAGGGCCTGCTGAGCTGCGTGATTCCTGCCGGGTCATCTGCTTGACAATTGCCAGCTGAGCTGCGTGATTCCTGCCTGGTCACGTGCTTGATTATAGCCAGTTGAGCAGCATGATTCGTCACTGCTGAGCTCCATGCTTATTGCCTGCTGATTGCGTGGTTCGTGTCTGCTCAGCTCTTTGAGTATCGCCTCCTGAGGTCCCTGTTCGGTCGCCACCTGCCGGGGACCAGCCCCAACTGATCCAGGGTATTCGAAGGAGAGATGGCCTAGGCGACTATTTATATGCTAATCAGAGATGTCAAGAATAATAGTATGAGGAGAGCTCAGTAGGAAAATTCGGTGGAGAAAAGAGACTGAGTAGCTTGGTTTACGCGGAAGACCAATCAAACTTCAAGACAAGAAGTTTGCACCACTTACGTAGGCCGCAGGCGCCCTCTCGAATAGCGAAAGGTGGCTCACCCTAGACACCTTCTCGAGTGGGTCTTAGCAGCCCAGGCATAATTAGTAAGCGTGGTGGGTTCCGCGCTCCAGATGGAGACTCAGCTGGAAGTTAAAGGGAAGAATGACAAGGAACTTTATGAATTGGAGCTGTAAGTTAACTCTTTGACAGAGAGAGCGAGATGGTGGTGGGGGACAGCCCCCAGTGAAATCAGAGGTAAGAGCAAAAGCAATACAGTAGGCAGACTCTGGTTTTTTTGGGGGGAGATGCTCGAGAATACCCGGGTGGACTCCTGACACTCGATCCCGCATTTGCGTATGCCGAGCCTCCTTCCTCATGACCTTTGTCCAGAGTGGAAGGCCTCCCCGGCTCCCGGCACATGATCAGTGCATGCTCAGTCACGATATCAGTGCCTGCTCAGCCACGTGATCACTGACGGCACAGTCACGTGATCAGCGCCTCTCAGTCACGTGATCACCGGATGATAAACACGTGATCAGTGAACGAACAGCCACGTGATCACTGCATGCGCAGTCAGGTGGTCAGTGCCTGATCAGCCACGTCATCAGTGCATGCGCAGTCACGTCATCAGTGCATGATAGCCACGTGATCAGTGCATGCTCAGTCACGTGATCTGGACTTGATTAGCCACGTGATCAGTGCCTGCAGAGTCACGTGATCAGGGCCTGCTGAGCTGCGTGATTCCTGCCGGCTCATCTGCTTGATAATTGCCAGCTGAGCTGCGTGATTCCTGCCTGGTCACGTGCTTGATTATTGCCAGTTGAGCAGCATGATTCGTCACTGCTGAGCTCCATGCTTATTGCCTGCTGATTGCGTGGTTCGTGTCTGCTCAGCTCTTTGAGTATCGCCTCCTGAGGTCCCTGTTCGGTCGCCACCTGCCGGGGACCAGCCCCAACTGATCCAGGGTATTCGAAGGAGAGATGGCCTAGGCGACTATTTATATGCTAATCAGAGATGTCAAGAATAATAGTATGAGGAGAGCTCAGTAGGAAAATTCGGTGGAGAAAAGAGACTGAGTAGCTTGGTTTACGCGGAAGACCAATCAAACTTCAAGACAAGAAGTTTGCACCACTTACGTAGGCCGCAGGCGCCCTCTCGAATAGCGAAAGGTGCCTCACCCTAGACACCTTCTCGAGTGGGTCTTAGCAGCCCAGGCATAATTAGTAAGCGTGGTGGGTTCCGCGCTCCAGATGGAGACTCAGCTGGAAGTTAAAGGGAAGAATGACAAGGAACTTTATGAATTGGAGCTGTAAGTAAACTCTTTGACAGAGAGAGCGAGATGGTGGTGGGGGACAGCCCCAGTGAAATCAGAGGTGAGAGCACAAAGCAATACAGTAGGCAGACTCTGGTTTTTTTTTGGGGGGAGATGCTCGAGAATATCCGGGTGGACTCCTGAGGCTCGATCCCGCATTTGCGTATGCCGAGCCTCCTTCCTCATGACCTTTGTCCAGAGTGGAAGGCCTCCCCGGCTCCCGGCACATGATCAGTGCGTGCTCAGTCACGATATCAGTGCATGCTCAGCCACGTGATCACTGACGGCACAGTCACGTGATCAGCGCCTCTCAGTCACGTGATCACCGTAGGATAAACACGTGATCAGTGAACGACCAGCCACGTGATCACTGCATGCGCAGTCAGGTGGACAGTTCCTGATCAGCCACCTGATGAGTGCGTGCACAGTCCCCTGATCAGCGCCTGTCAGTCACTGATCACTGCCTGATAAACACGTGATCAGTGCCCGAACAGCCACGTCATCAGTGCATGCGCAGTCACTTGATCAGTGCATGATAGCCACGTGATCAGTGCGTGCACAGTCCCATGATCAGCGCCTGTCAGTCACTGATCACTGCCTGATAAACACGTGATCAGTGCATGATGAGCCATGTGATCAGTGCCTGATCAGCCACGTCATCAGTGCATGCGCAGTCACGTCATCAGTGCATGATAGCCACGTGATCAGTGCGTGCACAGTCCCATGATCAGCGCCTGTCAGTCACTGATCACTGCCTGATAAACACGTGATCAGTGCCTGATCAGCCACGTCATCAGTGCATGCGCAGTCACGTCATCAGTGCATGATAGCCACGTGATCAGTGCATGCTCAGTCACGTGATCTGGACTTGATCAGCCACGTGATCAGTGCCTGCAGAGTCACGTGATCAGGGCCTGCTGAGCTGCGTGATTCCTGCCGGCTCATCTGCATGACAATTGCCATCTGAGCTGCGTGATTCCTGTCGGCTCATCTGCTTGACAATTGCCAGCTGAGCTGCGTGATTCCTGCCTGGTCACGTGCTTGATTATTGCCAGTTGAGCAGCATGATTCGTCACTGCTGAGCTCCATGCTTATTGCCTGCTGATTGCGTGGTTCGTGTCTGCTCAGCTCTTTGAGTATCACCTCCTGAGGTCCCTGTTCGGTCGCCACCTGCCGGGGACCAGCCCCAACTGATCCAGGGTATTCGAAGGAGAGATGGCCTAGGCGACTATTTATATGCTAATCAGAGATGTCAAGAATAATAGTATGAGGAGAGCTCAGTAGGAAAATTCGGTGGAGAAAAGAGACTGAGTAGCTTGGTTTACGCGGAAGACCAATCAAACTTCAAGACAAGAAGTTTGCACCACTTACGTAGGCCGCAGGCGCCCTCTCGAATAGCGAAAGGTGCCTCACCCTAGACACCTTCTCGAGTGGGTCTTAGCAGCCCAGGCATAATTAGTAAGCATGGTGGGTTCCGCGCTCCAGATGGAGACTCAGCTGGAAGTTAAAGGGAAGAATGACAAGGAACTTTATGAATTGGAGCTGTAAGTAAACTCTTTGACAGAGAGAGCGAGATGGTGGTGGGGGACAGCCCCCAGTGAAATCAGAGGTGAGAGCAAAAGCAATACAGTAGGCAGACTCTGGTTTTTTTGGGGGGAGATGCTCGCGAATATCCGGGTGGACTCCTGAGGCTCGATCCCGCATTTGCGTATGCCGAGCCTCCTTCCTCATGACCTTTGTCCAGAGTGGAAGGCCTCCCCGGCTCCCGGCACATGATCAGTGCATGCTCAGTCACGATATCAGTGCCTGCTCAGCCACGTGATCACTGACGGCACAGTCACGTGATCAGCGCCTCTCAGTCACGTGATCACCGTAGGATAAACACGTGATCAGTGAACGACCAGCCACGTGATCACTGCATGCGCAGTCAGGTGGTCAGTTCCTGATCATCCACCTGATCAGCGCCTGTCATTCACTGATCACTGCCTGATAAACACGTGATCAGTGCCCCAACAGCCACGTCATCAGTGCATGCGCAGTCATGTGGTCAGTGCATGATAGCCACGTGATCAGTGCGTGCACAGTCCCATGATCAGCGCCTGTCAGTCACTGATCATTGCCTGATAAAAAGGTGATCAGTGCATGATGAGCCATGTAATCAGTGCCTGATCAGCCACGTCATCAGTGCATGCACAGTCACGTGATCAGTGCATGATAGCCACGTGATCAGTGCGTGCACAGTCCCATGATCAGCGCCTGTCAGTCACTGATCATTGCCTGATAAACAGGTGATCAGTGCATGATAGCCACGTGATCAGTGTATGCTCAGTCACGTGATTTGTACTTGATCAGCCACGTGATCAGTGCCTGCAGAGTCACGTGATCCGGGCCTGCTGAGCTGCGTGATTCCTGCCGGCTCATCTGCATGACAATTTCCATCTGAGCTGCGTGATTCCTGCCTGGTCACGTGCTTGATTATTGCCAGTTGAGCAGCATGATTCGTCACTGCTGAGCTCCATGCTTATTGCCTGCTGATTGCGTGGTTCGTGTCTGCTCAGCTCTTTGAGTATCGCCTCCTGAGGTCCCTGTTCGGTCGCCACCTGCCGGGGACCAGCCCCAACTGATCCAGGGTATTCGAAGGAGAGATGGCCTAGGCGACTATTTATATGCTAATCAGAGATGTCAAGAATAATAGTATGAGGAGAGCTCAGTAGGAAAATTCGGTGGAGAAAACAGACTGAGTAGCTTGGTTTACGGGGAAGACCAATCAAACTTCAAGACAAGAAGTTTGCACCACTTACGTAGGCTGCAGGCGCCCTCTCGAATAGCGAAAGGTGCCTCACCCTAGACACCTTCTCGAGTGGGTCTTAGCAGCCCAGGCATAATTAGTAAGCGTGGTGGGTTCCGCGCTCCAGATGGAGACTCAGCTGGAAGTTAAAGGGAAGAATGACAAGGAACTTTATGAATTGGAGCTGTAAGTTAACTCTTTGACAGAGAGAGCGAGATGGTGGTGGGGGACAGCCCCCAGTGAAATCAGAGGTGAGAGCAAAAGCAATACAGTAGGCAGACTCTGGTTTTTTTGGGGGGAGATGCTCGAGAATATCCGGGTGGACTCCTGAGGCTCGATCCCGCATTTGCTTATGCCGAGCGTCCTTCCTCATGACCTTTGTCCAGAGTGGAAGGCCTCCCCGGCTCCCGGCACATGATCAGTGCATGCTCAGTCACGATATCAGTGCCTGCTCAGCCACGTGATCACTGACGGCACAGTCACGTGATCAGCGCCTCTCAGTCACGTGATCACCGTATGATAAACACGTGATCAGTGAACGACCAGCCACGTGATCACTGCATGCGCAGTCAGGTGGTCAGTTCCTGATCAGCCACCTGATCAGTGCGTGCACAGTCCCCTGATCAGCGCCTGTCAGTCACTGATCACTGCCTGATAAACACGTGATCAGTGCCCGAAAAGCCACGTCATCAGTGCATGCGTAGTCACGTGATCAGTGCATGATAGCCACGTGATCAGTGCGTGCACAGTCCCATGATCAGCGCCTGTCAGTCACTGATCATTGCCTGATAAACGTGATCAGTGCATGATGAGCCATGTGATCAGTGCCTGATGAGCCACGTCATCAGTGCATGCGCAGTCACGTCATCAGTGCATGATAGCCACGTGATCAGTGCATGCTCAGTCACGTGATCTGGACTTGATCAGCCACGTGATCAGTGCCTGCAGAGTCACGTGATCAGGGCCTGCTGAGCTGCGTGATTCCTGCCGGCTCATCTGCTTGACAATTGCCAGCTGAGCTGCGTGATTCCTGCCTGGTCACGTGCTTGATTATTGCCAGTTGAGCAGCATGATTCGTCACTGCTGAGCTCCATGCTTATTGCCTGCTGATTGCGTGGTTCGTGTCTGCTCAGCTCTTTGAGTATCGCCTCCTGAGGTCCCTGTTCGGTCGCCACCTGCCGGGGACCAGCCCCAACTGATCCAGGGTATTCGAAGGAGAGATGGCCTAGGCGACTATTTATATGCTAATCAGAGATGTCAAGAATAATAGTATGAGGAGAGCTCAGTAGGAAAATTCGGTGGAGAAAAGAGACTGAGTAGCTTGGTTTACGCGGAAGACCAATCAAACTTCAAGACAAGAAGTTTGCACCACGTACGAAGGCCGCAGGCGCCCTCTCGAATAGCGAAAGGTGCCTCACCCTAGACACCTTCTCGAGTGGGTCTTAGCAGCCCAGGCATAATTAGTAAGCGTGGTGGGTTCCGCGCTCCAGATGGAGACTCAGCTGGAAGTTAAAGGGAAGAATGACAAGGAACTTTATGAATTGGAGCTGTAAGTAAACTCTTTGACAGAGAGAGCGAGATGGTGGTGGGGGACAGCCCCCAGTGAAATCAGAGGTGAGAGCAAAAGCAATACAGTAGGCAGACTCTGGTTTTTTTGGGGAGAGATGCTCGAGAATATCCGGGTGGACTCCTGAGGCTCGATCCCGCATTTGCGTATGCCGAGCCTCCTTCCTCATGACCTTTGTCCAGAGTGGAAGGCCTCCCCGGCTCCCGGCACATGATCAGTGCATGCTCAGTCACGATATCAGTGCCTGCTCAGCCACGTGATCACTGACGGCACAGTCACGTGATCAGCGCCTCTCAGTCACGTGATCACCGTAGGATAAACACGTGATCAGTGAACGACCAGCCACGTGATCACTGCATGCGCAGTCAGGTGGTCAGTTCCTGATCAGCCACCTGATCAGTGCGTGCACAGTCCCCTGATCAGCGCCTGTCAGTCACTGATCACTGCCTGATAAACACGTGATCAGTGCGCGAACAGCCACGTCATCAGTGCATGGGCAGTCACGTGATCAGTGCCTGATAGCCACGTGATCAGTGCGTGCACAGTCCCATGATCAGCGCCTGTCAGTCACTGATCACTGCCTGATAAACACGTGATCAGTGCCTGATCAGCCACGTCATCAGTGCATGCGCAGTCACGTCATCAGTGCATGATAGCCACGTGATCAGTGCATGCTCAGTCACGTGATCTGGACTTGATCAGCCACGTGATCAGTGCCTGCAGAGTCACGTGATCAGGGCCTGCTGAGCTGCGTGATTCCTGCCGGCTCATCTGCTTGACAATTGCCAGCTGAGCTGCGTGATTCCTGCCTGGTCACGTGCTTGATTATTGCCAGTTGAGCAGCATGATTCGTCACTGCTGAGCTCCATGCTTATTGCCTGCTGATTGCGTGGTTCGTGTCTGCTCAGCTCTTTGAGTATCGCCTCCTGAGGTCCCTGTTCGGTCGCCACCTGCCGGGGACCAGCCCCAACTGATCCAGGGTATTCGAAGGAGAGATGGCCTAGGCGACTATTTATATGCTAATCAGAGATGTCAAGAATAATAGTATGAGGAGAGCTCAGTAGGAAAATTCGGTGGAGAAAAGAGACTGAGTAGCTTGGTTTACGCGGAAGACCAATCAAACTTCAAGACAAGAAGTTTGCACCACTTACGAAGGCCGTAGCGCCCTCTCGAATAGCGAAAGTTGCCTCACCCTAGACACCTTCTCGAGTGGGTCTTAGCAGCCCAGGCATAATTAGTAAGCGTGGTGGGTTCCGCGCTCCAGATGGAGACTCAGCTGGAAGTTAAAGGGAAGAATGACAAGGAACTTTATGAATTGGAGCTGTAAGTAAACTCTTTGACAGAGAGAGCGAGATGGTGGTGGGGGACAGCCCCCAGTGAAATCAGAGGTGAGAGCAAAAGCAATACAGTAGGCAGACTCTGGTTTTTTTGGGGAGAGATGCTCGAGAATATCCGGGTGGACTCCTGAGGCTCGATCCCACATTTGCGTATGCCGAGCCTCCTTCCTCATGACCTTTGTCCAGAGTGGAAGGCCTCCCCGGCTCCCGGCACATGATCAGTGCATGCTCAGTCACGATATCAGTGCCTGCTCAGCCACGTGATCACTGACGGCACAGTCACGTGATCAGCGCCTCTCAGTCACGTGATCACCGTAGGATAAACACGTGATCAGTGAACGACCAGCCACGTGATCACTGCATGCGCAGTCAGGTGGTCAGTTCCTGATCAGCCACCTGATCAGCGCCTGTCAGTCACTGATCACTGCCTGATAAACACGTGATCAGTGCCCCAACAGCCACGTCATCAGTGCATGGGCAGTCATGTGGTCAGTGCATGATAGCCACGTGATCAGTGCGTGCACAGTCCCATGATCAGCGCCTGTCAGTCACTGATCATTGCCTGATAAAAAGGTGATCAGTGCATGATGAGCCATGTGATCAGTGCCTGATCAGCCACGTCATCAGTGCATGCACAGTCACGTGATCAGTGCATGATAGCCACGTGATCAGTGCGTGCACAGTCCCATGATCAGCGCCTGTCAGTCACTGATCATTGCCTGATAAACAGTGATCAGTGCATGATAGCCACGTGATCAGTGTATGCTCAGTCACGTGATTTGTGCTGGATCAGTGCCTGCAGAGTCACGTGATCCCGGCCTGCTGAGCTGCGTGATTCCTGCCGGCTCATCTGCATGACAATTGCCATCTGAGCTGCGTGATTCCTGCCTGGTCACGTGCTTGATTATTGCCAGTTGAGCAGCATGATTCGTCACTGCTGAGCTCCATGCTTATTGCCTGCTGATTGCGTGGTTCGTGTCTGCTCAGCTCTTTGAGTATCGCCTCCTGAGGTCCCTGTTCGGTCGCCACCTGCCGGGGACCAGCCCCAACTGATCCAGGGTATTCGAAGGAGAGATGGCCTAGGCGACTATTTATATGCTAATCAGAGATGTCAAGAATAATAGTATGAGGAGAGCTCAGTAGGAAAATTCGGTGGAGAAAACAGACTGAGTAGCTTGGTTTATGGGGAAGACCAATCAAACTTCAAGACAAGAAGTTTGCACCACTTACGTGGGCCGCAGGCGCCCTCTCGAATAGCGAAAGGTGCCTCACCCTAGACACCTTCTCGAGTGGGTCTTAGCAGCCCAGGCATAATTAGTAAGCGTGGTGGGTTCCGCGCTCCAGATGGAGACTCAGCTGGAAGTTAAAGGGAAGAATGACAAGGAACTTTATGAATTGGAGCTGTAAGTAAACTCTTTGACAGAGAGAGCGAGATGGTGGTGGGGGACAGCCCCCAGTGAAATCAGAGGTGAGAGCAAAAGCAATACAGTAGGCAGACTCTGGTTTTTTTGGGGAGAGATGCTCGAGAATATCCGGGTGGACTCCTGAGGCTCGATCCCGCATTTGCGTATGCCGAGCCTCCTTCCTCATGACCTTTGTCCAGAGTGGAAGGCCTCCCCGGCTCCCGGCACATGATCAGTGCATGCTCAGTCACGATATCAGTGCCTGCTCAGCCATGTGATCACTGACGGCACAGTCACGTGATCAGCGCCTCTCAGTCACGTGATCACCGTAGGATAAACACGTGATCAGTGAACGACCAGCCACGTGATCACTGCATGCGCAGTCAGGTGGTCAGTTCCTGATCAGCCACCTGATCAGTGCGTGCACAGTCCCCTGATCAGCGCCTGTCAGTCACTGATCACTGCCTGATAAACACGTGATCAGTGCGCGAACAGCCACGTCATCAGTGCATGGGCAGTCACGTGATCAGTGCATGATAGCCACGTGATCAGTGCGTGCACAGTCCCATGATCAGCGCCTGTCAGTCACTGATCACTGCCTGATAAACACGTGATCAGTGCCTGATCAGCCACGTCATCAGTGCATGCGCAGTCACGTCATCAGTGCATGATAGCCACGTGATCAGTGCATGCTCAGTCACGTGATCTGGACTTGATCAGCCACGTGATCAGTGCCTGCAGAGTCACGTGATCAGGGCCTGCTGAGCTGCGTGATTCCTGCCGGCTCATCTGCTTGACAATTGCCAGCTGAGCTGCGTGATTCCTGCCTGGTCACGTGCTTGATTATTGCCAGTTGAGCAGCATGATTCGTCACTGCTGAGCTCCATGCTTATTGCCTGCTGATTGCGTGGTTCGTGTCTGCTCAGCTCTTTGAGTATCGCCTCCTGAGGTCCCTGTTCGGTCGCCACCTGCCGGGGACCAGCCCCAACTGATCCAGGGTATTCGAAGGAGAGATGGCCTAGGCGACTATTTATATGCTAATCAGAGATGTCAAGAATAATAGTATGAGGAGAGCTCAGTAGGAAAATTCGGTGGAGAAAAGAGACTGAGTAGCTTGGTTTACGCGGAAGACCAATCAAACTTCAAGACAAGAAGTTTGCACCACTTACGAAGGCCGTAGGCGCCCTCTCGAATAGCGAAAGGTGCCTCACCCTAGACACCTTCTCGAGTGGGTCTTAGCAGCCCAGGCATAATTAGTAAGCGTGGTGGGTTCCGCGCTCCAGATGGAGACTCAGCTGGAAGTTAAAGGGAAGAATGACAAGGAACTTTATGAATTGGAGCTGTAAGTAAACTCTTTGACAGAGAGAGCGAGATGGTGGTGGGGGACAGCCCCCAGTGAAATCAGAGGTGAGAGCAAAAGCAATACAGTAGGCACACTCTGGTTTTTTTGGGGAGAGATGCTCGAGAATATCCGGGTGGACTCCTGAGGCTCGATCCCACATTTGCGTATGCCGAGCCTCCTTCCTCATGACCTTTGTCCAGAGTGGAAGGCCTCCCCGGCTCCCGGCACATGATCAGTGCATGCTCAGTCACGATATCAGTGCCTGCTCAGCCACGTGATCACTGACGGCACAGTAACGTGATCAGCGCCTCTCAGTCACGTGATCACCGTAGGATAAACACGTGATCAGTGAACGACCAGCCACGTGATCACTGCATGCGCAGTCAGGTGGTCAGTTCCTGATCAGCCACCTGATCAGCGCCTGTCAGTCACTGATCACTGCCTGATAAACACGTGATCAGTGCCCCAACAGCCACGTCATCAGTGCATGCGCAGTCATGTGGTCAGTGCATGATAGCCACGTGATCAGTGCGTGCACAGTCCCATGATCAGTGCCTGTCAGTCACTGATCATTGCCTGATAAAAAGGTGATCAGTGCATGATGAGCCATGTGATCAGTGCCTGATCAGCCACGTCATCAGTGCATGCACAGTCACGTCATCAGTGCATGATAGCCACGTGATCAGTGCGTGCACAGTCCCGTGATCAGCGCCTGTCAGTCACTGATCATTGCCTGATAAACAGGTGATCAGTGCATGATAGCCACGTGATCAGTGTATGCTCAGTCACGTGATTTGTACTTGATCAGCCACGTGATCAGTGCCTGCAGAGTCACGTGATCCCGGCCTGCTGAGCTGCGTGATTCCTGCCGGCTCATCTGCATGACAATTGCCATCTGAGCTGCGTGATTCCTGCCTGGTCACGTGCTTGATTATTGCCAGTTGAGCAGCATGATTCGTCACTGCTGAGCTCCATGCTTATTGCCTGCTGATTGCGTGGTTCGTGTCTGCTCAGCTCTTTGAGTATCGCCTCCTGAGGTCCCTGTTCGGTCGCCACCTGCCGGGGACCAGCCCCAACTGATCCAGGGTATTCGAAGGAGAGATGGCCTAGGCGACTATTTATATGCTAATCAGAGATGTCAAGAATAATAGTATGAGGAGAGCTCAGTAGGAAAATTCGGTGGAGAAAACAGACTGAGTAGCTTGGTTTACGGGGAAGACCAATCAAACTTCAAGACAAGAAGTTTGCACCACTTACGTAGGCCGCAGGCGCCTCTCGAATAGCGAAAGGTGCCTCACCCTAGACACCTTCTCGAGTGGGTCTTAGCAGCCCAGGCATAATTAGTAAGCGTGGTGGGTTCCGCGCTCCAGATGGAGACTCAGCTGGAAGTTAAAGGGAAGAATGACAAGGAACTTTATGAATTGGAGCTGTAAGTTAACTCTTTGACAGAGAGAGCGAGATGGTGGTGGGGGACAGCCCCCAGTGAAATCAGAGGTGAGAGCAAAAGCAATACAGTAGGCAGACTCTGGTTTATTTGGGGGGAGATGCTCGAGAATATCCGGGTGGACTCCTGAGGCTCCATCCCGCATTTGCTTATGCCGAGCCTCCTTCCTCATGACCTTTGTCCAGAGTGGGAGGCCTCCCCGGCTCCCGGCACATGATCAGTGCATGCTCAGTCACGATATCAGTGCCTGCTCAGCCACGTGATCACTGACGGCACAGTCACGTGATCAGCGCCTCTCAGTCACGTTATCACCGTATGATAAACACGTGATCAGTGAACGACCAGCCACGTGATCACTGCATGCGCAGTCAGGTGGTCAGTTCCTGATCAGCCACCTGATCAGTGCGTGCACAGTCCCCTGATCAGCGCCTGTCAGTCACTGATCACTGCCTGATAAACACGTGATCAGTGCCCGAAAAGCCACGTCATCAGTGCATGCGCAGTCACGTGATCAGTGCATGATAGCCACGTGATCAGTGCGTGCACAGTCCCATGATCAGCGCCTGTCAGTCACTGATCATTGCCTGATAAACACGTGATCAGTGCATGATGAGCCATGGGATCAGTGCCTGATCAGCCACGTCATCAGTGCATGCGCAGTCACGTCATCAGTGCATGATAGCCACGTGATCAGTGCATGCTCAGTCACATGATCTGGACTTGATCAGCCACGTGATCAGTGCCTGCAGAGTCACGTGATCCGGGCCTGCTGAGCTGCGTGATTCCTGCCGGCTCATCTGCATGACAATTGCCAGCTGAGCTGCGTGATTCCTGCCTGGTCACGTGCTTGATTATTGCCAGTTGAGCAGCATGATTCGTCACTGCTGAGCTCCATGCTTATTGCCTGCTGATTGCGTGGTTCGTGTCTGCTCAGCTCTTTGAGTATCGCCTCCTGAGGTCCCTGTTCGGTCGCCACCTGCCGGGGACCAGCCCCAACTGATCCAGGGTATTCGAAGGAGAGATGGCCTAGGCGACTATTTATATGCTAATCAGAGATGTCAAGAATAATAGTATGAGGAGAGCTCAGTAGGAAAATTCGGTGGAGAAAACAGACTGAGTAGCTTGGTTTACGGGGAAGACCAATCAAACTTCAAGACAAGAAGTTTGCACCACTTACGTAGGCCGCAGGCGCCCTCTCGAATAGCGAAAGGTGCCTCACCCTAGACACCTTCTCGAGTGGGTCTTAGCAGCCCAGGCATAATTAGTAAGCGTGGTGGGTTCCGCGCTCCAGATGGAGACTCAGCTGGAAGTTAAAGGGAAGAATGACAAGGAACTTTATGAATTGGAGCTGTAAGTTAACTCTTTGACAGAGAGAGCGAGATGGTGGTGGGGGACAGCCCCCAGTGAAATCAGAGGTGAGAGCAAAAGCAATACAGTAGGCAGACTCTGGTTTTTTGGGGGGAGATGCTCGAGAATATCCGGGTGGACTCCTGAGGCTCCATCCCGCATTTGCTTATGCCGAGCCTCCTTCCTCATGACCTTTGTCCAGAGTGGAAGGCCTCCCCGGCTCCCGGCACATGATCAGTGCATGCTCAGTCACGATATCAGTGCCTGCTCAGCCACGTGATCACTGACGGCACAGTCACGTGATCAGCGCCTCTCAGTCACGTTATCACCGTATGATAAACACGTGATCAGTGAACGACCAGCCACGTGATCACTGCATGCGCAGTCAGGTGGTCAGTTCCTGATCAGCCACCTGATCAGTGCGTGCACAGTCCCCTGATCAGCGCCTGTCAGTCACTGATCACTGCCTGATAAACACGTGATCAGTGCCCGAAAAGCCACGTCATCAGTGCATGCGCAGTCACGTGATCAGTGCATGATAGCCACGTGATCAGTGCGTGCACAGTCCCATGATCAGCGACTGTCAGTCACTGATCATTGCCTGATAAACGTGATCAGTGCATGATGAGCCATGTGATCAGTGCCTGATGAGCCACGTCATCAATGCATGCACAGTCACGTCATCAGTGCATGATAGCCACGTGATCAGTGCATGCTCAGTCACATGATCTGGACTTGATCAGCCACGTGATCAGTGCCTGCAGAGTCACGTGATCCGGGCCTGCTGAGCTGCGTGATTCCTGCCGGCTCATCTGCATGACAATTGCCAGCTGAGCTGCGTGATTCCTGCCTGGTCACGTGCTTGATTATTGCCAGTTGAGCAGCATGATTCGTCACTGCTGAGCTCCATGCTTATTGCCTGCTGATTGCGTGGTTCGTGTCTGCTCAGCTCTTTGAGTATCGCCTCCTGAGGTCCCTGTTCGGTCGCCACCTGCCGGGGACCAGCCCCAACTGATCCAGGGTATTCGAAGGAGAGATGGCCTAGGCGACTATTTATATGCTAATCAGAGATGTCAAGAATAATAGTATGAGGAGAGCTCAGTAGGAAAATTCGGTGGAGAAAACAGACTGAGTAGCTTGGTTTACGGGGAAGACCAATCAAACTTCAAGACAAGAAGTTTGCACCACTTACGTAGGCCGCAGGCGCCCTCTCAAATAGCGAAAGGTGCTTCACCCTAGACACCTTCTCGAGTGGGTCTTAGCAGCCCAGGCATAATTAGTAAGCGTGGTGGGTTCCGCGCTCCAGATGGAGACTCAGCTGGAAGTTAAAGGGAAGAATGACAAGGAACTTTATGAATTGGAGCTGTAAGTTAACTCTTTGACAGAGAGAGCGAGATGGTGGTGGGGGACAGCCCCCAGTGAAATCAGAGGTGAGAGCAAAAGCAATACAGTAGGCAGACTCTGGTTTTTTGGGGGGAGATGCTCGAGAATATCCGGGTGGACTCCTGAGGCTCGATCCCGCATTTGCTTATGCCGAGCCTCCTTCCTCATGACCTTTGTCCAGAGTGGAAGGCCTCCCCGGCTCCCGGCACATGATCAGTGCATGCTCAGTCACGATATCAGTGCCTGCTCAGCCACGTGATCACTGACGGCACAGTCACGTGATCAGCGCCTCTCAGTCACGTTATCACCGTATGATAAACACGTGATCAGTGAACGACCAGCCACGTGATCACTGCATGCGCAGTCAGGTGGTCAGTTCCTGATCAGCCACCTGATCA
The DNA here is from genome assembly GCF_032452875.1 of Bos javanicus. NCBI lineage: Eukaryota > Metazoa > Chordata > Mammalia > Artiodactyla > Bovidae > Bos > Bos javanicus. Next base: position 1,266,305 of record NW_026893606.1, on the reverse strand, counting down.
GTGCGTGCACAGTCCCCTGATCAGCGCCTGTCAGTCACTGATCACTGCCTGATAAACACGTGATCAGTGCCCGAAAAGCCACGTCATCAGTGCATGCGCAGTCACGTGATCAGTGCATGATAGCCACGTGATCAGTGCGTGCACAGTCCCATGATCAGCGCCTGTCAGTCACTGATCATTGCCTGATAAACACGTGATCAGTGCATGATGAGCCATGTGATCAGTGCCTGATGAGCCACGTCATCAGTGCATGCACAGTCACGTCATCAGTGCATGATAGCCACGTGATCAGTGCATGCTCAGTCACGTGATCTGGACTTGATCAGCCACGTGATCAGTGCCTGCAGAGTCACGTGATCAGGGCCTGCTGAGCTGCGTGATTCCTGCCGGCTCATCTGCATGACAATTGCCAGCTGAGCTGCGTGATTCCTGCCTGGTCACGTGCTTGATTATTGCCAGTTGAGCAGCATGATTCGTCACTGCTGAGCTCCATGCTTATTGCCTGCTGATTGCGTGGTTCGTGTCTGCTCAGCTCTTTGAGTATCGCCTCCTGAGGTCCCTGTTCGGTCGCCACCTGCCGGGGACCAGCCCCAACTGATCCAGGGTATTCGAAGGAGAGATGGCCTAGGCGACTATTTATATGCTAATCAGAGATGTCAAGAATAATAGTATGAGGAGAGCTCAGTAGGAAAATTCGGTGGAGAAAAGAGACTGAGTAGCTTGGTTTACGGGGAAGACCAATCAAACTTCAAGACAAGAAGTTTGCACCACTTACGTAGGCCGCAGGCGCCCTCTCGAATAGCGAAAGGTGCCTCACCCTAGACACCTTCTCGAGTGGGTCTTAGCAGCCCAGGCATAATTAGTAAGCGTGGTGGGTTCCGCGCTCCAGATGGAGACTCAGCTGGAAGTTAAAGGGAAGAATGACAAGGAACTTTATGAATTGGAGCTGTAAGTTAACTCTTTGACAGAGAGAGCGAGATGGTGGTGGGGGACAGCCCCCAGTGAAATCAGAGGTGAGAGCAAAAGCAATACAGTAGGCAGACTCTGGTTTTTTGGGGGGAGATGCTCGAGAATATCCGGGTGGACTCCTGAGGCTCGATCCCGCATTTGCTTATGCCGAGCCTCCTTCCTCATGACCTTTGTCCAGAGTGGGAGGCCTCCCCGGCTCCCGGCACATGATCAGTGCATGCTCAGTCACGATATCAGTGCCTGCTCAGCCACGTGATCACTGACGGCACAGTCACGTGATCAGCGCCTCTCAGTCACGTTATCACCGTATGATAAACACGTGATCAGTGAACGACCAGCCACGTGATCACTGCATGCGCAGTCAGGTGGTCAGTTCCTGATCAGCCACCTGATCAGTGCGTGCACAGTCCCCTGATCAGCGCCTGTCAGTCACTGATCACTGCCTGATAAACACGTGATCAGTGCCCGAAAAGCCACGTCATCAGTGCATGCGCAGTCACGTGATCAGTGCATGATAGCCACGTGATCAGTGCGTGCACAGTCCCATGATCAGCGACTGTCAGTCACTGATCATTGCCTGATAAACACGTGATCAGTGCATGATGAGCCATGTGATCAGTGCCTGATCAGCCACGTCATCAATGCATGCACAGTCACGTCATCAGTGCATGATAGCCACGTGATCAGTGCATGCTCAGTCACGTGATCTGGACTTGATCAGCCACGTGATCAGTGCCTGCAGAGTCACGTGATCAGGGCCTGCTGAGCTGCGTGATTCCTGCCGGCTCATCTGCTAGACAATTGCCAGCTGAGCTGCGTGATTCCTGCCTGGTCACGTGCTTGATTATAGCCAGTTGAGCAGCATGATTCGTCACTGCTGAGCTCCATGCTTATTGCCTGCTAATTGCGTGGTTCGTGTCTGCTCAGCTCTTTGAGTATCGCCTCCTGAGGTCCCTGTTCGGTCGCCACCTGCCGGGGACCAGCCCCAACTGATCCAGGGTATTCGAAGGAGAGATGGCCTAGGCGACTATTTATATGCTAATCAGAGATGTCAAGAATAATAGTATGAGGAGAGCTCAGTAGGAAAATTCGGTGGAGAAAAGAGACTGAGTAGCTTGGTTTACGCGGAAGACCAATCAAACTTCAAGACAAGAAGTTTGCACCACTTACGTAGGCTGCAGGCGCCCTCTCGAATAGCGAAAGGTGCCTCACCCTAGACACCTTCTCGAGTGGGTCTTAGCAGCCCAGGCATAATTAGTAAGCGTGGTGGGTTCCGCGCTCCAGATGGAGACTCAGCTGGAAGTTAAAGGGAAGAATGACAAGGAACTTTATGAATTGGAGCTGTAAGTTAACTCTTTGACAGAGAGAGCGAGATGGTGGTGGGGGACAGCCCCCAGTGAAATCAGAGGTGAGAGCACAAAGCAATACAGTAGGCAGACTCTGGTTTTTTGGGGGGAGATGCTCGAGAATATCCGGGTGGACTCCTGAGGCTCGATCCCGCATTTGCGTATGCCGAGCCTCCTTCCTCATGACCTTTGTCCAGAGTGGAAGGCCTCCCCGGCTCCCGGCACATGATCAGTGCATGCTCAGTCACGATATCAGTGCCTGCTCAGCCACGTGATCACTGACGGCACAGTCACGTGATCAGCGCCTCTCAGTCACGTGATCACCGTAGGATAAACACGTGATCAGTGAACGACCAGCCACGTGATCACTGCATGCGCAGTCAGGTGGTCAGTTCCTGATCAGCCACCTGATGAGTGCGTGCACAGTCCCCTGATCAGCGCCTGTCAGTCACTGATCACTGCCTGATAAACACGTGATCAGTGCCCGAACAGCCACGTCATCAGTGCATGCCCAGTCACGTGATCAGTGCATGATAGCCACGTGATCAGTGCGTGCACAGTCCCATGATCAGCGCCTGTCAGTCACTGATCATTGCCTGATAAACACGGGATCAGTGCCCGATCAGCCACGTCATCAGTGCATGCGCAGTCACGTCATCAGTGCATGATAGCCACGTGATCAGTGCATGCTCAGTCACGTGATCTGGACTTGATCAGCCACGTGATCAGTGCCTGCAGAGTCACGTGATCAGGGCCTGCTGAGCTGCGTGATTCCTGCCGGCTCATCTGCATGACAATTGCCATCTGAGCTGCGTGATTCCTGTCGGCTCATCTGCTTGACAATTGCCAGCTGAGCTGCGTGATTCCTGCCTGGTCACGTGCTTGATTATTGCCAGTTGAGCAGCAGGATTCGTCACTGCTGAGCTCCATGCTTATTGCCTGCTGACTGCGTGGTTCGTGTCTGCTCAGCTCTTTGAGTATCGCCTCCTGAGGTCCCTGTTCGGTCGCCACCTGCCGGGGACCAGCCCCAACTGATCCAGGGTATTCGAAGGAGAGATGGCCTAGGCGACTATTTATATGCTAATCAGAGATGTCAAGAATAATAGTATGAGGAGAGCTCAGTAGGAAAATTCGGTGGAGAAAAGAGACTGAGTAGCTTGGTTTACGCGGAAGACCAATCAAACTTCAAGACAAGAAGTTTGCACCACTTACGTAGGCCGCAGGCGCCCTCTCGAATAGCGAAAGGTGCCTCACCCTAGACACCTTCTCGAGTGGGTCTTAGCAGCCCAGGCATAATTAGTAAGCGTGGTGGGTTCCGCGCTCCACATGGAGACTCAGCTGGAAGTTAAAGGGAAGAATGACAAGGAACTTTATGAATTGGAGCTGTAAGTTAACTCTTTGACAGAGAGAGCGAGATGGTGGTGGGGGACAGCCCCCAGTGAAATCAGAGGTGAGAGCAAAAGCAATACAGTAGGCAGACTCTGGTTTTTTTGGGGGAGATGCTCGAGAATATCCGGGTGGACTCCTGAGGCTCGATCCCGCATTTGCGTATGCCGAGCCTCCTTCCTCATGACCTTTGTCCAGAGTGGAAGGCCTCCCCGGCTCCCGGCACATGATCAGTGCATGCTCAGTCACGATATCAGTGCCTGCTCAGCCACGTGATCACTGACGGCACAGTCACGTGATCAGCGCCTCTCAGTCACGTGATCACCGTAGGATAAACACGTGATCAGTGAACGACCAGCCACGTGATCACTGCATGCGCAGTCAGGTGGTCAGTTCCTGATCAGCCACCTGATGAGTGCGTGCACAGTCCCCTGATCAGCGCCTGTCAGTCACTGATCACTGCCTGATAAACACGTGATCAGTGCCCGAACAGCCACGTCATCAGTGCATGCGCAGTCACGTGATCAGTGCATGATAGCCACGTGATCAGTGCGTGCACAGTCCCATGATCAGCGCCTGTCAGTCACTGATCATTGCCTGATAAACACGTGATCAGTGCATGATCAGCCACGTCATCAGTGCATGCGCAGTCACGTCATCAGTGCATGATAGCCACGTGATCAGTGCATGCTCAGTCACGTGATCTGGACTTGATCAGCCACGTGATCAGTGCCTGCAGAGTCACGTGATCAGGGCCTGCTGAGCTGCGTGATTCCTGCCGGCTCATCTGCATGACAATTGCCATCTGAGCTGCGTGATTCCTGTCGGCTCATCTGCTTGACAATTGCCAGCTGAGCTGCGTGATTCCTGCCTGGTCACGTGCTTGATTATTGCCAGTTGAGCAGCATGATTCGTCACTGCTGAGCTCCATGCTTATTGCCTGCTGATTGCGTGGTTCGTGTCTGCTCAGCTCTTTGAGTATCGCCTCCTGAGGTCCCTGTTCGGTCGCCACCTGCCGGGGACCAGCCCCAACTGATCCAGGGTATTCGAAGGAGAGATGGCCTAGGCGACTATTTATATGCTAATCAGAGATGTCAAGAATAATAGTATGAGGAGAGCTCAGTAGGAAAATTCGGTGGAGAAAAGAGACTGAGTAGCTTGGTTTACGCGGAAGACCAATCAAACTTCAAGACAAGAAGTTTGCACCACTTACGTAGGCCGCAGGCGCCCTCTCGAATAGCGAAAGGTGCCTCACCCTAGACACCTTCTCGAGTGGGTCTTAGCAGCCCAGGCATAATTAGTAAGCGTGGTGGGTTCCGCGCTCCACATGGAGACTCAGCTGGAAGTTAAAGGGAAGAATGACAAGGAACTTTATGAATTGGAGCTGTAAGTTAACTCTTTGACAGAGAGAGCGAGATGGTGGTGGGGGACAGCCCCCAGTGAAATCAGAGGTGAGAGCAAAAGCAATACAGTAGGCAGACTCTGGTTTTTTTGGGGGAGATGCTCGAGAATATCCGGGTGGACTCCTGAGGCTCGATCCCGCATTTGCGTATGCCGAGCCTCCTTCCTCATGACCTTTGTCCAGAGTGGAAGGCCTCCCCGGCTCCCGGCACATGATCAGTGCATGCTCAGTCACGATATCAGTGCCTGCTCAGCCACGTGATCACTGACGGCACAGTCACGTGATCAGCGCCTCTCAGTCACGTGATCACCGTAGGATAAACACGTGATCAGTGAACGACCAGCCACGTGATCACTGCATGCGCAGTCAGGTGGTCAGTTCCTGATCAGCCACCTGATGAGTGCGTGCACAGTCCCCTGATCAGCGCCTGTCAGTCACTGATCACTGCCTGATAAACACGTGATCAGTGCCCGAACAGCCACGTCATCAGTGCATGCGCAGTCACGTGATCAGTGCATGATAGCCACGTGATCAGTGCGTGCACAGTCCCATGATCAGCGCCTGTCAGTCACTGATCATTGCCTGATAAACACGTGATCAGTGCCTGATCAGCCACGTCATCAGTGCATGCGCAGTCACGTCATCAGTGCATGATAGCCACGTGATCAGTGCATGCTCAGTCACGTGATCTGGACTTGATCAGCCACGGGATCAGTGCCTGCAGAGTCACGTGATCAGGGCCTGCTGAGCTGCGTGATTCCTGCCGGCTCATCTGCATGACAATTGCCATCTGAGCTGCGTGATTCCTGTCGGCTCATCTGCTTGACAATTGCCAGCTGAGCTGCGTGATTCCTGCCTGGTCACGTGCTTGATTATTGCCAGTTGAGCAGCATGATTCGTCACTGCTGAGCTCCATGCTTATTGCCTGCTGATTGCGTGGTTCGTGTCTGCTCAGCTCTTTGAGTATCGCCTCCTGAGGTCCATGTTCGGTCGCCACCTGCCGGGGACCAGCCCCAACTGATCCAGGGTATTCGAAGGAGAGATGGCCTAGGCGACTATTTATATGCTAATCAGAGATGTCAAGAATAATAGTATGAGGAGAGCTCAGTAGGAAAATTCGGTGGAGAAAAGAGACTGAGTAGCTTGGTTTACGCGGAAGACCAATCAAACTTCATGACAAGAAGTTTGCACCACTAACGTAGGCCGCAGGCGCCCTCACGAATAGCGAAAGGTGCCTCACCCTAGACACCTTCTCGAGTGGGTCTTAGCAGCCCAGGCATAATTAGTAAGCGTGGTGGGTTCCGCGCTCCAGATGGAGACTCAGCTGGAAGTTAAAGGGAAGAATGACAAGGAACTTTATGAATTGGAGCTGTAAGTTAACTCTTTGACAGAGAGAGCGAGATGGTGGTGGGGGACAGCCCCCAGTGAAATCAGAGGTGAGAGCAAAAGCAATACAGTAGGCAGACTCTGGTTTTTTTGGGGGGAGATGCTCGAGAATATCCGGGTGGACTCCTGAGGCTCGATCCCGCATTTGCGTATGCCGAGCCTCCTTCCTCATGACCTTTGTCCAGAGTGGAAGGCCTCCCCGGCTCCCGGCACATGATCAGTGCATGCTCAGTCACGATATCAGTGCCTGCTCAGCCACGTGATCACTGACGGCACAGTCACGTGATCAGCGCCTCTCAGTCACGTGATCACCGTAGGATAAACACGTGATCAGTGAACGACCAGCCACGTGATCACTGCATGCGCAGTCAGGTGGTCAGTTCCTGATCAGCCACCTGATCAGTGCGTGCACAGTCCCCTGATCAGCGCCTGTCAGTCACTGATCACTGCCTGATAAACACGTGATCAGTGCGCGAACAGCCACGTCATCAGTGCATGCGTAGTCACGTGATCAGTGCATGATAGCCACGTGATCAGTGCGTGCACAGTCCCATGATCAGCGCCTGTCAGTCACTGATCATTGCCTGATAAACACGTGATCAGTGCATGATCAGCCACGTCATCAGTGCATGCGCAGTCACGTCATCAGTGCATGATAGCCACGTGATCAGTGCATGCTCAGTCACGTGATCTGGACTTGATCAGCCACGTGATCAGTGCCTGCAGAGTCACGTGATCAGGGCCTGCTGAGCTGCGTGATTCCTGCCGGCTCATCTGCATGACAATTGCCATCTGAGCTGCGTGATTCCTGTCGGCTCTTCTGCTTGACAATTGCCAGCTGAGCTGCGTGATTCCTGCCTGGTCAGGTGCTTGATTATTGCCAGTTGAGCAGCATGATTCGTCACTGCTGAGCTCCATGCTTATTGCCTGCTGATTGCGTGGTTCGTTTCTGCTCAGCTCTTTGAGTATCGCCTCCTGAGGTCCCTGTTCGGTCGCCACCTGCCGGGGACCAGCCCCAACTGATCCAGGGTATTCGAAGGAGAGATGGCCTAGGCGACTATTTATATGCTAATCAGAGATGTCAAGAATAATAGTATGAGGAGAGCTCAGTAGGAAAATTCGGTGGAGAAAAGAGACTGAGTAGCTTGGTTTACGCGGAAGACCAATCAAACTTCAAGACAAGAAGTTTGCACCACTTACGAAGGCCGCAGGTGCCCTCTCGAATAGCGAAAGGTGCCTCACCCTAGACACCTTCTCGAGTGGGTCTTAGCAGCCCAGGCATAATTAGTAAGCGTGGTGGGTTCCGCGCTCCAGATGGAGACTCAGCTGGAAGTTAAAGGGAAGAATGACAAGGAACTTTATGAATTGGAGCTGTAAGTAAACTCTTTGACAGAGAGAGCGAGATGGTGGTGGGGGACAGCCCCCAGTGAAATCAGAGGTGAGAGCAAAAGCAATACAGTAGGCAGACTCTGGTTTTTTTGGGGGGAGATGCTCAAGAATATCCGGGTGGACTCCTGAGGCTCGATCCCACATTTGCGTATGCCGAACCTCCTTCCTCATGACCTTTGTCCAGAGTGGAAGGCCTCCCCGGCTCCCGGCACATGATCAGTGCATGCTCAGTCACGATATCAGTGCCTGCTCAGCCACGTGATCACTGACGGCACAGTCACGTGATCAGCGCCTCTCAGTCACGTGATCACCGTAGGATAAACACGTGATCAGTGAACGACCAGCCACGTGATCACTGCATGCGCAGTCAGGTGGTCAGTTCCTGATCAGCCACCTGATCAGCGCCTGTCAGTCACTGATCACTGCCTGATAAACACGTGATCAGTGCCCCAACAGCCACGTCATCAGTGCATGCGCAGTCACGTGATCAGTGCATGATAGCCACGTGATCAGTGCGTGCACACTCCCATGATCAGCGCCTGTCAGTCACTGATCATTGCCTGATAAACAGGTGATCAGTGCATGATGAGCCATGTGATCAGTGCCTGATCAGCCACGTCATCAGTGCATGCACAGTCACGTCATCAGTGCATGATAGCCACGTGATCAGTGCATGCTCAGTCACGTGATCACTGTCAGTCACTGATCAGCCACGTGATCAGTGCATGAGAGTCACGTGATCAGTGCCTGCTCAGCACGTGATTCCAGCCACGTGATCATCTGCATGACAATTGCCTGCTGAGCTGCGTGATTCCTGTCGGCTCATCTGCTTGACAATTGCCAGCTGAGCTGCGTGATTCCTGCCTGGTCACGTGCTTGATTATAGCCAGTTGAGCAGCATGATTCGTCACTGCTGAGCTCCATGCTTATTGCCTGCTGATTGCGTGGTTCGTGTCTGCTCAGCTCTTTGAGTATCGCCTCCTGAGGTCCCTGTTCGGTCGCCACCTGCCGGGGACCAGCCCCAACTGATCCAGGGTATTCGAAGGAGAGATGGCCTAGGCGACTATTTATATGCTAATCAGAGATGTCAAGAATAATAGTATGAGGAGAGCTCAGTAGGAAAATTCGGTGGAGAAAACAGACTGAGTAGCTTGGTTTACGGGGAAGACCAATCAAACTTCAAGACAAGAAGTTTGCACCACTTACGTAGGCCGCAGGCGCCCTCTCAAATAGCGAAAGGTGCTTCACCCTAGACACCTTCTCGAGTGGGTCTTAGCAGCCCAGGCATAATTAGTAAGCGTGGTGGGTTCCGCGCTCCAGATGGAGACTCAGCTGGAAGTTAAAGGGAAGAATGACAAGGAACTTTATGAATTGGAGCTGTAAGTAAACTCTTTGACAGAGAGAGCGAGATGGTGGTGGGGGACAGCCCCCAGTGAAATCAGAGGTGAGAGCAAAAGCAATACAGTAGGCAGACTCTGGTTTTTTGGGGGGAGATGCTCGAGAATATCCGGGTGGACTCCTGAGGCTCCATCCCGCATTTGCTTATGCCGAGCCTCCTTCCTCATGACCTTTGTCCAGAGTGGAAGGCCTCCCCGGCTCCCGGCACATGATCAGTGCATGCTCAGTCACGATATCAGTGCCTGCTCAGCCACGTGATCACTGACGGCACAGTCACGTGATCAGCGACTCTCAGTCACGTTATCACCTTATGATAAACACGTGATCAGTGAACGACCAGCCACGTGATCACTGCATGCGCAGTCAGGTGGTCAGTTCCTGATCAGCCACCTGATCAGTGCGTGCACAGTCCCCTGATCAGCGCCAGTCAGTCACTGATCACTGCCTGATAAACACGTGATCAGTGCCCGAAAAGCCACGTCATCAGTGCATGCGCAGTCACGTGATCAGTGCATGATAGCCACGTGATCAGTGCGTGCACAGTCCCATGATCAGCGCCTGTCAGTCACTGATCATTGCCTGATAAACACGTGATCAGTGCATGATGAGCCATGTGATCAGTGCCTGATCAGCCACGTCATCAATGCATGCGCAGTCACGTCATCAGTGCATGATAGCCACGTGATCAGTGCATGCTCAGTCACGTGATCTGGACTTGATCAGCCACGTGATCAGTGCCTGCAGAGTCACGTGATCAGGGCCTGCTGAGCTGCGTGATTCCTGCCGGCTCATCTGCTTGACAATTGCCAGCTGAGCTGCGTGATTCCTGCCTGGTCACGTGCTTGATTATAGCCAGTTGAGCAGCATGATTCGTCACTGCTGAGCTCCATGCTTATTGCCTGCTGATTGCGTGGTTCGTGTCTGCTCAGCTCTTTGAGTATCGCCTCCTGAGGTCCCTGTTCGGTCGCCACCTGCCGGGGACCATCCCCAACTGATCCAGGGTATTCGAAGGAGAGATGGCCTAGGCGACTATTTATATGCTAATCAGAGATGTCAAGAATAATAGTATGAGGAGAGCTCAGTAGGAAAATTCGGTGGAGAAAAGAGACTGAGTAGCTTGGTTTACGCGGAAGACCAATCAAACTTCAAGACAAGAAGTTTGCACCACTTACGTAGGCTGCAGGCGCCCTCTCGAATAGCGAAAGGTGCCTCACCCTAGACACCTTCTCGAGTGGGTCTTAGCAGCCCAGGCATAATTAGTAAGCGTGGTGGGTTCCGCGCTCCAGATGGAGACTCAGCTGGAAGTTAAAGGGAAGAATGACAAGGAACTTTATGAATTGGAGCTGTAAGTTAACTCTTTGACAGAGAGGGCGAGATGGTGGTGGGGGACAGCCCCCAGTGAAATCAGAGGTGAGAGCACAAAGCAATACAGTAGGCAGACTCTGGTTTTTTGGGGGGAGATGCTCGAGAATATCCGGGTGGACTCCTGAGGCTCGATCCCGCATTTGCGTATGCCGAGCCTCCTTCCTCATGACCTTTGTCCAGAGTGGAAGGCCTCCCCGGCTCCCGGCACATGATCAGTGCATGCTCAGTCACGATATCAGTGCCTGCTCAGCCACGTGATCACTGACGGCACAGTCACGTGATCAGCGCCTCTCAGTCACGTGATCACCGTAGGATAAACACGTGATCAGTGAACGACCAGCCACGTGATCACTGCATGCGCAGTCAGGTGGTCAGTTCCTGATCAGCCACCTGATGAGTGCGTGCACAGTCCCCTGATCAGCGCCTGTCAGTCACTGATCACTGCCTGATAAACACGTGATCAGTGCCCGAACAGCCACGTCATCAGTGCATGCGCAGTCACGTGATCAGTGCATGATAGCCACGTGATCAGTGCGTGCACAGTCCCATGATCAGCGCCTGTCAGTCACTGATCATTGCCTGATAAACACGTGATCAGTGCATGATCAGCCACGTCATCAGTGCATGCGCAGTCACGTCATCAGTGCATGATAGCCACGTGATCAGTGCATGCTCAGTCACGTGATCTGGACTTGATCAGCCACGTGATCAGTGCCTGCAGAGTCACGTGATCAGGGCCTGCTGAGCTGCGTGATTCCTGCCGGCTCATCTGCATGACAATTGCCATCTGAGCTGCCTGATTCCTGTCGGCTCATCTGCTTGACAATTGCCAGCTGAGCTGCGTGTTTCCTGCCTGGTCACGTGCTTGATTATTGCCAGTTGAGCAGAATGATTCGTCACTGCTGAGCTCCATGCTTATTGCCTGCTGATTGCGTGGTTCGTGTCTGCTCAGCTCTTTGAGTATCACCTCCTGAGGTCCCTGTTCTGTCGCCACCTGCCGGGGACCAGCCCCAACTGATCCAGGGTATTCGAAGGAGAGATGGCCTAGGCGACTATTTATATGCTAATCATAGATGTCAAGAATAATAGTATGAGGAGAGCTCAGTAGGAAAATTCGGTGGAGAAAAGAGACTGAGTATCTTGGTTTACGCGGAAGACCAATCAAACTTCAAGACAAGAAGTTTGCACCACTTACATAGGCCGCAGGCGCCCTCTCGAATAGCGAAAGGTGCCTCACCCTAGACACCTTCTCGAGTGGGTCTTAGCAGCCCAGGCATAATTAGTAAGCGTGGTGGGTTCCGCGCTCCAGATGGAGACTCAGCTGGAAGTTAAAGGGAAGAATGACAAGGAACTTTATGAATTGGAGCTGTAAGTTAACTCTTTGACAGAGAGAGCGAGATGGTGGTGGGGGACAGCCCCCAGTGAAATCAGAGGTGAGAGCAAAAGCAATACAGTAGGCAGACTCTGGTTTTTTTGGGGGAGATGCTCGAGAATATCCGGGTGGACTCCTGAGGCTCGATCCCACATTTGCGTATGCCGAGCCTCCTTCCTCATGACCTTTGTCCAGAGTGGAAGGCCTCCCCGGCTCCCGGCACATGATCAGTGCATGCTCAGTCACGATATCAGTGCCTGCTCAGCCACGTGATCACTGACGGCACAGTCACGTGATCAGCGCCTCTCAGTCACGTGATCACCGTATGATAAACACGTGATCAGTGAACGACCAGCCACGTGATCACTGCATGCGCAGTCAGGTGGTCAGTTCCTGATCAGCCACCTGATCAGTGCGTGCACAGTCCCCTGATCAGCGCCTGTCAGTCACTGATCACTGCCTGATAAACATGTGATCAGTGCCCGAACAGCCACGTCATCAGTGCATGCGCAGTCACGTGATCAGTGCATGATAGCCACGTGATCAGTGCGTGCACAGTCCCATGATCAGCGCCTGTCAGTCACTGATCATTGCCTGATAAACACGAGATCAGTGCATGATGAGCCATGTGATCAGTGCCTGATCAGCCACGTCATCAGTGCATGCGCAGTCACGTCATCAGTGCATGATAGCCACGTGATCAGTGCATGCTCAGTCACGTGATCTGGACTTGATCAGCCACGTGATCAGTGCCTGCAGAGTCACGTGATCAGGGCCTGCTGAGCTGCGTGATTCCTGCCGGCTCATCTGCATGACAATTGCCATCTGAGCTGTGTGATTCCTGTCGGCTCATCTGCTTGACAATTGCCAGCTGAGCTGCGTGATTCCTGCCTGGTCACGTGCTTGATTATTGCCAGTTGAGCAGCATGATTCGTCACTGCTGAGCTCCATGCTTATTGCCTGCTGATTGCGTGGTTCGTGTCTGCTCAGCTCTTTGAGTATCGCCTCCTGAGGTCCCTGTTCGGTCGCCACCTGCCGGGGACCAGCCCCAACTGATCCAGGGTATTCGAAGGAGAGATGGCCTAGGCGACTATTTATATGCTAATCAGAGATGTCAAGAATAATAGTATGAGGAGAGCTCAGTAGGAAAATTCGGTGGAGAAAAGAGACTGAGTAGCTTGGTTTACGCGGAAGACCAATCAAACTTCAAGACAAGAAGTTTGCACCACTTACGTAGGCCGCAGGCGCCCTCTCGAATAGCGAAAGGTGCCTCACCCTAGACACCTTCTCCAGTGGGTCTTAGCAGCCCAGGCATAATTAGTAAGCGTGGTGGGTTCCGCGCTCCAGATGGAGACTCAGCTGGAAGTTAAAGGGAAGAATGACAAGGAACTTTATGAATTGGAGCTGTAAGTTAACTCTTTGACAGAGAGAGCGAGATGGTGGTGGGGGACAGCCCCCAGTGAAATCAGAGGTGAGAGCAAAAGCAATACAGTAGGCAGACTCTGGTTTTTTTGGGGGAGATGCTCGAGAATATCCGGGTGGACTCCTGAGGCTCGATCCCGCATTTGCGTATGCCGAGCCTCCTTCCTCATGACCTTTGTCCAGAGTGGAAGGCCTCCCCGGCTCCCGGCACATGATCAGTGCATGCTCAGTCACGATATCAGTGCCTGCTCAGCCACGTGATCACTGACGGCACAGTCACGTGATCAGCGCCTCTCAGTCACGTGATCACCGTAGGATAAACACGTGATCAGTGAACGACCAGCCACGTGATCACTGCATGCGCAGTCAGGTGGTCAGTTCCTGATCAGCCACCTGATCAGTGTGTGCACAGTCCCCTGATCAGCCCCTGTCAGTCACTGATCACTGCCTGATAAACACGTGATCAGTGCCCCAACAGCCACGTCATCAGTGCATGCGCAGTCACGTGATCAGTGCATGATAGCCACGTGATCAGTGCGTGCACAGTCCCATGATCAGCGCCTGTCAGTCACTGATCATTGCCTGATAAAAAGGTGATCAGTGCATGATGAGCCATGTGATCAGTGCCTGATCAGCCACGTCATCAGTGCATGCACAGTCACGTGATCAGTGCATGATAGCCACGTGATCAGTGCATGCACAGTCCCATGATCAGCGCCTGTCAGTCACTGATCATTGCCTGATAAACACGTGATCAGTGCATGATGAGCCACGTGATCAGTGCCCGAAAAGCCACGTGATCAGTGCATGCAGTCACGTGATCAGTGCATGATAGCCACGTGATCAGTGCAGTTGATCAGCGCCTGTCAGTCACTGATCATTGCCTGATAAACGTGATCAGTGCATGATGAGCCATGTGATCAGTGCCTGATGAGCCACGTCATCAGTGCATGCGCAGTCACGTCATCAGTGCATGATAGCCACGTGATCAGTGCATGCTCAGTCATCTGCTTGACAATGATGCCAGCTGAGCTGCGTGATTCCTGCCTGGTCACGTGCTTGATTATAGCCAGTTGAGCAGCATGATTCGTCACTGCTGAGCTCCATGCTTATTGCCTGCTGATTGCGTGGTTCGTGTCTGCTCAGCTCTTTGAGTATCACCTCCTGAGGTCCCTGTTCTGTCGCCACCTGCCGGGGACCAGCCCCAACTGATCCAGGGTATTCGAAGGAGAGATGGCCTAGGCGACTATTTATATGCTAATCAGAGATGTCAAGAATAATAGTATGAGGAGAGCTCAGTAGGAAAATTCGGTGGAGAAAAGAGACTGAGTAGCTTGGTTTACGCGGAAGACCAATCAAACTTCAAGACAAGAAGTTTGCACCACTTACGTAGGCCGCAGGCGCCCTCTTGAATAGCGAAAGGTGCCTCACCCTCGACACCTTCTCGAGTGGGTCTTAGCAGCCCAGGCATAATTAGTAAGCGTGGTGGGTTCCGCGCTCCAGATGGAGACTCAGCTGGAAGTTAAAGGGAAGAATGACAAGGAACTTTATGAATTGGAGCTGTAAGTTAACTCTTTGACAGAGAGAGCGAGATGGTGGTGGGGGACAGCCCCCAGTGAAATCAGAGGTGAGAGCAAAAGCAATACAGTAGGCAGACTCTGGTTTTTTTGGGGGAGATGCTCGAGAATATCCGGGTGGACTCCTGAGGCTCGATCCCGCATTTGCGTATGCCGAGCCTCCTTCCTCATGACCTTTGTCCAGAGTGGAAGGCCTCCCCGGCTCCCGGCACATGATCAGTGCATGCTCAGTCACGATATCAGTGCCTGCTCAGCCACGTGATCACTGACGGCACAGTCACGTGATCAGCGCCTCTCAGTCACGTGATCACCGTAGGATAAACACGTGATCAGTGAACGACCAGCCACGTGATCACTGCATGCGCAGTCAGGTGGTCAGTTCCTGATCAGCCACCTGATCAGTGCGTGCACAGTCCCCTGATCAGCGCCTGTCAGTCACTGATCACTGCCTGATAAACACGTGATCAGTGCCTGAACAGCCACGTCATCAGTGCATGCGCAGTCACGTGATCAGTGCATGATAGCCACGTGATCAGTGCGTGCACAGTCCCATGATCAGCGCCTGTCAGTCACTGATCATTGCCTGATAAACAGGTGATCAGTGCATGATGAGCCATGTGATCAGTGCCTGATCAGCCACGTCATCAGTGCATGCCAGTCACGTGATCAGTGCATGATAGCCACGTGATCAGTGCATGCACAGTCCCATGATCAGTGCATGTCAGTCACTGATCATTGCCTGATAAACAGGTGATCAGTGCATGATAGCCACGTGATCAGTGCATGCTCAGTCACGTGATTTGTACTTGATCAGCCACGTGATCAGTGCCTGCAGAGTCACGTGATCAGGGCCTGCTGAGCTGCGTGATTCCTGCCGGCTCATCTGCATGACAATTGCCATCTGAGCTGCGTGATTCCTGTCGGCTCGTCTGCTTGACAATTGCCAGCTGAGCTGCGTGATTCCTGCCTGGTCACGTGCTTGATTATTGCCAGTTGAGCAGCATGATTCGTCACTGCTGAGCTCCATGCTTATTGCCTGCTGATTGCGTGGTTCGTGTCTGCTCAGCTCTTTGAGTATTGCCTCCTGAGGTCCCTGTTCGGTCGCCACCTGCCGGGGACCAGCCCCAACTGATCCAGGGTATTCGAAGGAGAGATGGCCTAGGCGACTATTTATATGCTAATCAGAGATGTCAAGAATAATAGTATGAGGAGAGCTCAGTAGGAAAATTCGGTGGAGAAAACAGACTGAGTAGCTTGGTTTACGGGGAAGACCAATCAAACTTCAAGACAAGAAGTTTGCACCACTTACGTAGGCCGCAGGCGCCCTCTCGAATAGCGAAAGGTGCCTCACCCTAGACACCTTCTCGAGTGGGTCTTAGCAGCCCAGGCATAATTAGTAAGCGTGGTGGGTTCCGAGCTCCAGATGGAGACTCAGCTGGAAGTTAAAGGGAAGAATGACAAGGAACTTTATGAATTGGAGCTGTAAGTTAACTCTTTGACAGAGAGAGCGAGATGGTGGTGGGGGACAGCCCCCAGTGAAATCAGAGGTGAGAGCACAAAGCAATACAGTAGGCAGACTCTGGTTTTTTTGGGGGGGAGATGCTCGAGAATATCCGGGTGGACTCCTGAGGTTCGATCCCGCATTTGCGTATGCCGAGCCTCCTTCCTCATGACCTTTGTCCAGAGTGGAATGCCTCCCCGGCTCCCGGCACATGATCAGTGCATGCTCAGTCACAATATCAGTGCCTGCTCAGCCACGTGATCACTGACGGCACAGTCACGTGATCAGCGCCTCTCCGTCACGTGATCACCGTATGATAAACACGTGATCAGTGAACGACCAGCCACGTGATCACTGCATGCGCGGTCAGGTGGTCAGTTCCTGATCAGCCACCTGATCAGTGCGTGCACAGTCCCCTGATCAGCGCCTGTCAGTCACTGATCACTGCCTGATAAACACGTGATCAGTGCCCGAACAGCCATGTCATCAGTGCATGCGCAGTCACGTGATCAGTGCATGATAGCCACGTGATCAGTGCGTGCACAGTCCCATGATCAGCGCCTGTCAGTCACTGATCATTGCCTGATAAACACGTGATCAGTGCATGATGAGCCATGTGATCAGTGCCCGATCAGCCACGTCATCAGTGCATGTGCAGTCACGTCATCAGTGCATGATAGCCACGTGATCAGTGCATGCTCAGTCACGTGATCTGGACTTGATCAGCCACGTGATCAGTGCCTGCAGAGTCACGTGATCAGGGCCTGCTGAGCTGCGTGATTCCTGCCGGCTCATCTGCATGACAATTGCCATCTGAGCTGCGTGATTCCTGTCGGCTCATCTGCTTGACAATTGCCAGCTGAGCTGCATGATTCCTGCCTGGTCACGTGCTTGATTATTGCCAGTTGAGCAGCATGATTCGTCACTGCTGAGCTCCATGCTTTTTGCCTGCTGATTGCGTGGTTCGTGTCTGCTCAGCTCTTTGAGTATCGCCTCCTGAGGTCCCTGTTCGGTCGCCACCTGCCGGGGACCAGCCCCAACTGATCCAGGGTATTCGAAGGAGAGATGGGCTAGGCGACTATTTATATGCTAATCAGAGATGTCAAGAATAATAGTATGAGGAGAGCTCAGTAGGAAAATTCGGTGGAGAAAACAGACTGAGTAGCTTGGTTTACGGGGAAGACCAATCAAACTTCAAGACAAGAAGTTTGCACCACTTACGTAGGCCGCAGGCGCCCTCTCGAATAGCGAAAGGTGCCTCACCCTAGACACCTTCTCGAGTGGGTCTTAGCAGCCCAGGCATAATTAGTAAGCGTGGTGGGTTCCGCGCTCCAGATGGAGACTCAGCTGGAAGTTAAAGGGAAGAATGACAAGGAACTTTATGAATTGGAGCTGTAAGTTAACTCTTTGACAGAGAGAGCGAGATGGTGGTGGGGGACAGCCCCCAGTGAAATCAGAGGTCAGAGCACAAAGCAATACAGTAGGCAGACTCTGGTTTTTTGGGGGGAGATGCTCGAGAATATCCGGGTGGACTCCTGAGGCTCGATCCCGCATTTGCTTATGCCGAGCCTCCTTCCTCATGACCTTTGTCCAGAGTGGAATGCCTCCCCGGCTCCCGGCACATGATCAGTGCATGCTCAGTCACGATATCAGTGCCTGCTCAGCCACGTGATCACTGACGGCACAGTCACGTGATCAGCGCCTCTCAGTCACGTGATCACCGTATGATAAACACGTGATCAGTGAACGACCAGCCACGTGATCACTGCATGAGCAGTCAGGTGGTCAGTTCCTGATCAGCCACCTGATCAGTGCGTGCACAGTCCCCTGATCAGCGCCTGTCAGTCACTGATCACTGCCTGATAAACACGTGATCAGTGCCCGAAGAGCCACGTCATCAGTGCATGCGCAGTCACGTGATCAGTGCATGATAGCCACGTGATCAGTGCGTGCACAGTCCCATGATCAGCGCCTGTCAGTCACTGATCATTGCCTGATAAACACGTGATCAGTGCATGATGAGCCATGTGATCAGTGCCTGATGAGCCACGTCATCAGTGCATGCGCAGTCACATCATCAGTGCATGATAGCCACGTGATCAGTGCATGCTCAGTCACGTGATCTATACTTGATCAGCCACGTGATCAGTGCATGATAGCCATGTGATCAGTGCCTGATCAGCCACGTCATCAGTGCATGCAGTCACGTGATCAGTGCATGCTCACTCACGTGATCTGTACTTGATCAGCCACGTGATCAGTGCCTGCAGAGTCACGTGATCAGGGCCTGCTGAGCTGCGTGATTCCTGCCGGCTCATCTGCATGACAATTGCCATCTGAGCTGCGTGATTCCTGTCGGCTCATCTGCTTGACAATTGCCAGCTGAGCTGCGTGATTCCTGCCTGGTCACGTGCTTGATTATTGCCAGTTGAGCAGCATGATTCGTCACTGCTGAGCTCCATGCTTATTGCCTGCTGATTGCGTGGTTCGTGTCTGCTCAGCTCTTTGAGTATCGCCTCCTGAGGTCCCTGTTCGGTCGCCACCTGCCGGGGACCAGCCTCAACTGATCCAGGGTATTCGAAGGAGAGATGGCCTAGGCGACTATTTATATGCTAATCAGAGATGTCAAGAATAATAGTATGAGGAGAGCTCAGTAGGAAAATTCGGTGGAGAAAAGAGACTGAGTAGCTTGTTTTACGCGGAAGACCAATCAAACTTCAAGACAAGAAGTTTGCACCACTTACGTAGGCCGCAGGCGCCCTCTTGAATAGCGAAAGGTGCCTCACCCTAGACACCTTCTCGAGTGGGTCTTAGCAGCCCAGGCATAATTAGTAAGCGTGGTGGGTTCCGCGCTCCAGATGGAGACTCAGCTGGAAGTTAAAGGGAAGAATGACAAGGAACTTTATGAATTGGAGCTGTAAGTTAACTCTTTGACAGAGAGAGCGAGATGGTGGTGGGGGACAGCCCCCAGTGAAATCAGAGGTGAGAGCACAAAGCAATACAGTAGGCAGACTCTGGTTTTTTTGGGGGAGATGCTCGAGAATATCCGGGTGGACTCCTGAGGCTCGATCCCGCATTTGCTTATGCCGAGCCTCCTTCCTCATGACCTTTGTCCAGAGTGGAATGCCTCCCCAGCTCCCGGCACATGATCAGTGCATGCTCAGTCACGATATCAGTGCCTGCTCAGCCACGTGATCACTGACGGCACAGTCACGTGATCAGCGCCTCTCAGTCACGTGATCACCCTATGATAAACACGTGATCAGTGAACGACCAGCCACGTGATCACTACATGCGCAGTCAGGTGGTCAGTTCCTGATCAGCAACCTGATCAGTGCGTGCACAGTCCCCTGATCAGCGCCTGTCAGTCACTGATCACTGCCTGATAAACACGTGATCAGTGCCCGAACAGCCACGTCATCAGTGCATGCGCAGTCACGTGATCAGTGCATGATAGCCACGTGATCAGTGCGTGCACAGTCCCATGATCAGCGCCTGTCAGTCACTGATCATTGCCTGATAAACACGTGATCAGTGCATGATGAGCCATGTGATCAGTGCCTGATGAGCCACGTCATCAGTGCATGCGCAGTCACGTCATCAGTGCATGATAGCCACGTGATCAGTGCATGCTCAGTCACGTGATCTGTACTTGATCAGCCACGTGATCAGTGCATGATGAGCCATGTGATCAGTGCCTGATCAGCCACGTCATCAGTGCATGCGCAGTCACGTCATCAGTGCATGATAGCCACGTGATCAGTGCATGCTCAGTCACGTGATCTGTACTTGATCAGCCACGTGATCAGTGCCTGCAGAGTCACGTGATCAGGGCCTGCTGAGCTGCGTGATTCCTGTCGGCTCATCTGCTTGACAATTTTCAGCTGAGCTGCGTGATTCCTGCCTGGTCACGTGCTTGATTATTGCCAGTTGAGCAGCATGATTCGTCACTGCTGAGCTCCATGCTTATTGCCTGCTGATTGCGTGGCTCGTGTCTGCTCAGCTCTTTGAGTATTGCCTCCTGAGGTCCCTGTTCGGTCGCCACCTGCCGGGGACCAGCCCCAACTGATCCAGGGTATTCGAAGGAGAGATGGCCTAGGCGACTATTTATATGCTAATCAGAGGTGTCAAGAATAATAGTATGAGGAGAGCTCAGTAGGAAAATTCGGTGGAGAAAAGAGACTGAGTATCTTGGTTTACGCGGAAGACCAATCAAACTTCAAGACAAGAAGTTTGCACCACTTACGTAGGCTGCAGGCGCCCTCTCGAATAGCGAAAGGTGCCTCACCCTAGACACCTTCTCGAGTGGGTCTTAGCAGCCCAGGCATAATTAGGAAGCGTGGTGGGTTCCGCGCTCCAGATGGAGACTCAGCTGGAAGTTAAAGGGAAGAATGACAAGGAACTTTATGAATTGGAGCTGTAAGTTAACTCTTTGACAGAGAGAGCGAGATGGTGGTGGGGGACAGCCCCCAGTGAAATCAGAGGTGAGAGCACAAAGCAATACAGTAGGCAGACTCTGGTTTTTTTGGGGGGAGATGCTCGAGAATATCCGGGTGGACTCCTGAGGCTCGATCCCGCATTTGCTTATGCCGAGCCTCCTTCCTCATGACCTTTGTCCAGGGTGGAATGCCTCCCCGGCTCCCGGCACATGATCAGTGCATGCTCAGTCACGATATCAGTGCCTGCTCAGCCACGTGATCACTGACGGCACAGTCACGTGATCAGCGCCTCTCAGTCACGTGATCACCGTATGATAAACACGTGATCAGTGAACGACCAGCCACGTGATCACTGCATGCGCAGTCAGGTGGTCAGTTCCTGATCAGCCACCTGATCAGTGCGTGCACAGTCCCCTGATCAGCGCCTGTCAGTCACTGATCACTGCCTGATAAACACGTGATCAGTGCCCGAACAGCCCCGTCATCAGTGCATGCGCAGTCACGTGATCAGTGCATGATAGCCACGTGATCAGTGCGTGCACAGTCCCATGATCAGCGCCTGTCAGTCACTGATCATTGCCTGATAAACACGTGATCAGTGCATGATGAGCCATGTGATCAGTGCCCGATCAGCCACGTCATCAGTGCATGCGCAGTCACGTCATCAGTGCATGATAGCCACGTGATCAGTGCATGCTCAGTCACGTGATCTGTACTTGATCAGCCACGTGATCAGTGCCTGCAGAGTCACGTGATCAGGGCCTGCTGAGCTGCGTGATTCCTGCCGGCTCATCTGCATGACAATTGCCAGCTGAGCTGTGTGATTCCTGCCTGGTCACGTGCTTGATTATTGCCAGTTGAGCAGCATGATTCGTCACTGCTGAGCTCCATGCTTATTGCCTGCTGATTGGGTGGTTCGTGTCTGCTCAGCTCTTTGAGTATCGCCTCCTGAGGTCCCTGTTCGGTCGCCACCTGCCGGGGACCAGCCCCAACTGATCCAGGGTATTCGAAGGAGAGATGGCCTAGGCGACTATTTATATGCTAATCAGAGATGTCAAGAATAATAGTATGAGGAGAGCTCAGTAGGAAAATTCGGTGGAGAAAAGAGACTGAGTAGCTTGGTTTACGCGGAAGACCAATCAAACTTCAAGACAAGAAGTTTGCACCACTTACGTAGGCCGCAGGCGCCCTCTCGAATAGCGAAAGGTGCCTCACCGTAGACACCTTCTCGAGTGGGTCTTAGCAGCCCAGGCATAATTAGTAAGCGTGGTGGGTTCCGCGCTCCAGATGGAGACTCAGCTGGAAGTTAAAGGGAAGAATGACAAGGAACTTTATGAATTGGAGCTGTAAGTTAACTCTTTGACAGAGAGAGCGAGATGGTGGTGGGGGACAGCCCCCAGTGAAATCAGAGGTGAGAGCACAAAGCAATACAGTAGGCAGACTCTGGTTTTTGGGGGGAGATGCTCGAGAATATCCGGGTGGACTCCTGAGGCTCGATCCCGCATTTGCTTATGCCGAGCCTCCTTCCTCATGACCTTTGTCCAGGGTGGAATGCCTCCCCGGCTCCCGGCACATGATCAGTGCATGCTCAGTCACGATATCAGTGCCTGCTCAGCCACATGATCACTGACGGCACAGTCACGTGATCAGCGCCTCTCAGTCACGTGATCACCGTATGATAAACACGTGATCAGTGAACGACCAGCCACGTGATCACTGCATGCGCAGTCAGGTGGTCAGTTCCTGATCAGCCACCTGATCAGTGCGTGCACAGTCCCCTGATCAGCGCCTGTCAGTCACTGATCACTGCCTGATAAACACGTGATCAGTGCCCGAACAGCCACGTCATCAGTGCATGCGCAGTCACGTGATCAGTGCATGATAGCCACGTGATCAGTGCGTGCACAGTCCCATGATCAGTGCCTGTCAGTCACTGATCATTGCCTGATAAACACGTGATCAGTGCATGATGAGCCATGTGATCAGTGCCTGATGAGCCACGTCATCAGTGCATGCGCAGTCACGTCATCAGTGCATGATAGCCACGTGATCAGTGCATGCTCAGTCACGTGATCTGTACTTGATCAGCCACGTGATCAGTGCATGATGAGCCATGTGATCAGTGCCTGATCAGGCACGTCATCAGTGCATGCGCAGTCACGTCATCAGTGCATGATAGCCACGTGATCAGTGCATGCTCAGTCACGTGATCTGGACTTGATCAGCCACGTGATCAGTGCATGATGAGCCACGTGATCAGTGCCTGATCAGCCACGTCATCAGTGCATGCAGTCACGTCATCAGTGCATGATAGCCACGTGATCAGTGCATGCTCAGTCACGTGATCTGGACTTGATCAGCCACGTGATCAGTGCCTGCAGAGTCACGTGATCAGGGCCTGCTGAGCTGCGTGATTCCTGTCGGCTCATCTGCTTGACAATTGCCAGCTGAGCTGCGTGATTCCTGCCTGGTCACGTGCTTGATTATTGCCAGTTGAGCAGCATGATTCGTCACTGCTGAGCTCCATGCTTATTGCCTGCTGATTGCGTGGTTCGTGTCTGCTCAGCTCTTTGAGTATCGCCTCCTGAGGTCCCTGTTCGGTAGCCACCTGCCGGGGACCAGCCCCAACTGATCCAGGGTATTCGAAGGAGAGATGGCCTAGGCGACTATTTATATGCTAATCAGAGATGTCAAGAATAATAATATGAGGAGAGCTCAGTAGGAAAATTCGGTGGAGAAAAGAGACTGAGTAGCTTGGTTTACGCAGAAGACCAATCAAACTTCAAGACAAGAAGTTTGCACCACTTACGTAGGCCGCAGGCGCCCTCTCGAATAGCGAAAGGTGCCTCACCCTAGACACCTTCTCGAGTGGGTCTTAGCAGCCCAGGCATAATTAGTAAGCGTGGTGGGTTCCGCGCTCCAGATGGAGACTCAGCTGGAAGTTAAAGGGAAGAATGACAAGGAACTTTATGAATTGGAGCTGTAAGTTAACTCTTTGACAGAGAGAGCGAGATGGTGGTGGGGGACAGCCCCCAGTGAAATCAGAGGTGAGAGCAAAATCAATACAGTAGGCAGACTCTGGTTTTTTTGGGGGGAGATGCTCGAGAATATCCAGGTGGACTCCTGAGGCTCGATCCCACATTTGCGTATGCCGAGCCTCCTTCCTCATGACCTTTGTCCAGAGTGGAAGGCCTCCCCGGCTCCCGGCACATGATCAGTGCATGCTCAGTCACGATATCAGTGCCTGCTCAGCCACGTGATCACTGACGGCACAGTCACGTGATCAGTGCCTCTCAGTCACGTGATCACCGTATGATAAACACGTGATCAGTGAACGACCAGCCACGTGATCACTGCATGCGCAGTCAGGTGGTCAGTTCCTGATCAGCCACCTGATCAGTGCGTGCACAGTCCCCTGATCAGTGCCTGTCAGTCACTGATCACTGCCTGATAAACATGTGATCAGTGCCGGAACAGCCACGTCATCAGTGCATGCGCAGTCACGTGATCAGTGCATGATAGCCACGTGATCAGTGCGTGCACACTCCCATGATCAGCGCCTGTCAGTCACTGATCACTGCCTGATAAACACGAGATCAGTGCATGATGAGCCATGTGATCAGTGCCTGATCAGCCACGTCATCAGTGCATGCGCAGTCACGTCATCAGTGCATGATAGCCACGTGATCAGTGCATGCTCAGTCACGTGATCTGGACTTGATCAGCCACGTGATCAGTGCCTGCAGAGTCACGTGATCAGGGCCTGCTGAGCTGCGTGATTCCTGCCGGCTCATCTGCATGACAATTGCCATCTGAGCTGCGTGATTCCTGTCGGCTCATCTGCTTGACAATTGCCAGCTGAGCTGCGTGATTCCTGCCTGGTCACGTGCTTGATTATTGCCAGTTGAGCAGCATGATTCGTCACTGCTGAGCTCCATGCTTATTGCCTGCTGATTGCGTGGTTCGTGTCTGCTCAGCTCTTTGAGTATTGCCTCCTGAGGTCCCTGTTCGGTCGCCACCTGCCGGGGACCAGCCCCAACTGATCCAGGGTATTCGAAGGAGAGATGGCCTAGGCGACTATTTATATGCTAATCAGAGATGTCAAGAATAATAGTATGAGGAGAGCTCAGTAGGAAAATTCGGTGGAGAAAACAGACTGAGTAGCTTGGTTTACGGGGAAGACCAATCAAACTTCAAGACAAGAAGTTTGCACCACTTACGTAGGCCGCAGGCGCCCTCTCGAATAGCGAAAGGTGCCTCACCCTAGACACCTTCTCGAGTGGGTCTTAGCAGCCCAGGCATAATTAGTAAGCGTGGTGGGTTCCGAGCTCCAGATGGAGACTCAGCTGGAAGTTAAAGGGAAGAATGACAAGGAACTTTATGAATTGGAGCTGTAAGTTAACTCTTTGACAGAGAGAGCGAGATGGTGGTGGGGGACAGCCCCCAGTGAAATCAGAGGTGAGAGCACAAAGCAATACAGTAGGCAGACTCTGGTTTTTTTGGGGGACAGATGCTTGAGAATATCCGGGTGGACTCCTGAGGCTCGATCCCGCATTTGCGTATGCCGAGCCTCCTTCCTCATGACCTTTGTCCAGAGTGGAATGCCTCCCCGGCTCCCGGCACATGATCAGTGCATGCTCAGTCACAATATCAGTGCCTGCTCAGCCACGTGATCACTGACGGCACAGTCACGGGATCAGCGCCTCTCCGTCACGTGATCATCATATGATAAACACGTGATCAGTGAACGACCAGCCACGTGATCACTGCATGCGCAGTCAGGTGGTCAGTTCCTGATCAGCCACCTGATCAGTGCGTGCACAGTCCCCTGATCAGCGCCTGTCAGTCACTGATCACTGCCTGATAAACACGTGATCAGTGCCCGAACAGCCATGTCATCAGTGCATGCGCAGTCGCGTGATCAGTGCATGATAGGCACGAGATCAGTGCATGCTCAGTCCCGTAATCTGTACATGATCAGCCACGTGATCAGTGCCTGCAGAGTCACGTGATCAGTGCATGATGAGCCATGTGATCAGTGCCCGATCAGCCACGTCATCAGTGCATGCGCAGTCACGTCATCAGTGCATGATAGCCACGTGATCAGTGCATGCTCAGTCACGTGATCTGGACTTGATCAGCCACGTGATCAGTGCCTGCAGAGTCACGTGATCAGGGCCTGCTGAGCTGCGTGATTCCTGCCGGCTCATCTGCATGACAATTGCCATCTGAGCTGCGTGATTCCTGTCGGCTCATCTGCTTGACAATTGCCAGCTGAGCTGCATGATTCCTGCCTGGTCACGTGCTTGATTATTGCCAGTTGAGCAGCATGATTCGTCACTGCTGAGCTCCATGCTTATTGCCTGCTGATTGCGTGGCTCGTGTCTGCTCAGCTCTTTGAGTATTGCCTCCTGAGGTCCCTGTTCGGTCGCCACCTGCCGGGGACCAGCCCCAACTGATCCAGGGTATTCGAAGGAGAGATGGCCTAGGCGACTATTTATATGCTAATCAGAGGTGTCAAGAATAATAGTATGAGGAGAGCTCAGTAGGAAAATTCGGTGGAGAAAAGAGACTGAGTAGCTTGGTTTACGCGGAAGACCAATCAAACTTCAAGACAAGAAGTTTGCACCACTTACGTAGGATGCAGGCGCCCTCTCGAATAGCGAAAGGTGCCTCACCTTAGACACCTTCTCGAGTGGGTCTTAGCAGCCCAGGCATTATTAGTAAGCGTGGTGGGTTCCGCGCTCCAGATGGAGACTCAGCTGGAAGTTAAAGGGAAGAATGACAAGGAACTTTATGAATTGGAGCTGTAAGTTAACTCTTTGACAGAGAGAGCGAGATGGTGGTGGGGGACAGCCCCCAGTGAAATCAGAGGTGAGAGCACAAAGCAATACAGTAGGCAGACTCCGGTTTTTTTGGGGGGGAGATGCTCGAGAATATCCGGGTGGACTCCTGAGGCTCCATCCCGCATTTGCTTATGCCGAGCCTCCTTCCTCATGACCTTTGTCCAGGGTGGAATGCCTCCCCGGCTCCCGGCACATGATCAGTGCATGCTCAGTCACGATATCAGTGCCTGCTCAGCCACGTGATCACTGACGGCACAGTCACGTGATCAGCGCCTCTCAGTCACGTGATCACCGTATGATAAACACGTGATCAGTGAACGACCAGCCACGTGATCACTGCATGCGCAGTCAGGTGGTCAGTTCCTGATCAGCCACCTGATCAGTGCGTGCACAGTCCCCTGATCAGCGCCTGTCAGTCACTGATCACTGCCTGATAAACACGTGATCAGTGCCCGAACAGCCACGTCATCAGTGCATGCGCAGTCACGTGATCAGTGCATGATAGCCACGTGATCAGTGCGTGCACAGTCCCATGATCAGCGCCTGTCAGTCACTGATCATTGCCTGATAAACACGTGATCAGTGCATGATGAGCCATGTGATCAGTGCCCGATCAGCCACGTCATCAGTGCATGCGCAGTCACGTCATCAGTGCATGATAGCCACGTGATCAGTGCATGCTCAGTCACGTGATCTGGACTTGATCAGCCACGTGATCAGTGCCTGCAGAGTCACGTGATCAGGGCCTGCTGAGCTGCGTGATTCCTGCCGGCTCATCTGCATGACAATTGCCAGCTGAGCTGCGTGATTCCTGCCTGGTCACGTGCTTGATTATTGCCAGTTGAGCAGCATGATTCGTCACTGCTGAGCTCCATGCTTATTGCCTGCTGATTGGGTGGTTCGTGTCTGCTCAGCTCTTTGAGTATCGCCTCCTGAGGTCCCTGTTCGGTCGCCACCTGCCGGGGACCAGCCCCAACTGATCCAGGGTATTCGAAGGAGAGATGGCCTAGGCGACTATTTATATACTAATCAGAGATGTCAAGAATAATAGTATGAGGAGAGCTCAGTAGGAAAATTCGGTGGAGAAAAGAGACTGAGTAGCTTGGTTTACGCGGAAGACCAATCAAACTTCAAGACAAGAAGTTTGCACCACTTACGTAGGCCGCAGGCGCCCTCTCGAATAGCGAAAGGTGCCTCACCGTAGACACCTTCTCGAGTGGGTCTTAGCAGCCCAGGCATAATTAGTAAGCATGGTGGGTTCCGCGCTCCAGATGGAGACTCAGCTGGAAGTTAAAGGGAAGAATGACAAGGAACTTTATGAATTGGAGCTGTAAGTTAACTCTTTGACAGAGAGAGCGAGATGGTGGTGGAGGACAGCCCCCAGTGAAATCAGAGGTGAGAGCACAAAGCAATACAGTAGGCAGACTCTGGTTTTTTGGGGGGGGAGAGGCTCGAGAATATCCGGGTGGACTCCTGAGGCTCGATCCCGCATTTGCTTATGCCGAGCCTCCTTCCTCATGACCTTTGTCCAGGGTGGAATGCCTCCCCAGCTCCCGGCACATGATCAGTGCATGCTCACTCACGATATCAGTGCCTGCTCAGCCACGTGATCACTGACGGCACAGTCACGTGATCAGCGCCTCTCAGTCACGTGATCACCGTATGATAAACACGTGATCAGTGAACGACCAGCCACGTGATCACTGCATGCGCAGTCAGGTGGTCAGTTCCTGATCAGCCACCTGATCAGTGCGTGCACAGTCCCCTGATCAGCGCCTGTCAGTCACTGATCACTGCCTGATAAACACGTGATCAGTGCCCGAACAGCCACGTCATCAGTGCATGCGCAGTCACGTGATCAGTGCATGATAGCCACGTGATCAGTGCGTGCACAGTCCCATGATCAGTGCCTGTCAGTCACTGATCATTGCCTGATAAACACGTGATCAGTGCATGATGAGCCATGTGATCAGTGCCTGATGAGCCACGTCATCAGTGCATGCGCAGTCACGTCATCAGTGCCTGATGAGCCACGTCATCAGTGCATGCGCAGTCACGTCATCAGTGCATGATAGCCACGTGATCAGTGCATGCTCAGTCACGTGATCTGTACTTGATCAGCCACGTGATCAGTGCATGATGAGCCATGTGATCAGTGCCTGATCAGCCACGTCATCAGTGCATGCACAGTCATGTCATCAGTGCATGATAGCCACGTGATCAGTGCATGCTCAGTCACGTGAACTGGACTTGATCAGCCACGTGATCAGTGCCTGCAGAGTCACGTGATCAGGGCCTGCTGAGCTGCATGATTCCTGTCGGCTCATCTGCTTGACAATTGCCAGCTGAGCTGTGTGATTCCTGCCTGGTCACGTGCTTGATTATTGCCAGTTGAGCAGCATGATTCGTCACTGCTGAGCTCCATGCTTATTGCCTGCTGATTGCGTGGCTCGTGTCTGCTCAGCTCTTTGAGTATTGCCTCCTGAGGTCCCTGTTCGGTCGCCACCTGCCGGGGACCAGCCCCAACTGATCCAGGGTATTCGAAGGAGAGATGGCCTAGGCGACTATTTATATGCTAATCAGAGGTGTCAAGAATAATAGTATGAGGAGAGCTCAGTAGGAAAATTCGGTGGAGAAAAGAGACTGAGTAGCTTGGTTTACGCGGAAGACCAATCAAACTTCAAGACAAGAAGTTTGCACCACTTACGTAGGCTGCAGGCGCCCTCTCGAATAGCGAAAGGTGCCTCACCTTAGACACCTTCTCGAGTGGGTCTTAGCAGCCCAGGCATTATTAGTAAGCGTGGTGGGTTCCGCGCTCCAGATGGAGACTCAGCTGGAAGTTAAAGGGAAGAATGACAAGGAACTTTATGAATTGGAGCTGTAAGTTAACTCTTTGACAGAGAGAGCGAGATGGTGGTGGGGGACAGCCCCCAGTGAAATCAGAGGTGAGAGCACAAAGCAGTACAGTAGGCAGACTCTGGTTTTTTTGGGGGGGAGATGCTCGAGAATATCCGGGTGGACTCCTGAGGCTCGATCCCGCATTTGCTTATGCCGAGCCTCCTTCCTCATGACCTTTGTCCAGGGTGGAATGCCTCCCCGGCTCCCGGCACATGATCAGTGCATGCTCAGTCACGATATCAGTGCCTGCTCAGCCACGTGATCACTGACGTCACAGTCACGTGATCAGCGCCTCTCAGTCACGTGATCACCGTATGATAAACACGTGATCAGTGAACGACCAGCCACGTGATCACTGCATGCGCAGTCAGGTGGTCAGTTCCTGATCAGCCACCTGATCAGTGCGTGCACAGTCCCCTGATCAGCGCCTGTCAGTCACTGATCACTGCCTGATAAACACGTGATCAGTGCCCGAACAGCCACGTCATCAGTGCATGCGCAGTCACGTGATCAGTGCATGATAGCCACGTGAGCAGTGCGTGCACAGTCCCATGATCAGCGCCTGTCAGTCACTGATCATTGCCTGATAAACACGTGATCAGTGCATGATGAGCCATGTGATCAGTGCCCGATCAGCCACGTCATCAGTGCATGCGCAGTCACGTCATCAGTGCATGATAGCCACGTGATCAGTGCATGCTCAGTCACGTGATCTGGACTTGATCAGCCACGTGATCAGTGCCTGCAGAGTCACGTGATCAGGGCCTGCTGAGCTGCGTGATTCCTGCCGGCTCATCTGCATGACAATTGCCAGCTGAGCTGCGTGATTCCTGCCTGGTCACGTGCTTGATTATTGCCAGTTGAGCAGCATGATTCGTCACTGCTGAGCTCCATGCTTATTGCCTGCTGATTGCGTGGTTCGTGTCTGCTCAGCTCTTTGAGTATCGCCTCCTGAGGTCCCTGTTCGGTCGCCACCTGCCGGGGACCAGCCCCAACTGATCCAGGGTATTCGAAGGAGAGATGGCCTAGGCGACTATTTATATGCTAATCAGAGATGTCAAGAATAATAGTATGAGGAGAGCTCAGTAGGAAAATTCGGTGGAGAAAAGAGACTGAGTAGCTTGGTTTACGCGGAAGACCAATCAAACTTCAAGACAAGAAGTTTGCACCACTTACGAAGGCCGCAGGCGCCCTCTCGAATAGCGAAAGGTGCCTCACCCTAGACACCTTCTCGAGTGGGTCTTAGCAGCCCAGGCATAATTAGTAAGCATGGTGGGTTCCGCGCTCCAGATGGTGACTCAGCTGGAAGTTAAAGGGAAGAATGACAAGGAACTTTATGAATTGGAGCTGTAAGTTAACTCTTTGACAGAGAGAGCGAGATGGTGGTGGGGGACAGCCCCCAGTGAAATCAGAGGTGAGAGCACAAAGCAATACAGTAGGCAGACTCTGGTTTTTTTGGGGGAGAGATGCTCGAGAATATCCGGGTGGACTCCTGAGGCTCGATCCCGCATTTGCGTATGCCGAGCCTCCTTCCTCATGACCTTTGTCCAGGGTGGAATGCCTACCCGGCTCCCGGCACATGATCAGTGCATGCTCAGTCACGATATCAGTGCCTGCTCAGCCACGTGATCACTGACGGCACAGTCACGTGGTCAGCGCCTCTCAGTCACGTATTCACCGTATGATAAACACGTGATCAGTGAACGACCAGCCACGTGATCACTGCATGCGCAGTCAGGTGGTCAGTTCCTGATCAGCCACCTGATCAGTGCGTGCACAGTCCCCTGATCAGCGCCTGTCAGTCACTGATCACTGCCTGATAAACACGTGATCAGTGCCCGAACAGCCACGTCATCAGTGCATGCGCAGTCACGTGATCAGTGCATGATAGCCACGTGATCAGTGCGTGCACCGTCCCATGATCAGTGCCTGTCAGTCACTGATCATTGCCTGATAAACACGTGATCAGTGCATGATGAGCCATGTGATCAGTGCCTGATGAGCCACGTCATCAGTGCATGCGCAGTCACGTCATCAGTGCATGATAGCCACGTGATCAGTGCATGCTCAGTCACGTGATCTGTACTTGATCAGCCACGTGATCAGTGCCTGCAGAGTCACGTGATCAGGGCCTGCTGAGCTGCGTGATTCCTGCCGGCTCATCTGCATGACAATTGCCAGCTGAGCTGCGTGATTCCTGCCTGGTCACGTGCTTGATTATTGCCAGTTGAGCAGCATGATTCGTCACTGCTGAGCTCCATGCTTTTTGCCTGCTGATTGCGTGGTTCGTGTCTGCTCAGCTCTTTGAGTATTGCCTCCTGAGGTCCCTGTTCGGTCGCCACCTGCCGGGGACCAGCCCCAACTGATCCAGGGTATTCGAAGGAGAGATGGCCTAGGCGACTATTTATATGCTAATCAGAGATGTCAAGAATAATAGTATGAGGAGAGCTCAGTAGGAAAATTCGGTGGAGAAAAGAGACTGAGTAGCTTGGTTTACGCGGAAGACCAATCAAACTTAAAGACAAGAAGTTTGCACCACTTACGTAGGCTGCAGGCGCCCTCTCGAATAGCGAAAGGTGCCTCACCCTAGACACCTTCTCGAGTGGGTCTTAGCAGCCCAGGCATAATTAGTAAGCGTGCTGGGTTCCGCGCTCCAGATGGAGACTCAGCTGGAAGTTAAAGGGAAGAATGACAAGGAACTTTATGAATTGGAGCTGTAAGTTAACTCTTTGACAGAGAGAGCGAGATGGTGGTGGGGGACAGCCCCCAGTGAAATCAGAGGTGAGAGCACAAAGCAATACAGTAGGCAGACTCTGGTTTTTTGGGGGGGAGATGCTCGAGAATATCCGGGTGGACTCCTGAGGCTCGATCCCGCATTTGCGTATGCCGAGCCTCCTTCCTCATGACCTATGTCCAGAGTGGAATGCCTCCCCGGCTCCAGGCACATGATCAGTGCATGCTCAGTCACGATATCAGTGCCTGCTCAGCCACGTGATCACTGACGGCAC
This sequence comes from Bos javanicus, assembly GCF_032452875.1. Taxonomy (NCBI): domain Eukaryota; kingdom Metazoa; phylum Chordata; class Mammalia; order Artiodactyla; family Bovidae; genus Bos; species Bos javanicus. Next base: position 1,233,601 of record NW_026893606.1, on the reverse strand, counting down.
AGTCACGGGATCAGCGCCTCTCAGTCACATGATCACCATATGATAAACACGTGATCAGTGAACGACCAGCCACGTGATCACTGCATGCGAGGTCAGGTGTTCAGTTCCTGATCAGCCACCTGATCAGTGCGTGCACAGTCCCCTGATCAGCGCCTGTCAGTCACTGATCACTGCCTGATAAACACGTGATCAGTGCCCGAACAGCCATGTCATCAGTGCATGCGCAGTCGCGTGATCAGTGCATGATAGCCACGAGATCAGTGCATGCTCAGTCCCGTAATCTGTACTTGATCAGCCACGTGATCAGTGCCTGCAGAGTCACGTGATCAGTGCATGATGAGCCATGTGATCAGTGCCTGATCAGCCACGTCATCAGTGCATGCGCAGTCACGTCATCAGTGCATGATAGCCACGTGATCAGTGCATGCTCAGTCACGTGATCTGGACTTGATCAGCCACGTGATCAGTGCATGCTCAGTCACGTGATCAGGGCCTGCTGAGCTGCGTGATTCCTGCCGGCTCATCTGCATGACAATTGCCAGCTGAGCTGCGTGATTCCTGTCGGCTCATCTGCTTGACAATCGCCAGCTGAGCTGCATGATTCCTGCCTGGTCACGTGCTTGATTATTGCCAGTTGAGCAGCATGATTCGTCACTGCTGAGCTCCATGCTTATTGCCTGCTGATTGCGTGGTTCGTGTCTGCTCAGCTCTTTGAGTATTGCCTCCTGAGGTCCCTGTTCGGTCGCCACCTGCCGGGGACCAGCCCCAACTGATCCAGGGTATTCGAAGGAGAGATGGCCTTGGCGACTATTTATATGCTAATCAGAGATGTCAAGAATAATAGTATGAGGAGAGCTCAGTAGGAAAATTCGGTGGAGAAAAGAGACTGAGTAGCTTGGTTTACGCGGAAGACCAATCAAACTTCAAGACAAGAAGTTTGCACCACTTACGTAGGCCGCAGGCGCCCTCTCGAATAGCGAAAGGTGCCTCACCCTAGACACCTTCTCGAGTGGGTCTTAGCAGCCCAGGCATAATTAGTAAGCATGGTGGGTTCCGCGCTCCAGATGGAGACTCAGCTGGAAGTTAAAGGGAAGAATGACAAGGAACTTTATGAATTGGAGCTTTAAGTTAACTCTTTGAGAGAGAGAGCGAGATGGTGGTGGGGGACAGCCCCCAGTGAAATCAGAGGTGAGAGCACAAAGCAATACAGTAGGCAGACTCCGGTTTTTTTGGGGGGGAGATGCTCGAGAATATCCGGGTGGACTCCTGAGGCTCGATCCCGCATTTGCGTATGCCGAGCCTCCTTCCTTATGACCTTTTTCCAGAGTGGAAGGCCTCCCCGGCTCCCGGCACATGATCAGTGCATGCTCAGTCACGATATCAGTGCCTGCTCAGCCACGTAATCAGTGCATGATCAGCCACGTGATCAGTGCATGATCAATTAGGTGATCTGTGCATGGTCACTCACGGGACCAGTACATGGTAGCTACATGATCCTTGCATAATCAGCCATGTGATCAGTGCATGATCAATTACGTGATCAGTGCATGATCAGTTACATGAGCAGTGTATGATCAGCCATGTGATCAGTGCATGGTCGGACACGTGAACATTGTATGATCAGCCACGTGATCAGTGCATGATTATTCACGTGCTCAGTGCATGATCAGTCACGTGACCAGTACATGGTAGGTACGTGATCATTTCATGATCAGCCACGTGATCAGTGCATGATAGCCACGGGAACAGTGCATGATCAGTCATATGATACGTGTGTGATCAGCCACGTGATCAGTGCATGATATCCATGTGATCAGTGAGTGATAGCCACGTGATTAGTGCACGATAGCCACCTGATCAGTGCATGATCAGTCGCGTGATACGTGTGTGATCAGCCACGTGATCAGTGCATGATGAGTCAGGTGGTCAGTGCAGGATTAATTACGTGATCAGTGCATGATCAGTCACGTGACCAGTACATGGTTGCTACGTGATCATTGCATGATCAGCCACGTGAGCAGTGCATGATCAGTCATGTGATCAGTACATGATCAGTCAACTGAACAGTGCATGATCATTTACGTGATCTGAGCATGATCAGTCACATGACCAGTATATGGTAGCTACGTGAACATTGCATGACCAGCCAGGTGAGAAGTGCATGATAGCCACGTGATGTGTGCATGATCAGTTACGGGAGCAGAGTATGATCACCCACGTGATCAGTGCATGAGTGCCACGTGATCAGTGCATGATCAGCCACGTGATCAGTGCATGAGGAGGCACGTGATCAGTATGACCAGCCAAGTGATCAGTGCATGATAGCCACGTGATCAGTGCATGATCAGTCACGTGATCAGTGCATGATAAGTCACGTGATCAGTGTATGATCAGCCACGTGATCAGTGCATGATCAGCCACATGACCAGTGCATGATCAATTACGTGATCAGTGCATGATCAGTCACGTGACCAGTACATGGTAGCTACGTGATCATTGCATGATCAGCCAGGTGAGCATTGCATGACAGCCACGTGATCAGTGCATGATCAGCCACGTGATCAGTGCATAATCAGTCACGTGATCAGTGCATGGTCAGTCCCGTGATCAGAGCCTGATCATCCACGTGATCAGTGCATGTGGAGTCATGTAGTCAATGCATGATAGTGTCGTAATCAGTGCTCGATCAGTCCCGTGATGAGTGTAAGATAAGCCAAGTGATCAGTGCAAGATAGCTACGTGATCAGTGCATGATCAGTCACATGATCAGTGCATGATCAGCCACGTGATCAGTGCATGATAGCGACGTGAGCAGTGCATACAATTACGTGATCTGTACATGCGCAATCATGTGATCAGTGCATGAGAGCCACGTGATCAGTGCATGATCATTCACGTGATAGGTGTGTGATCAGCGACGTGAACAGTGCATGCTCAGTCACGTGTTCAGGGCCTGCTGAGCTGCGTGATTACTGTCTGCTCATCTGCTTGACAATTGCCAGCTGCGCTGTACGATTCCTGTCTGTCATCTCCTTGACAATTGCCACCTGTGCTGCATAATTCCTGCCTGCTCATCTACTTGATTATTGCCAGCTGAGCAGCATGATTTCTCAGAGCTGAGTTCCATGATTATAGCCTGCTGACTGATTCCTGCCTATTCAGCTCTTTGTTCATTGCCTCCAGATGCACATGATCAGTGTGTGACACCAAACATGATCAGCACATGATCAGTCACATGGTGAATGCATGATAAGCCAGGTGATCAGTGCATGATCAATTACGTGATCAGTGCATGATCAGTCATGTGACCAGTACATGGTAGCTGCGTGATCACTGCATGATCAGCCACGTGAGCAGTGAATGATAGCCACGTGATCAGTGCATGATCAGTCACGTGATCAGTGCATGATCAGTCACGTGTTCAGTGCATGATCAGCCACGTGATCAGTGCATGATCAATTACGTGATCAGTGCATGATCAGCTACGTGAGCAGTGTATGATCAGCCCCGTGATCAGTGCATGGTCAGACACGTGAACAGTGTATGATTAGCCACGTGATCAGTGCATGATATCCAAGTGATCAGTGCTTGATCATCACGTGATCAGTGTATGATCAGCCAGGTGAAGAGTGCATGCTCAGTCACGTGATCAGGGCCTGCTGAGCTGCGTGATTACTGTCTGCTCATCTGCTTGACAATTGCCAGCTGAGCTGCATGATTCCTGCCTGTCTTCTGCTTGACAATTGCCAGCTGTGCTGTGTAATTCCTGCCTGCTCTGCTGCTTGATTATTGCCAGCTGAGCAGCATGATTCCTCAGAGCTGAGTTCCATGATTATTGCCTGCTGACTGTTTGATTCGTGCCTACTCAGCTTTTTGTTTATTGCCTCCAGAGGCACATGATCAGTGTATGATAGCAAACGTGCTCAGCGCATGATCAGTAACATGGTCAGCGCCATTAAGTCACGTGATCACTACATGATAGTCCTGTGATCAGTCCATGCTCAGTCACGGTATCAGTGCATGATCAGCCACGTGATCAGTGCATGATAGCCACGTGATCATTGCATGATAGCCACGTGATCAGTGCATGATCAGCCAGGTGATCAGTGCATGATAGCCACGTGATCATTGCATGAGAGCCACGTGATCAGTGCATGATCAGTTACGTGAGCAGTGTATGATCAGCCACGTGATCAGTGCATGGACAGACACGTGAACACTGTATGATCAGCCACGTGATCACTGCATGATATCCACGTGATCACTGCATGATCAGTCACGTGATCAGTGCATGATCAGTCATGTGACCAGTACATGGTAGCTAAGTGATCATCGCATGATCAGCCACGCGAGCAGTGCATGATAGCCACGTGATCAGTGCATGTTCAGACACGAGATTAGAGCATGATCAGTCACGTGATCAGTGCATGATTAGCCACGTGATCAGTGCATGACCAGGCACGTGATCAGGGCCTGATGAGCTGCGTGATTACTCTCTGCTCATCTGCTTGACAATTTCCAGCTGAGCTGCACGATTCCTGCCTGTCATCTCCTTGACAATTGCCACCTGTGCTGCGTAATTCCTGCCTGCTCATCTACTTTATTATTGCCAGCTGAGCAGCATGTTTTCTCAGAGGTGAGTTCCATGATTATAGCCTGCTGACTGATTCCTGCCTACTCAGCTCTATGTTCATTGCCTCCAGAGGCACATGATCAGTGTGTGACACCAAACATGATCAGCACATGATCAGTCACATAATCAATGCATGATAAGCCCGGTGATCAGTGCATGATCAATTATGTGATCACTGCATGATCAGTCATGTGACCAGTACATGGTAGCTGCGTGATCATTGCATGATCAGCCACGTGAGCAGTGCATGATAGCCACGTGATCAGTGCATGATAGCCACGTTATCAGAGCATGATCAGTCACGTGATACGTATGTGATCAGCCACGTGATCAATGCAGGATAGCCACGTGATCACTTCATGATTATTTACGTGATCTGTACATGATCAGTCACGTGATACGTGTGTGATCAGCCACCGGATCAGTGCGTGATGAGCCATGTGATCATTGCAGGATCAATTACGTGATCAGTGCATGATCAGTCACATGACCAGTACATGGTTGCTACGTGATCATTGCGTGATCAGCCACGTGATCAGTGCATGATAGCCACATGATCAGTGCATGAGAGCCACGTGATCAGTGCACGATTTGTCACGTGATACATGTGTGATCAGCCACGTGATCAGTGCATGATGAGCCACGTGATCAGTGCATGATCAGTCACGTGACCAGTACATGGTTGCTACGTGATCCTTGCGTGATCAGCCACGTGAGCAGAGCATGATAGCCACGTAATCAGTGCATGATCAGTCACGTGAATAGCACATGATCAGTCACTTGAACACTGCATGATGATTTACGTGATCTGTGCATGATCAGTCACGTGACCAGTATATGGTAGCTACATGATCATTCCTTGACGAGCCACGTGAGCAGTGCATGATAGCCACGTGATGTGTGCATGATCAGTTACGTGAGCAGAGTATGATCAGCCACGTGATCAGTGCATGAGTTCCACTTGATCACTGCATGATATGTCACGTGACAGGTGTGTGATCAGCCACGTGAACAGTGCATGTTCAGCCACGTGATGAGTGCATGATAGCCACGTGATCAGTGCATGGTCAGACACGTGAAAAGTGTATGATCAGCCACGAGATCAGTGCATGATATCCAAGTGATCAGTGCATGATCATTACGTGATCAGTGTATGATCAGCCACGTGAACAGTGCATGCTCAGTCACGTGATCAGGGCCTGCTGAGCTGCGTGATTACTGTCTGCTCATCTGCTTGACAATTGCCAGCTGAGCTGCACGATTCCTGCCTGTCATCTGCTTGACAATTGCCAGCTGTGCTGTGTAATTCCTGCCTGCTCAGCTGCTTGATTATTGCCAGCTGTGCAGCATGATTCCTCAGAGCTGAGTTCCATGATTATTGCCTGCTGACTGTTTGATTCGTGCCTACTCAGCTCTTTGTTTATTGCCTCCAGAGGCACATGATCAGTGTATGATAGCAAACATGATCAGAGCATGATCAGTCACATGATCAGAGCCATTAAGTCACGTGATCACTACATGATAGTCATGTGATCAGTCCATGCTCAGTCACGGTATCAGTGCATGATCAGCCACGTGATCAGTGCATGATCTGTCACATGATTAGTGTATGATCATCCACGTGATCAGTGCATGGGCAGTCATGTGATCAGTGCATGATATAGACGTGATCAGTGCATGATCAGTCTCTTGATCAGTGCATGATAGCCACCTGATCAGTGCATGATCAGTCACCTGATGGGTGTATGATCATTCACGTGACCTGTACATGGTAGCTACATGATCATTGCATGATCAGCCACGTGAGTAATGCATGATAATCACGTGATCACTGCATGATCAGTCACGTGATCAGTGCATGATCAGTCATGTGACCAGTACATGGTAGCTGCGTGATCATCGCATGATCAGCCACGTGAGCAGTGCATGATAGCCACGTGATCAGTGCATGATCAGACACGAGATCAGTGCATGATCAGTCACGTGATCAGTGCATGATCAGCCACGTGATCAGTGCATGACCAGGCCCGTGATCATTGTATGTCCAGCCAAGTGATCAGTGCATGATCAGTCACATGATCAGTGCATGATCAGTCACGTGATAGGTGTGTGATCAGCCACGTGAACAGTGCATGCTCAGTCACGTGATCAGGGCCTGCTGAGCTGCGTTATTACTGTCTGCTCATCTGCTTGACAATTTCCAGCTGAGCTGCACGATTCCTGCCTGTCATCTCCTTGACAATTGCCACCTGTGCTGCGTAATTCCTGCTTGCTCATCTACTTGATTATTGCCAGCTGAGCAGCATGATTTCTCAGAGCTGAGTTCCATGATTATAGCCTGCTGACTGATTCCTGCCTACTTGGCTCTATGTTCATTGCCTCCAGAGGCACATGATCAGTGTGTGACACCAAACATGATCAGCACATGAACAGTCACATAATCAATGCATGATAAGCCAGGTGATCAGTGCATGATCAATTACGTGATCAGTGCATGATCAGTCATGTGACCAGTACATGGTAGGTGCGTGATCATTGCATGATCAGCCACGTGAGCAGTGAATGATAGCCACGTGATCAGTGCATGATCAGTCACGTGATCTGTGCATAATCAGTCATCTGATCTGTGCATGATCAGTCACGTGATCAGTGCATGATCAGTTACCTGATCAGTGCATGATCAGTCACGTGACCAGTGCATGGTAGCTACGTGATCATTGCATGATCAGCCACGTGATCAGTGCAAGATAGCCACGTTGTCAGTGCATGATACACACGTGATCAGTGCATGATCAGTCACGTGATACGTTTGTGATCAGCCACGTGATCAGTGCATGTTATCCACGTGATCAGTGCAGGATAGCCACGTGATCACTTCATGATTATTTACGTGATCTGTACATGATCAGTCACGTGATACGTGTGTGATCAGCCACCGGATCAGTGCGTGATGAGCCATGTGATCAGTGCAGTATCAATTACGTGATCAGTGCATGATCAGTCACATGACCAGTACATGGTTGCTACGTGATCATTGCGTGATCAGCCACGTGATCAGTGCATGATAGCCACGTGATCAGTGCATGATAGCCACATGATCAGTGCATGAGAGCCACGTGATCAGTGCGTGATCAGTCACGTGATACATGTGTGATCAGCCACGTGATCAGTGCATGATGAGCCACGTGATCAGTGCAGGATCAATTACGTGATCAGTGCATGAGCAGTCACGTGACAAGTATATGGTTGCTACGTGATCCTTGCATGATCAGCCACGTGAGCAGAGCATGATAGCCACGTGATCAGTGCATGATCAGTCACGTGATCAGTACATGATCAGTCACCTGCACAGTGCATGATCATATACGTGATCTGTGCATGATCAGTACGTGACCAGTATATGGTAGCTACGTGTTTATTCCTTGATGAGCCACGTGAGCAGTGCATGATAGCCATGTGATGTGTGCATGATGAGTTACGTGAGCAGTGCATGTTCAGCCACGTATTCAGTGCATGATAGCCACGTGATCAGTGCATGATCAGTTTCGTGACCAGTGTATGATCAGCCACCTGATCAGTGCATGGTCAGACAAGTGAACACTGTATGATCAGCCACGTGATCACTGCATGATATACAAGTGATCAGTGCATGAATAATCACGTGATCAGTGTATGATCAGCCACGTGAACAGGGCATGCTCAGTCACGTGATCAGGGCCTGCTGAGCTGCGTGATTACTGTCTGCTCATCTGCTTGACAATTGCCAGCTGAGCTGCACGATTCCTGCCTGTCATCTGCTTGACAATTGCCAGCTGTGCTGCGTAATTCCTGCCTGCTCAGCTGCTTGATTATTGCCAGCTGAGCAGCATGATTCCTCACAGCTGAGTTCCATGATTATTGCCTGCTGACTGTTTGATTCGTGCCTACTCAGCTCTTTGTTTATTGCCTCCAGAGGCACATGATCAGTGTATGATAGCAAACATGATCAGCGCATGATCAGTCACATGATCAGCGCCATTAAGTCACGTGATCACTACATGATAGTCATGTGATCAGTCCATGCTCAGTCACGGTATCAGTGCATGATCAGCCACGTGATCAATGCATGATCTGTCACATGATTAGTGAATGATCATCCACGTGATCAGTGCATGGGCAGTCATGTGATCAGTGCATGATATAGACGTGATCAGTGCATGATCAGTCTCGTGATCAGTGCATGATAGCCACGTGATCAGTGCATGATCAGTCACCTGATGGGTGTATGATCATTCACGTGACCTGGACATGATAGCTACATGATCATTGCATGATCAGCCACTTGAGTAGTGCATGATAGCCACGTGATCACTGCATGATCAGTCACGTGATCAGTGCATGATCAGTCATGTGACCAGTACATGGTAGCTAAGTGATCATCGCATGATCAGCCACGTGAGGAGTGCATGATAGCCACGTGATCAGTGCATGATCAGACACGAGATCAGTGCATGATCAGTCACGTGATCAGTGCATGACCAGCCACGTGGTCAGTGCATGACCAGGCACGTGATCAGGGCCTGCTGAGCTGCGTGATTACTGTCTGCTCATCTGCTTGACAATTTCCAGCTGAACTGCACGATTCCTGCCTGTCATCTCCTTGACAATTGCCACCTGTGCTGCGTAATTCCTGCCTGCTCATCTACTTTATTATTGCCAGCTGAGCAGCATGATTTCTCAGAGGTGAGTTCCATGATTATAGCCTGCTGACTGATTCCTGCCTACTCAGCTCTATGTTCATTGCCTCCAGATGCACATGATCAGTGTGTGACACCAAACATGATCAGCACATGATCAGTCACATAATCAATGCATGATAAGCCTGGTGATCAGTGCATGATCAATTATGTGATCACTGCATGATCAGTCATGTGACCAGTACATGGTAGCTGCGTGATCATTGCATGATCAGCCACGTGAGCAGTGCATGATAGCCACGTGATCAGTGCATGATAGCCACGTGATCAGAGCATGATCAGTCACGTGATACGTGTGTGATCAGCCACGTGATCAATGCAGGATAGCCACGTGATCACTTCATGATTATTTACGTGATCTGTACATGATCAGTCACGTGATACGTGTGTGATCAGCCACCGGATCAGTGCGTGATGAGCCATGTGATCATTGCAGGATCAATTACGTGATCAGTGCATGATCAGTCACATGAACAGTACATGGTTGCTACGTGATCATTGCATGATCAGCCACGTGATCAGTGCATGATAGCCACGTGATCAGTGCATGAGAGCCACGTGATCAGTGCATGATATCCAAGTGATCAGTGCATGATCAATCACGTGATCAGTTTATGAACAGCCACGTGTACAGTGCATGCTCAGTCACGTGATCAGGGCCTGCTGAGCTGCGTGATTACTGTCTGCTCATCTGCTTGACAATTGCCAGCTGAGCTGCATGATTCCTGCCTGTCATCTGCTTGACAATTGCCAGCTGTGCTGCGTAATTCCTGCCTGCTCAGCTGCTTGATTATTGCCAGCTGAGCAGCATGATTCCTCACAACTGAGTTCCATGATTATTGCCTGCTGACTGTTTGATTCGTGCCTACTCAGCTCTTTGTTTATTGCCTCCAGAGGCACATGATCAGTGTATGATAGCAAACATGATCAGCGCATGATCAGCACATGATCAGAGCCATTAAGACATGTGATCACTACATGATAGTCATGTGATCAGTCCATGCTCAGTCACGGTATCAGTGCATGATCAGCCACGTGATCAGTGCATGATCTGTCACAGGATTAGTGTATGATCATCCACATGATCAGTGCAGGGGCAGTCATGTGATCAGTGCATGATATAGACGTGATCAGTGCATGATCAGTCTCGTGATCAGTGCATGATAGCCACGTGATCAGTGCATGATCAGTCACCTGATGGGTGTATGATCATTCACGTGACCTGTACATGGTAGCTACATGATCATTGCATGATCAGCCACGTGAATAGTGCATGAGCGCCACGTGATCACTGCATGAACAGTCATGTGATCTGTGCATAATCAGTCATCTGATCTGTGCATGATCAGTCACGGGTTCAGTGCATGATCTGTCACATGATTAGTGTATGATCATACACGTGATCAGTGCAGGGGCAGTCATGTGATCAGTGCATGATATAGACGTGATCAGTGCATGATCAGTCTCGTGATCAGTGCATGATAGCCACGTGATCAGTGCATGATCAGTCACCTGATGGGTGTATGATCATTCACGTAACCTGTACATGGTACCTACATGATCATTGCATGATCAGCCACGTGAGTAGTGCATGATAGCCACGAGATCACTGCATGATCAGTCACGTGATCTGTGCATAATCAGTCATCTGATCTGTGCATGATCAGTCACGGGATCAGTGCATGACCAGTTACCTGATCAGTGCATGATCAGTCATGTGACCAGTGCATGTTATCCACGTGATCAGTGCAGGATAGCCACGTGATCACTTCATGATTATTTACGTGATCTGTACATGATCAGTCACGTGATACGTGTGTGATCAGCCAAGGATCAGTGCGTGATGAGCCATGTGATCATTGCAGGATCAATTACGTAATCAGTGCATGATCAGTCACATGACCAGTACATGGTTGCTATGTGATCATTGCGTGATCAGCCACGTGATCAGTGCATGATAGCCACGTGATCACTGCATGATAGCCACATGATCAGTGCATGAGAGCCACGTGATCAGTGCATGATCAGTCACGTGATACATGTGTGATCAGCCACGTGATCAGTGCATGATGAGCCACGTGATCAGTGCAGGATCAATTACGTGATCAGTGCATGATCAGTCACGTGACCAGTACATGGTTGCTACGTGATCCTTGCATGATCAGCCACGTGAGCAGAGCATGATAGCCACGTGATCAGTGCATGATCAGTCACGTGATCAGTACATGATCAGTCACTTGAACAGTGCATGATCATATACGTGATCTGTGCATGATCAGTCACGTGACCAGTATATGGTAGCTACGTGATCATCCCTTGACGAGCCACGTGAGCAGTGCATGATAGCCACGTGATGTGTGCATGATCAGTTACGTGAGCAAAGTATGATCAGCCACGTGATCAGTGCATTAGTGCCACGTGATCAGTGCATGATATGTCACGTGACAGGTGTGTGATCAGCCACGTGAACAGTGCATGTTCAGCCACGTGTTCAGTGCATGATAGCCACGTAATCACTGCATGATCAGTTACCTGAGCAGTGTATGATCAACCACGTGATCAGTGCATGGTCAGGCACGTGAAAAGTGTATGATCAGCCACGTGATCAGTGCATGATATCCAAGTGATCAGTGCATGATCATCACGTGATCAGTGTATGATCAGCCACGTGAACAGTGCATGCTCAGTCACGTGATCAGGGCCTGCTGAGCTGCGTGATTACTGTCTGCTCATCTGCTTGACAATTGCCAGCTGAGCTGCACGATTCCTGCCTGTCATCTGCTTGACAATTGCCAGCTGTGCTGTGTAATTCCTGCCTGCTCAGCTGCTTGATTATTGCCAGCTGAGCAGCATGATTCCTCACAGCTGAGTTCCATGATTATTGCCTGCTGACTGTTTGATTCGTGCCTACTCAGCTCTTTGTTTATTGCCTCCAGAGGCACATGATCAGTGTATGATAGCAAACATGATCAGCGCATGATCAGTCACATGATCAGCGCCATTAAGTCACGTGATCACTACATTATAGTCATGTGATCAGTCCATGCTCAGTCACGGTATCAGTGCATGATCAGCCACGTGATCAGTGCATGATCTGTCACATGATTAGTGTATGATCATCCACGTGATCAGTGCATGGGCAGTCATGTGATCAGTGCATGATATAGACGTGATCAGTGCATGATCAGTCTCGTTATCAGTGCATGATAGCCACGTGATCAGTGCATGATCAGTCACCTGATGGGTGTATGATCATTCACGTGACCTGTACATTGTAGCTACATGATCAGCCACGTGAGTAGTGAATGATAGCCACGTGATCACTGCATGATCAGTCACGTGATCAGTGCATGATCAGTCATGTGACCAGTACATGGTAGCTGCGTGATCATCGCATGATCAGCCACGTGAGCAGTGCATGATAGCCACGTGATCAGTGCATGATCAGACACGAGATCAGTGCATGATCAGTCACGTGATCAGTGCATGATCAGCCACATGATCAGTGCATGACCAGGCACGTGATCAGTGTATGTCCAGCCAACTGATCAGAGCATGATCAGTCACATGATCAGTGCATGATCAGTCACGTGATAGGTGTGTGATCAGCCACGTGAACAGTGCATGCTCAGTCACGTGATCAGGGCCTGCTGAGCTGCGTGATTACTGTCTGCTCATCTGCTTGACAATTTCCAGCTGAGCTACACGATTCCTGCCTGTCATCTCCTTGACAATTGCCACCTGTGCTGCGTAATTCCTGCTTGCTCATCTACTTGATTATTGCCAGCTGAGCAGCATGATTTCTCAGAGGTGAGTTCCATGATTATAGCCTGCTGACTGATTCCTGCCTACTCAGCTCTATGTTCATTGCCTCCAGAGGCACATGATCAGTGTGTGACACCAAACATGATCAGCACATGATCAGTCACATAATCAATGCATGATAAGCCAGGTGATCAGTGCATGATCAATTACGTGATCAGTGCATGATCAGTCATGTGACCAGTACATGGTAGCTGCGTGATCATTGCATGATCAACCACGTGAGCAGTGCATGATAGCCACGTGATCAGTGCATGATCAGTCACGTGATCAGTACATGATCAGTCACCTGAACAGTGCATGATCATATAGGTGATCTGTGCATGATCAGTCACGTGACCAGTATATGGTAGCTACGTGATCATTCCTTGACGAGCCACGTGAGCAGTGCATGATAGCCACGTGATGTGTGCATGATCAGTTACGTGAGCAGAGTATGATCAGCCACGTGATCAGTGCATGAGTTCCACTTGATCAGTGCATGATATGTGATGTGACAGGTGTGTGATCAGCCACGTGAACAGTGCATGTTCAGCCACGTGTTCAGTGCATGATAGCCACGTGATCAGTGCATGATCAGTTACCTGAGCAGTGTATGATCAGCCACGTGATCAGTGCATGATCAGACACGTGAAAAGTGTATGATCAGCCACGTGATCAGTGCATGATATCCAAGTGATCAGTGCATGATCATCACGTGATCAGTGTATGATCAACCACGTGAACAGTGCATGCTCAGTCACGTGATCAGGGCCTGCTGAGCTGCGTGATTACTGTCTGCTCATCTGCTTGACAATTGCCAGCTGAGCTGCACGATTCCTGCCTGTCATCTGCTTGACAATTGCCAGCTGTGCTGCGTAATTCCTGCCTGCTCAGCTGCTTGATTATTGCCAGCTGAGCAGCATGATTCCTCACAGCTGAGTTCCATGATTATTGCCTGTTGACTGTTTGATTCGTGCCTACTCAGCTCTTTGTTTATTGCCTCCAGAGGCACATGATCAGTGTATGATAGCAAACATGATCAGCGCATGATCAGTCACATGATCAGAGCCATTAAGTCACGTGATCACTACATGATAGTCATGTGATCAGTCCATGCTCAGTCACGGTATCAGTGCATGATCAGCCACGTGATCAGTGCATGATCTGTCACATGATTAGTGTATGATCATCCACGTGATCAGTGCATGGGCAGTCATGTGATCAGTGCATGATATAGACGTGATCAGTGCATGATCAGTCTCGTGATCAGTGCATGATAGCCACGTGATCAGTGCATGATCAGTCACCTGATGGGTGTATGATCATTCACGTGACCTGTACATGGTAGCTACATGATCATTGCATGATCAGCCACGTGAGAAATGCATGATAACCACGTGATCACTGCATGATCAGTCACGTGATCAGTGCATGATCAGTCATGTGACCAGTACATGGTAGCTGCGTGATCATCACATGATCAGCCACGTGAGCAGTGCATGATAGCCACGTGATCAGTGCATGATCAGACACGAGATCAGTGCATGATCAGCCACGTGATCAGTGCATGACCAGGCCCGTGATCAGTGTATGTCCAGCCAAGTGATCAGTGCATGATCAGTCACATGATCAGTGCATGATCAGTCACGTGATAGGTGTGTGATCAGCCACGTGAACAGTGCATGCTCAGTCACGTGATCAGGGCCTGCTGAGCTGTGTTATTACTGTCTGCTCATCTGCTTGACAATTTCCAGCTGAGCTGCACGATTCCTGCCTGTCATCTCCTTGAAAATTGCCACCTGTGCTGCGTAATTCCTGCTTGCTCATCTACTTGATTATTGCCAGCTGAGCAGCATGATTTCTCAGAGGTGAATTCCATGATTATAGCCTGCTGACTGATTCCTGCCTACTCAGCTCTATGTTCATTGCCTCCAGAGGCACATGATCAGTGTGTGACACCAAACATGATCAGCACATGAACAGTCACATAATCAATGCATGATAAGCCAGGTGATCAGTGCATGATCAATTACATGATCAGTGCATGATCAGTCATGTGACCAGTACATGGTAGCTGCGTGATCATTGCATGATCAGCCACGTGAGCAGTGCATGATAGCCACATGATCAGTGCATGATCAGTCACGTGATCTGTGCATAATCAGTCATCTGATCTGTGCATGATCAGTCACGTGATCAGTGCATGATCAGTTACCTGATCAGTGCATGATCAGTCATGTGACCAGTGCATGTCAGCTACGTGATCATTGCATGATCAGCCACGTGATCAGTGCATGATAGCCACGTGATCAGTGCATGATACCCACGTGATCAGTGCATGATCAGTCACGTGATACGTGTGTGATCAGCCACGTGATCAGTGCATGTTATCCACGTGATCAGTGCAGGATAGCCACGTGATCACTTCATGATTATTTACGTGATCTGTACATGATCAGTCACGTGATACGTGTGTGATCAGCCACCGGATCAGTGCGTGATGAGCCATGTGATCAGTGCAGGATCAATTACGTGATCAGTGCATGATCAGTCACATGACCAGTACATGGTTGCTACGTGATCATTGCGTGATCAGCCACGTGATCAGTGCATGATAGCCACGTGATCATTGCATGATATCCAAGTGATCAGTGCATGATCAATCACGTGATCAGTGTATGATCAGCCACGTGAACAGTGCATGCTCAGTCACGTGATCAGGGCCTGCTGAGCTGCGTGATTACTGTCTGCTCATCTGCTTGACAATTGCCAGCTGAGCTGCACGATTCCTGCCTGTCATCTGCTTGACAATTGCCAGCTGTGCTGCGTAATTCCTGCATGCTCAGCTGCTTGATTATTGCCAGCTGAGCAGCATGATTCCTCAAAGCTGAGTTCCATGATTATTGCCTGCTGACTCTTTGATTCGTGCCTACTCAGCTCTTTGTTTATTGCCTCCAGAGGCACATGATCAGTGTATGATAGCAAACATGATCAGCGCATGATCAGTCACATGATCAGCGCCATTAAGTCACGTGATCACTACATGATAGTCATGTGATCAGTCCATGCTCAGTCACGGTATCAGTGCATGATCAGCCACGTGATCAATGCATGATCTGTCACATGATTAGTGAATGATCATCCACGTGATCAGTGCATGGGCAGTCATGTGATCAGTGCATGATATAGACGTGATCAGTGCATGATCAGTCTCGTGATCAGTGCATGATAGCCACGTGATCAGTGCATGATCAGTCACCTGATGGGTGTATGATCATTCACGTGACCTGTACATGATAGCTACATGATCATTGCATGATCAGCCACGTGAGTAGTGCATGATAGCCACGTGATCACTGCATGATGAGTCACGTGATCAGTGCATGATCAGTCATGTGACCAGTACATGGTAGCTAAGTGATCATCGCATGATCAGCCACGTGAGGAGTGCATGATAGCCACGTGATCAGTGCATGATCAGACACGAGATCAGTGCATGATCAGTCACGTGATCAGTGCATGATCAGCCACGTGATCAGTGCATGACCAGGAACGTGATCAGGGCCTGCTGAGCTGCGTGATTACTGTCTGCTCATCTGCTTGACAATTGCCAACTGAGCTGCACGATTCCTGCCTGTCAGCTGCTTGACAATTGCCAGCTGTGCTGTGTAATTCCTGCCTGCTCAGCTGCTTGATTATTGCCAGCTGAGCAGCATGATTCCTCACAGCTGAGTTCCATGATTATTGCCTGCTGACTGTTTGATTCGTGCCTACTCAGCTCTTTGTTTATTGCCTCCAGAGGCACATGATCAGTGTATGATAGCAAACATGATCAGCGCATGATCAGTCACATGATCAGAGCCATTAAGTCACGTGATCACTACATGATAGTCATGTGATCAGTCCATGCTCAGTCACGGTATCAGTGCATGATCAGCCACGTGATCAGTGCATGATCTGTCACATGATTAGTGAATGATCATCCACGTGATCAGTGCATGGGCAGTCATGTGATCAGTGCATGATATAGACGTGATCAGTGCATGATCAGTCTCGTGATCAGTGCATGATAGCCACGTGATCAGTGCATGATCAGTCACCTGATGGGTGTATGATCATTCACGTGACCTGTACATGATAGCTACATGATCAGCGCATGATCAGTCACATGATCAGAGCCATTAAGTCACGAGATCACTACATTATAGTCATGTAATCAGTCCATGCTCAGTCACGGTATCAGTGCATGATCAGCCATGTGATCAGTGCATATTCAGCCACGTGATCATTTCATGATAGCTATGTGATCAGTTCAAGATTTATCACGTGATCTGTGCATGACCAGGCAGGTTATCATTGTATGATCAGCGACGTGATCAGTGCATGACCCGCCACCTAATGGGTGTATGATCAGTCACCTGTCCGGTACATGGTAGCTACATGATCATTGCATGATTAGCCACGTGAGTAGTGCATGATAGCCACGTGATCAGTGCATGATCAGTCACGTGTTCAGTGCATGATCAGTCATGTAATCTGTGCATGACCAGGCACGTGATCAGTGTATGACCAGCCAAGTGATCAGTGCATAATAGCCACGTGATCAGTGCATGATATTCACGTGATCAGTGCAGGATAGCCACGTGATCACTTCATGATTAGTCAAGTGATCTTTACATAATCAGTCACGTGATACGTGTCTGATCAGCCACCAGATCAGTGCGTGAATAGCCACGTGATCAGTGCAGGATCAATTACGTGATCGTTGCATGATCAGCCACGTGAGCAGAGCATGATAGCCACGTGATCAGTGCATTATCAATCACATGATCAGTACATGATCAGTCACGTGAACAGTGCATGATCATTTACGTGATCTGTGCATGCGTGCTACGTGATCAGTGCATGATATGTCACGTGACATGTGTGTGATCAGCCACGTGAACAGTGCATGTTCAACCACGTATTCAGTGCATGATAGCCACGTGATCAGTGCATGATCAGTTATGTGAGCAGTGTATGATCAGCCACGTGATCAGTGCATGGTCAGACACGTGAACAGTGTATGATCAGCCACTTGATCAGTGCATGATATCCAAGTGATCAGTGCATGATCAATCACGTGATCAGTGTATGAACAGCCACGTGTACAGTGCATGCTCAGTCACGTGATCAGGGCCTGCTGAGCTGCGTGATTACTGTCTGCTCATCTGCTTGACAATTGCCAGCTGAGCTGCACGATTCCTGCCTGTCATCTGCTTGACATTTGCCAGCTGTGCTGTGTAATTCCTGCCTGCTCAGCTGCTTGATTATTGCCAGCTGAGCAGCATGATTCCTCACAGCTGAGTTCCATGATTATTGCCTGCTGACTGTTTGATTCGTGCCTACTCAGCTCTTTGTTTATTGCCTCCAGAGGCACATGATCAGTGTATGATAGCAAACATGATCAGCGCATGATCAGTCACATGATCAGAGCCATTAAGTCACGTGATCACTACATGATAGTCATGTGATCAGTCCATGCTCAGTCACGGTATCAGTGCATGATCAGCCACGTGATCAGTGCATGATCTGTCACATGATTAGTGTATGATCATCCACGTGATCAGTGCAGGGGCAGTCATGTGATCAGTGCATGATATAGACGTGATCAGTGCATGATCAGTCTCGTGATCAGTGCATGATAGCCACGTGATCAGTGCATGATCAGTCACCTGATGGGTGTATGATCATTCACGTGACCTGTATATGGTAGCTACATAATCATTGCATGATCAGCCACGTGAGTAGTGCATGATAGCCACGTGATCACTGCATGATCAGTCATGTGATCTGTGCATAATCAGTCATCTGATCTGTGCATGATAAGTCATGGGATCAGTGCATGATCTGTCACATGATTAGTGTATGATCATCCACGTGATCAGTGCAGGGGCAGTCATGTGATCAGTGCATGTTATAGACGTGATCAGTGCATCATCAGTCTCGTGATCTGTGCATGATAGCCACGTGATCAGTGCATGATCAGTCACCTGATGGGTGTATGATCATTCACGTGACCTGTACATGGTAGCTACATGATCATTGCATGATCAGCCACGTGAGTAGTGCATGATAGCCACGTGATCAGTGCATGATCAGTCACGTGATCTGTGCATAATCAGTCATCTGATCTGTGCATGATCAGTCACGGGATCAGTGCATGATCAGTTACCTGATCAGTGCATGATCAGTCATGTGACCAGTGCATGTTATCCACGTGATCAGTGCAGGATAGCCACGTGTTCACTTCATGATTATTTACGTGATCTGTGCATTGTCAGTCACGTGATACGTGTGTGATCAGCCACCGGATCAGTGCGTGATTAGCCATGTGATCAGTGCAGTATCAATTACGTGATCAGTGCATGATCAGTCACATGACCAGTACATGGTTGCTACGTGATCATTGCGTGATCAGCCACGTGATCAGTGCATGATAGCCACGTGATCAGTGCATGATAGCCACATGATCAGTGTATGAGAGCCACGTGATCAGTGCATGATCAGTCACGTGATACATGTGTGATCAGCCACGTGATCAGTGCATGATGAGCCATGTGATCAGTGCAGGATCAATTACGTGATCAGTGCATGAGCAGTCACGTGACCAGTACATGGTTGCTACGTGATCCTTGCATGATCAGCCACGTGAGCAGAGCATGATAGCCACGTGATCAGTGCATGATCAGTCACGTGATCAGTACATGATCAGTCACTTGAACAGTGCATGATCATATACGTGATCTGTGCATGATCAGTCACGTGACCAGTATATGGTAGCTACGGGATCATTCCTTGACGAGCCACGTGAGCAGTGCATGATACCCACGTGATGTGTGCATGATCAGTTACGTGAGCAAAGTATGATCAGCCACGTGATCAGTGCATGAGTGCCACGTGATCAGTGCATGATATGTCACGTGACAGGTGTGTGATCAGCCACGTGAACAGTGCATGTTCAGCCACGTGTTCAGTGCATGATAGCCACGTAATCAATGCATGATCAGTTACCTGAGCAGTGTATGATCAACCACGTGATCAGTGCATGGTCAGACACGTGAAAAGTGTATGATCAGTCACGTGATCAGTGCATGATATCCAAGTGATCAGTGCATGATCATCACGTGATCAGTGTATGATCAGCCACGTGAACAGTGCATGCTCAGTCACGTGATCAGGGCCTGCTGAGCTGCGTGATTACTGTCTGCTCATCTGCTTGACAATTGCCAGCTGAGCTGCACGATTCCTGCCTGTCATCGGCTTGACAATTGCCAGCTGTGCTGCGTAATTCCTGCCTGCTCAGCTGCTTGATTATTGCCAGCTGAGCAGCATGATTCCTCACAGCTGAGTTCCATGATTATTGCCTGCTGACTGTTTGATTCGTGCCTACTCAGCTCTTTGTTTATTGCCTCCAGAGGCACATGATCAGTGTATGATAGCAAACATGATCAGCGCATGATCAGTCACATGATCAGAGCCATTAAGTCACGTGATCACTACATGATAGTCATGTGATCAGTCCATGCTCAGTCCCGGTATCAGTGCATGATCAGCCACGTGATCAGTGCATGATCTGTCACATGATTAGTGTATGATCATCCACGTGATCAGTGCATGGGCAGTCTTGTGATCAGTGCATGATATAGACGTGATCAGTGCCTGATCAGTCTCGTGATCAGTGCATGATAGCCACGTGATCAGTGCATGATCAGTCACCTGAGGGGTGTATGATCATTCACGTGACCTGTACATGGTAGCTACATGATCATTGCATGATCAGCCACGTGAGTAGTGCATGATAGCCACGTGATCACTGCATGATCAGTCACGTGATCAGTGCATGATCAGTCATGTGACCAGTACATGGTAGCTGCGTGATCATGCATGATCAGCCACGTGAGCAGTGCATGATAGCCACGTGATCAGTGCATGATCAGACACGTGATCAGTGCATGATCAGTCACGTGATCAGTGCATGATCAGCCACGTGATCAGTGCATGATCAGGCACGTGATCAGTGTATGATCAGCCACGTGATCAGTGCATGATCAGTCACGTGATCAGTGCATGATCAGTCACGTGATCAGTGTGTGATCAGCCACGTGAACAGTGCATGCTCAGTCACGTGATCAGGGCCTGCTGAGCTGCGTGATTACTGTCTGCTCATCTGCTTGACAATTGCCAGCTGAGCTGCACGATTCCTGCCTGTCATCTGCTTGACAATTGCCACCTGTGC
Organism: Bos javanicus; assembly: GCF_032452875.1. Lineage (NCBI taxonomy): Eukaryota > Metazoa > Chordata > Mammalia > Artiodactyla > Bovidae > Bos > Bos javanicus. The sequence continues at coordinate 1,212,150 of NW_026893606.1, read as the reverse complement.
TGCGTAATTCCTGCCTGCTCATCTACTTGATTATTGCCAGCTGAGCAGCATGATTTCTCAGAGGTGAGTTCCATGATTATAGCCTGCTGACTGATTCCTGCCTACTCAGCTCTATGTTCATTGCCTCCAGAGGCACATGATCAGTGTGTGACACAAAACATGATCAGCACATGATCAGTCACATGATCAGTGCATGATAAGCCACGTGATCAGTGCATGATCAATTACGTGATCAGTGCATGATCAGTCACGTGACCAGTGCATGGTAGCTGCGTGATCAGTGCATGATCAGCCACGTGAGCAGTGCATGATAGCCACGTGATCAGTGCATGATCAGTCACGTGATCAGTGCATGATCAGTCACGTGATCAGTGCATGATCAGTCACGTGATCAGTGCATGATCAGTTACGTGATCAGTGCATGATCAGTCACGTGACCAGTGCATGATAGCTACGTGATCATTGCATGATCAGCCACGTGATCAGTGCATGATAGCCACGTGATCAGTGCATGATAGCCACGTGATCAGTGCATGATCAGTCACGTGATACGTGTGTGATCAGCCACGTGATCAGTGCATGATATCCACGTGATCAGTGCATGATAGCCACGTGATCAGTGCATGATCAGTCACGTGATCAGTGCATGATCAGTCACGTGATACGTGTGTGATCAGCCACGTGATCAGTGCATGATGAGCCACGTGATCAGTGCATGATCAATTACGTGATCAGTGCATGATCAGTCACGTGACCAGTACATGGATGCTACGTGATCATTGCATGATCAGCCACGTGATCAGTGCATGATAGCCACGTGATCAGTGCATGATAGCCACGTGATCAGTGCATGATGCCACGTGATCAGTGCATGATCAGTCACGTGATCATGTGTGATCAGCCACGTGATCAGTGCATGATCAGCCACGTGATCAGTGCATGATCAATCACGTGATCAGTGCATGATCAGTCACGTGATCAGTGCATGATATAGACGTGATCAGTGCATGATCAGTCACGTGATCAGTGCATGATAGCCACGTGATCAGTGCATGATCAGTCACGTGATCAGTGCATGATCATTCACGTGACCTGTACATGTAGCTACATGATCATTGCATGATCAGCCACGTGAGTAGTGCATGATAGCCACGTGATCAGTGCATGATCAGTCACGTGATCAGTGCATGATCAGTCATGTGACCAGTGCATGGTAGCTGCGTGATCATGCATGATCAGCCACGTGAGCAGTGCATGATAGCCACGTGATCAGTGCATGATCAGCCACGTGATCAGTGCATGATCAGTCACGTGATCAGTGCATGATCAGCCACGTGATCAGTGCATGATCAGGCACGTGATCAGTGTATGATCAGCCACGTGATCAGTGCATGATCAGTCACGTGATCAGTGCATGATCAGTCACGTGATCAGTGTGTGATCAGCCACGTGAACAGTGCATGCTCAGTCACGTGATCAGGGCCTGCTGAGCTGCGTGATTACTGTCTGCTCATCTGCTTGACAATTGCCAGCTGAGCTGCACGATTCCTGCCTGTCATCTGCTTGACAATTGCCACCTGTGCTGCGTAATTCCTGCCTGCTCATCTACTTGATTATTGCCAGCTGAGCAGCATGATTTCTCAGAGCTGAGTTCCATGATTATAGCCTGCTGACTGATTCCTGCCTACTCAGCTCTTTGTTCATTGCCTCCAGAGGCACATGATCAGTGTATGACACCAAACATGATCAGCACATGATCAGTCACATGATCAGTGCATGATAAGCCACGTGATCAGTGCATGATCAATTACGTGATCAGTGCATGATCAGTCACGTGACAGTACATGGTTGCTACGTGATCAGTGCATGATCAGCCACGTGATCAGTGCATGATAGCCACGTGATCAGTGCATGATCAGTCACGTGATCAGTGCATGATCAGTCACGTGATCAGTGCATGATCAGTCACGTGATCAGTGCATGATCAGTCACGTGATCAGTGCATGATCAGTCACGTGACCAGTGCATGATAGCCACGTGATCATTGCATGATCAGCCACGTGATCAGTGCATGATAGCCACGTGATCAGTGCATGATCAGTCACGTGATCAGTGCATGATCAGTCACGTGATCAGTGCATGATCAGTCACGTGATCAGTGCATGATCAGTTACGTGATCAGTGCATGATCAGTCACGTGATCAGTGCATGATAGCTTCGTGATCAGTGCATGATCAGCCACGTGATCAGTGCATGATAGCCACGTGATCAGTGCATGATAGCCACGTGATCAGTGCATGATCAGTCACGTGATCATGTGTGATCAGCCACGTGATCAGTGCATGATAGCCACGTGATCAGTGCATGATAGCCACGTGATCAGTGCATGATCAGTCACGTGATCAGTGCATGATCAGTCACGTGATCGTGTGATCAGCCACGTGATCAGTGCATGATCAGCCACGTGATCAGTGCATGATCAATTACGTGATCAGTGCATGATCAGTCACGTGACAAGTGCATGGTTGCTACGTGATCAGTGCATGATCAGCCACGTGATCAGTGCATGATAGCCACGTGATCAGTGCATGATAGCCACGTGATCAGTGCATGATAGCCACGTGATCAGTGCATGATCAGTCACGTGATCATGTGTGATCAGCCACGTGATCAGTGCATGATCAGCCACGTGATCAGTGCATGATCAATTACGTGATCAGTGCATGATCAGTCACGTGATCAGTGCATGATTGCTACGTGATCAGTGCATGATCAGCCACGTGATCAGTGCATGATAGCCACGTGATCAGTGCATGATAGCCAGATGATCAGTGCATGAGAGCCACGTGATCAGTGCATGATCAGTCACGTGATACATGTGTGATCAGCCACGTGATCAGTGCATGATGAGCCAGGTGATCAGTGCAGGATCAATTACGTGATCAGTGCATGATCAGTCACGTGACCAGTACATTTTTGCTACGTGATCATTGCATGATCAGACACGTGAGCAGTGCTTGATAGCCACGTGATCAGTGCATGATCAGTCACGTGATCAGTACATGATCAGTCACTTGAACAGTGCATGATCATTTACGTGATCTGTGCATGATCAGTCACGTGACCAGTATATGGTAGCTACGTGATCATTCCATGACGAGCCACGTGAGCAGTGCATGATAGCCACGTGATGTGTGCATGATCAGTTACGTGAGTAGAGTATGATCAGCCACATAATCAGTGCATGAGTGCCACGTGATCAGTGCATGATAGTCACGTGATCAGTGCATGATCAGTTACGTGAGCAGGGTATGATCAGCCACGTGATCAGTGCATGGTCAGACACGTGAACAGTGTATGATCAGCCACGTGATCAGTGCATGATATTCAATGATCAGTGCATGATCATCACGTGATCAGTGTATGATCAGCCACGTGAACAGTTCATGCTCAGTCACGTGATGAGGGCCTGCTGAGCTGCGTGATTACTGTCTGCTCATCTGCTTGACAATTGCCAGCTGAGCTGCACGATTCCTGCCTGTCATCTGCTTGACAATTGCCAGCTGTGCTGCGTAATTCCTGCCTGCTCAGCTGCTTGATTATTGCCAGATGAGCAGCATGATTCCTCACACCTGAGTTCCATGATTATTGCCTGCTGACTGTTTGATTCGTGCCTACTCAGCTCTTTGTTTATTGCCTCCAGAGGCACATGATCAGTGTATGATAGCAAACATGATCAGCGCATGATCAGTCACATGATCAGCGCCATTAAGTCACGTGATCACTACATGATAGTCATGTGATCAGTCCATGCTCAGTCACGGTATCAGTGCATGATCAGCCACGTGATCAGTGCATGATCAGCCAGGTGATCAGTTCATGATAGCTATGTGATCAGTGCATGATTTATCACGTGATCAGTGCATGATCAGTCACGTGATCAGTGCATGATCAGCCACGTGATCAGTGCATGATCAGTCACCTGATGGGTGTATGATCAGTCACGTGACCGGTACATGGTAGCTACATGATCATTGCATGATCAGCCACGTGAGTAGTGCATGATAGCCACGTGATCAGTGCATGATCAGTCACGTGATCAGTGCATGATCAGTCATGTGATCAGTGCATGATCAGGCACGTGATCAGTGCATGATCAGCCACGTGATCAGTGCATGATAGCCACGTGATCAGTGCATGATCAGTCACGTGATCAGTGCATGATCAGTCACGTGATCAGTGCATGATCAGCCACGTGATCAGTGCATGATCAGCCACGTGATCAGTGCATGATCAATTACGTGATCAGTGCATGATCAGTCACGTGATCAGTGCATGGTAGCTACGTGATCAGTGCATGATCAGCCACGTGATCAGTGCATGATAGCCACGTGATCAGTGCATGATCAGTCACGTGATCAGTGCATGATCAGTCACGTGATCAGTGCATGATCAGTCACGTGATCAGTGCATGATCAATCACGTGATCAGTGCATGATCAGTCACGTGATCAGTGCATGATACCACGTGATCAGTGCATGATCAGCCACGTGATCAGTGCATGATAGCCACGTGATCAGTGCATGATCAGTCACGTGATCAGTGCATGATCATCCGCGTGATCAGTGCATGATCAGTCACGTGATCAGTGCATGATATAGACGTGATCAGTGCATGATAGCCACGTGATCAGTGCATGATCAGTCACGTGATCAGTGCATGATCAGCCACGTGATCAGTGCATGATAGCCACGTGATCAGTGCATGATCATTCACGTGATCAGTGCATGATCAGTCACGTGATACGTGTGTGATCAGCCACGTGATCAGTGCATGATGAGCCACGTGATCAGTGCATGATCAATTACGTGATCAGTGCATGATCAGTCACGTGACCAGTGCATGATTGCTACGTGATCATTGCATGATCAGCCACGTGATCAGTGCATGATAGCCACGTGATCAGTGCATGATCAGCCACGTGATCAGTGCATGATAGCCACGTGATCAGTGCATGATCAGTCACGTGATCATGTGTGATCAGCCACGTGATCAGTGCATGATCAGCCACGTGATCAGTGCATGATCAGTCACGTGATCAGTGCATGATCATCCACGTGATCAGTGCATGGCAGTCACGTGATCAGTGCATGATCAGACGTGATCAGTGCATGATCAGTCACGTGATCAGTGCATGATCAGCCACGTGATCAGTGCATGATAGCCACGTGATCAGTGCATGATAGCCAGTGATCAGTGCATGATCAGTCACGTGATCAGTGCATGATCAGCCACGTGATCAGTGCATGATAGCCACTGATCAGTGCATGATCAGTCACGTGATCAGTGCATGATCAGTCACGTGATCAGTGCATGATAGCCACGTGATCAGTGCATGATCAGTCACGTGATCAGTGCATGATCAGCCACGTGATCAGTGCATGATCAGTCACGTGATCAGTGCATGATCAGCCACGTGATCAGTGCATGATAGCCACGTGATCAGTGCATGATCAGTCACGTGATCAGTGCATGATCAGTCACGTGATCAGTGCATGATCAGCCACGTGATCAGTGCATGATCAGTCACGTGATCAGTGCATGATAGCCACGTGATCAGTGCATGATCAGTCACGTGATCAGTGCATGATCAGTCACGTGACCAGTGCATGGTAGCTACATGATCAGTGCATGATCAGCCACGTGATCAGTGCATGATCAGTCACGTGACAGTGCATGATAGCTGCGTGATCAGTGCATGATCAGCCACGTGATCAGTGCATGATAGCCACGTGATCAGTGCATGATCAGCCACGTGATCAGTGCATGATCAGTCACGTGATCAGTGCATGATCAGCCACGTGATCAGTGCATGATCAGCCACGTGATCAGTGCATGTCCAGCCACGTGATCAGTGCATGATAGCCACGTGATCAGTGCATGATCAGTCACGTGATCAGTGCATGATCAGTCACGTGATCAGTGTGTGATCAGCCACGTGAACAGTGCATTCTCAGTCACGTGATCAGGGCCTGCTGAGCTGCGTGATTACTGTCTGCTCATCTGCTTGACAATTGCCAGCTGAGCTGCACGATTCCTGCCTGTCATCTGCTTGACAATTGCCACCTGTGCTGCGTAATTCCTGCCTGCTCATCTGCTTGATTATTGCCAGCTGAGCAGCATGATTTCTCAGAGCTGAGTTCCATGATTATAGCCTGCTGACTGATTCCTGCCTACTCAGCTCTTTGTTCATTGCCTCCAGAGGCACATGATCAGTGTATGACACCAAACATGATCAGCACATGATCAGTCACATGATCAGTGCATGATAAGCCCGGTGATCAGTGCATGATCAATTATGTGATCAGTGCATGATCAGTTATGTGACCAGTACATGGTAGCTGCGTGATCATTGCATGATCAGCCACGTGATCAGTGCATGATAGCCACGTGATCAGTGCATGATAGCCACGTGATCAGTGCATGATCAGTCACGTGATACGTGTGTGATCAGCCACGTGATCAGTGCATGATAGCCACGTGATCAGTGCATGATCATTCACGTGATCAGTGCATGATCAGTCACGTGATACGTGTGTGATCAGCCACGTGATCAGTGCATGATGAGCCACGTGATCAGTGCATGATCAATTACGTGATCAGTGCATGATCAGTCACGTGACAGTACATGGTTGCTACGTGATCATTGCATGATCAGCCACGTGATCAGTGCATGATAGCCACGTGATCAGTGCATGATCAGTCACGTGATCAGTGCATGATCAGTCACGTGATCAGTGCATGATCAGTCACGTGATCAGTGCATGATCAGTTACGTGATCAGTGCATGATCAGTCACGTGATCAGTGCATGATAGCCACGTGATCAGTGCATGATCAGCCACGTGATCAGTGCATGATAGCCACGTGATCAGTGCATGATCAGTCACGTGATCAGTGCATGATCAGTCATGTGATCAGTGCATGATCAGTCACGTGATCAGTGCATGATCAGTTACGTGATCAGTGCATGATCAGTCACGTGATCAGTGCATGTTAGCTACGTGATCAGTGCATGATCAGCCACGTGATCAGTGCATGATAGCCACGTGATCAGTGCATGATAGCCACGTGATCAGTGCATGATCAGTCACGTGATACGTGTGTGATCAGCCACGTGATCAGTGCATGATATCCACGTGATCAGTGCATGATAGCCACGTGATCAGTGCATGATCAGTCACGTGATCAGTGCATGATCAGTCACGTGATACGTGTGTGATCAGCCACGTGATCAGTGCATGATCAGCCACGTGATCAGTGCATGATCAATTACGTGATCAGTGCATGATCAGTCACGTGATCAGTGCATGGTTGCTACGTGATCAGTGCATGATCAGCCACGTGATCAGTGCATGATAGCCACGTGATCAGTGCATGATCAGCCACGTGATCAGTGCATGATAGCCACGTGATCAGTGCATGATCAGTCACGTGATCATGTGTGATCAGCCACGTGATCAGTGCATGATCAGCCACGTGATCAGTGCATGATCAATTACGTGATCAGTGCATGATCAGTCACGTGATCAGTGCATGATGCTACGTGATCATTGCATGATCAGCCACGTGATCAGTGCATGATAGCCACGTGATCAGTGCATGATAGCCACGTGATCAGTGCATGAGAGCCACGTGATCAGTGCATGATCAGTCACGTGATACATGTGTGATCAGCCACGTGATCAGTGCATGATGAGCCACGTGATCAGTGCATGATCAATTACGTGATCAGTGCATGATCAGTCACGTGACCAGTACATTTTTGCTACGTGATCCTTGCATGATCAGACACGTGAGCAGTGCATGATAGCCACGTGATCAGTGCATGATCAGTCACGTGATCAGTACATGATCAGTCACTTGAACAGTGCATGATCATTTACGTGATCTGTGCATGATCAGTCACGTGACCAGTATATGGTAGCTACGTGATCATTCCATGACGAGCCACGTGAGCAGTGCATGATAGCCACGTGATGTGTGCATGATCAGTTACGTGAGTAGAGTATGATCAGCCACATAATCAGTGCATGAGTGCCACGTGATCAGTGCATGATAGCCACGTGATCAGTGCATGATCAGTTACGTGAGCAGGGTATGATCAGCCACGTGATCAGTGCATGGTCAGACACGTGAACAGTGTATGATCAGCCACGTGATCAGTGCATGATATCCAAGTGATCAGTGCATGATCATCACGTGATCAGTGTATGATCAGCCACGTGAATAGTGCATGCTCAGTCACGTGATCAGGGCCTGCTGAGCTGCGTGATTACTGTCTGCTCATCTGCTTGAAAATTGCCAGCGGAGCTGCACGATTCCTGCCTGTCATCTGCTTGACAATTGCCAGCTGTGCTGCGTAATTCCTGCCTGCTCAGCTGCTTGATTATTGCCAGATGAGCAGCATGATTCCTCACACCTGAGTTCCATGATTATTGCCTGCTGACTGTTTGATTCGTGCCTACTCAGCTCTTTTTTTATTGCCTCCAGAGGCACATGATCAGTGTATGATAGCAAACATGATCAGCGCATGATCAGTCACATGATCAGCGCCATTAAGTCACGTGATCACTACATGATAGTCATGTGATCAGTCCATGCTCAGTCACGGTATCAGTGCATGATCAGCCACGTGATCAGTGCATGATCAGCCAGGTGATCAGTTCATGATAGCTATGTGATCAGTTCAAGATTTATCACGTGATCTGTGCATGACCAGGCAGGTGATCAGTGTATGATCAGCGACGTGATCACTGCATGATCCGTCACCTAATGGGTGTATGATCAGTCACCTGACCGGTACATGGTAGCTACATGATCATTGCATGATCAGCCACGTGAGTAGTGCATGATAGCCACGTGATCAGTGCATGATCAGTCACGTGTTCAGTGCATGATCAGTCATGTAATCTGTGCATGACCAGGCACGTGATCAGTGTATGACCAGCCAAGTGATCAGTGCATGATAGACACGTGATCAGTGCATGATCAGTCACGTGATCAGTGACTGATCAGTCACGTGACCAGTGGATGATCAGCCACGTGATCAGTGCATGATCAGCCACATGATCAGTGCATGATGAATTACGTGATCAGTGCATGATCAGTCACGTGACCAGTACATGGTAGCTAGGTGATCATTGCATGATCAGCCACATGAGCCGTGCATGATAGCCACGAGATCAGTGCATGATCCGTCACGTGATCAGTGCATGATCACTCACGTGAACAGTGCATGATAAGTCAATGGATCAGTGCATGATCAATTACGTGATCAGTGCATGATCACTCACGTGACCAGTACATGGTACCTACGTGATCATTGCATGAACAGCCGGGTGAGTAGTGCATGATAACCACGTGATCAGTGCATGATCTGTCACATGATTAGTGTATGATCATCCGGGTGATCAGTGCATGGGCAGTCATGTGATCAGTGCATGATATAGACGTGATCAGTGCATGATAGCCACGTGATCACTGCATGATCAGTCACGTGATCAGTGCATGGTCAGTCATGGGACCAGTACATGGTAGCTGCGTGATCATGCATGATCAGCCACGTGAGCACTGCATGATAGCCACGTGATCAGTGCATGATCAGACACGAGGTCAGTGCATGATCAGTCACGTGATCAGTGCATGATGAGCCACGTGATCAGTGCATGACCAGGCACGTGATCAGTGTATGTCCAGCCACGTGATCAGTGCATGATCAGTCACATGATCAGTGCATGATCAGTCACGTGATAAGTGTGTGATCAGCCACGTGAACAGTGCATGCTCAGTCACGTGATCAGGGCCTGCTGAGCTGCGTGATTACTGTCTGCTCATCTGCTTGACAATTTCCAGCTGAGCTGCACGATTCCTGCCTGTCATCTCCTTGACAATTGCCACCTGTGCTGCGTAATTCATGCTTGCTCATCTACTTGATTATTGCCAGCTGAGCAGCATGATTTCTCAGAGGTGAGTTCCATGATTATAGCCTGCTGACTGATTCCTGCCTACTCAGCTCTATGTTCATTGCCTCCAGAGGCACATGATCAGTGTGTGACACCAAACATGATCAGCACATGATCAGTCACATAATCAATGCATGATAAGCCAGGTGATCAGTGCATGATCAATTACATGATCAGTGCATGATCAGTCATGTGACCAGTACATGGTAGCTGCGTGATCATTGCATGATCAGCCACGTGAGTAGTGCATTAGAGCCGCGTGAGCAGTGCATGATCAGTCACGTGATCAGTGCATGATCAGCCACGTGATCTGTGCATGATCAGTCATGTGATCTGTGCATGATCAGCCACGTGATCAGTGCATGATCAGTCACGTGACCAGTACATGGTTGCTACGTGACCATTGCATGATCAGCCCCGTGAGCAGTGCATGATAGCCACGTGATCAGTGCGTGATCAGTCACGTGATCAGTACATGATCAGTCACGTGAACAGTGCATGATCAGCTACGTGATCTGTGCATGATCAGTCACGTGACCAGTATATGGTAGCTACGTGAACATTGCATGACCAGCCAGGTGAGAAGTGCATGATAGCCATCTGATGTGTGCATGATCAGTTACGTGAGCAGAATATGATCAGCCACGTGATCAGTGCATGATATCCAAGTGATCAGTGCATGATCAATCATGTGATCAGTGTATGATCAGCCTCGTGAACAGTGCATGCTCAGTCACGTGATCAGGGCCTGCTGAGCTGCGTGATTACTGTCTGCTCATCTGCTTGACAATTGCCAGCTGAGCTGCACGATTCCTGCCTGTCATCTGCTTGACAATTGCCAGCTGTGCTGCGTAATTCCTGCCTGCTCAGCTGCTTCATTATTGCCAGCTGAGCAGCATGATTCCTCACACCTAAGTTCCATGATTATTGCCTGCTGACTGTTTGATTCGTGCCTACTCAGCTCTTTGTTTATTGCCTCCAGAGGCACATGATCAGTGTATGATAGCAAACATGATCAGCGAATGATCAGTCACATGATCAGAGCCATTAAGTCATGTGATCACTACATGATAGTCATGTGATCAGTCCATGCTCAGTCACGGTATCAGTGCATGACCAGCCACATGATCAGTGCATGATCAGCCAAGTGATCATTTCATAATAGCTATGTGATCTGTTCATGATCTGTCACGTGATCTGTGCATGACCAGGCAAGTGATCAGTGTATGATCAGGGACGTGGTCAGTGCATGATCTGTCACCTAATGGGTGTATGATCAGTCACCTGACCGGTACATAGTAGCTACATGATCATTGCATGATCAGCCACGTGAGTAGTGCATGATAGCCACGTGATCAGTGCATGATCAGCCACGTGATCAGTGCATGATGAGTCAGGTGATCAGTGCAGGATTAATTACGTGATCAGTGCATGATCAGTCACGTGACCAGTACATGGTTGCTACGTGATCGTTGCATGATCAGCCACGTGAGCAGTGCATGATAGCCACGTGATCAGTGCGTGATCAGTCACGCGATCACTACATGATCAGTCACGTGAACAGTGCATGATCATTTAAGTGATCTGTGCATGATCAGTCACGTGACCAGTATATGGTAGCTACGTGAACATTGCATGACCAGCCAGGGGAGAAGTGCATGATAGCCATCTGATGTGTGCATGATCAGTTACGTGAGCATAATATGATCAGCCAAGTGATCAGTGCATGATGCCACGTGATCAGTGCATGATCAGTCACGTGACAGGTGTGTGATAAGCCACGTGAACAGTGCATGTTCAGCCACGTGATCTGTGCATGATATCCACGTGATCAGTGCATGATCAGTTACGTGAAGAATGTATGATCAGCCACGTGAGCAGTGCATGGTCAGACATGTGAACAGTGTATGATCAAACACATGATCAGTGCATGATAGCCACGTGATCACTGCATGATCTGTGACATGATCAGTGTATGTTTATCCACGTGATCAGTGCATGGGCAGTCAGGTGATCAGTGCATGATACAGTCGTGATCAGTGCAAGATCAATCTCGTGATCAGTGTATGATCAACCACGTGATCAGTGCACGATAGCCAGGTAATGAGTGCACGATAGCCAGATGATCAGTGCATTATCAGTCACGTGATCAGTGTATGGTCAGCCAAGTAATCAGTGCATGATTGCCAACTCATATGTGCGTGATCAGTCACGTGATCAGTGCATGGTCAGTCACGTGATCAGTGCATGATCAGTCACGTGATCAGTGCATGATAGCCACGTGATCAGTGCATGATCAGTTATGTGAGCAGTGTATGATCAGCCACGTGATCAGTGCATGGTCAGACACGTGAACAGTGTATGATCAGCCACGTGATCAGTGCATGATATCCAAGTGATCAGTGCATGATCAATCACGTGATAAGTGTATGATATGTCACGTGACAGGTGTGTGATCAGCCACGTGAACAGTGCATGTTCAGCCACGTATTCAGTGCATGATAGCCACGTGATCAGTGCATGATCAATCACGTGATCAGTGTATGATCAGCCACGTGAACAGTGCATGCTCAGTCACGTGATCAGGGCCTGCTGAGCTGCGTGATTACTGTCTGCTCATCTGCTTGACAATTGCCAGTTGAGCTGCACGATTCCTGCCTGTCATCTGCTTGATAATTGCCAGCTGTGCTCCGTAATTCCTGCCTGCTCAGCTGCTTGATTATTGCCAGCTGAGCAGCATGATTCCTCACAGCTGAGTTCCATGATTATTGCCTGCTGACTGTTTGATTCGTGCCTACTCAGCTCTTTGTTTATTGCCTCCAGAGGCACATGATCAGTGTATGATAGCAAACATGATCAGCGCATGATCAGTCACATGATCAGCGCCATTAAGTCACGTGATCACTACATGATAGTCATGTGATCAGTCCATGCTCAGTCACGGTATCAGTGCATGATCAGCCACGTGATCAATGCATGATCTGTCACATGATTAGTGTAAGATCATCCACGTGATCAGTGCATGGGCAGTCATGTGATCAGTGCATGATATATACGTGATCAGTGCATGATCAGTCTCGTGATCAGTGCATGATAGCCACCTGATCAGTGCATGATCAGTCACCTGATGGGTGTATGATCGTTCACGTGACCTGTACATGGTAGCTACATGATCATTGCATGATCAGCCACGTGATCAGTGCATGATCAGTCATGTGACCAGTACATGGTAGCTGCGTGATCATCGCATGATCAGCCACGTGAGCAGTGCATGATAGCCACGTGATCAGTGCAGGATCAGACACGAGATCAGTGCATGATCAGTCACGTGATCAGTGCATGATCAGCCACGTGATCAGTGCATGACCAGGCACGTGATCAGTGTATGTCCAGCCAAGTGATCAGTGCATGATAGCCACGTGATCAGTGCATGATCAGTCATGTGATCAGTGCATGATCAGTCACGTGATAGCTGTGTGATCAGCCACGTCAACAGTGCATTCTCAGTCACGTGATCAGGGCCTGCTGAGCTGCGTGATTACTGCCTGCTCATCTGCTTGACAATTTCCAGCTGAGCTGCACGATTCCTGCCTGTCATCTCCTTGACAATTGCCACCTGTGCTGCGTAATTCCTGCCTGCTCATCTACTTGATTATTGCCAGCTGAGCAGCATGATTTCTCAGAGGTGAGTTCCATGATTATAGCCTGATGACTGATTCCTGCCTACTCAGCTCTATGTTCATTGCCTCCAGAGGCACTTGATCAGTGTGTGACACCAAACATGATCAGCACATGATCAGTCACATAATCAATGCATGATAAGCCCGGTGATCAGTGCATGATCAATTATGTGATCACTGCATGATCAGTCATGTGACCAGTACATGGTAGCTGCGTGATCATTGCATGATCAGCCACGTGAGCAGTGCATGATAGCCACGTGATCAGTGCATGATAGCCACGTGATCAGAGCATGATCAGTCACGTGATACGTGTGTGATCAGCCACGTGATCAGTGCAGGATAGCCACGTGATCACTTCATGATTATTTACGTGATCTGTACATGATCAGTCACGTGATACGTGTGTGATCAGCCACTGGATCAGTGCGTGATGAGCCATGTGATCATTGCAGGATCAATTACGTGATCAGTGCATGATCAGTCACATGACAAGTACATGGTTGCTACGTGATCATTGCGTGATCAGCCACGTGAGCAGTGCATGATAGCTACGTGGTCAGTGCATGATCAGTCACGTGATCTGTGCATAATCAGTCATGTGATCTGTGCATGATCAGTCACGTGATCAGTGCATGATCAGTTACCTGATCAGTGCATGATCAGTCATGTGACCAGTGCATGTTAGCTACGTGATCATTGCATGATCAGCCACGTGAGCAGTGCATGATAGCCACGTGATCAGTGCATGATCAGTCACGTGATCTGTGCATAATCAGTCATGTGATCTGTGCATGATCAGTCACGTGATCAGTGCATGATCAGTTAACTGATCAGTGCTTGATCAGTCATGTGACCAGTGCATGTTAGCTACGTGATCATTGCATGATCAGCCACGTGATCAGTGCATGATAGCCACGTGCTCAGTGCATGACAGCCACGTGATCAGTGCATGATCAGTCACGTGATACGTGTGTGATCAGCCACGTGATCAGTGCATGTTATCCACGTGATCAGTGCAGGATAGCCACGTGATCACTTCATGATTATTTACGTTATCTGTACATGATCAGTCACGTGATACGTGTGTGATCAGCCACCGGATCAGTGCGTGATGAGCCATGTGATCATTGCAGGATCAATTACGTGATCAGTGCATGATTAGTCACATGACAAGTACATGGTTGCTACGTGATCATTGCGTGATCAGCCACGTGATCAGTGCATGATAGGCACGTGATCAGTGCATGATAGCCACATGATCAGTGCACGATCAGTCACATGATACATGTGTGATCAGCCACGTGATCAGTGCATGATGAGCCACGTGTTCAGTGCAGGATCAATTACGTGATCATTGCATGATCAGTCACATGACCAGTACATGGTTGCTACGTGATCATTGCGTGATCAGCCACGTGATCAGTGCATGATAGCCAAATGATCAGTGCATGAGAGCCACGTGATCAGTGCATGATCAGTCACGTGATCAGTGCATGATCAGCCACGTGATCTGTGCATGATCAGTCATGTGATCTGTGCATGATCAGCCACGTGATCAGTGCATGATCAGTCACGTGACCAGTACATGGTTGCTACGTGACCATTGCATGATCAGCCCCGTGAGCAGTGCATGATAGCCACGTGATCAGTGCGTGATCAGTCACGTGATCAGTACATGATCAGTCACGTGAACAGTGCATGATCATTTACGTGATCTGTGCATGATCAGTCACGTGACCAGTATATGGTAGCTACGTGAACATTGCATGACCAGCCAGGTGAGAAGTGCATGATAGCCATCTGATGTGTGCATGATCAGTTACGTGAGCAGAATATGATCAGCCACGTGATCAGTGCATGATATCCAAGTGATCAGTGCATGACCAATCATGTGATCAGTGTATGATCAGCCTCGTGAACAGTGCATGCTCAGTCACGTGATCAGGGCCTGCTGAGCTGCGTGATTACTGTCTGCTCATCTGCTTGACAATTGCCAGCTGAGCTGCACGATTCCTGCCTGTCATCTGCTTGACAATTGCCAGCTGTGCTGCGTAATTCCTGCCTGCTCAGCTGCTTCATTATTGCCAGCTGAGCAGCATGATTCCTCACACCTAAGTTCCATGATTATTGCCTGCTGACTGTTTGATTCGTGCCTACTCAGCTCTTTGTTTATTGCCTCCAGAGGCACATGATCAGTGTATGATAGCAAACATGATCAGCGAATGATCAGTCACATGATCAGAGCCATTAAGTCATGTGATCACTACATGATAGTCATGTGATCAGTCCATGCTCAGTCACGGTATCAGTGCATGACCAGCCACATGATCAGTGCATGTTCAGCCAGGTGATCATTTCATAATAGCTATGTGATCTGTTCATGATCTGTCACGTGATCTGTGCATGACCAGGCAAGTGATCAGTGTATGATCAGGGACGTGGTCAGTGCATGATCTGTCACCTAATGGGTGTATGATCAGTCACCTGACCGGTACATAGTAGCTACATGATCATTGCATGATCAGCCACGTGAGTAGTGCATGATACCACGTGATCAGTGCATGATCAGCCACGTGATCAGTGCATGATGAGTCAGGTGATCAGTGCAGGATTAATTACGTGATCAGTGCATGATCAGTCACGTGACCAGTACATGGTTGCTACGTGATCGTTGCATGATCAGCCACGTGAGCAGTGCATGATAGCCACGTGATCAGTGCGTGATCAGTCACGCGATCACTACATGATCAGTCACGTGAACAGTGCATGATCATTTAAGTGATCTGTGCATGATCAGTCACGTGACCAGTATATGGTAGCTACGTGAACATTGCATGACCAGCCAGGGGAGAAGTGCATGATAGCCATCTGATGTGTGCATGATCAGTTACGTGAGCATAATATGATCAGCCAAGTGATCAGTGCATGAGTGCCACGTGATCAGTGCATGATCAGTCACGTGACAGGTGTGTGATAAGCCACGTGAACAGTGCATGTTCAGCCACGTGATCTGTGCATGATATCCACGTGATCAGTGCATGATCAGTTACGTGAAGAATGTATCATCAGCCACGTGAGCAGTGCATGGTCAGACATGTGAACAGTGTATGATCAAACACATGATCAGTGCATGATAGCCACGTGATCACTGCATGATCTGTGACATGATCAGTGTATGTTTATCCACGTGATCAGTGCATGGGCAGTCAGGTGATCAGTGCATGATACAGTCGTGATCAGTGCAAGATCAATCTCGTGATCAGTGTATGATCAACCACGTGATCAGTGCACGATAGCCAGGTAATGAGTGCACGATAGCCAGATGATCAGTGCATTATCAGTCACGTGATCAGTGTATGGTCAGCCAAGTAATCAGTGCATGATTGCCAACTCATATGTGCGTGATCAGTCACGTGATCAGTGCATGGTCAGTCACGTGATCAGTGCATGATCAGTCACGTGATCAGTGCATGATAGCCACGTGATCAGTGCATGATCAGTTATGTGAGCAGTGTATGATCAGCCACGTGATCAGTGCATGGTCAGACACGTGAACAGTGTATGATCAGCCACGTGATCAGTGCATGATATCCAAGTGATCAGTGCATGATCAATCACGTGATAAGTGTATGATATGTCACGTGACAGGTGTGTGATCAGCCACGTGAACAGTGCATGTTCAGCCACGTATTCAGTGCATGATAGCCACGTGATCAGTGCATGATCAGTCACGTGATCAGTGTGTGATCAGCCACGTGAACAGTGCATGCTCAGTCACGTGATCAGGGCCTGCTGAGCTGCGTGATTACTGTCTGCTCATCTGCTTGACAATTGCCAGTTGAGCTGCACGATTCCTGCCTGTCATCTGCTTGATAATTGCCAGCTGTGCTCCGTAATTCCTGCCTGCTCAGCTGCTTGATTATTGCCAGCTGAGCAGCATGATTCCTCACAGCTGAGTTCCATGATTATTGCCTGCTGACTGTTTGATTCGTGCCTACTCAGCTCTTTGTTTATTGCCTCCAGAGGCACATGATCAGTGTATGATAGCAAACATGATCAGCGCATGATCAGTCACATGATCAGCGCCATTAAGTCACGTGATCACTACATGATAGTCATGTGATCAGTCCATGCTCAGTCACGGTATCAGTGCATGATCAGCCACGTGATCAATGCATGATCTGTCACATGATTAGTGTAAGATCATCCACGTGATCAGTGCATGGGCAGTCATGTGATCAGTGCATGATATATACGTGATCAGTGCATGATCAGTCTCGTGATCAGTGCATGATAGCCACCTGATCAGTGCATGATCAGTCACCTGATGGGTGTATGATCGTTCACGTGACCTGTACATGGTAGCTACATGATCATTGCATGATCAGCCACGTGATCAGTGCATGATCAGTCATGTGACCAGTACATGGTAGCTGCGTGATCATCGCATGATCAGCCACGTGAGCAGTGCATGATAGCCACGTGATCAGTGCAGGATCAGACACGAGATCAGTGCATGATCAGTCACGTGATCAGTGCATGATCAGCCACGTGATCAGTGCATGACCAGGCACGTGATCAGTGTATGTCCAGCCAAGTGATCAGTGCATGATAGCCACGTGATCAGTGCATGATCAGTCATGTGATCAGTGCATGATCAGTCACGTGATAGCTGTGTGATCAGCCACGTCAACAGTGCATTCTCAGTCACGTGATCAGGGCCTGCTGAGCTGCGTGATTACTGCCTGCTCATCTGCTTGACAATTTCCAGCTGAGCTGCACGATTCCTGCCTGTCATCTCCTTGACAATTGCCACCTGTGCTGCGTAATTCCTGCCTGCTCATCTACTTGATTATTGCCAGCTGAGCAGCATGATTTCTCAGAGGTGAGTTCCATGATTATAGCCTGATGACTGATTCCTGCCTACTCAGCTCTATGTTCATTGCCTCCAGAGGCACCTGATCAGTGTGTGACACCAAACATGATCAGCACATGATCAGTCACATAATCAATGCATGATAAGCCCGGTGATCAGTGCATGATCAATTATGTGATCACTGCATGATCAGTCATGTGACCAGTACATGGTAGCTGCGTGATCATTGCATGATCAGCCACGTTAGCAGTGCATGATAGCCACGTGATCAGTGCATGATAGCCACGTGATCAGAGCATGATCAGTCACGATACGTGTGTGATCAGCCACGTGATCAGTGCAGGATAGCCACGTGATCACTTCATGATTATTTACGTGATCTGTACATGATCAGTCACGTGATACGTGTGTGATCAGCCACCGGATCAGTGCGTGATGAGCCATGTGATCATTGCAGGATCAATTACGTGATCAGTGCATGATCAGTCACATGACAAGTACATGGTTGCTACGTGATCATTGCGTGATCAGCCACGTGAGCAGTGCATGATAGCCACGTGATCAGTGCATGATCAGTCACGTGATCTGTGCATAATCAGTCATGTGATCTGTGCATGATCAGTCACGTGATCAGTGCATGATCAGTTACCTGATCAGTGCATGATCAGTCATGTGACCAGTGCATGTTAGCTACGTGATCATTGCATGATCAGCCACGTGAGCAGTGCATGATAGCCACGTGATCAGTGCATGATCAGTCACGTGATCTGTGCATAATCAGTCATGTGATCTGTGCATGATCAGTCACGTGATCAGTGCATGATCAGTTAACTGATCAGTGCATGATCAGTCATGTGACCAGTGCATATTAGCTACGTGATCATTGCATGATCAGCCACGTGATCAGTGCATGATAGCCACGTGCTCAGTGCATGACAGCCACGTGATCAGTGCATGATCAGTCACGTGATACGTGTGTGATCAGCCACGTGATCAGTGCATGTTATCCACGTGATCAGTGCAGGATAGCCACGTGATCACTTCATGATTATTTACGTGATCTGTACATGATCAGTCACATGATACGTGTGTGATCAGCCACCGGATCAGTGCGTGATGAGCCATGTGATCATTGCAGGATCAATTACGTGATCAGTGCATGATTAGTCACATGACAAGTACATGGTTGCTACGTGATCATTGCGTGATCAGCCACGTGATCAGTGCATGATAGCCACGTGATCAGTGCATGATAGCCACATGATCAGTGCATGAGAGCCACGTGATCAGTGCACGATCAGTCACATGATAAATGTGTGATCAGCCACGTGATCAGTGCATGATGAGCCACGTGTTCAGTGCAGGATCAATTACGTGATCATTGCATGATCAGTCACATGACCAGTACATGGTTGCTACGTGATCATTGCGTGATCAGCCACGTGATCAGTGCATGATAGCCAAATGATCAGTGCATAAGAGCCACGTGATCAGTGCATGATCAGTCACGTGATACATGTGTGATCAGCCACGTGATCAGTGCATGATGAGTCACGTGATCACTGCAGGATCAATTACGTGATCAGTGCATGATCAGTCACGTGACCAGTACATTTTTGCTACGTGATCCTTGCATCATCAGACACGTGAGCAGAGCATGATAGCCACGTGGTCAGTGCATGATCAGTCACGTGATCAGTACATGATCAGTCACTTGAACAGTGCATGATCATTTACGTGATCTGTGCATGATCAGTCACGTGACCAGTATATGGTAGCTACATGATCATTCCTTGACGAGCCACGTGAGAAGTGCATGATAGCCACGTGATGTGTGCATGATCAGTTACGTGAGTAGAGTATGATCAGCCACGTAATCAGTGCATGAGTGCCAAGTGATCAGTGCATGATAGCCACGTGATCAGTGCATGATCAGTTACCTGAGCAGGGTATGATCAGCCACGTGATCAGTGCATGGTCAGACACGTGAACAGTGTATGATCAGCCACGTGATCAGTGCATGATATCCAAGTGATCAGTGCATGATCATCACGTGATCAGTGTATGATCAGCCACGTGAATAGTGCATGCTCAGTCACGTGATGAGGGCCTGCTGAGCTGCGTGATTACTGTCTGCTCATCTTCTTGAAAATTGCCAGCTGAGCTGCACGATTCCTGCCTGTTATCTGCTTGACAATTGCCAGCTGTGCTGCGTAATTCCTGCCTGCTCAGCTGCTTGATTATTGCCAGATGAGCAGCATGATTCCTCACACCTGTGTTCCATGATTATTGCCTGCTGACTGATTCGTGCTTACTCAGCTCTTTTTTTATTGCCTCCAGAGGCACATGATCAGTGTATGATAGCAAACATGATCAGCGCATGATCAGTCACATGATCAGCGCCATTAAGTCACGTGATCACTACATGATAGTCATGTGATCAGTCCATGCTCAGTCACGGTATCAGTGCATGATCAGCCACGTGATCAGTGCATGATCAGCCAGGTGATCATTTCATGATAGCTATGTGATCAGTTCAAGATTTATCACTTGATCTGTGCATGATCAGGCAGGTGATCAGTGTATGATCAGCGACGTGATCAGTGCATGATCCGTCACCTAATGGGTGTATGATCAGTCACCTGACCGGTACATGGTAGCTACATGATCATTGCATGATCAGCCACGTGAGTAGTGCATGATAGCCACGTGATCAGTGCATGATCAGTCACGTGTTCAGTGCATGATCAGTCATGTAATCTGTGCATGACCAGGCACGTGATCAGTGTATGACCAGCCATGTGATCAGTGCATGATAGACACGTGATCAGTGCATGATCAGTCACGTGATCAGTGCATGATCAGTCACGTGACCAGTGGATGATCAGCCACGTGATCAGTGCATGATCAGCCACATGATCAGTGCATGATCAATTACGTGATCAGTGCATGATCAGTCACGTGACCAGTACATGGTA
This sequence comes from Bos javanicus, assembly GCF_032452875.1. Lineage (NCBI taxonomy): Eukaryota > Metazoa > Chordata > Mammalia > Artiodactyla > Bovidae > Bos > Bos javanicus. The sequence goes on along the minus strand of NW_026893606.1, from coordinate 1,190,589 downwards.
GCTAGGTGATCATCGCATGATCAGCCACATGAGCCGTGCATGATAGCCACGAGATCAGTGCATGATCAGTCACGTGATCAGTGCATGATCACTCACGTGAACAGTGCATGATAAGTCAACGGATCAGTGCATGATCAATTACGTGATCAGTGCATGATCACTCACGTGACGAGTACATGGTACCTACGTGATCATTGCATGAACAGCCGGGTGAGCAGTGCATGATAACCACGTGATCAGTGCATGATCTGTCACATGATTAGTGTATGATCATCCGGGTGATCAGTGCATGGGCAGTCATGTGATCAGTGCATGATATAGACGTGATCAGTGCATGATAGCCACGTGATCAGTCCATGATCAGTCACGTGATACGTGTGTGATCAGCCACGTGATCAGTGCAGAATAGCCACGTGATCACTTCAGGATTATTTACGTGATCTGTACACGATCAGTCACGTGATACGTGTGTGATCAGCCACCGGATCAGTGCGTGATGAGCCATGTGATCATTGCAGGATCAATTACGTGATCAGTGCATGATTAGTCACATGACAAGTACATGGTTGATACGTGATCATTGCGTGATCAGCCACGTGATCAGTGCATGGTAGCCACGTGATCAGTGCATGATAGCCACATGATCAGTGCATGAGAGCCACGTGATCAGTGCACGATCAGTCACATGATACATGTGTGATCAGCCACGTTATCAGTGCATGATGTGCCACGTGATCAGTGCAGGATCAATTACGTGATCATTGCATGATCAGCCACGTGATCAGTGCATGATAGCCACGTGCTCAGTGCATGATAGCCACGTGATCAGTGCATGATCAGTCACGTGATACGTGTGTGATCAGCCACGTGATCAGTGCATGTTATCCACGTGATCAGTGCAGGATAGCCACGTGATCACTTCATGATTATTTACGTGATCTGTACATGATCAGTCACGTGATACGTGTGTGATCAGCCACCGGATCAGTGCGTGATGAGCCATGTGATCATTGCAGGATCAATTACGTGATCAGTGCATGATCAGTCACATGAGCAGTACATGGTTGCTACGTGATCATTGCGTGATCAGCCACATGATCAGTGCATGATAGCCACGTGATCATTGCATGATAGCCACATGATCAGTGCATGAGAGCCACGTGATCAGTGCACGATCAGTTACATGATACATGTGTGATCAGCCACGTGATCAGTGCATGATGAGCCACGTGATCAGTGCAGGATCAATTACGTGATCAGTGTATGTTTATCCACGTGATCAGTGCATTGGCCGTCAGGTGATCAGTGCATGATACAGACGTGATCAGTGCAAGATCAATCTCGTGATCAGTGTATGATCAACCACGTGATCAGTGCACGATAGCCAGGTAATGAGTGCACGATAGCCAGATGATCAGTGCATTATCAGTCACGTGATCAGTGTATGATCAGCCAAGTAATCAGTGCATGATTGCCAACTCATCAGTGCGTGATCAGTCACGTGATCAGTGCATGGTCAGTCACGTGATCAGTGCATGATAGCCACGTGATCAGTGCATGATCAGTTACGTGAGCAGTGTATGATCAGCCACGTGATCAGTGCATGGTCAGACACGTGAACAGTGTATGATCAGCCACGTGATCAGTGCATGATATCCAAGTGATCAGTGCATGATCAATCACGTGATAAGTGTATGATATGTCACGTGACAGGTGTGTGATCAGCCACGTGAACAGTGCATGTTCAACCACGTATTCAGTGCATGATAGCCACGTGATCAGTGCATGATCAGTTTCGTGACCAGTGTATGAACAGCCACCTGATCAGTGCATGGTCAGACACGTGAACACTGTATGATCAGCCACGTGATCACTGCATGATATCCAAATGATCAGTGCATGATCAATCAAGTGATCCATGTATGATCAGCCACGTGAATAGTGCATGCTCAGTCACGTGATCAGGGCCTGCTGAGCTGCGTGATTACTGTCTGCTCATCTGCTTGACAATTGCCAGCTGAGCTGCACGATTCCTGCCTGTCATCTGCTTGACAATTGCCAGCTGTGATGCGTAATTCCTGCCTGCTCAGCTGCTTGATTATTGCCAGCTGAGCAGCATGATTCCTCACACCTGAGTTCCATGATTATTGCCTACTGACTGTTTGATTCGTGCCTACTCGGCTCTTTGTTTATTGCCTCCACAGGCACATGATCAGGGTATGATAGCAAACATGATCAGCGCTTTATCAGTCACATGATCAGCGCCATTAAGTCACGTGATCACTACATGATAGTCATGTGATCAGTCCATGCTCAGTCACGGTATCAGTGCATGATCAGCCACGTGATCAGTGCATGATCTGTGACATGATTAGTGTATGATCATCCAAGTGATCAGTGACTGGACAGTCATGTGATCAGTGCATGATACAGACGTGATCAGTGCATGATCAGTCTCGTGATCAGTGCATGATAGCCAAGTGATCAGTGCATGATCAGTCACCTGATGGGTGTATGATCATTCACGTGACCTGTACATGGTAGCTACATGATCATTGCATGATCAGCCACGTGAGTAGTGCATGATAGCCACGTGATCACTGCATGATCAGTCACGTGATCAGTGCATGGTCAGTCATGTGACCAGTACATGGTAGCTGCGTGATCATCGCATGATCAGCCACGTGAGCACTGCATGATAGCCACGTGATCAGTGCATGATCAGACACGAGGTCAGTGCATGATCAGTCACGTGATCAGTGCATGATGAGCCACGTGATCAGTGCATGACCAGGCACGTGATCAGTGTATGTCCAGCCAAGTGATCAGTGCATGATCAGTCACATGATCAGTGCATGATCAGTCACGTGATAGGAGTGTGATCAGCCACGTGAACAGTGCATGCTCAGTCACGTGATCAGGGCCTGCTGAGCTGCGTGATTACTGTCTGCTCATCTGCTTGACAATTTCCAGCTGAGCTGCACGATTCCTGCCTGTCATCTCCTTGACAATTGCCACCTGTGCTGCGTAATTCATGCTTGCTCATCTACTTGATTATTGCCAGCTGAGCAGCATGATTTCTCAGAGGTGAGTTCCATGATTATAGCCTGCTGACTGATTCCTGCCTACTCAGCTCTATGTTCATTGCCTCCAGAGGCACATGATCAGTGTGTGACACCAAACATGATCAGCACATGATCAGTCACATAATCAATGCATGATAAGCCAGGTGATCAGTGCATGATCAATTACATGATCAGTGCATGATCAGTCATGTGACCAGTACATGGTAGCTGCATGATCATTGCATGATCAGCCACGTGAGTAGTGCATGATAGCCGCGTGAGCAGTGCATGATCAGTCACGTGATCAGTGCATGATCAGCCACGTGATCTGTGCATGATCAGTCATGTGATCTGTGCATGATCAGCCACGTGATCAGTGCATGATCAGTCACGTGACCAGTACATGGTTGCTACGTGACCATTGCATGATCAGCCACGTGAGCAGTGCATGATAGCCACGTGATCAGTGCGTGATCAGTCACGTGATCAGTACATGATCAGTCATGTGAACAGTGCATGATCATTTACGTGATCTGTGCATGATCAGTCACGTGACCAGTATATGGTAGCTACGTGAACATGGTATGACCAGCCAGGTGAGAAGTGCATGATAGCCATCTGATGTGTGCATGATCAGTTACGTGAGCAGAATATGATCAGCCACGTGATCAGTGCATGATATCCAAGTGATCAGTGCATGATCAATCACGTTATCAGTGTATGATCAGCCACGTGATCAGTGCATGATATTCAAGTAATCAGTGCATGATCAATCACGTGATAAGTGTATGATATGTCACGTGACAGGTGTGTGATCAGCCACGTGAACAGTGCATGTTCAGCCACGTATTCAGTGCATGATAGCCACGTGATCAGTGCATGATCAATCACGTGATCAGTGTATGATCAGCCACGTGAACAGTGCATGCTCAGTCACGTGATCAGGGCCTGCTGAGCTGCGTGATTACTGTCTGCTCATCTGCTTGACAATTGCCAGCTGAGCTGCACGATTCCTGCCTGTCATCTGCTTGACAATTGCCAGCTGTGCTGCGTAATTCCTGCCTGCTCAGCTGCTTGATTATTGCCAGCTGAGCAGCTTGATTCCTCACAGCTGAGTTCCATGATTATTGCCTGCTGACTGTTTGATTCGTGCCTACTCAGCTCTTTGTTTATTGCCTCCAGAGGCACATGATCAGTGTATGATAGCAAACATGATCAGCGCATGATCAGTCACATGATCAGCGCCATTAAGTCACGTGATCACTACATGATAGTCATGTGATCAGTCCATGCTCAGTCACGGTATCAGTGCATGATCAGCCACGTGATCAATGCATGATCTGTCACATGATTAGTGTATGATCATCCACGTGATCAGTGCATGGGCAGTCATGTGATCAGTGCATGATATAGACGTGATCAGTGCATGATCAGTCTCGTGATCAGTGCATGATAGCCACCTGATCAGTGCATGATCAGTCACCTGATGGGTGTATGATCGTTCACGTGACCTGTACATGGTAGCTACATGATCATTGCATGATCAGCCACGTGATCAGTGCATGATCAGTCATGTGACCAGTACATGGTAGCTGCGTGATCATCGCATGATCAGCCACGTGAGCAGTGCATGCGTGCTACGTGATCAGTGCATGATATGTCACGTGACAGGTGTGTGATCAGCCACGTGAACAGTGCATGTTCAGCCACGTGATCAGTGCATGATACCCACGTTATCAGTGCATGATCAGTTACGTGAGAAGTGTATGATCAGCCACGTGATCAGTGCATGATCAGACACGTGAACAGTGTATGATCAGCCACGTGATCAGTGCATGATATCCAAGTGATCAGTGCATGATCAATCACGTGATCAGTGTATGATCAGCCACGTGAACAGTGCATGCTCAGTCACGTGATCAGGGCCTGCTGAGCTGCGTGATTACTGTCTGCTCATCTGCTTGACAATTGCCAGCTGAGCTGCACGATTCCTGCCTGTCATCTGCTTGACAATTGCCAGCTGTGCTGCGTAATTCCTGCATGCTCAGCTGCTTGATTATTGCCAGCTGAGCAGCATGATTCCTCACAGCTGAGTTCCATGATTATTGCCTGCTGACTGTTTGATTCGTGCCTACTCAGCTCTTTGTTTATTGCCTCCAGAGGCACATGATCAGTGTATGATAGCAAACATGATCAGCGCATGATCAGTCACATGATCAAAGCCATTAAGTCACGTGATCACTACATGATAGTCATGTGATCAGTCCATACTCAGTCACGGTATCAGTGCATGATCAGCCACGTGATCAGTGCATGATCTGTCACATGATTAGTGTATGATCATCCACGTGATCAGTGCATGGGAGTCATGTGATCAGTGCATGATATGGACGTGATCAGTGCATGATCAGTCTCGTGATCAGTGCATGATAGCCACGTGATCAGTGCATGATCAGTCACCTGATGGGTGTATGATCATTCACGTGACCTGTACATGGTAGCTACATGATCATTGCATGATCAGCCACGTGAGTAGTGCATGATAGCCACGTGATCACTGCATGATCAGTCACGTGATCAGTGCATGATCAGTCATGTGACCAGTACATGGTAGCTGCATGATCATCTCATGATCAGCCACGTGAGCAGTGCATGATAGCCACGTGTTCAGTGCATGATCAGACACGAGATCAGTGCATGATAAGTCACGTGATCAGTGCATGATCAGCCACGTGATCAGTGCATGACCAGGCACGTGATCAGTGTATGTCCAGCCAAGTGATCAGTGCATGATCAGTCACGTGATCAGTACATGATCAGTCACTTAAACAGTGCATGATCATTTACGTGATCTGTGCATGATCAGTCACGTGACCAGTATATGGTAGCTACGTGATCATTCCTTGACGAGCCACGTGAGCAGTGCATGATAGCCACGTGATGTGTGCATGATCAGTTGCGTGAGTAGAGTATGATCAGCCACGTGATCAGTGCATGTGTGCCACGTGATCAGTGCATGATATGTCACGTGACTGGTGTGTGATCAGCCACGTGAACAGTGCATGTTCAGCCACGTGATCAGTGCATGATAGCCACGTGATCAGTGCATGATCAGTTACCTGAGCAGTGTATGATCAGCCACGTGATCAGTGCATGGTCAGACACGTGAACAGTGTATGATCAGCCACGTGATCAGTGCATGATATCCAAGTGATCAGTGCATGATCAATCACGTGATCAGTGTATGATCAGCCACGTGAATTGTGCATGATCAGTCACGTGATGAGGGCCTGCTGAGCTGCGTGATTACTGTCTGCTCATCTGCTTGAAAATTGCCAACTGAGCTGCATGATTCCTGCCTGTCATCTGCTGGACAATTGCCAGCTGTGCTGCGTAATTCCTGCCTGCTCAGCTGCTTGATTATTGCCAGCTGAGCAGCATGATTCCTCACACCTGTGTTCCATGATTATTGCCTGCTGACTGTTTGATTCGTGCCTATTCAGCTATTTTTTTATTGCCTCCAGAGGCACATGATCAGTGTATGATAGCAAACATGATATACGCATGATCAGTCACATGATCAGAGCCATTAAGTCACGTGATCACTACATGATAGTCATGTGATCAGTCCATGCTCCGTCACGGTATCAGTGCATGATCAGCCAAGTGATCAGTGCATGATCAGCCAGGTGATCATTTCATCATAGCTATGTGATCAGTTCAAGATTTATCACGTGATCTGTGCATGACCGGGCAGGTGATCAGTGTATGATCAGCGACGTGATCAGTGCATGATCCGTCACCTAATGGGTGTATGATCAGTCACCTGACCGGAACATGGTAGCTACATGATCATTGCATGATCAGCCACATGAGTAGTGCATGATGGCCACGTGATCAGTGCATGATCAGTCACGTGTTCAGTGCATGATCAGTCATGTAATCTGTGCATGACCAGGCACGTGATCAGTGTATGACCAGCCAAGTGATCAGTGCATAATAACCACGTGATCAGTGCATGATATCCACGTGATCAGTGCAGGATAGCCACGTGATCACTTCATGATTAGCCACGTGATCTGTACATGATCAGTCACGTGATACGTGTCTGATCAGCCACCGGATCACTGCGTGAATAGCCACGTGATCAGTGCAGGATCAATTACGTGATCAGTGCATGATCAGTCACGAGACCAGTACATGGTTGCTACGTGATCGTTGCATGATCAGCCACGTGAGCAGAGCATGATAGCCACGTGATCAGTGCATTATCAATCACATGATCAGTACATGATCAGTCACGTGAACAGTGCATGATCATTTACGTGATCTGTGCATGATCTGTCAAGTGACCAGTATATGGTAGCTTCGTGATCATTCCATGAAGAACCACGTGAGCAGTGCTTGATAGCCACGTGATGTGTGCATGATGAGTTACATGAGCAGAGTATGATCAGCCACGTGATCAGTGCATGCGTGCTACGTGATCAGTGCATGATATGTCACGTGACAGGTGTGTGATCAGCCACGTGAACAGTGCATGTTCAGCCACGTGATCAGTGCATGATACCCACGTGATCAGTGCATGATCAGTTACGTGAGCAGTGTATGATCAGCCACGTGATCAGTGCATGGTCAGACACGTGAACAGTGTATGATCAGCCACGTGATCAGTGCATGATATCCAAGTAATCAGTGCATGATCAATCACGTGATCAGTGTATGATCAGCCACGTGAACAGTGCATGCTCAGTCACGTGATCAGGGCCTGCTGAGCTGCGTGATTACTGTCTGCTCATCTGCTTGACAATTGCCAGCTGAGCTGCACGATTCCTGCCTGTCATCTGCTTGACAATTGCCAGCTGTGCTGTGTAATTCCTGCCTGCTCAGCTGCTTGATTATTGCCAGCTGAGCAGCATGATTCCTCACAGCTGAGTTCCATGATTATTGCCTGCTGACTGTTTGATTCGTGCCTACTCAGCTCTTTGTTTATTGCCTCCAGAGGCACATGATCAGTGTATGATAGCAAACATGATCAGCGCATGATCAGTCACATGATCAAAGCCATTAAGTCACGTGATCACTACATGATAGTCATGTGATCAGTCCATGCTCAGTCACGATATCAGTGCATGATCAGCCACGTGATCAGTGCATGATCTGTCACATGATTAGTGTATGATCATCCACGTGATCACTGCATGGGCGGTCATGTGATCAGTGCATGATATAGACGTGATCAGTGCATGATCAGTCTCGTGATCAGTGCATGATAGCCACGTGATCAGTGCATGATCAGTCACCTGATGGGTGTATGATCATTCACGTGACCTGTACATGGTAGCTACATGATCATTGCATGATCAGCCACGTGAGTAGTGCATGATAGCCACGTGATCACTGCATGATCAGTCACGTGATCAGTGCATGATCAGTCATGTGACCAGTACATGGTAGCTGCGTGATCATCTCATGATCAGCCACGTGAGCAGTGCATGATAGCCACGTGTTCAGTGCATGATCAGACACGAGATCAGTGCATGATCACTCACGTGAACAGTGCATGATAAGTCAACGGATCAGTGCATGATCAATTACGTGTTCAGTGCATGATCACTCACGTGACCAGTACATGGTACCTACGTGATCATTGCATGAACAGCCGGGTGATCAGTGCATGATAACCACGTGATCAGTGCATGATCTGTCACATGATTAGTGTATGATCATCCGGGTGATCAGTGCATGGGCAGTCATGTGATAAGTGCATGATCAGTCACGTGATAGGTGTGTGATCAGCCACGTCAACAGTGCATGCTCAGTCACGTGATCAGGGCCTGCTGAGCTGCATGATTACTGTCTGCTCATCTTCTTGACAATTTCCAGCTGAGCTGCACGATTCCTGCCTGTCATCCCCTTGACAATTGCCACCTGTGCTGCGTAATTCATGCTTGCTCATCTACTTGATTATTGCCAGCTGAACAGCATGATTTATTCAGAGGTGAGTTCCATGATTATAGCCTGCTGACTGATTCCTGCCTACTCAGCTCTATGTTCATTGCCTCCAGAGGCACATGATCAGTGTGTGACACCAAACATGATCAGCACATGATCAGTCACATAATCAATGCATGATAAGCCAGGTGATCAGTGCATGATCAATTACATGATCAGTGCATGATCAGTCATGTGACCAGTACATGGTAGCTGCGTGATCATTGCATGATCAGCCACGTGAGTAGTGCATGATAGCCGCGTGAGCAGTGCATGATCAGTCACGTGATAAGTGCATGATCAGCCACGTGATCTGTGCATGATCAGTCATGTGATCTGTGCATGATCAGCCACGTGATCAGTGCATGATCAGTCACGTGACCAGTACATGGTTGCTACGTGACCATTGCATGATCAGCCACGTGAGCAGTGCATGATAGCCACGTGATCAGTGCGTGATCAGTCACGTGATCAGTACATGAGCAGTCACGTGAACAGTGCATGATCATTTACGTGATCTGTGCATGATCAGTCACGTGACCAGTATATGGTAGCTACGTGAACATTGCATGACCAGCCAGGTGAGAAGTGCATGATAGCCATCTGATGTGTGCATGATCAGTTACGTGAGCAGAATATGATCAGCCACGTGATCAGTGCATGATCAGTTACCTGATCAGTGCATGATCAGTCATGTGACCAGTGCATGTTAGCTACGTGATCATTGCATGATCAGCCACGTGATCAGTGCATGATAGCCACGTGCTCAGTGCATGATCAGTCACGTGATAACGTGTGTGATCAGCCACGTGATCAGTGCATGTTATCCACGTGATCAGTGCAGGATAGCCACGTGATCACTTCATGATTATTTACGTGATCTGTACATGATCAGTCACGTGATACGTGTGTGATCAGCCACCGGATCATTGCGTGATGAGCCATGTGATCAGTGCAGGATCAATTACGTGATCAGTGCATGATCAGTCACATGACCAGTACATGGTTGCTACGTGATCATTGCGTGTTCAGCCACGTGATCAGTGCATGATAGCCACGTGATCAGTGCATGATAGCCACATGATCAGTGCATGAGAGCCACGTGATCAGTGCATGATCAGTCACGTGATACATGTGTGATCAGCCACGTGATCAGTGCATGATGAGTCACGTGATCAGTGCAGGATCAATTACGTGATCAGTACATGATCAGTCACGTGACCAGTACATGGTTGCTACGTGATCCTTGCATCATCAGCCACGTGAGCAGAGCATGATAGCCACGTGATCAGTGCATGATCAGTCACGTGAAGAGTACATGATCAGTCACTTGAAGAGTGCATGATCATTTACGTGATCTGTGCATGATCAGTCACGTGACAAGTATATGGTAGCTACATGATCATTCCTTGACGAGCCACGTGAGCAGTGCTTGATAGCCACGTGTTGTGTGCATGATCACTTACGTGAGTAGAGTATGATCAGCCACATGATCAGTGCATGAGTGCCACGTGATCAGTGCATGATATGTCACGTGACAGGTGTGTGATCAGCCACGTGAGCAGTGCATGTTCAGCCACGTGATCAGTGCATGATAGCCACGTGATCAGTGCATGATCAGTTACGTGAGCAGTGTATGATCAGCCACATGATCAGTGCATGGTCAGACACGTGAACAGTGTATGATCAGCCACGTGATCAGTGCATGATATCCAAGTGATCAGTGCATGATCATCACGTGATCAGTGTATGATCAGCCACGTGAATAGTGTATGCTCAGTCACGTGATGAGGGCCTGCTGAGCTGCGTGATTACTGTCTGCTCATCTGCTTGAAAATTGCCAGCTGAGCTGCACGATTCCTGCCTGTTATCTGCTTGACAATTGCCAGCTGTGCTGCGTAATTCCTGCCTGCTCAGCTGCTTGATTATTGCCAGCTGAGCAGCATGATTCCTCACACCTGTGTTCCATGATTATTGCCTGCTGACTGTTTGATTCGTGCCTACTCAGCTCTTTTTTTATTGCCTCCAGAGGCACATGATCAGTGTATGATAGCAAACATGATCAGCGCATGATCAGTCACATGATCAGAGCCATTAAGTCACGTGATCACTACATGATAGTCATGTGATCAGTCCATACTCAGTCACGGTATCAGTGCATGATCAGCCACGTGATCAGTGCATGATCAGCCCGGTGATCATTTCATGATAGCTATGTGATCAGTTCAAGATTTATCACTTGATATGTGCATGACCAGGCAGGTGATCAGTGTATGATCAGCGACGTGATCAGTGCATGATCCGTCACCTACTGGGTGTATGATCAGTCACCTGACCGGTACATGGTAGCTACATGATCATTGCATGATCAGCCACGTGAGTAGTGCATGATAGCCACGTGATCAGTGCATGATCAGTCACGTGTTCAGTGCATGATCAGTCATGTAATCTGTGCATGACCAGGCACGTGATCAGTGTATGACCAGCCAAGTGATCAGTGCATGATAGCCACGTGATCAGTGCATGATCAGTCACGTGATCAGTGCATGATCAGTCACGTGACCAGTGGATGATCAGCCACGTGATCAGTGCATGATCAGCCACATGATCAGTGCATGATCAATTACGTGATCAGTGCATGATCAGTCACGTGACCAGTATATGGTAGCTAGGTGATCATTGCATGATCAGCCACATGAGCCGTGCATGATAGCCACGAGATCAGTGCATGATCAGTCACGTGATCAGTGCATGATCACTCACGTTAACAGTGCATGATAAGTCAACTGATCAGTGCATGATCAATTACGTGATGAGTGCATGATCACTCACGTGACCAATTCATGGTAGCTACGTGATCATTGCATGAACAGCTGCGTGGGCAGTGCATGATAACCACGTGATCAGTGCATGATCTGTCACATGATCAGTGTATGATCATCCGGGTGATCAGTGCATGGGCAGTCATGTGATCAGTGCATGATGTAGACGTGATCAGTGCATGATAGCCACGTGATCAGTGCATGATCAGTCACGTGATACGTGTGTGATCAGCCATGTGATCAGTGCATGTTATCCACGTGTTCAGTTCAGGATATCCACGTGATCACTTCATGATTATTTACGTGATCTGTACATTGTCAGTCACGTGATACGTGTGTGATCAGCCACCGGATCAGTGCATGTTATCCACGTGATCAGTGCAGGATAGCCACGTGATCACTTCATGATTATTTACGTGATCTGTACATGATCAGTCACGTGATACGTGTGTGATCAGCCACCGGATCAGTGCGTGATGAGCCATGTGATCATTGCAGGATCAATTACGTGATCAGTGCATGATCAGTCACATGAGCAGTACATGGTTGCTACGTGATCATTGCGTGATCAGCCACATGATCAGTGCATGATAGCCACGTGATCATTGCATGATAGCCACATGATCAGTGCATGAGCAGCCACGTGATCAGTGCACGATCAGTTACATGATACATGTGTGATCAGCCACGTGATCAGTGCATGATGAGCCACGTGATCAGTGCAGGATCAATTACGTGATCAGTGTATGTTTATCCACGTGATCAGTGCATTGGCCGTCAGGTGATCAGTGCATGATACAGACGTGATCAGTGCAAGATCAATCTCGTGATCAGTGTATGATCAACCACGTGATCAGTGCACGATAGCCAGGTAATGAGTGCACGATAGCCAGATGATCAGTGCATTATCAGTCACGTGATCAGTGTATGATCAGCCAAGTAATCAGTGCATGATTGCCAACTCATCAGTGCGTGATCAGTCACGTGATCAGTGCATGGTCAGTCACGTGATCAGTGCATGATAGCCACGTGATCAGTGCATGATCAGTTACGTGAGCAGTGTATGATCAGCCACGTGATCAGTGCATGGTCAGACACGTGAACAGTGTATGATCAGCCACGTGATCAGTGCATGATATCCAAGTGATCAGTGCATGATCAATCACGTGATAAGTGTATGATATGTCACGTGACAGGTGTGTGATCAGCCACGTGAACAGTGCATGTTCAACCACGTATTCAGTGCATGATAGCCACGTGATCAGTGCATGATCAGTTTCGTGACCAGTGTATGAACAGCCACCTGATCAGTGCATGGTCAGACACGTGAACACTGTATGATCAGCCACGTGATCACTGCATGATATCCAAATGATCAGTGCATGATCAATCAAGTGATCCATGTATGATCAGCCACGTGAATAGTGCATGCTCAGTCACGTGATCAGGGCCTGCTGAGCTGCGTGATTACTGTCTGCTCATCTGCTTGACAATTGCCAGCTGAGCTGCACGATTCCTGCCTGTCATCTGCTTGACAATTGCCAGCTGTGATGCGTAATTCCTGCCTGCTCAGCTGCTTGATTATTGCCAGCTGAGCAGCATGATTCCTCACACCTGAGTTCCATGATTATTGCCTACTGACTGTTTGATTCGTGCCTACTCGGCTCTTTGTTTATTGCCTCCACAGGCACATGATCAGGGTATGATAGCAAACATGATCAGCGCTTTATCAGTCACATGATCAGCGCCATTAAGTCACGTGATCACTACATGATAGTCATGTGATCAGTCCATGCTCAGTCACGGTATCAGTGCATGATCAGCCACGTGATCAGTGCATGATCTGTGACATGATTAGTGTATGATCATCCAAGTGATCAGTGACTGGACAGTCATGTGATCAGTGCATGATACAGACGTGATCAGTGCATGATCAGTCTCGTGATCAGTGCATGATAGCCAAGTGATCAGTGCATGATCAGTCACCTGATGGGTGTATGATCATTCACGTGACCTGTACATGGTAGCTACATGATCATTGCATGATCAGCCACGTGAGTAGTGCATGATAGCCACGTGATCACTGCATGATCAGTCACGTGATCAGTGCATGGTCAGTCATGTGACCAGTACATGGTAGCTGCGTGATCATCGCATGATCAGCCACGTGAGCACTGCATGATAGCCACGTGATCAGTGCATGATCAGACACGAGGTCAGTGCATGATCAGTCACGTGATCAGTGCATGATGAGCCACGTGATCAGTGCATGACCAGGCACGTGATCAGTGTATGTCCAGCCAAGTGATCAGTGCATGATCAGTCACATGATCAGTGCATGATCAGTCACGTGATAGGAGTGTGATCAGCCACGTGAACAGTGCATGCTCAGTCACGTGATCAGGGCCTGCTGAGCTGCGTGATTACTGTCTGCTCATCTGCTTGACAATTTCCAGCTGAGCTGCACGATTCCTGCCTGTCATCTCCTTGACAATTGCCACCTGTGCTGCGTAATTCATGCTTGCTCATCTACTTGATTATTGCCAGCTGAGCAGCATGATTTCTCAGAGGTGAGTTCCATGATTATAGCCTGCTGACTGATTCCTGCCTACTCAGCTCTATGTTCATTGCCTCCAGAGGCACATGATCAGTGTGTGACACCAAACATGATCAGCACATGATCAGTCACATAATCAATGCATGATAAGCCAGGTGATCAGTGCATGATCAATTACATGATCAGTGCATGATCAGTCATGTGACCAGTACATGGTAGCTGCATGATCATTGCATGATCAGCCACGTGAGTAGTGCATGATAGCCGCGTGAGCAGTGCATGATCAGTCACGTGATCAGTGCATGATCAGCCACGTGATCTGTGCATGATCAGTCATGTGATCTGTGCATGATCAGCCACGTGATCAGTGCATGATCAGTCACGTGACCAGTACATGGTTGCTACGTGACCATTGCATGATCAGCCACGTGAGCAGTGCATGATAGCCACGTGATCAGTGCGTGATCAGTCACGTGATCAGTACATGATCAGTCATGTGAACAGTGCATGATCATTTACGTGATCTGTGCATGATCAGTCACGTGACCAGTATATGGTAGCTACGTGAACATGGTATGACCAGCCAGGTGAGAAGTGCATGATAGCCATCTGATGTGTGCATGATCAGTTACGTGAGCAGAATATGATCAGCCACGTGATCAGTGCATGATATCCAAGTGATCAGTGCATGATCAATCACGTTATCAGTGTATGATCAGCCACGTGATCAGTGCATGATATTCAAGTAATCAGTGCATGATCAATCACGTGATAAGTGTATGATATGTCACGTGACAGGTGTGTGATCAGCCACGTGAACAGTGCATGTTCAGCCACGTATTCAGTGCATGATAGCCACGTGATCAGTGCATGATCAATCACGTGATCAGTGTATGATCAGCCACGTGAACAGTGCATGCTCAGTCACGTGATCAGGGCCTGCTGAGCTGCGTGATTACTGTCTGCTCATCTGCTTGACAATTGCCAGCTGAGCTGCACGATTCCTGCCTGTCATCTGCTTGACAATTGCCAGCTGTGCTGCGTAATTCCTGCCTGCTCAGCTGCTTGATTATTGCCAGCTGAGCAGCTTGATTCCTCACAGCTGAGTTCCATGATTATTGCCTGCTGACTGTTTGATTCGTGCCTACTCAGCTCTTTGTTTATTGCCTCCAGAGGCACATGATCAGTGTATGATAGCAAACATGATCAGCGCATGATCAGTCACATGATCAGCGCCATTAAGTCACGTGATCACTACATGATAGTCATGTGATCAGTCCATGCTCAGTCACGGTATCAGTGCATGATCAGCCACGTGATCAATGCATGATCTGTCACATGATTAGTGTATGATCATCCACGTGATCAGTGCATGGGCAGTCATGTGATCAGTGCATGATATAGACGTGATCAGTGCATGATCAGTCTCGTGATCAGTGCATGATAGCCACCTGATCAGTGCATGATCAGTCACCTGATGGGTGTATGATCGTTCACGTGACCTGTACATGGTAGCTACATGATCATTGCATGATCAGCCACGTGATCAGTGCATGATCAGTCATGTGACCAGTACATGGTAGCTGCGTGATCATCGCATGATCAGCCACGTGAGCAGTGCATGCGTGCTACGTGATCAGTGCATGATATGTCACGTGACAGGTGTGTGATCAGCCACGTGAACAGTGCATGTTCAGCCACGTGATCAGTGCATGATACCCACGTTATCAGTGCATGATCAGTTACGTGAGAAGTGTATGATCAGCCACGTGATCAGTGCATGATCAGACACGTGAACAGTGTATGATCAGCCACGTGATCAGTGCATGATATCCAAGTGATCAGTGCATGATCAATCACGTGATCAGTGTATGATCAGCCACGTGAACAGTGCATGCTCAGTCACGTGATCAGGGCCTGCTGAGCTGCGTGATTACTGTCTGCTCATCTGCTTGACAATTGCCAGCTGAGCTGCACGATTCCTGCCTGTCATCTGCTTGACAATTGCCAGCTGTGCTGCGTAATTCCTGCAT
Organism: Bos javanicus; assembly: GCF_032452875.1. Classification (NCBI taxonomy): domain Eukaryota; kingdom Metazoa; phylum Chordata; class Mammalia; order Artiodactyla; family Bovidae; genus Bos; species Bos javanicus. The sequence continues at coordinate 1,174,118 of NW_026893606.1, read as the reverse complement.
GCTCAGCTGCTTGATTATTGCCAGCTGAGCAGCATGATTCCTCACAGCTGAGTTCCATGATTATTGCCTGCTGACTGTTTGATTCGTGCCTACTCAGCTCTTTGTTTATTGCCTCCAGAGGCACATGATCAGTGTATGATAGCAAACATGATCAGCGCATGATCAGTCACATGATCAAAGCCATTAAGTCACGTGATCACTACATGATAGTCATGTGATCAGTCCATACTCAGTCACGGTATCAGTGCATGATCAGCCACGTGATCAGTGCATGATCTGTCACATGATTAGTGTATGATCATCCACGTGATCAGTGCATGGGAGTCATGTGATCAGTGCATGATATGGACGTGATCAGTGCATGATCAGTCTCGTGATCAGTGCATGATAGCCACGTGATCAGTGCATGATCAGTCACCTGATGGGTGTATGATCATTCACGTGACCTGTACATGGTAGCTACATGATCATTGCATGATCAGCCACGTGAGTAGTGCATGATAGCCACGTGATCACTGCATGATCAGTCACGTGATCAGTGCATGATCAGTCATGTGACCAGTACATGGTAGCTGCATGATCATCTCATGATCAGCCACGTGAGCAGTGCATGATAGCCACGTGTTCAGTGCATGATCAGACACGAGATCAGTGCATGATAAGTCACGTGATCAGTGCATGATCAGCCACGTGATCAGTGCATGACCAGGCACGTGATCAGTGTATGTCCAGCCAAGTGATCAGTGCATGATCAGTCACGTGATCAGTACATGATCAGTCACTTAAACAGTGCATGATCATTTACGTGATCTGTGCATGATCAGTCACGTGACCAGTATATGGTAGCTACGTGATCATTCCTTGACGAGCCACGTGAGCAGTGCATGATAGCCACGTGATGTGTGCATGATCAGTTGCGTGAGTAGAGTATGATCAGCCACGTGATCAGTGCATGTGTGCCACGTGATCAGTGCATGATATGTCACGTGACTGGTGTGTGATCAGCCACGTGAACAGTGCATGTTCAGCCACGTGATCAGTGCATGATAGCCACGTGATCAGTGCATGATCAGTTACCTGAGCAGTGTATGATCAGCCACGTGATCAGTGCATGGTCAGACACGTGAACAGTGTATGATCAGCCACGTGATCAGTGCATGATATCCAAGTGATCAGTGCATGATCAATCACGTGATCAGTGTATGATCAGCCACGTGAATTGTGCATGATCAGTCACGTGATGAGGGCCTGCTGAGCTGCGTGATTACTGTCTGCTCATCTGCTTGAAAATTGCCAACTGAGCTGCATGATTCCTGCCTGTCATCTGCTGGACAATTGCCAGCTGTGCTGCGTAATTCCTGCCTGCTCAGCTGCTTGATTATTGCCAGCTGAGCAGCATGATTCCTCACACCTGTGTTCCATGATTATTGCCTGCTGACTGTTTGATTCGTGCCTATTCAGCTATTTTTTTATTGCCTCCAGAGGCACATGATCAGTGTATGATAGCAAACATGATATACGCATGATCAGTCACATGATCAGAGCCATTAAGTCACGTGATCACTACATGATAGTCATGTGATCAGTCCATGCTCCGTCACGGTATCAGTGCATGATCAGCCAAGTGATCAGTGCATGATCAGCCAGGTGATCATTTCATCATAGCTATGTGATCAGTTCAAGATTTATCACGTGATCTGTGCATGACCGGGCAGGTGATCAGTGTATGATCAGCGACGTGATCAGTGCATGATCCGTCACCTAATGGGTGTATGATCAGTCACCTGACCGGAACATGGTAGCTACATGATCATTGCATGATCAGCCACATGAGTAGTGCATGATGGCCACGTGATCAGTGCATGATCAGTCACGTGTTCAGTGCATGATCAGTCATGTAATCTGTGCATGACCAGGCACGTGATCAGTGTATGACCAGCCAAGTGATCAGTGCATAATAACCACGTGATCAGTGCATGATATCCACGTGATCAGTGCAGGATAGCCACGTGATCACTTCATGATTAGCCACGTGATCTGTACATGATCAGTCACGTGATACGTGTCTGATCAGCCACCGGATCACTGCGTGAATAGCCACGTGATCAGTGCAGGATCAATTACGTGATCAGTGCATGATCAGTCACGAGACCAGTACATGGTTGCTACGTGATCGTTGCATGATCAGCCACGTGAGCAGAGCATGATAGCCACGTGATCAGTGCATTATCAATCACATGATCAGTACATGATCAGTCACGTGAACAGTGCATGATCATTTACGTGATCTGTGCATGATCTGTCAAGTGACCAGTATATGGTAGCTTCGTGATCATTCCATGAAGAACCACGTGAGCAGTGCTTGATAGCCACGTGATGTGTGCATGATGAGTTACATGAGCAGAGTATGATCAGCCACGTGATCAGTGCATGCGTGCTACGTGATCAGTGCATGATATGTCACGTGACAGGTGTGTGATCAGCCACGTGAACAGTGCATGTTCAGCCACGTGATCAGTGCATGATACCCACGTGATCAGTGCATGATCAGTTACGTGAGCAGTGTATGATCAGCCACGTGATCAGTGCATGGTCAGACACGTGAACAGTGTATGATCAGCCACGTGATCAGTGCATGATATCCAAGTAATCAGTGCATGATCAATCACGTGATCAGTGTATGATCAGCCACGTGAACAGTGCATGCTCAGTCACGTGATCAGGGCCTGCTGAGCTGCGTGATTACTGTCTGCTCATCTGCTTGACAATTGCCAGCTGAGCTGCACGATTCCTGCCTGTCATCCGCTTGACAATTGCCAGCTGTGCTGTGTAATTCCTGCCTGCTCAGCTGCTTGATTATTGCCAGCTGAGCAGCATGATTCCTCACAGCTGAGTTCCATGATTATTGCCTGCTGACTGTTTGATTCGTGCCTACTCAGCTCTTTGTTTATTGCCTCCAGAGGCACATGATCAGTGTATGATAGCAAACATGATCAGCGCATGATCAGTCACATGATCAAAGCCATTAAGTCACGTGATCACTACATGATAGTCATGTGATCAGTCCATGCTCAGTCACGATATCAGTGCATGATCAGCCACGTGATCAGTGCATGATCTGTCACATGATTAGTGTATGATCATCCACGTGATCACTGCATGGGCGGTCATGTGATCAGTGCATGATATAGACGTGATCAGTGCATGATCAGTCTCGTGATCAGTGCATGATAGCCACGTGATCAGTGCATGATCAGTCACCTGATGGGTGTATGATCATTCACGTGACCTGTACATGGTAGCTACATGATCATTGCATGATCAGCCACGTGAGTAGTGCATGATAGCCACGTGATCACTGCATGATCAGTCACGTGATCAGTGCATGATCAGTCATGTGACCAGTACATGGTAGCTGCGTGATCATCTCATGATCAGCCACGTGAGCAGTGCATGATAGCCACGTGTTCAGTGCATGATCAGACACGAGATCAGTGCATGATCACTCACGTGAACAGTGCATGATAAGTCAACGGATCAGTGCATGATCAATTACGTGTTCAGTGCATGATCACTCACGTGACCAGTACATGGTACCTACGTGATCATTGCATGAACAGCCGGGTGATCAGTGCATGATAACCACGTGATCAGTGCATGATCTGTCACATGATTAGTGTATGATCATCCGGGTGATCAGTGCATGGGCAGTCATGTGATAAGTGCATGATCAGTCACGTGATAGGTGTGTGATCAGCCACGTCAACAGTGCATGCTCAGTCACGTGATCAGGGCCTGCTGAGCTGCATGATTACTTTCTGCTCATCTTCTTGACAATTTCCAGCTGAGCTGCACGATTCCTGCCTGTCATCCCCTTGACAATTGCCACCTGTGCTGCGTAATTCATGCTTGCTCATCTACTTGATTATTGCCAGCTGAACAGCATGATTTATTCAGAGGTGAGTTCCATGATTATAGCCTGCTGACTGATTCCTGCCTACTCAGCTCTATGTTCATTGCCTCCAGAGGCACATGATCAGTGTGTGACACCAAACATGATCAGCACATGATCAGTCACATAATCAATGCATGATAAGCCAGGTGATCAGTGCATGATCAATTACATGATCAGTGCATGATCAGTCATGTGACCAGTACATGGTAGCTGCGTGATCATTGCATGATCAGCCACGTGAGTAGTGCATGATAGCCGCGTGAGCAGTGCATGATCAGTCACGTGATAAGTGCATGATCAGCCACGTGATCTGTGCATGATCAGTCATGTGATCTGTGCATGATCAGCCACGTGATCAGTGCATGATCAGTCACGTGACCAGTACATGGTTGCTACGTGACCATTGCATGATCAGCCACGTGAGCAGTGCATGATAGCCACGTGATCAGTGCGTGATCAGTCACGTGATCAGTACATGAGCAGTCACGTGAACAGTGCATGATCATTTACGTGATCTGTGCATGATCAGTCACGTGACCAGTATATGGTAGCTACGTGAACATTGCATGACCAGCCAGGTGAGAAGTGCATGATAGCCATCTGATGTGTGCATGATCAGTTACGTGAGCAGAATATGATCAGCCACGTGATCAGTGCATGATCAGTTACCTGATCAGTGCATGATCAGTCATGTGACCAGTGCATGTTAGCTACGTGATCATTGCATGATCAGCCACGTGATCAGTGCATGATAGCCACGTGCTCAGTGCATGATCAGTCACGTGATACGTGTGTGATCAGCCACGTGATCAGTGCATGTTATCCACGTGATCAGTGCAGGATAGCCACGTGATCACTTCATGATTATTTACGTGATCTGTACATGATCAGTCACGTGATACGTGTGTGATCAGCCACCGGATCATTGCGTGATGAGCCATGTGATCAGTGCAGGATCAATTACGTGATCAGTGCATGATCAGTCACATGACCAGTACATGGTTGCTACGTGATCATTGCGTGTTCAGCCACGTGATCAGTGCATGATAGCCACGTGATCAGTGCATGATAGCCACATGATCAGTGCATGAGAGCCACGTGATCAGTGCATGATCAGTCACGTGATACATGTGTGATCAGCCACGTGATCAGTGCATGATGAGTCACGTGATCAGTGCAGGATCAATTACGTGATCAGTACATGATCAGTCACGTGACCAGTACATGGTTGCTACGTGATCCTTGCATCATCAGCCACGTGAGCAGAGCATGATAGCCACGTGATCAGTGCATGATCAGTCACGTGAAGAGTACATGATCAGTCACTTGAAGAGTGCATGATCATTTACGTGATCTGTGCATGATCAGTCACGTGACAAGTATATGGTAGCTACATGATCATTCCTTGACGAGCCACGTGAGCAGTGCTTGATAGCCACGTGTTGTGTGCATGATCACTTACGTGAGTAGAGTATGATCAGCCACATGATCAGTGCATGAGTGCCACGTGATCAGTGCATGATATGTCACGTGACAGGTGTGTGATCAGCCACGTGAGCAGTGCATGTTCAGCCACGTGATCAGTGCATGATAGCCACGTGATCAGTGCATGATCAGTTACGTGAGCAGTGTATGATCAGCCACATGATCAGTGCATGGTCAGACACGTGAACAGTGTATGATCAGCCACGTGATCAGTGCATGATATCCAAGTGATCAGTGCATGATCATCACGTGATCAGTGTATGATCAGCCACGTGAATAGTGTATGCTCAGTCACGTGATGAGGGCCTGCTGAGCTGCGTGATTACTGTCTGCTCATCTGCTTGAAAATTGCCAGCTGAGCTGCACGATTCCTGCCTGTTATCTGCTTGACAATTGCCAGCTGTGCTGCGTAATTCCTGCCTGCTCAGCTGCTTGATTATTGCCAGCTGAGCAGCATGATTCCTCACACCTGTGTTCCATGATTATTGCCTGCTGACTGTTTGATTCGTGCCTACTCAGCTCTTTTTTTATTGCCTCCAGAGGCACATGATCAGTGTATGATAGCAAACATGATCAGCGCATGATCAGTCACATGATCAGAGCCATTAAGTCACGTGATCACTACATGATAGTCATGTGATCAGTCCATACTCAGTCACGGTATCAGTGCATGATCAGCCACGTGATCAGTGCATGATCAGCCCGGTGATCATTTCATGATAGCTATGTGATCAGTTCAAGATTTATCACTTGATATGTGCATGACCAGGCAGGTGATCAGTGTATGATCAGCCACGTGATCAGTGCATGATCCGTCACCTACTGGGTGTATGATCAGTCACCTGACCGGTACATGGTAGCTACATGATCATTGCATGATCAGCCACGTGAGTAGTGCATGATAGCCACGTGATCAGTGCATGATCAGTCACGTGTTCAGTGCATGATCAGTCATGTCATCTGTGCATGACCAGGCACGTGATCAGTGTATGACCAGCCAAGTGATCAGTGCATGATAGCCACGTGATCAGTGCATGATCAGTCACGTGATCAGTGCATGATCAGTCACGTGATCAGTGGATGATCAGCCACGTGATCAGTGCATGATCAGCCACATGATCAGTGCATGATCAATTACGTGATCAGTGCATGATCAGTCACGTGACCAGTATATGGTAGCTAGGTGATCATTGCATGATCAGCCACATGAGCCGTGCATGATAGCCACGAGATCAGTGCATGATCAGTCACGTGATCAGTGCATGATCAGTCACGTGATCAGTGCATGATCAGTCACGTGATCAGTGCATGATCAGTCACGTGATCAGTGCATGATCAGTCACGTGATCAGTGCATGATAGCTACGTGATCAGTGCATGATCAGCCACGTGATCAGTGCATGATAGCCACGTGATCAGTGCATGATCAGTCACGTGATCAGTGCATGATCAGCCACGTGATCAGTGCATGATCAGTCATGTGATCAGTGCATGATGTAGACGTGATCAGTGCATGATAGCCACGTGATCAGTGCATGATCAGTCACGTGATCAGTGTGTGATCAGCCACGTGATCAGTGCATGATAGCCACGTGATCAGTGCATGATAGCCACGTGATCAGTGCATGATCATTACGTGATCAGTGCATGATCAGTCACGTGATCGTGTGTGATCAGCCACGTGATCAGTGCATGATCAGCCACGTGATCAGTGCATGATCAATTACGTGATCAGTGCATGATCAGTCACGTGATCAGTACATGATTGCTACGTGATCAGTGCATGATCAGCCACGTGATCAGTGCATGATAGCCACGTGATCAGTGCATGAGAGCCACGTGATCAGTGCATGATCAGTCACGTGATACATGTGTGATCAGCCACGTGATCAGTGCATGATGAGCCACGTGATCAGTGCAGGATCAATTACGTGATCAGTGCATGATCAGTCACGTGACCAGTACATGGTTGCTACGTGATCATTGCATGATCAGCCACGTGAGCAGTGCATGATAGCCACGTGATCAGTGCATGATCAGTCACGTGATCAGTACATGATCAGTCACGTGAACAGTGCATGATCATTTACGTGATCTGTGCATGATCAGTCACGTGACCAGTATATGGTAGCTACGTGATCATTCCATGACGAGCCACGTGAGCAGTGCATGATAGCCACGTGATGTGTGCATGATCAGTTACGTGAGCAGAGTATGATCAGCCACGTGATCAGTGCATGAGTGCCACGTGATCAGTGCATGATATGTCACGTGACAGGTGTGTGATCAGCCACGTGATCAGTGCATGTTCAGCCACGTGATCAGTGCATGATAGCCACGTGATCAGTGCATGATCAGTTACGTGAGCAGTGTATGATCAGCCACGTGATCAGTGCATGGTCAGACACGTGAACAGTGTATGATCAGCCACGTGATCAGTGCATGATATCCAAGTGATCAGTGCATGATCATCACGTGATCAGTGTATGATCAGCCACGTGAACAGTGCATGCTCAGTCACGTGATCAGGGCCTGCTGAGCTGCGTGATTACTGTCTGCTCATCTGCTTGACAATTGCCAGCTGAGCTGCACGATTCCTGCCTGTCATCTGCTTGACAATTGCCAGCTGTGCTGCGTAATTCCTGCCTGCTCAGCTGCTTGATTATTGCCAGCTGAGCAGCATGATTCCTCACACCTGAGTTCCATGATTATTGCCTGCTGACTGTTTGATTCGTGCCTACTCAGCTCTTTTTTATTGCCTCCAGAGGCACATGATCAGTGTATGATAGCAAACATGATCAGCGCATGATCAGTCACATGATCAGCGCCATTAAGTCACGTGATCACTACATGATAGTCATGTGATCAGTCCATGCTCAGTCACGGTATCAGTGCATGATCAGCCACGTGATCAGTGCATGATCAGCCACGTGATCAGTTCATGATAGCCATGTGATCAGTGCATGATTTATCACGTGATATGTGCATGATCAGGCACGTGATCAGTGCATGATCAGCCACGTGATCAGTGCATGATCAGTCACCTGATGGGTGTATGATCAGTCACGTGACCAGTACATGGTAGCTACATGATCATTGCATGATCAGCCACGTGAGTAGTGCATGATAGCCACGTGATCAGTGCATGATCAGTCACGTGATCAGTGCATGATCAGTCATGTGATCAGTGCATGATCAGGCACGTGATCAGTGCATGATCAGCCACGTGATCAGTGCATGATAGCCACGTGATCAGTGCATGATCAGTCACGTGATCAGTGCATGATCAGTCACGTGATCAGTGCATGATCAGCCACGTGATCAGTGCATGATCAATTACGTGATCAGTGCATGATCAGTCACGTGATCAGTGCATGGTAGCTACGTGATCATTGCATGATCAGCCACGTGATCAGTGCATGATAGCCACGTGATCAGTGCATGATCAGTCACGTGATCAGTGCATGATCAGTCACGTGATCAGTGCATGATCAGTCACTGATCAGTGCATGATCAATTACGTGATCAGTGCATGATCAGTCACGTGATCAGTACATGATAGCTACGTGATCAGTGCATGATCAGCCACGTGATCAGTGCATGATAGCCACGTGATCAGTGCATGATCAGTCACATGATCAGTGCATGATCATCCGGGTGATCAGTGCATGATCAGTCATGTGATCAGTGCATGATGTAGACGTGATCAGTGCATGATAGCCACGTGATCAGTGCATGATCAGTCACGTGATCAGTGTGTGATCAGCCACGTGATCAGTGCATGATCATCCACGTGATCAGTGCATGATAGCCACGTGATCAGTGCATGATCAGCCACGTGATCAGTGCATGATCAGTCACGTGATCGTGTGATCAGCCACGTGATCAGTGCATGATCAGCCACGTGATCAGTGCATGATCAGTTACGTGATCAGTGCATGATCAGTCACGTGATCAGTGCATGATTGCTACGTGATCATTGCATGATCAGCCACGTGATCAGTGCATGATAGCCACGTGATCAGTGCATGATAGCCACGTGATCAGTGCATGATAGCCACGTGATCAGTGCATGATCAGTCACGTGATACATGTGTGATCAGCCACGTGATCAGTGCATGATGAGCCACGTGATCAGTGCATGATCAATTACGTGATCAGTGCATGATCAGTCACGTGACCAGTACATGGTTGCTACGTGATCATTGCATGATCAGCCACGTGAGCAGTGCATGATAGCCACGTGATCAGTGCATGATCAGTCACGTGATCAGTACATGATCAGTCACTTGAACAGTGCATGATCATTTACGTGATCTGTGCATGATCAGTCACGTGACCAGTATATGGTAGCTACGTGATCATTCCATGACGAGCCACGTGAGCAGTGCATGATAGCCACGTGATGTGTGCATGATCAGTTACGTGAGCAGAGTATGATCAGCCACGTGATCAGTGCATGAGTGCCACGTGATCAGTGCATGATATGTCACGTGACAGGTGTGTGATCAGCCACGTGAACAGTGCATGTTCAGCCACGTGATCAGTCCATGATAGCCACGTGATCAGTGCATGATCAGTTACTTGAGCAGTGTATGATCAGCCACGTGATCAGTGCATGGTCAGACACGTGAAAAGTGTATGATCAGCCACGTGATCAGTGCATGATATCCAAGTGATCAGTGCATGATCATCACGTGATCAGTGTATGATCAGCCACGTGAACAGTGCATGCTCAGTCACGTGATCAGGGCCTGCTGAGCTGCGTGATTACTGTCTGCTCATCTGCTTGACAATTGCCAGCTGAGCTGCATGATTCCTGCCTGTCATCTGCTTGACAATTGCCAGCTGTGCTGCGTAATGCCTGCCTGCTCAGCTGCTTGATTATTGCCAGCTGAGCAGCATGATTCCTCACAGCTGAGTTCCATGATTATTGCCTGCTGACTGTTTGATTCGTGCCTACTCAGCTCTTTGTTTATTGCCTCCAGAGGCACATGATCAGTGTATGATAGCAAACATGATCAGCGCATGATCAGTCACATGATCAGCGCCATTAAGTCACGTGATCACTACATGATAGTCATGTGATCAGTCCATGCTCAGTCACGGTATCAGTGCATGATCAGCCACGTGATCAGTGCATGATCTGTCACATGATTAGTGTATGATCATCCACGTGATCAGTGCATGGCAGTCATGTGATCAGTGCATGATACAGACGTGATCAGTGCATGATCAGTCTCGTGATCAGTGCATGATAGCCACGTGATCAGTGCATGATCAGTCACCTGATGGGTGTATGATCATTCACGTGACCTGTACATGGTAGCTACATGATCATTGCATGATCAGCCACGTGAGTAGTGCATGATAGCCACGTGATCAGTGCATGATCAGCCACGTGATCAGTGCATGATCAGCCACGTGATCAGTGCATGATCAGCCACGTGATCAGTGCATGATCAGCCACGTGATCAGTGCATGATCAGCCACGTGATCAGTGCATGATCAGTCACGTGATCAGTGCATGATTAGTCACGTGATCAGTGTGTGATCAGCCACGTGATCAGTGCATGCTCAGTCACGTGATCAGGGCCTGCTGAGCTGCGTGATTACTGTCTGCTCATCTGCTTGACAATTGCCAGCTGAGCTGCACGATTCCTGCCTGTCATCTGCTTGACAATTGCCACCTGTGCTGCGTAATTCCTGCCTGCTCATCTACTTGACTATTGCCAGCTGAGCAGCATGATTTCTCAGAGGTGAGTTCCATGATTATAGCCTGCTGACTGATTCCTGCCTACTCAGCTCTATGTTCATTGCCTCCAGAGGCACATGATCAGTGTGTGACACCAAACATGATCAGCACATGATCAGTCACATGATCAGTGCATGATAAGCCACGTGATCAGTGCATGATCAATTACGTGATCAGTGCATGATCAGTCATGTGATCAGTGCATGGTAGCTGCGTGATCAGTGCATGATCAGCCACGTGATCAGTGCATGATAGCCACGTGATCAGTGCATGATCAGTCACGTGATCAGTGCATGATCAGTCACGTGATCAGTGCATGATAGCTACGTGATCAGTGCATGATCAGCCACGTGATCAGTGCATGATAGCCACGTGATCAGTGCATGATCAGCCACGTGATCAGTGCATGATCAGTCACGTGATCAGTGCATGATCAGTCACGTGATACGTGTGTGATCAGCCACGTGATCAGTGCATGATCCACGTGATCAGTGCATGATAGCCACGTGATCAGTGCATGATCAGTCACGTGATCAGTGCATGATCAGTCACGTGATACGTGTGTGATCAGCCACGTGATCAGTGCATGATGAGCCACGTGATCAGTGCATGATCAATTACGTGATCAGTGCATGATCAGTCACGTGACCAGTACATGGTTGCTACGTGATCGTGCATGATCAGCCACGTGATCAGTGCATGATAGCCACGTGATCAGTGCATGATCAGTCACGTGATCAGTGCATGATCAGTCACGTGATCAGTGCATGATCATTTACGTGATCAGTGCATGATCAGTCACGTGATCAGTATATGGTAGCCACGTGATCAGTGCATGATCAGCCACGTGATCAGTGCATGATAGCCACGTGATCAGTGCATGATCAGTCACGTGATCAGTGCATGATCAGCCACGTGATCAGTGCATGAGTGCCACGTGATCAGTGCATGATATGTCACGTGACAGGTGCATGATCAGCCACGTGATCAGTGCATGATCAGCCACGTGATCAGTGCATGATAGCCACGTGATCAGTGCATGATCAGTCACATGATCAGTGCATGATCATCCACGTGATCAGTGCATGATCAGTCACGTGATCAGTGCATGATCAGCCACGTGATCAGTGCATGATAGCCACGTGATCAGTGCATGATCAGTTAGGTGAGCAGTGTATGATCAGCCACGTGATCAGTGCATGGTCAGACACGTGAACAGTGTATGATCAGCCACGTGATCAGTGCATGATATCCAAGTGATCAGTGCATGATCAATCACGTGATAAGTGTATGATCAGCCACGTGAACAGTGCATGCTCAGTCACGTGATCAGGGCCTGCTGAGCTGCGTGATTACTGTCTGCTCATCTGCTTGACAATTGCCAGCTGAGCTGCATGATTCCTGCCTGTCATCTGCTTGACAATTGCCAGCTGTGCTGCGTAATTCCTGCCTGCTCAGCTGCTTGATTATTGCCAGCTGAGCAGCATGATTCCTCACACCTGAGTTCCATGATTATTGCCTGCTGACTGTTTGATTCGTGCCTACTCAGCTCTTTGTTTATTGCCTCCAGAGGCACATGATCAGTGTATGATAGCAAACATGATCAGCACATGATGCGTCACATGATCAGCGCCATTAAGTCACGTGATCACTACATGATAGTCATGTGATCAGTCCATGCTCAGTCACGGTATCAGTGCATGATCAGCCACGTGATCAGTGCATGATCTGTCACATGATTAGTGTATGATCATCCACGTGATCAGTGCATGGTCAGTCATGTGATCAGTGCATGATTAGACGTGATCAGTGCATGTTCAGTCTCGTGATCAGTGCATGATACCACGTGATCAGTGCATGATCAGTCACCTGATGGGTGTATGATCATTCACGTGACCTGTACATGGTAGCTACATGATCAGTGCATGATCAGCCACGTGATCAGTGCATGATAGCCACGTGATCAGTGCATGATCAGCCACGTGATCAGTGCATGATCAGCCACGTGATCAGTGCATGATCAGTTACGTGATCAGTGCATGATCAGTCACGTGATCAGTGCATGATAGCCACGTGATCAGTGCATGATCAGCCACGTGATCAGTGCATGATAGCCACGTGATCAGTGCATGATCAGTCACGTGATCAGTGCATGATCAGTCACGTGATCAGTGCATGATCAGCCACGTGATCAGTGCATGATCAGTCACGTGATCAGTGCATGATCAGTCACGTGATCAGTGCATGATAGCCACGTGATCAGTGCATGATCAGCCACGTGATCAGTGCATGATAGCCACGTGATCAGTGCATGATCAGTCACGTGATACGTGCATGATCAGCCACGTGATCAGTGCATGATCAGTCACGTGATCAGTGCAGGATCATTACGTGATCAGTGCATGATCAGTCACGTGACCAGTACATGGTAGCTACGTGATCATTGCATGATCAGCCACGTGATCAGTGCATGATAGCCACGTGATCAGTGCATGATCAGTCACGTGATCAGTGCATGATCAGTCACGTGATCAGTGCATGATCAGCCACGTGATCAGTGCATGATCAGTCACGTGATCAGTGCATGGTAGCCACGTGATCAGTGCATGATCAGCCACGTGATCAGTGCATGATAGCCACGTGATCAGTGCATGATCAGTTACGTGATCAGTGCATGATCAGCCACGTGATCAGTGCATGATGTCACGTGATCAGTGCATGATCAGTCACGTGACAGTGCATGATCAGCCACGTGATCAGTGCATGATCAGCCACGTGATCAGTGCATGATCAGTCACGTGATCAGTGCATGATCAGCCACGTGATCAGTGCATGATCAGCCACGTGATCAGTGCATGATCAGCCACGTGATCAGTGCATGATAGCCACGTGATCAGTGCATGATCAGCCACGTGATCAGTGCATGATCAGTCACGTGATCAGTGCATGATCAGTCACGTGATCAGTGCATGATCAGCCACGTGATCAGTGCATGTCAGTCACGTATCAGTGCATGATAGCCACGTGATCAGTGCATGATCAGTCACGTGATCAGTGTATGATCAGCCACGTGATCAGTGCATGATCAGCACGTGATCAGTGCATGATCAGCCACGTGATCAGTGCATGATAGCCACGTGATCAGTGCATGATCATTCACGTGATCAGTGTGTGATCAGCCACGTGAACAGTGCATGCTCAGTCACGTGATCAGGGCCTGCTGAGCTGCGTGATTACTGTCTGCTCATCTGCTTGACAATTGCCAGCTGAGCTGCACGATTCCTGCCTGTCATCTGCTTGACAATTGCCAGCTGTGCTGCGTAATTCCTGCCTGCTCAGCTGCTTGATTATTGCCAGCTGAGCAGCATGATTCCTCACACCTGAGTTCCATGATTATTGCCTGCTGACTGTTTGATTCGTGCCTACTCAGCTCTTTGTTTATTGCCTCCAGAGGCACATGATCAGTGTATGATAGCAAACATGATCAGCGCATGATCAGTCACATGATCAGCGCCATTAAGTCACGTGATCACTACATGATAGTCATGTGATCAGTCCATGCTCAGTCACGGTATCAGTGCATGATCAGCCACGTGATCAGTGCATGATCTGTCACATGATTAGTGTATGATCATCCACGTGATCAGTGCATGGGCAGTCATGTGATCAGTGCATGATATAGACGTGATCAGTGCATGATCAGTCTCGTGATCAGTGCATGATAGCCACGTGATCAGTGCATGATCAGTCACCTGATGGGTGTATGATCATTCACGTGACCTGTACATGGTAGCTACATGATCATTGCATGATCAGCCACGTGATAGTGCATGATAGCCACGTGATCAGTGCATGATCAGTCACGTGATCAGTGCATGATCAGTCATGTGACCAGTACATGGTAGCTTCGTGATCATCGCATGATCAGCCACGTGATCAGTGCATGATAGCCACGTGATCAGTGCATGATCAGCCACGTGATCAGTGCATGATCAGTCACGTGATCAGTGCATGATCAGCCACGTGATCAGTGCATGATCAGTCACGTGATCAGTGCATGATCAGTCACGTGATCAGTGTGTGATCAGCCACGTGAACAGTGCATGCTCAGTCACGTGATCAGGGCCTGCTGAGCTGCGTGATTACTGTCTGCTCATCTGCTTGACAATTGCCAGCTGAGCTGCACGATTCCTGCCTGTCATCTGCTTGACAATTGCCACCTGTGCTGCGTAATTCCTGCCTGCTCATCTACTTGATTATTGCCAGCTGAGCAGCATGATTTCTCAGAGCTGAGTTCCATGATTATAGCCTGCTGACTGATTCCTGCCTACTCAGCTCTATGTTCATTGCCTCCAGAGGCACATGATCAGTGTATGACACCAAACATGATCAGCACATGATCAGTCACATGATCAGTGCATGATAAGCCACGTGATCAGTGCATGATCAATTACGTGATCAGTGCATGATCAGTCATGTGATCAGTGCATGGTAGCTGCGTGATCAGTGCATGATCAGCCACGTGATCAGTGCATGATAGCCACGTGATCAGTGCATGATCAGTTACGTGATCAGTGCATGATCAGTCACGTGATCAGTGCATGATCAGCTACGTGATCAGTGCATGATCAGCCACGTGATCAGTGCATGATAGCCACGTGATCAGTGCATGATCAGCCACGTGATCAGTGCATGATCAGTCACATGATACGTGCATGATCAGCCACGTGATCAGTGCATGATCAGTCACGTGATCAGTGCATGGTAGCTACGTGATCAGTGCATGATCAGCCACGTGATCAGTGCATGATAGCCACGTGATCAGTGCATGATCAGTCACGTGATACGTGTGTGATCAGTCACGTGATCAGTGCATGATATCAGTGCATGATAGCCACGTGATCAGTGCATGATAGCCACGTGATCAGTGCATGATCAGTCACGTGATCAGTGTGTGATCAGCCACGTGATCAGTGCATGATAGCCACGTGATCAGTGCATGATCAGTTACGTGATCAGTGCATGATCAGCCACGTGATCAGTGCATGATCAGTCACGTGATCAGTGCATGATCAGCCACGTGATCAGTGCATGATAGCCACGTGATCAGTGCATGATCAGCCACGTGATCAGTGCATGATCAGTCACGTGATCAGTGCATGATCAGTCACGTGATCAGTGCATGATCAGCCACGTGATCAGTGCATGTCAGTCATGTGATCAGTGCATGATAGCCACGTGATCAGTGCATGATCAGTCCCGTGATCAGTGTATGATCAGCCACGTGATCAGTGCATGATCAGCACGTGATCAGTGCATGATCAGCCACGTGATCAGTGCATGATAGCCACGTGATCAGTGCATGATCAGTCACGTGATCAGTGTGTGATCAGCCACGTGAACAGTGCATGCTCAGTCACGTGATCAGGGCCTGCTGAGCTGCGTGATTACTGTCTGCTCATCTGCTTGACAATTGCCAGCTGAGCTGCACGATTCCTGCCTGTCATCTGCTTGACAATTGCCAGCTGTGCTGCGTAATTCCTGCCTGCTCAGCTGCTTGATTATTGCCAGCTGAGCAGCATGATTCCTCACAGCTGAGTTCCATGATTATTGCCTGCTGACTGTTTGATTCGTGCCTACTCAGCTCTTTGTTTATTGCCTCCAGAGGCACATGATCAGTGTATGATAGCAAACATGATCAGCGCATGATCCGTCACATGATCAGCGCCATTAAGTCACGTGATCACTACATGATAGTCATGTGATCAGTCCATGCTCAGTCACGGTATCAGTGCATGATCAGCCACGTGATCAGTGCATGATCTGTCACATGATTAGTGTATGATCATCCACGTGATCAGTGCATGGGCAGTCATGTGATCAGTGCATGATTAGACGTGATCAGTGCATGATCAGTCACGTGATCAGTGCATGATACCACGTGATCAGTGCATGATCAGTCACCTGATGGGTGTATGATCATTCACGTGACCAGTACATGGTAGCTACATGATCAGTGCATGATCAGCCACGTGATCAGTGCATGATAGCCACGTGATCAGTGCATGATCAGCCACGTGATCAGTGCATGATCAGTCACGTGATCAGTGCATGATCAGCCACGTGATCAGTGCATGATCAGCCACGTGATCAGTGCATGATCAGCCACGTGATCAGTGCATGATAGCCACGTGATCAGTGCATGATCAGTCACGTGATCAGTGCATGATCAGTCACGTGATCAGTGCATGATCAGCCACGTGATCAGTGCATGATCAGTCACGTGATCAGTGCATGATCAGTTCGTGATCAGTGCATGATCAGCCACGTGATCAGTGCATGATAGCCACGTGATCAGTGCATGATCAGTCACGTGATCAGTGCATGATCAGCCACGTGATCAGTGCATGATATCCACGTGATCAGTGCATGATAGCCACGTGATCAGTGCATGATCAGTCACGTGATCAGTGCATGATCAGTCACGTGATCAGTGCATGATCAGCCACGTGATCAGTGCATGATGAGCCACGTGATCAGTGCATGATCAATTACGTGATCAGTGCATGATCAGTCACGTGATCAGTGCATGGTAGCTACGTGATCAGTGCATGATCAGCCACGTGATCAGTGCATGATAGCCACGTGATCAGTGCATGATCAGTCACGTGATCAGTGCATGATCAGTCACGTGATCAGTGCATGATCAGTTACGTGATCAGTGCATGATCAGTCACGTGACCAGTGCATGGTAGCTACGTGATCAGTGCATGATCAGCCACGTGATCAGTGCATGATAGCCACGTGATCAGTGCATGATCAGTCACGTGATCAGTGCATGATCAGTCACGTGATCAGTGCATGATCAATTACGTGATCAGTGCATGATCAGTCACGTGATCAGTGCATGGTAGCTACGTGATCAGTGCATGATCAGCCACGTGATCAGTGCATGATAGCCACGTGATCAGTGCATGATCAGCCACGTGATCAGTGCATGATCAGTCACGTGATCAGTGCATGATCAGCCACGTGATCAGTGCATGATCAGTCACGTGATCAGTGCATGATCAGTCACGTGATCAGTGCATGATCAGCCACGTGATCAGTGCATGATCAGTCACGTGATCAGTGCATGATAGCCACGTGATCAGTGCATGATCAGCCACGTGATCAGTGCATGATCAGTCACGTGATCAGTGCATGATCAGCCACGTGATCAGTGCATGATCAGTCACGTGATCAGTGCATCGTAGCTACGTGATCATTGCATGATCAGCCACGTGATCAGTGCATGATAGCCACGTGATCAGTGCATGATCAGTCACGTGATCAGTGCATGATCAGCCACGTGATCAGTGCATGATATCAGTGCATGATAGCCACGTGATCAGTGCATGATCAGTCACGTGACCAGTATATGGTAGCTACGTGATCATTCCATGACAGCCACGTGATCAGTGCATGATAGCCACGTGATGTGTGCATGATCAGTTACGTGATCAGTGTATGATCAGCCACGTGATCAGTGCATGAGTGCCACGTGATCAGTGCATGATATGTCACGTGACAGTGTGTGATCAGCCACGTGATCAGTGCATGATCAGCCACGTGATCAGTGCATGATAGCCACGTGATCAGTGCATGATCAGTTACGTGAGCAGTGTATGATCAGCCACGTGATCAGTGCATGGTCAGACACGTGAACAGTGTATGATCAGCCACGTGATCAGTGCATGATATCCAAGTGATCAGTGCATGATCAATCACGTGATCAGTGTATGATCAGCCACGTGAACAGTGCATGCTCAGTCACGTGATCAGGGCCTGCTGAGCTGCGTGATTACTGTCTGCTCATCTGCTTGACAATTGCCAGCTGAGCTGCACGATTCCTGCCTGTCATCTGCTTGACAATTGCCAGCTGTGCTGTGTAATTCCTGCCTGCTCAGCTGCTTGATTATTGCCAGCTGAGCAGCATGATTCCTCACAGCTGAGTTCCATGATTATTGCCTGCTGAGTGTATGATTCGTGCCTACTCAGCTCTTTGTTTATTGCCTCCAGAGGCACATGATCAGTGTATGATAGCAAACATGATCAGCGCATGATCAGTCACATGATCAGCGCCATTAAGTCACGTGATCACTACACGATAGTCATGTGATCAGTCCATGCTCAGTCACGGTATCAGTGCATGATAGCCACGTGATCAGTGCATGATCAGTCAGGTGATACGTGTGTGATCAGACACGTGATCAGTGCATGATATCCAAGTGATCAGTGCAGGATAGCCACGTGATCAGTGCATGATCAGTCACGTGATCAGTGCATGATCAGTCACGTGATACGTGTGTGATCAGCCACGTGATCAGTGCATGATGAGCCACGTGATCAGTGCATGATCAATTACGTGATCAGTGCATGATCAGTCACGTGACCAGTACATGGTTGCCACGTGATCGTTGCATGAACAGCCACGTGAGCAGAGCATGATAGCCACGTGATCAGTGCATTATCATTCACATGATCAGTACATGATCAGTCACGTGAACAGTGCATGATCATTTACGTGATCAGTGCATGATCAGTCACGTGACCAGTATATGGTAGCTCGTGATCATTCCATGACGAGCCACGTGAGCAGTGCATGATAGCCACGTGATGTGTGCATGATCAGTTACGTGAGCAGTGTATGATCAGCCACGTGATCAGTGCATGAGTGCCACGTGATCAGTGCATGATATGTCACGTGACAGGTGTGTGATCAGCCACGTGAACAGTGCATGTTCAGCCACGTGATCAGTGCATGGTAGCCACGTGATCAGTGCATGATCAGTTACGTGAGCAGTGTATGATCAGCCACGTGATCAGTGCATGGTCAGACACTTGAACAGTGTATGATCAGCCACGTGATCAGTGCATGATATCCAAGTGATCAGTGCATGATCAATCACGTGATCAGTGTATGATCAGCCACGTGAACAGTGCATGCTCAGTCACGTGATCAGGGCCTGCTGAGCTGCGTGATTACTGTCTGCTCATCTGCTTGACAATTGCCAGCTGAGCTGCACGATTCCTGCCTGTCATCTGCTTGACAATTGCCAGCTGTGCTGCGTAATTCCTGCCTGCTCAGCTGCTTGATTATTGCCAGCTGAGCAGCATGATTCCTCACAGCTGAGTTCCATGATTATTGCCTGCTGACTGTTTGATTCGTGCCTACTCAGCTCTTTGTTTATTGCCTCCAGAGGCACATGATCAGTGTTTGATAGCAAACATGATCAGCGCATGATCAGTCACATGATCAGCGCCATTAAGTCACGTGATCACTACATGATAGTCATGTGATCAGTCCATGCTCAGTCACGGTATCAGTGCATGATCAGCCACGTGATCAGTGCATGATCTGTCAATGATTAGTGTATGATCATCCACGTGATCAGTGCATGATATAGACGTGATCAGTGCATGATCAGTCTCGTGATCAGTGCATGATAGCCACGTGATCAGTGCATGATCAGTCACCTGATGGGTGTATGATCATTCACGTGACCTGTACATGGTAGCTACATGATCATTGCATGATCAGCCACGTGAGTAGTGCATGATAGCCACGTGATCACTGCATGATCAGTCACGTGATCAGTGCATGATCAGTCATGTGACCAGTACATGGTAGCTGCGTGATCATGCATGATCAGCCACGTGAGCAGTGCATGATAGCCACGTGATCAGTGCATGATCAGTCACGTGATCAGTGCATGATCAGTCACGTGATCAGTGCATGATAGCCACGTGATCAGTGCATGATCAGCCACGTGATCAGTGCATGATCAGTCACGTGATCAGTGCATGATCAGCCACGTGATCAGTGCATGATCAGTCACGTGATCAGTGCATGATCAGTCACGTGATCAGTGCATGATCAGCCACGTGATCAGTGCATGATAGCCACGTGATCAGTGCATGATCAGTCACGTGATCAGTGCATGATCAGCCACGTGATCAGTGCATGATCAGCCACGTGATCAGTGCATGATCAGCCACGTGATCAGTGCATGATAGCCACGTGATCAGTGCATGATCAGTCACGTGATCAGTGCATGATCAGCCACGTGATCAGTGCATGATAGCCACGTGATCAGTGCATGATCAGCCACGTGATCAGTGCATGATCAGTCACGTGATCAGTGCATGATCAGTCACGTGATCAGTGCATGATCAGCCACGTGATCAGTGCATGTGGATTCATGTGATCAGTGCATGATAGCCCGTGATCAGTGCATGATCAGTCCCGTGATCAGTGCATGATCAGCCACGTGATCAGTGCATGATAGCCACGTGATCAGTGCATGATCACGTGATCAGTGCATGATCAGTCACGTGATCAGTGCATGATCAGTCATGTATCAGTGCATGATAGCCACGTGATCAGTGCATGATCAGTCCCGTGATCAGTGCATGATCAGCCACGTGATCAGTGCATGATAGCCACGTGATCAGTGCATGATCAGTCACGTGATCAGTGCATGATCAGTCACGTGATAAGTGTGATCAGCCACGTGAACAGTGCATGCTCAGTCACGTGATCAGGGCCTGCTGAGCTGCGTGATTACTGTCTGCTCATCTGCTTGACAATTGCCAGCTGAGCTGCACGATTCCTGCCTGTCATCTGCTTGACAATTGCCACCTGTGCTGCGTAATTCCTGCCTGCTCATCTGCTTGATTATTGCCAGCTGAGCAGCATGATTTCTCACAGCTGAGTTCCATGATTATTGCCTGCTGACTGATTCGTGCCTACTCAGCTCTTTGTTCATTGCCTCCAGAGGCACATGATCAGTGTATGACACCAAACATGATCAGTGCATGATCAGTCACATGATCAGTGCATGATAAGCCACGTGATCAGTGCATGATCAGTCATGTGATCAGTGCATGATCAGTCATGTGATCAGTGCATGGTAGCTGCGTGATCAGTGCATGATCAGCCACGTGATCAGTGCATGATAGCCACGTGATCAGTGCATGATCAGTCACGTGATCAGTGCATGATCAGTCACGTGATCAGTGCATGATCAGTTACGTGATCAGTGCATGATCAGTCACGTGACCAGTGCATGGTAGCTACGTGATCATTGCATGATCAGCCACGTGATCAGTGCATGATAGCCACGTGATCAGTGCATGATCAGCCACGTGATCAGTGCATGATCAGTCACGTGATCAGTGCATGATCAGCCACGTGATCAGTGCATGATCAGCCACGTGATCAGTGCATGATCAGTCACGTGATCAGTGCATGATCAGCCACGTGATCAGTGCATGATCAGTCACGTGATCAGTGCATGATAGCCACGTGATCAGTGCATGATCAGCCACGTGATCAGTGCATGATCAGTCACGTGATCAGTGCATGATCAGCCACGTGATCAGTGCATGATCAGTCACGTGATCAGTGCATGTAGCTACGTGATCAGTGCATGATCAGCCACGTGATCAGTGCATGATAGCCACGTGATCAGTGCATGATCAGTCACGTGATCAGTGCATGATCAGCCACGTGATCAGTGCATGATATCAGTGCATGATAGCCACGTGATCAGTGCATGATCAGTCACGTGACCAGTATATGGTAGCTACGTGATCATTCCATGACGAGCCACGTGATCAGTGCATGATAGCCACGTGATGTGTGCATGATCAGTTACGTGAGCAGAGTATGATCAGCCACGTGATCAGTGCATGAGTGCCACGTGATCAGTGCATTATATGTCACGTGACAGGTGTGTGATCAGCCACGTGAACAGTGCATGTTCAGCCACGTATTCAGTGCATGATAGCCACGTGATCAGTGCATGATCAGTTACGTGAGCAGTGTATGATCAGCCCCGTGATCAGTGCATGGTCAGACACGTGAACAGTGTATGATCAGCCACGTGATCAGTGCATGATATCCAAGTGATCAGTGCATGATCAATCACGTGATCAGTGTATGATCAGCCACGTGAACAGTGCATGCTCAGTCACGTGATCAGGGCCTGCTGAGCTGCGTGATTACTGTCTGCTCATCTGCTTGACAATTGCCAGCTGAGCTGCACGATTCCTGCCTGTCATCTGCTTGACAATTGCCAGCTCTGCTGCGTAATTCCTGCCTGCTCAGCTGCTTGATTATTGCCAGCTGAGCAGCATGATTCCTCACAGCTGAGTTCCATGATTATTGCCTGCTGAGTGTATGATTCGTGCCTACTCAGCTCTTTGTTTATTGCCTCCAGAGGCACATGATCAGTGTATGATAGCAAACATGATCAGCGCATGATCAGTCACATGATCAGCGCCATTAAGTCACGTGATCACTACATGATAGTCATGTGATCAGTCCATGCTCAGTCACGGTATCAGTGCATGATCAGCCACGTGATCAGTGCATGATTTGTCACATGATTAGTGTATTATCATCCACGTGATCAGTGCATGATATAGACGTGATCAGTGCTTGATCAGTCTCGTGATCAGTGCATGATAGCCACGTGATCAGTGCATGATCAGTCACCTGATGGGTGTATGATCATTCACGTGACCTGTACATGGTAGCTACATGATCATTGCATGATCAGCCACGTGAGTAGTGCACGATAGCCACGTGATCACTGCATTATCAGTCACGTGATCAGTGCATGATCAGTCATGTGACCAGTACATGGTAGCTGCGTGATCATGCATGATCAGCCACGTGAGCAGTGCATGATAGCCACGTGATCAGTGCATGATCAGTCACGTGATCAGTGCATGATCAGTCACGTGATCAGTGCATGATCAGCCACGTGATCAGTGCATGATCAGTCACGTGATCAGTGCATGATCAGTCACGTGATCAGTGCATGATAGCCACGTGATCAGTGCATGATCAGCCACGTGATCAGTGCATGATCAGTCACGTGATCAGTGCATGATCAGCCACGTGATCAGTGCATGATCAGTCACGTGATCAGTGCATGATCAGCCACGTGATCAGTGCATGATAGCCACGTGATCAGTGCATGATCAGTCACGTGATCAGTGCATGATCAGTCACGTGATCAGTGCATGATAGCCACGTGATCAGTGCATGATCAGCCACGTGATCAGTGCATGATCAGTCACGTGATCAGTGCATGATCAGTCACGTGATCAGTGCATGATCAGCCACGTGATCAGTGCATGATGATTCACGTGATCAGTGCATGATAGCCCGTGATCAGTGCATGATCAGTCCCGTGATCAGTGCATGATCAGCCACGTGATCAGTGCATGATAGCCACGTGATCAGTGCATGACATCACGTGATCAGTGCATGACAGCCACGTGATCAGTGCATGATCAGTCATGTGTCAGTGCATGATAGCCCGTGATCAGTGCATGATCAGTCCCGTGATCAGTGCATGATCAGCCACGTGATCAGTGCATGATCAGCCACGTGATCAGTGCATGATCAGTCACGTGATCAGTGCATGATCAGTCACGTGATAGGTGTGATCAGCCACGTGAACAGTGCATGCTCAGTCACGTGATCAGGGCCTGCTGAGCTGCGTGATTACTGTCTGCTCATCTGCTTGACAATTGCCAGCTGAGCTGCACGATTCCTGCCTGTCATCTGCTTGACAATTGCCAGCTGTGCTGCGTAATTCCTGCCTGCTAATCTGCTTGATTATTGCCAGCTGAGCAGCATGATTTCTCACAGCTGAGTTCCATGATTATAGCCTGCTGACTGATTCGTGCCTACTCAGCTCTTTGTTCATTGCCTCCAGAGGCACATGATCAGTGTATGACACCAAACATGATCAGTGCATGATCAGTCACATGATCAGTGCATGATAAGCCACGTGATCAGTGCATGATCAGTCATGTGATCAGTGCATGATCAGTCATGTGATCAGTGCATGTAGCTGCGTGATCATTGCATGATCAGCCACGTGATCAGTGCATGATAGCCACGTGATCAGTGCATGATCAGTCACGTGATCAGTGCATGATCAGTCACGTGATCAGTGCATGATCAGTCACGTGATCAGTGCATGATCAGTCACGTGACCAGTGCATGGTAGCTACGTGATCATTGCATGATCAGCCACGTGATCAGTGCATGATAGCCACGTGATCAGTGCATGATCAGCCACGTGATCAGTGCATGATCAGTCACGTGATCAGTGCATGATCAGCCACGTGATCAGTGCATGATCAGTCACGTGATCAGTGCATGATCAGCCACGTGATCAGTGCATGATCAGTCACGTGATCAGTGCATGATAGCCACGTGATCAGTGCATGATCAGCCACGTGATCAGTGCATGATCAGTCACGTGATCAGTGCATGATCAGCCACGTGATCAGTGCATGATCAGTCACGTGATCAGTACATGTAGCTACGTGATCATTGCATGATCAGCCACGTGATCAGTGCATGATAGCCACGTGATCAGTGCATGATCAGTCACGTGATCAGTGTGTGATCAGCCACGTGATCAGTGCATGATATCAGTGCATGATAGCCACGTGATCAGTGCATGATCAGTCACGTGACCAGTATATGGTAGCTACGTGATCATTCCATGACGAGCCACGTGATCAGTGCATGATAGCCACGTGATGTGTGCATGATCAGTTACGTGAGCAGAGTATGATCAGCCACGTGATCAGTGCATGAGTGCCACGTGATCAGTGCATTATATGTCACGTGACAGGTGTGTGATCAGCCACGTGAACAGTGCATGTTCAGCCACGTGATCAGTGCATGATAGCCACGTGATCAGTGCATGATCAGTTACGTGAGCAGTGTATGATCAGCCACGTGATCAGTGCATGGTCAGACACGTGAACAGTGTATGATCAGCCACGTGATCAGTGCATGATATCCAAGTGATCAGTGCATGATCAATCACGTGATCAGTGTATGATCAGCCACGTGAACAGTGCATGCTCAGTCACGTGATCAGGGCCTGCTGAGCTGCGTGATTACTGTCTGCTCATCTGCTTGACAATTGCCAGCTGAGCTGCACGATTCCTGCCTGTCATCTGCTTGACAATTGCCAGCTGTGCTGCGTAATTCCTGCCTGCTCAGCTGCTTGATTATTGCCAGCTGAGCAGCATGATTCCTCACAGCTGAGTTCCATGATAATTGCCTGCTGACTGTTTGATTCGTGCCTACTCAGCTCTTTGTTTATTGCCTCCAGAGGCACATGATCAGTGTATGATAGCAAACATGATCAGCGCATGATCAGTCACATGATCAGCGCCATTAAGTCATGTGATCACTACATGATAGTCATGTGATCAGTCCATGCTCAGTCACGGTATCAGTGCATGATCAGCCACGTGATCAGTGCATGATCTGTCACATGATTACTGTATGATCATCCACGTGATCAGTGCATGGGCAGTCATGTGATCAGTGCATGCTATAGACGTGATCAGTGCATGATCAGTCTCGTGATCAGTGCATGATAGCCACGTGATCAGTGCATGATAAGTCACCTGATGGGTGTATGATCATTCACGTGACCTGTACATGGTAGCTACATGATCATTGCATGAACAGCCACGTGAGTAGTGCATGATAGCCACGTGATCAGTGCATGATCAGGCACGTGATCAGTGCATGATCAGTCACGTGATCAGTGCATGATCAGCCACGTGATCAGTGCATGATCAGGCACGTGATCAGTGCATGATCAGCCACGTGATCAGTGCATGATAGCCACGTGATCAGTGCATGATCAGTCACGTGATCAGTGCATGATCAGTTACGTGATCAGTGCATGATCAGCCACGTGATCAGTGCATGATCAGCCACGTGATCAGTGCATGATCAATTACGTGATCAGTGCATGATCAGTCACGTGACCAGTACATGGTAGCTACGTGATCATTGCATGATCAGCCATGTGAGCAGTGCATGATAGCCACGTGATCAGTGCATGATCAGCCACGTGATCAGTGCATGATCAGTCACGTGATCAGTGCATGATCAGTCACGTGATCAGTGCATGATCAGCCACGTGATCAGTGCATGTGAGTCATGTATCAGTGCATGATCGCCGTGATCAGTGCATGATCAGTCCCGTGATCAGTGCATGATCAGCCACGTGATCAGTGCATGATAGCTACGTGATCAGTGCATGATCAGTCACGTGATCAGTGCATGATCAGTCACGTGATCAGTGTGTGATCAGCCACGTGAACAGTGCATGCTCAGTCACGTGATCAGGGCCTGCTGAGCTGCGTGATTACTGTCTGCTCATCTGCTTGACAATTGCCAGCTGAGCTGCACGATTCCTGCCTGTCATCTGCTTGACAATTGCCACCTGTGCTGCGTAATTCCTGCCTGCTCATCTACTTGATTATTGCCAGCTGAGCAGCATGATTTCTCAGAGCTGAGTTCCATGATTATAGCCTGCTGACTTATTCCTGCCTACTCAGCTCTTTGTTCATTGCCTCCAGAGGCACATGATCAGTGTATGACACCAAACATGATCAGCACATGATCAGTCACATGATCAGTGCATGATAAGCCACGTGATCAGTGCATGATCAATCATGTGATCAGTGCATGATCAGTCATGTGACCAGTACATGGTAGCTGCGTGATCATTGCATGATCAGCCACGTGATCAGTGCATGATAGCCACGTGATCAGTGCATGATCAGTCACGTGATCAGTGCATGATCAGTCACGTGATCAGTGCATGATCAGTCACGTGATCAGTGCATGATCAGTCACGTGATCAGTGCATGGTAGCTACGTGATCAGTGCATGATCAGCCACGTGATCAGTGCATGATAGCCACGTGATCAGTGCATGATCAGCCACGTGATCAGTGCATGATCAGTCACGTGATCAGTGCATGATCAGCCACGTGATCAGTGCATGATCAGTCACGTGATCAGTGCATGGTAGCTACGTGATCAGTGCATGATCAGCCACGTGATCAGTGCATGATAGCCACGTGATCAGTGCATGATCAGTCACGTGATCAGTGTGTGATCAGCCACGTGATCAGTGCATGATATCAGTGCATGATAGCCACGTGATCAGTGCATGATCAGCCACGTGATCAGTGCATGATCAGTCACGTGATCAGTGCATGGCTACGTGATCAGTGCATGATCAGCCACGTGATCAGTGCATGATAGCCACGTGATCAGTGCATGATCAGTCACGTGATACATGTGTGATCAGCCACGTGATCAGTGCATGATATCCACGTGATCAGTGCAGGATAGCCACGTGATCACTTCATGATTAGTCACGTGATCAGTGCATGATCAGTCACGTGATACGTGTCTGATCAGCCACTGGATCAGTGCGTGATGAGCCACGTGATCAGTGCAGGATCAATTACGTGATCAGTGCATGATCAGTCACGTGATCAGTACATGGTTGCTACGTGATCGTTGCCTGATCAGCCACGTGAGCAGAGCATGATAGCCACGTGATCAGTGCATGATCAGTCACGTGATCAGTACATGATCAGTCACGTGAACAGTGCATGATCATTTACGTGATCTGTGCATGATCAGTCACGTGACCAGTATATGGTAGCTCGTGATCATTCCATGACGAACCACGTGAGCAGTGCATGATAGCCACGTGATGTGTGCATGATGAGTTACGTGTGCAGTGTATGATCAGCCACGTGATCAGTGCATGAGTGCCACGTGATCCGTGCATGATATGTCACGTGACAGGTGTGTGATCAGCCACGTGAGCAGTGCATGTTCAGCCACGTATTCAGTGCATGATAGCCACGTGATCAGTGCATGATCAGTTACGTGAGCAGTGTATGATCTGCCACGTGATCAGTGCATGATATCCAAGTGATCAGTACATGATCAATCACGTGATCTGTGTATGATCAGCCACGTGAACAGTGCATTCTCAGTCACGTGATCAGGGCCTGCTGAGCTGCGTGATTACTGTCTGCTCATCTGCTTGACAATTGCCAGCTGAGCTGCACGATTCCTGCCTGTCATCTGCTTGACAATTGCCAGCTGTGCTGCGTAATTCCTGCCTGCTCAGCTGCTTGATTATTGCCAGCTGAGCAGCATGATTCCTCACAGCTGAGTTCCATGATTATTGCCTGCTGACTGTTTGATTCGTGCCTACTCAGCTCTTTGTTTATTGCCTCCAGAGGCACATGATCAGTGTATGATAGCAAACATGATCAGCGCATGATCAGTCACATGATCAGCGCCATTAAGTCACGTGATCACTACATGATAGTCATGTGATCAGTCCATGCTCAGTCACGGTATCAGTGCATGATCAGCCACGTGATCAGTGCATGATCTGTCACATGATTACTGTATGATCATCCACGTGATCAGTGCATGGGCAGTCATGTGATCAGTGGATGATATAGACGTGATCAGTGCATGATCATTCTCGTGATCAGTGCATGATAGCCACGTGATCAGTGCATGATCAGTCACCTGATGGGTGTATGATCATTCACGTGACCTGTACATGGTAGCTACATGATCATTGCATGATCAGCCACGTGAGTAGTGCATGATAGCCACGTGATCACTGCATGATCAGTCACGTGATCAGTGCATGATCAGTCATGTGCCCAGTATATGGTAGCTGCGTGATCATGCATGATCAGCCACGTGAGCAGTGCATGATCAGCCACGTGATCAGTGCATGATCAGCCACGTGATCAGTGCATGATAGCCACGTGATCAGTGCATGATCAGTCACGTGATCAGTGCATGATCAGCCACGTGATCAGTACATTGTATCAGTGCATGTGCATGATCAGTCACGTGACCAGTACATGTAGCTACGTGATCATTGCCAGATCAGCCACGTGATCAGTGCATGATAGCCACGTGATCAGTGCATGATCAGCCACGTGATCAGTGCATGATCAGTCACGTGATCAGTGCATGATCAGTCACGTGATCAGTGCATGATCAGCCACGTGATCAGTGCATGTCAGTCATGTGTCAGTGCATGATAGCCCGTGATCAGTGCATGATCAGTCCCGTGATCAGTGCATGATCAGCCACGTGATCAGTGCATGATAGCCACGTGATCAGTGCATGATCAGTCACGTGATCAGTGCATGATCAGTCACGTGATCAGTGTGTGATCAGCCACGTGAACAGTGCATGATCAGTCACGTGATCAGGGCCTGCTGAGCTGCGTGATTACTGTCTGCTCATCTGCTTGACAATTGCCAGCTGAGCTGCACGATTCCTGCCTGTCATCTCCTTGACAATTGCCACCTGTGCTGCGTAATTCCTGCCTGCTCATCTACTTGATTATTGCCAGCTGAGCAGCATGATTTCTCAGAGCTGAGTTCCATGATTATAGCCTGCTGACTGATTCCTGCCTACTCAGCTCTATGTTCATTGCCTCCAGAGGCACATGATCAGTGTATGACACCAAACATGATCAGCACATGATCAGTCACATGATCAGTGCATGATAAGCCACGTGATCAGTGCATGATCAATTACGTGATCAGTGCATGATCAGTCACGTGACCAGTACATGGTAGCTGCGTGATCATTGCATGATCAGCCACGTGATCAGTGCATGATAGCCACGTGATCAGTGCATGATCAGTCACGTGATCAGTGCATGATCAGTCACGTGATCAGTGCATGGTAGCTACGTGATCATTGCATGATCAGCCACGTGATCAGTGCATGATAGCCACGTGATGTGTGCATGATCAGTTACGTGAGCAGTGTATGATCAGCCACGTGATCAGTGCATGATGCCACGTGATCAGTGCATGATAGTCACGTGACAGTGTATGATCAGCCACGTGATCAGTGCATGATCAGCCACGTGATCAGTGCATGATAGCCACGTGATCAGTGCATGATCAGTCACGTGATCAGTGCATGATCAGCCACGTGATCAGTGCATGATCAGCCACGTGAACAGTGCATGCTCAGTCACGTGATCAGGGCCTGCTGAGCTGCGTGATTACTGTCTGCTCATCTGCTTGACAATTGCCAGCTGAGCTGCACGATTCCTGCCTGTCATCTGCTTGACAATTGCCAGCTGTGCTGCGTAATTCCTGCCTGCTCAGCTGCTTGATTATTGCCAGCTGAGCAGCATGATTCCTCACAGCTGAGTTCCATGATTATTGCCTGCTGACTGTTTGATTCGTGCCTACTCAGCTCTTTGTTTATTGCCTCCAGAGGCACATGATCAGTGTATGATAGCAAACATGATCAGCGCATGATCAGTCACATGATCAGCGCCATTAAGTCACGTGATCACTACATGATAGTCATGTGATCAGTCCATGCTCAGTCACGGTATCAGTGCATGATCAGCCACGTGATCAGTGCATGATCTGTCACATGATTAGTGTATGATCATCCACGTGATCAGTGCATGGGCAGTCATGTGATCAGTGCATGATATAGACGTGATCAGTGCATGATCAGTCTCGTGATCAGTGCATGATAGCCACGTGATCAGTGCATGATCAGTCACCTGATGGGTGTATGATCATTCACGTGACCTGTACATGGTAGCTACATGATCATTGCATGATCAGCCACGTGAGTAGTGCATGATAGCCACGTGATCAGTGCATGATCAGTCACGTGATCAGTGCATGATCAGTCATGTGACCAGTACATGGTAGCTGCGTGATCATGCATGATCAGCCACGTGAGCAGTGCATGATAGCCACGTGATCAGTGCATGATCAGACACGTGATCAGTGCATGATCAGTCACGTGATCAGTGCATGATCAGCCACGTGATCAGTGCATGATCAGTCACGTGATCATGTGATCAGCCACGTGATCAGTGCATGATAGCCACGTGATCAGTGCATGATAGCCACGTGATCAGTGCATGATCAGTCACGTGATCAGTGCATGATCAGTCACGTGATCAGTGTGTGATCAGCCACGTGATCAGTGCATGATGAGCCACGTGATCAGTGCATGATCAATTACGTGATCAGTGCATGATCAGTCACGTGACCAGTACATGGTTGCTACGTGATCGTGCATGATCAGCCACGTGAGCAGTGCATGATAGCCACGTGATCAGTGCATGATCAGTCACGTGATCAGTGCATGATCAGTCACGTGATCAGTGCATGATCATTTACGTGATCAGTGCATGATCAGTCACGTGACCAGTATATGGTAGCTACGTGATCATTGCATGATCAGCCACGTGATCAGTGCATGATAGCCACGTGATCAGTGCATGATCAGTTACGTGAGCAGTATGATCAGCCACGTGATCAGTGCATGAGTGCCACGTGATCAGTGCATGATAGTCACGTGACAGTGTGTGATCAGCCACGTGATCAGTGCATGATCAGCCACGTGATCAGTGCATGATAGCCACGTGATCAGTGCATGATCAGTTACGTGATCAGTGCATGATCAGCCACGTGATCAGTGCATGGTCAGACACGTGATCAGTGTATGATCAGCCACGTGATCAGTGCATGATATCCACGTGATCAGTGCATGATCAGTCACGTGATCAGTGCATGATCAGTCACGTGATCAGTGCATGATCAGCCACGTGATCAGTGCATGATAGCCACGTGATCAGTGCATGATCAGTCACGTGATCAGTGCATGATCAGCCACGTGATCAGTGCATGATCAGCCACGTGATCAGTGCATGATCAGCCACGTGATCAGTGCATGATCAGTCACGTGATCAGTGCATGATCAGTCACGTGATCAGTGCATGATCAGCCACGTGATCAGTGCATGATCAGTCACGTGATCAGTGCATGATAGCTACGTGATCAGTGCATGATCAGCCACGTGATCAGTGCATGATAGCCACGTGATCAGTGCATGATCAGTCACGTGATCAGTGCATGATCAGCCACGTGATCAGTGCATGATGCCACGTGATCAGTGCATGATAGTCACGTGATCAGTGCATGATCAGCCACGTGATCAGTGCATGATCAGCCACGTGATCAGTGCATGATAGCCACGTGATCAGTGCATGATCAGTCACGTGATCAGTGCATGATCAGTCACGTGATCAGTGCATGATCAGTCACGTGATCAGTGCATGATCAGTCACGTGATCAGTGCATGATCAGTCACGTGATCAGTGCATGATAGCTACGTGATCAGTGCATGATCAGCCACGTGATCAGTGCATGATAGCCACGTGATCAGTGCATGATAGCCACGTGATCAGTGCATGATCAGTCACGTGATCAGTGTGATCAGCCACGTGATCAGTGCATGATAGCCACGTGATCAGTGCATGATCAGTCACGTGATCAGTGCATGATCAGTCACGTGATCAGTGTGTGATCAGCCACGTGATCAGTGCATGATCAGCCACGTGATCAGTGCATGATCAATTACGTGATCAGTGCATGATCAGTCACGTGACAGTGCATGGTAGCCACGTGATCAGTGCATGATCAGCCACGTGATCAGTGCATGATAGCCACGTGATCAGTGCATGATCAGTCACGTGATCATGTGTGATCAGCCACGTGATCAGTGCATGATCAGCCACGTGATCAGTGCATGATCAGCCACGTGATCAGTGCATGATCAGTCACGTGATCAGTGCATGATAGCCACGTGATCAGTGCATGATCAGCCACGTGATCAGTGCATGATCAGCCACGTGATCAGTGCATGATATCCAAGTGATCAGTGCATGATCAGTCACGTGATCAGTGTATGATCAGCCACGTGAACAGTGCATGCTCAGTCACGTGATCAGGGCCTGCTGAGCTGCGTGATTACTGTCTGCTCATCTGCTTGACAATTGCCAGCTGAGCTGCACGATTCCTGCCTGTCATCTGCTTGACAATTGCCAGCTGTGCTGCGTAATTCCTGCCTGCTCAGCTGCTTGATTATTGCCAGCTGAGCAGCATGATTTCTCACAGCTGAGTTCCATGATTATTGCCTGCTGACTGATTCGTGCCTACTCAGCTCTTTGTTCATTGCCTCCAGAGGCACATGATCAGTGTATGATAGCAAACATGATCAGTGCATGATCAGTCACATGATCAGTGCATGATAAGCCACGTGATCAGTGCATGATCAGTCATGTGATCAGTGCATGATCAGTCATGTGATCAGTGCATGGTAGCTGCGTGATCATGCATGATCAGCCACGTGATCAGTGCATGATAGCCACGTGATCAGTGCATGATCAGTCACGTGATCAGTGCATGATCAGTCACGTGATCAGTGCATGATCAGTCACGTGATCAGTGCATGATCAGTCACGTGATCAGTGCATGATCAGTCACGTGATCAGTGCATGATAGCCACGTGATCAGTGCATGATCAGCCACGTGATCAGTGCATGATAGCCACGTGATCAGTGCATGATAGCCACGTGATCAGTGCATGATCAGTCACGTGATCGTGCATGATCAGCCACGTGATCAGTGCATGATAGCCACGTGATCAGTGCATGATCAGTCACGTGATCAGTGCATGATCAGTCACGTGATCAGTGCATGATCAGCCACGTGATCAGTGCATGATCAGCCACGTGATCAGTGCATGATCAGTCACGTGATCAGTGCATGATCAGTCACGTGATCAGTGCATGATAGCCACGTGATCAGTGCATGATCAGCCACGTGATCAGTGCATGATAGCCACGTGATCAGTGCATGATCAGTCACGTGATACATGTGTGATCAGCCACGTGATCAGTGCATGATGAGCCACGTGATCAGTGCAGGATCAATTACGTGATCAGTGCATGATCAGTCACGTGACCAGTACATGGTTGCTACGTGATCATTGCATGATCAGCCACGTGAGCAGAGCATGATAGCCACGTGATCAGTGCATGATCAGTCACGTGATCAGTACATGATCAGTCACGTGAACAGTGCATGATCATTTACGTGATCTGTGCATGATCAGTCACGTGACCAGTATATGGTAGCTACGTGATCATTCCATGACGAGCCACGTGAGCAGTGCATGATAGCCACGTGATGTGTGCATGATCAGTTACGTGAGCAGAGTATGATCAGCCACGTGATCAGTGCATGAGTGCCACGTGATCAGTGCATGATATGTCACGTGACAGGTGTGTGATCAGCCACGTGAACAGTGCATGTTCAGCCACGTGATCAGTGCATGATAGCCACGTGATCAGTGCATGATCAGTTACGTGAGCAGTGTATGATCAGCCACGTGATCAGTGCATGGTCAGACACGTGAACAGTGTATGATCAGCCACGTGATCAGTGCATGATATCCAAGTGATCAGTGCATGATCATCACGTGATCAGTGTATGATCAGCCACGTGAACAGTGCATGCTCAGTCACGTGATCAGGGCCTGCTGAGCTGCGTGATTACTGTCTGCTCATCTGCTTGACAATTGCCAGCTGAGCTGCACGATTCCTGCCTGTCATCTGCTTGACAATTGCCAGCTGTGCTGCGTAATTCCTGCCTGCTCAGCTGCTTGATTATTGCCAGCTGAGCAGCATGATTCCTCACAGCTGAGTTCCATGATTATTGCCTGACTGATTCGTGCCTACTCAGCTCTTTGTTCATTGCCTCCAGAGGCACATGATCAGTGTATGATAGCAAACATGATCAGCACATGATCAGTCACATGATCAGTGCATGATAAGCCACGTGATCAGTGCATGATCAGTCACGTGATCAGTGCATGATCAGTCATGTGATCAGTGCATGATAGCTGCGTGATCAGTGCATGATCAGCCACGTGATCAGTGCATGATAGCCACGTGATCAGTGCATGATCAGTCACGTGATCAGTGCATGATCAGTCACGTGATCAGTGCATGATCAGTCACGTGATCAGTGCATGATCAGTCACGTGACCAGTGCATGGTAGCTACGTGATCATTGCATGATCAGCCACGTGATCAGTGCATGATAGCCACGTGATCAGTGCATGATCAGTCACGTGATCAGTGCATGATCAGCCACGTGATCAGTGCATGATATCAGTGCATGATAGCCACGTGATCAGTGCATGATCAGTCACGTGATCAGTGCATGATCAGCCACGTGATCAGTGCATGATCAGCCACGTGATCAGTGCATGATCAGTCACGTGATCAGTGCATGATCAGCCACGTGATCAGTGCATGATCAGTCACGTGATCAGTGTGTGATCAGCCACGTGATCAGTGCATGATCAGTGCATGATCAGCCACGTGATCAGTGCATGATCAGTCACGTGACCAGTACATGGTAGCTACGTGATCAGTGCATGATCAGCCACGTGATCAGTGCATGATAGCCACGTGATCAGTGCATGATCAGTCACGTGATACATGTGTGATCAGCCACGTGATCAGTGCATGATAGCCACGTGATCAGTGCATGATAGCCACGTGATCAGTGCATGATTAGTCACGTGATCAGTGCATGATCAGTCACGTGATACGTGTGTGATCAGCCACGTGATCAGTGCATGATGAGCCACGTGATCAGTGCAGGATCAATTACGTGATCAGTGCATGATCAGTCACGTGACCAGTACATGGTTGCTACGTGATCGTTGCATGATCAGCCACGTGAGCAGAGCATGATAGCCACGTGATCAGTGCATGATCAGTCACGTGATCAGTACATGATCAGTCACGTGAACAGTGCATGATCATTTACGTGATCTGTGCATGATCAGTCACGTGACCAGTATATGGTAGCTTCGTGATCATTCCATGACGAGCCACGTGAGCAGTGCATGATAGCCACGTGATGTGTGCATGATGAGTTACGTGAGCAGAGTATGATCAGCCACGTGATCAGTGCATGAGTGCCACGTGATCAGTGCATGATATGTCACGTGACAGGTGTGTGATCAGCCACGTGAACAGTGCATGTTCAGCCACGTGATCAGTGCATGATAGCCACGTGATCAGTGCATGATCAGTTACGTGAGCAGTGTATGATCAGCCACGTGATCAGTGCATGGTCAGACACGTGAACAGTGTATGATCAGCCACGTGATCAGTGCATGATATCCAAGTGATCAGTGCATGATCAATCACGTGATCAGTGTATGATCAGCCACGTGAACAGTGCATGCTCAGTCACGTGATCAGGGCCTGCTGAGCTGCGTGATTACTGTCTGCTCATCTGCTTGACAATTGCCAGCTGAGCTGCACGATTCCTGCCTGTCATCTGCTTGACAATTGCCAGCTGTGCTGCGTAATTCCTGCCTGCTCAGCTGCTTGATTATTGCCAGCTGAGCAGCATGATTCCTCACAGCTGAGTTCCATGATTATTGCCTGCTGACTGTTTGATTCGTGCCTACTCAGCTCTTTGTTTATTGCCTCCAGAGGCACATGATCAGTGTATGATAGCAAACATGATCAGCGCATGATCAGTCACATGATCAGCGCCATTAAGTCACGTGATCACTACATGATAGTCATGTGATCAGTCCATGCTCAGTCACGGTATCAGTGCATGATCAGCCACGTGATCAGTGCATGATCTGTCACATGATTAGTGTATGATCATCCACGTGATCAGTGCATGGGCAGTCATGTGATCAGTGCATGATATAGACGTGATCAGTGCATGATCAGTCTCGTGATCAGTGCATGATAGCCACGTGATCAGTGCATGATCAGTCACCTGATGGGTGTATGATCATTCACGTGACCTGTACATGGTAGCTACATGATCATTGCATGATCAGCCACGTGAGTAGTGCATGATAGCCACGTGATCACTGCATGATCAGTCACGTGATCAGTGCATGATCAGTCATGTGACCAGTACATGGTAGCTGCGTGATCATGCATGATCAGCCACGTGATCAGTGCATGATAGCCACGTGATCAGTGCATGATCAGTCACGTGATCAGTGCATGATCAGTCACGTGATCAGTGCATGATCAGCCACGTGATCAGTGCATGATCAGTCACGTGATCAGTGCATGATCAGTCACGTGATCAGTGCATGATCAGCCACGTGATCAGTGCATGATCAGCCACGTGATCAGTGCATGATCAATTACGTGATCAGTGCATGATCAGTCACGTGACCAGTACATGGTAGCTACGTGATCATTGCATGATCAGCCACGTGATCAGTGCATGATAGCCACGTGATCAGTGCATGATCAGCCACGTGATCAGTGCATGATCAGTCACGTGATCAGTGCATGATCAGTCACGTGATCAGTGCATGATCAGCCACGTGATCAGTGCATGTCAGTCATGTAGTCAGTGCATGATAGCCCATGATCAGTGCATGATCAGTCCGTGATCAGTGCATGATCAGCCACGTGATCAGTGCATGATCAGCCACGTGAACAGTGCATGCTCAGTCACGTGATCAGGGCCTGCTGAGCTGCGTGATTACTGTCTGCTCATCTGCTTGACAATTGCCAGCTGAGCTGCATGATTCCTGCCTGTCATCTGCTTGACAATTGCCAGCTGTGCTGCGTAATTCCTGCCTGCTCAGCTGCTTGATTATTGCCAGCTGAGCAGCATGATTCCTCACAGCTGAGTTCCATGATTATTCCTGCTGACTGTTTGATTCGTGCCTACTCAGCTCTTTGTTTATTGCCTCCAGAGGCACATGATCAGTGTATGATAGCAAACATGATCAGTGCATGATCAGTCACATGATCAGCCATTAAGTCACGTGATCACTACATGATAGTCATGTGATCAGTCCATGCTCAGTCACGGTATCAGTGCATGATCAGCCACGTGATCAGTGCATGATAGCCACGTGATCAGTGCATGATAGCCAGTGATCAGTGCATGATCAGTCACGTGATCAGTGCATGATCAGCCACGTGATCAGTGCATGATAGCCACGTGATCAGTGCATGATCAGTCACGTGATCAGTGCATGATCAGTCACGTGATCAGTGCATGATCAGCCACGTGATCAGTGCATGATCAGCCACGTGATCAGTGCATGATCAGTCACGTGATCAGTGCATGATCAGTCACGTGATCAGTGCATGATCAGTCACGTGATCAGTGCATGATCAGCCACGTGATCAGTGCATGATAGCCACGTGATCAGTGCATGATCAGTCACGTGATCAGTGCATGATCAGTCACGTGATCAGTGCATGATCAGCCACGTGATCAGTGCATGATCAGCCACGTGATCAGTGCATGATCAGTTACGTGATCAGTGCATGATCAGCCACGTGATCAGTGCATGATCAGTCACGTGATCAGTGCATGATCAGTCACGTGATCAGTGCATGATATCCAAGTGATCAGTGCATGATCAGTCACGTGATCAGTGTATGATCAGCCACGTGAACAGTGCATGCTCAGTCACGTGATCAGGGCCTGCTGAGCTGCGTGATTACTGTCTGCTCATCTGCTTGACAATTGCCAGCTGAGCTGCATGATTCCTGCCTGTCATCTGCTTGACAATTGCCAGCTGTGCTGTGTAATTCCTGCCTGCTCAGCTGCTTGATTATTGCCAGCTGAGCAGCATGATTCCTCACACCTGAGTTCCATGATTATTGCCTGCTGACTGTTTGATTCGTGCCTACTCAGCTCTTTGTTTATTGCCTCCAGAGGCACATGATCAGTGTATGATAGCAAACATGATCAGTGCATGATCAGTCACATGATCAGCGCCATTAAGTCACGTGATCACTACATGATAGTCATGTGATCAGTCCATGCTCAGTCACGGTATCAGTGCATGATCAGCCACGTGATCAGTGCATGATAGCCACGTGATCAGTGCATGATAGCCACGTGATCAGTGCATGATCAGCCACGTGATCAGTGCATGATAGCCACGTGATCAGTGCATGATCAGTCACGTGATCAGTGCATGATCAGTCACGTGATCAGTGCATGATCAGCCACGTGACAGTGCATGATAGCCACGTGATCAGTGCATGATCAGTCACGTGATCAGTGCATGATCAGTCACGTGATCAGTGCATGATAGCCACGTGATCAGTGCATGATCAGTCACGTGATCAGTGCATGATCAGCCACGTGATCAGTGCATGATAGCCACGTGATCAGTGCATGATCAGTCACGTGATCAGTGCATGATCAGCCACGTGATCAGTGCATGATCAGCCACGTGATCAGTGCATGATCAGCCACGTGATCAGTGCATGATCAGTCACGTGATCAGTGCATGATCAGCCACGTGATCAGTGCATGATCAGTCACGTGATCAGTGCATGATCAGACGTGATCAGTGCATGATCAGTCACGTGATCAGTGCATGATAGCCACGTGATCAGTGCATGATCAGTCACGTGATCAGTGCATGATCAGCCACGTGATCAGTGCATGATAGCCACGTGATCAGTGCATGATCAGTCACGTGATCAGTGCATGATCAGCCACGTGATCAGTGCATGATCAGCCACGTGATCAGTGCATGATCAGTCACGTGATCAGTGCATGATCATCCACGTGATCAGTGCATGATCAGTCACGTGATCAGTGCATGATCAGACGTGATCAGTGCATGATCAGTCACGTGATCAGTGCATGATAGCCACGTGATCAGTGCATGATCAGTCACGTGATCAGTGCATGATCATTCACGTGACCAGTACATGGTAGCTACGTGATCAGTGCATGATCAGCCACGTGATCAGTGCATGATAGCCACGTGATCAGTGCATGATCAGCCACGTGATCAGTGCATGATCAGTCACGTGATCAGTGCATGATCAGTCACGTGATCAGTGCATGATAGCCACGTGATCAGTGCATGATCAGCCACGTGATCAGTGCATGATAGCCACGTGATCAGTGCATGATCAGCCACGTGATCAGTGCATGATCAGCCACGTGATCAGTGCATGATCAGCCACGTGATCAGTGCATGATCAGTCACGTGATCAGTGCATGATCAGTCACGTGATCAGTGTATGATCAGCCACGTGAACAGTGCATGCTCAGTCACGTGATCAGGGCCTGCTGAGCTGCGTGATTACTGTCTGCTCATCTGCTTGACAATTGCCAGCTGAGCTGCACGATTCCTGCCTGTCATCTGCTTGACAATTGCCA
Source organism: Bos javanicus (assembly GCF_032452875.1). Lineage (NCBI taxonomy): Eukaryota > Metazoa > Chordata > Mammalia > Artiodactyla > Bovidae > Bos > Bos javanicus. The sequence goes on along the minus strand of NW_026893606.1, from coordinate 1,132,925 downwards.
GCTGTGCTGCGTAATTCCTGCCTGCTCAGCTGCTTGATTATTGCCAGCTGAGCAGCATGATTTCTCAGAGCTGAGTTCCATGATTATAGCCTGCTGACTGATTCCTGCCTACTCAGCTCTTTGTTCATTGCCTCCAGAGGCACATGATCAGTGTATGACACCAAACATGATCAGCACATGATCAGTCACATGATCAGTGCATGATAAGTCACGTGATCAGTGCATGATCAGTCACGTGATCAGTGCATGATCAGTCACGTGATCAGTGCATGATAGCCACGTGATCAGTGCATGATCAGTCACGTGATCAGTGCATGATCAGCCACGTGATCAGTGCATGATCAGTCACGTGATCAGTGCATGATCAGCCACGTGATCAGTGCATGATCATCCACGTGATCAGTGCATGATCAGCCACGTGATCAGTGCATGATCAGCCACGTGATCAGTGCATGATCATCACGTGATCAGTGCATGATCAGCCACGTGATCAGTGCATGATCAGCCACGTGATCAGTGCATGATCAGTCACGTGATCAGTGCATGATCAGTCACGTGACAGTACATGGTAGCTACGTGATCATTGCATGATCAGCCACGTGAGCAGTGCATGATAGCCACGTGATCAGTGCATGATCAGTCACGTGATCAGTGCATGATCAGTCACGTGATCAGTGCATGATCAGCACGTGATCAGTGCATGATCAGCCACGTGATCAGTGCATGATCAGTCACGTGATCAGTGCATGATCAGTCACGTGATCAGTGCATGATCAGTCACGTGATCAGTGCATGATCAGCCACGTGATCAGTGCATGATCAGCCACGTGATCAGTGCATGATCAGCCACGTGATCAGTGCATGATATCCACGTGATCAGTGCATGATCAGTCACGTGATCAGTGTATGATCAGCCACGTGAACAGTGCATGCTCAGTCACGTGATCAGGGCCTGCTGAGCTGCGTGATTACTGTCTGCTCATCTGCTTGACAATTGCCAGCTGAGCTGCATGATTCCTGCCTGTCATCTGCTTGACAATTGCCAGCTGTGCTGCATAATTCCTGCCTGCTCAGCTGCTTGATTATTGCCAGCTGAGCAGCATGATTTCTCAGAGCTGAGTTCCATGATTATTGCCTACTGAATCGTGCCTACTCAGCTCTTTGTTCATTGCCTCCAGAGGCACATGATCAGTGTATGACAGCAAACATGATCAGCGCATGATCAGTCACATGATCAGTGCATGATAAGCCACGTGATCAGTGCATGATCAGTCACGTGATCAGTGCATGATCAGTCACGTGATCAGTGCATGATAGCCACGTGATCAGTGCATGATCAGCCACGTGATCAGTGCATGATAGCCACGTGATCAGTGCATGATCAGTCACGTGATCAGTGCATGATCAGTCACGTGATCAGTGCATGATCAGTCACGTGATCAGTGCATGATCAGTCACGTGATCAGTGCATGATCAGTCACGTGACCAGTGCATGATAGCTACGTGATCAGTGCATGATCAGCCACGTGATCAGTGCATGATAGCCACGTGATCAGTGCATGATCAGCCACGTGATCAGTGCATGATCAGTCACGTGATCAGTGCATGATCAGCCACGTGATCAGTGCATGATCAGCCACGTGATCAGTGCATGATCAATTACGTGATCAGTGCATGATCAGTCACGTGATCAGTGCATGATAGCTACGTGATCATTGCATGATCAGCCACGTGATCAGTGCATGATAGCCACGTGATCAGTGCATGATCAGCCACGTGATCAGTGCATGATCAGTCACGTGATCAGTGCATGATCAGCCACGTGATCAGTGCATGATCAGCCACGTGATCAGTGCATGATCAGTCACGTGTCAGTGCATGATAGCCCGTGATCAGTGCATGATCAGTCCGTGATCAGTGCATGATCAGCCACGTGATCAGTGCATGATAGCCACGTGATCAGTGCATGATCAGTCACGTGATCAGTGCATGATCAGTCACGTGATCAGTGTGTGATCAGCCACGTGAACAGTGCATGCTCAGTCACGTGATCAGGGCCTGCTGAGCTGCGTGATTACTGTCTGCTCATCTGCTTGACAATTGCCAGCTGAGCTGCACGATTCCTGCCTGTCATCTGCTTGACAATTGCCAGCTGTGCTGCGTAATTCCTGCCTGCTCATCTGCTTGATTATTGCCAGCTGAGCAGCATGATTTCTCAGAGCTGAGTTCCATGATTATAGCCTGCTGACTGATTCCTGCCTACTCAGCTCTTTGTTCATTGCCTCCAGAGGCACATGATCAGTGTATGACACCAAACATGATCAGCACATGATCAGTCACATGATCAGTGCATGATAAGCCACGTGATCAGTGCATGATCAATCATGTGATCAGTGCATGATCAGTCATGTGACCAGTACATGGTAGCTGCGTGATCAGTGCATGATCAGCCACGTGATCAGTGCATGATCAGTCACGTGATCAGTGCATGATCAGTCACGTGATCATGTGTGATCAGCCACGTGATCAGTGCATGATATCCACGTGATCAGTGCATGATAGCCACGTGATCAGTGCATGATCAGTCACGTGATCAGTGCATGATCAGTCACGTGATACGTGTCATGATCAGCCACGTGATCAGTGCATGATGAGCCACGTGATCAGTGCATGATCAGTTACGTGATCAGTGCATGATCAGTCACGTGACCAGTACATGGTAGCTACGTGATCGTGCATGATCAGCCACGTGATCAGTGCATGATAGCCACGTGATCAGTGCATGATCAGTCACGTGATCAGTGCATGATCAGTCACGTGATCAGTGCATGATCAGTTACGTGATCAGTGCATGATCAGTCACGTGATCAGTATATGGTAGCTACGTGATCATTGCATGATCAGCCACGTGATCAGTGCATGATAGCCACGTGATCAGTGCATGATCAGTCACGTGATCAGTGCATGATCAGCCACGTGATCAGTGCATGATGCCACGTGATCAGTGCATGATAGTCACGTGATCAGTGTGTGATCAGCCACGTGATCAGTGCATGATCAGCCACGTGATCAGTGCATGATAGCCACGTGATCAGTGCATGATCAGCCACGTGATCAGTGCATGATATCCATGATCAGTGCATGATCAGTCACGTGATCAGTGCATGATCAGCCACGTGATCAGTGCATGATAGCCACGTGATCAGTGCATGATCAGTCACGTGATCAGTGCATGATCAGTCACGTGATCAGTGCATGATCAGTCACGTGATCAGTGCATGATAGCCACGTGATCAGTGCATGATCAGTCACGTGATCAGTGCATGATCAGCCACGTGATCAGTGCATGATCAGCCACGTGATCAGTGCATGATCAGCCACGTGATCAGTGCATGATAGCCACGTGATCAGTGCATGATCAGTCACGTGATCAGTGCATGATATGTCACGTGACAGGTGTGTGATCAGCCACGTGATCAGTGCATGTTCAGCCACGTGATCAGTGCATGATAGCCACGTGATCAGTGCATGATCAGTTACGTGAGCAGTGTATGATCAGCCACGTGATCAGTGCATGGTCAGACACGTGAACAGTGTATGATCAGCCACGTGATCAGTGCATGATATCCAAGTGATCAGTGCATGATCAATCACGTGATCAGTGTATGATCAGCCACGTGAACAGTGCATGCTCAGTCACGTGATCAGGGCCTGCTGAGCTGCGTGATTACTGTCTGCTCATCTGCTTGACAATTGCCAGCTGAGCTGCACGATTCCTGCCTGTCATCTGCTTGACAATTGCCAGCTGTGCTGCGTAATTCCTGCCTGCTCAGCTGCTTGATTATTGCCAGCTGAGCAGCATGATTCCTCACACCTGAGTTCCATGATTATTGCCTGCTGACTGTTTGATTCGTGCCTACTCAGCTCTTTGTTTATTGCCTCCAGAGGCACATGATCAGTGTATGATAGCAAACATGATCAGCGCATGATCAGTCACATGATCAGCGCCATTAAGTCACGTGATCACTGCATGATCAGTCATGTGATCAGTGCATGATCAGTCACGTGATCAGTGCATGATCAGCCACGTGATCAGTGCATGATCAGTCACGTGATCAGTGCATGATAGCCACGTGATCAGTGCATGATCAGCCACGTGATCAGTGCATGATAGCCACGTGATCAGTGCATGATCAGTCACGTGATCAGTGCATGATCAGCCACGTGATCAGTGCATGATCAGTCACGTGATCAGTGCATGATCAGACGTGATCAGTGCATGATCAGTCACGTGATCAGTGCATGATCAGCCACGTGATCAGTGCATGATAGCCACGTGATCAGTGCATGATAGCCAGTGATCAGTGCATGATCAGTCACGTGATCAGTGCATGATCAGCCACGTGATCAGTGCATGATAGCCACGTGATCAGTGCATGATCAGTCACGTGATCAGTGCATGATAGCCACGTGATCAGTGCATGATCAGTCACGTGATCAGTGCATGATCAGCCACGTGATCAGTGCATGATAGCCACGTGATCAGTGCATGATCAGTCACGTGATCAGTGCATGATCAGTCACGTGATCAGTGCATGATCAGCCACGTGATCAGTGCATGATCAGCCACGTGATCAGTGCATGATAGCCACGTGATCAGTGCATGATCAGTCACGTGATCAGTGCATGATCATCCACGTGATCAGTGCATGATCAGTCACGTGATCAGTGCATGATCAGACGTGATCAGTGCATGATCAGTCACGTGATCAGTGCATGATAGCCACGTGATCAGTGCATGATCAGTCACGTGATCAGTGCATGATCAGTCACGTGATCAGTGCATGGTAGATACGTGATCAGTGCATGATCAGCCACGTGATCAGTGCATGATAGCCACGTGATCAGTGCATGATCAGCCACGTGATCAGTGCATGATCAGTCACGTGATCAGTGCATGATCAGCCACGTGATCAGTGCATGATCAGTTACGTGATCAGTGCATGATCAGTCACGTGATCAGTGCATGGTAGCTGCGTGATCAGTGCATGATCAGCCACGTGATCAGTGCATGATAGCCACGTGATCAGTGCATGATCAGTCACGTGATCAGTGCATGATCAGTCACGTGATCAGTGCATGATCAGCCACGTGATCAGTGCATGATCAATTACGTGATCAGTGCATGATCAGTCACGTGATCAGTGCATGATAGCTACGTGATCAGTGCATGATCAGCCACGTGATCAGTGCATGATAGCCACGTGATCAGTGCATGATCAGTCACGTGATCAGTGCATGATCAGTCACGTGATCAGTGCATGATCAGCCACGTGATCAGTGCATGATCAGTCACGTGATCAGTGCATGATCAGTCACGTGATCAGTGCATGATAGCTACGTGATCAGTGCATGATCAGCCACGTGATCAGTGCATGATAGCCACGTGATCAGTGCATGATCAGTCACGTGATCAGTGCATGATCAGCCACGTGATCAGTGCATGATCAGCACGTGATCAGTGCATGATCAGCCACGTGATCAGTGCATGATAGCCACGTGATCAGTGCATGATCAGTCACGTGATCAGTGCATGATCAGTCACGTGATCAGTGCATGATCAGCCACGTGATCAGTGCATGATAGCCACGTGATCAGTGCATGATCAGTCACGTGATCAGTGCATGATCAGCCACGTGATCAGTGCATGATCAGTCACGTGATCAGTGCATGATCAGCCACGTGATCAGTGCATGATATCCACGTGATCAGTGCATGATCAGTCACGTGATCAGTGCATGATCAGCCACGTGATCAGTGCATGATCAGTCACGTGATCAGTGCATGATCAGTCACGTGATCAGTGCATGATCAGCCACGTGATCAGTGCATGATCAGCCACGTGATCAGTGCATGATCAGTCACGTGATCAGTGCATGATCAGTCACGTGATCAGTGCATGATCAGTCACGTGATCAGTGCATGATCAGCCACGTGATCAGTGCATGATAGCCACGTGATCAGTGCATGATCAGTCACGTGATCAGTGCATGATCAGTCACGTGATCAGTGCATGATCAGCCACGTGATCAGTGCATGATCAGCCACGTGATCAGTGCATGATCAGTCACGTGATCAGTGCATGATCAGCCACGTGATCAGTGCATGATCAGTCACGTGATCAGTGCATGATCAGCCACGTGATCAGTGCATGATCAGCCATGTGATCAGTGCATGATAGCCCGTGATCAGTGCATGATCAGCCACGTGATCAGTGCATGATCAGCCACGTGATCAGTGCATGATCAGTCACGTGATCAGTGCATGATAGCCACGTGATCAGTGCATGATCAGTCACGTGATCAGTGTGTGATCAGCCACGTGAACAGTGCATGCTCAGTCACGTGATCAGGGCCTGCTGAGCTGCGTGATTACTGTCTGCTCATCTGCTTGACAATTGCCAGCTGAGCTGCACGATTCCTGCCTGTCATCTGCTTGACAATTGCCACCTGTGCTGCATAATTCCTGCCTGCTCATCTACTTGATTATTGCCAGCTGAGCAGCATGATTTCTCACAGCTGAGTTCCATGATTATAGCCTGCTGACTGATTCCTGCCTACTCAGCTCTTTGTTCATTGCCTGCAGATGCACATGATCAGTGTATGACACCAAACATGATCAGTGCATGATCAGTCACATGATCAGTGCATGATAAGCCACGTGATCAGTGCATGATCAATTACGTGATCAGTGCATGATCAGTCACGTGACCAGTATATGGTAGCTGCGTGATCATTGCATGATCAGCCACGTGAGCAGTGCATGATAGCCACGTGATCAGTGCATGATCAGTCACGTGATCAGTGCATGATCAGTCACGTGATCAGTGCATGATCAGCCACGTGATCAGTGCATGATCAGCCACGTGATCAGTGCATGATCAGCCACGTGATCAGTGCATGTAGCTACGTGATCAGTGCATGATCAGCCACGTGATCAGTGCATGGTCAGACACGTGAACAGTGTATGATCAGCCACGTGATCAGTGCATGATATCCAAGTGATCAGTGCATGATCAGTCACGTGATCAGTGTATGATCAGCCACGTGAACAGTGCATGCTCAGTCACGTGATCAGGGCCTGCTGAGCTGCGTGATTACTGTCTGCTCATCTGCTTGACAATTGCCAGCTGAGCTGCATGATTCCTGCCTGTCATCTGCTTGACAATTGCCAGCTGTGCTGTGTAATTCCTGCCTGCTCAGCTGCTTAATTATTGCCAGCTGAGCAGCATGATTCCTCACAGCTGAGTTCCATGATTATTGCCTGCTGACTGTTTGATTCGTGCCTACTCAGCTCTTTGTTTATTGCCTCCAGAGGCACATGATCAGTGTATGATAGCAAACATGATCAGTGCATGATCAGTCACATGATCAGCGCCATTAAGTCATGTGATCACTATATGATAGTCATGTGATCAGTCCATGCTCAGTCACGGTATCAGTGCATGATCAGCCACGTGATCAGTGCATGATAGCCACATGATCAGTGCATGATCAGCCACGTGATCAGTGCATGGTAGCTACGTGATCAGTGCATGATCAGTCACGTGATCAGTGCATGATCAGGCACGTGATCAGTGCATGATCAGCCACGTGATCAGTGCATGATAGCCACGTGATCAGTGCATGATCAGTCACCTGATGGGTGTATGATCAGTCACGTGACCAGTACATGGTAGCTACATGATCATTGCATGATCAGCCACGTGATCAGTGCATGATAGCCACGTGATCAGTGCATGATCAGTCACGTGATCAGTGCATGATCAGTCACGTGATCAGTGCATGATAGCCACGTGATCAGTGCATGATCAGTCACGTGATCAGTGCATGATCAGCCACGTGATCAGTGCATGATAGCCACGTGATCAGTGCATGATCATCACGTGATCAGTGCATGATCAGCCACGTGATCAGTGCATGATCAGCCACGTGATCAGTGCATGATCAGTCACGTGATCAGTGCATGATCATCCACGTGATCAGTGCATGATCAGTCACGTGATCAGTGCATGATCAGACGTGATCAGTGCATGATCAGTCACGTGATCAGTGCATGATCAGCCACGTGATCAGTGCATGATCAGTCACGTGATCAGTGCATGATCAGCCACGTGATCAGTGCATGATAGCCACGTGATCAGTGCATGATCAGCCACGTGATCAGTGCATGATCAGTCACGTGATCAGTACATGATCAGTCACGTGAACAGTGCATGATCATTTACGTGATCTGTGCATGATCAGTCACGTGACCAGTATATGGTAGCTACGTGATCATTCCATGACGAGCCACGTGAGCAGTGCATGATAGCCACGTGATGTGTGCATGATCAGTTACGTGAGCAGAGTATGATCAGCCACGTGATCAGTGCATGAGTGCCACGTGATCAGTGCATGATATGTCACGTGACAGGTGTGTGATCAGCCACGTGAACAGTGCATGTTCAGCCACGTGATCAGTGCATGATAGCCACGTGATCAGTGCATGATCAGTTACGTGAGCAGTGTATGATCAGCCACGTGATCAGTGCATGGTCAGACACGTGAACAGTGTATGATCAGCCACGTGATCAGTGCATGATATCCAAGTGATCAGTGCATGATCATCACGTGATCAGTGTATGATCAGCCACGTGAACAGTGCATGCTCAGTCACGTGATCTGGCCTGCTGAGCTGCGTGATTACTGTCTGCTCATCTGCTTGACAATTGCCAGCTGAGCTGCACGATTCCTGCCTGTCATCTGCTTGACAATTGCCAGCTGTGCTGCGTAATTCCTGCCTGCTCAGCTGCTTGATTATTGCCAGCTGAGCAGCATGATTCCTCACAGCTGAGTTCCATGATTATTGCCTGCTGACTGTTTGATTCGTGCCTACTCAGCTCTTTGTTTATTGCCTCCAGAGGCACATGATCAGTGTATGATAGCAAACATGATCAGCGCATGATCAGTCACATGATCAGCGCCATTAAGTCACGTGATCACTACATGATAGTCATGTGATCAGTCCATGCTCAGTCACGGTATCAGTGCATGATCAGCCACGTGATCAGTGCATGATCTGTCACATGATTAGTGTATGATCATCCACGTGATCAGTGCATGGGCAGTCATGTGATCAGTGCATGATATAGACGTGATCAGTGCATGATCAGTCTCGTGATCAGTGCATGATAGCCACGTGATCAGTGCATGATCAGTCACCTGATGGGTGTATGATCATTCACGTGACCTGTACATGGTAGCTACATGATCATTGCATGATCAGCCACGTGAGTAGTGCATGATAGCCACGTGATCACTGCATGATCAGTCACGTGATCAGTGCATGATCAGTCATGTGACCAGTACATGGTAGCTGCGTGATCATGCATGATCAGCCACGTGAGCAGTGCATGATAGCCACGTGATCAGTGCATGATCAGTCACGTGATCAGTGCATGATCAGTCACGTGATCAGTGCATGATCAGCCACGTGATCAGTGCATGATCAGCCACGTGATCAGTGCATGATCAGTCACGTGATCAGTGCATGATAGCTACGTGATCAGTGCATGATCAGCCACGTGATCAGTGCATGATCAGCCACGTGATCAGTGCATGATCAGTCACGTGATCAGTGTGATCAGCCACGTGATCAGTGCATGATAGCCACGTGATCAGTGCATGATCAGCCACGTGATCAGTGCATGATCAGTCACGTGATCAGTGCATGATCAGCCACGTGATCAGTGCATGATCAGCCACGTGATCAGTGCATGATCAATTACGTGATCAGTGCATGATCAGTCACGTGACAGTGCATGATTGCCACGTGATCAGTGCATGATCAGCCACGTGATCAGTGCATGATAGCCACGTGATCAGTGCATGATAGCCACGTGATCAGTGCATGATCAGTTACGTGATCAGTGCATGATCAGCCACGTGATCAGTGCATGATAGCCACGTGATCAGTGCATGATATGTCACGTGACAGGTGTGTGATCAGCCACGTGAACAGTGCATGTTCCGCCACGTGATCAGTGCATGATAGCCACGTGATCAGTGCATGATCAGTACGTGAGCAGTGTATGATCAGCCACGTGATCAGTGCATGGTCAGACACGTGAACAGTGTATGATCAGCCACGTGATCAGTGCATGATATCCAAGTGATCAGTGCATGATCATCACGTGATCAGTGTATGATCAGCCACGTGAACAGTGCATGCTCAGTCACGTGATCAGGGCCTGCTGAGCTGCGTGATTACTGTCTGCTCATCTGCTTGACAATTGCCAGCTGAGCTGCACGATTCCTGCCTGTCATCTGCTTGACAATTGCCAGCTGTGCTGCGTAATTCCTGCCTGCTCAGCTGCTTGATTATTGCCAGCTGAGCAGCATGATTCCTCACACCTGAGTTCCATGATTATTGCCTGCTGACTGTTTGATTCGTGCCTACTCAGCTCTTTGTTTATTGCCTCCAGAGGCACATGATCAGTGTATGATAGCAAACATGATCAGCGCATGATCAGTCACATGATCAGCGCCATTAAGTCACGTGATCACTACATGATAGTCATGTGATCAGTCCATGCTCAGTCACGGTATCAGTGCATGATCAGCCACGTGATCAGTGCATGATCAGCCACGTGATCAGTGCATGATAGCCATGTGATCAGTGCATGATCAGTCACGTGATCAGTGCATGATCAGTCACGTGATCAGTGCATGATCAGCCACGTGATCAGTGCATGATCATCACCTGATGGGTGTATGATCAGTCACGTGACAGTACATGGTAGCTACATGATCATTGCATGATCAGCCACGTGAGTAGTGCATGATAGCCACGTGATCAGTGCATGATCAGTCACGTGATCAGTGCATGATCAGTCACGTGATCAGTGCATGATACGTGATCAGTGCATGATCAGTCACGTGATCAGTGCATGATAGCCACGTGATCAGTGCATGATCAGCCACGTGATCAGTGCATGATAGCCACGTGATCAGTGCATGATCAGTCACGTGATCAGTGCATGATCAGTCACGTGATCAGTGCATGATCGTCACGTGATCAGTGCATGATCAGTCACGTGATCAGTGCATGATAGCTACGTGATCAGTGCATGATCAGCCACGTGATCAGTGCATGATAGCCACGTGATCAGTGCATGATCAGTCACGTGATCAGTGCATGATCAGCCACGTGATCAGTGCATGATCAGTCACGTGATCAGTGCATTGAGTCACGTGATCAGTGCATGATAGTCACGTGATCAGTGCATGATCAGTCACGTGATCAGTGCATGATCAGCCACGTGATCAGTGCATGATCAGTCACGTGATCAGTGCATGATCAGCCACGTGATCAGTGCATGATCAGTCACGTGATCAGTGCATGATATAGACGTGATCAGTGCATGATCAGTCACGTGATCAGTGCATGATAGCCACGTGATCAGTGCATGATCAGTCACGTGATCAGTGCATGATCAGTCACGTGACCAGTACATGGTAGCTACGTGATCAGTGCATGATCAGCCACGTGATCAGTGCATGATAGCCACGTGATCAGTGCATGATCAGTCACGTGATCAGTGCATGATCAGTCACGTGATCAGTGCATGATAGCTGCGTGATCATGCATGATCAGCCACGTGATCAGTGCATGATAGCCACGTGATCAGTGCATGATCAGTCACGTGATCAGTGCATGATCAGTCACGTGATCAGTGCATGATCAGCCACGTGATCAGTGCATGATCAGCCACGTGATCAGTGCATGATCAATTACGTGATCAGTGCATGATCAGTCACGTGATCAGTGCATGGTAGCCACGTGATCAGTGCATGATCAGCCACGTGATCAGTGCATGATAGCCACGTGATCAGTGCATGATCAGCCACGTGATCAGTGCATGATCAGTCACGTGATCAGTGCATGATCAGTCACGTGATCAGTGCATGATCAGCCACGTGATCAGTGCATGTCAGTCATGTGTCAGTGCATGATAGCACGTGATCAGTGCATGATCAGTCCCGTGATCAGTGCATGATCAGCCACGTGATCAGTGCATGATCAGCCACGTGATCAGTGCATGCTCAGTCACGTGATCAGGGCCTGCTGAGCTGCGTGATTACTGTCTGCTCATCTGCTTGACAATTGCCAGCTGAGCTGCATGATTCCTGCCTGTCATCTGCTTGACAATTGCCAGCTGTGCTGCGTAATTCCTGCCTGCTCAGCTGCTTGATTATTGCCAGCTGAGCAGCATGATTCCTCACAGCTGAGTTCCATGATTATTGCCTGCTGACTGTTTGATTCGTGCCTACTCAGCTCTTTGTTTATTGCCTCCAGAGGCACATGATCAGTGTATGATAGCAAACATGATCAGCGCATGATCAGTCACATGATCAGTGCCATTAAGTCACGTGATCACTACATGATAGTCATGTGATCAGTCCATGCTCAGTCACGGTATCAGTGCATGATCAGCCACGTGATCAGTGCATGATAGCCACGTGATCAGTGCATGATAGCCAGTGATCAGTGCATGATCAGTCACGTGATCAGTGCATGATCAGCCACGTGATCAGTGCATGATAGCCACGTGATCAGTGCATGATCAGTCACGTGATCAGTGCATGATCAGTCACGTGATCAGTGCATGATCAGCCACGTGATAGTGCATGATCAGCCACGTGATCAGTGCATGATCAGTCACGTGATCAGTGCATGATCAGTCACGTGATCAGTGCATGATCAGTCCGTGATCAGTGTATGATCAGCCACGTGATCAGTGCATGATAGCCACGTGATCAGTGCATGATCAGTCACGTGATCAGTGCATGATCAGTCACGTGATCAGTGCATGATCAGCCACGTGATCAGTGCATGATCAGCCACGTGATCAGTGCATGATCAGTTACGTGATCAGTGCATGATCAGCCACGTGATCAGTGCATGATCAGTCACGTGATCAGTGCATGATCAGCCACGTGATCAGTGCATGATATCCAAGTGATCAGTGCATGATCATTCACGTGATCAGTGTATGATCAGCCACGTGAACAGTGCATGCTCAGTCACGTGATCAGGGCCTGCTGAGCTGCGTGATTACTGTCTGCTCATCTGCTTGACAATTGCCAGCTGAGCTGCATGATTCCTGCCTGTCATCTGCTTGACAATTGCCAGCTGTGCTGCGTAATTCCTGCCTGCTCAGCTGCTTGATTATTGCCAGCTGAGCAGCATGATTCCTCACAGCTGAGTTCCATGATTATTGCCTGCTGACTGTTTGATTCGTGCCTACTCAGCTCTTTGTTTATTGCCTCCAGAGGCACATGATCAGTGTATGATAGCAAACATGATCAGCGCATGATCAGTCACATGATCAGCGCCATTAAGTCACGTGATCACTACATGATAGTCATGTGATCAGTCCATGCTCAGTCACGGTATCAGTGCATGATCAGCCACGTGATCAGTGCATGATAGCCACATGATCAGTGCATGATCAGCCACGTGATCAGTGCATGATCAGCCACGTGATCAGTGCATGATAGCTATGTGATCAGTGCATGATCAGTCACGTGATCAGTGCATGATCAGGCACGTGATCAGTGCATGATCAGCCACGTGACAGTGCATGATAGCCACGTGATCAGTGCATGATCAGTCACGTGATCAGTGCATGATCAGTCACGTGACCAGTACATGGTAGCTACATGATCATTGCATGATCAGCCACGTGATCAGTGCATGATAGCCACGTGATCAGTGCATGATCAGTCACGTGATCAGTGCATGATCAGTCACGTGATCAGTGCATGATAGCCACGTGATCAGTGCATGATCAGTCACGTGATCAGTGCATGATCAGCCACGTGATCAGTGCATGATAGCCACGTGATCAGTGCATGATCAGTCACGTGATCAGTGCATGATCAGCCACGTGATCAGTGCATGATCAGCCACGTGATCAGTGCATGATCAGTCACGTGATCAGTGCATGATCATCCACGTGATCAGTGCATGATCAGTCACGTGATCAGTGCATGATCAGACGTGATCAGTGCATGATCAGTCACGTGATCAGTGCATGATAGCCACGTGATCAGTGCATGATCAGTCACGTGATCAGTGCATGATCAGCCACGTGATCAGTGCATGATAGCCACGTGATCAGTGCATGATCAGTCACGTGATCAGTGCATGATCAGCCACGTGATCAGTGCATGATCAGCCACGTGATCAGTGCATGATCAGTCACGTGATCAGTGCATGATCATCCACGTGATCAGTGCATGATCAGTCACGTGATCAGTGCATGATCAGACGTGATCAGTGCATGATCAGTCACGTGATCAGTGCATGATAGCCACGTGATCAGTGCATGATCAGTCACGTGATCAGTGCATGATCATTCACGTGATCAGTGCATGGTAGCTACGTGATCAGTGCATGATCAGCCACGTGATCAGTGCATGATAGCCACGTGATCAGTGCATGATCAGCCACGTGATCAGTGCATGATCAGTCACGTGATCAGTGCATGATCAGCCACGTGATCAGTGCATGATCAATTGCGTGATCAGTGCATGATCAGTCACGTGACCAGTGCATGGTAGCTGCGTGATCAGTGCATGATCAGCCACGTGATCAGTGCATGATAGCCACGTGATCAGTGCATGATCAGTCACGTGATCAGTGCATGATCAGCCACGTGATCAGTGCATGATCAGTACGTGATCAGTGCATGATCAGTCACGTGATCAGTGCATGATAGCTACGTGATCAGTGCATGATCAGCCACGTGATCAGTGCATGATAGCCACGTGATCAGTGCATGATCAGTCACGTGATCAGTGCATGATCAGTCACGTGATCAGTGCATGATCAGCCACGTGATCAGTGCATGATAGCCACGTGATCAGTGCATGATCAGTCACGTGATCAGTGCATGATCAGCCACGTGATCAGTGCATGATCAGTCACGTGATCAGTGCATGATCAATTACGTGATCAGTGCATGATCAGTCACGTGACCAGTACATGGTAGCTACGTGATCATTGCATGATCAGCCACGTGATCAGTGCATGATAGCCACGTGATCAGTGCATGATCAGTCACGTGATCAGTGTATGATCAGCCACGTGATCAGTGCATGAGTGCCACGTGATCAGTGCATGATCAGTCACGTGACAGTGCATGATCAGCCACGTGATCAGTGCATGATCAGCCACGTGATCAGTGCATGATAGCCACGTGATCAGTGCATGATCAGTTACGTGATCAGTGCATGATCAGCCACGTGATCAGTGCATGATCAGACACGTGATCAGTGCATGATCAGCCACGTGATCAGTGCATGATATCCACGTGATCAGTGCATGATCAGTCACGTGATCAGTGCATGATCAGTCACGTGATCAGTGCATGATCAGCCACGTGATCAGTGCATGATCAGTCACGTGATCAGTGCATGATAGCTACGTGATCAGTGCATGATCAGCCACGTGATCAGTGCATGATAGCCACGTGATCAGTGCATGATAGCCACGTGATCAGTGCATGATCAGTCACGTGATCAGTGCATGATCAGTCACGTGATCAGTGCATGATAGCCACGTGATCAGTGCATGATCAGTCACGTGATCAGTGCATGATCAGCCACGTGATCAGTGCATGATCAGTCACGTGATCAGTGCATGATCAGCCACGTGATCAGTGCATGATCATCCACGTGATCAGTGCATGATCAGCCACGTGATCAGTGCATGATACCATGTGATCAGTCATGATCATCACGTGATCAGTGCATGATCAGGCACGTGATCAGTGCATGATCAGCCACGTGATCAGTGCATGATCAGTCACCTGATCAGTGCATGATCAGTCACGTGACTGGTACATGGTAGCTACATGATCATTGCATGATCAGCCACGTGATAGTGCATGATAGCCACGTGATCAGTGCATGATCAGTCACGTGATCAGTGCATGATCAGTCATGTGATCAGTGCATGATCAGGCACGTGATCAGTGCATGATCAGCCACGTGATCAGTGCATGATAGCCACGTGATCAGTGCATGATCAGTCACGTGATCAGTGCATGATCAGTCACGTGATCAGTGCATGATCAGCCACGTGATCAGTGCATGATCAGCCACGTGATCAGTGCATGATCAATTACGTGATCAGTGCATGATCAGTCACGTGACCAGTACATGGTAGCTACGTGATCATTGCATGATCAGCCACGTGATCAGTGCATGATAGCCACGTGATCAGTGCATGATCAGTCACGTGATCAGTGCATGATCAGTCACGTGATCAGTGCATGATCAGTCACGTGATCAGTGCATGATCAATTACGTGATCAGTGCATGATCAGTCACGTGATCAGTGCATGGTAGCTACGTGATCAGTGCATGATCAGCCACGTGATCAGTGCATGATAGCCACGTGATCAGTGCATGATCAGTCACGTGATCAGTGCATGATCATCCACGTGATCAGTGCATGATCAGTCACGTGATCAGTGCATGATATAGACGTGATCAGTGCATGATCAGCCACGTGATCAGTGCATGATCAGCCACGTGATCAGTGCATGATCAGTCACGTGATCAGTGCATGATCAGCCACGTGATCAGTGCATGATCAGCCACGTGATCAGTGCATGATCAGTCACGTGATCAGTGCATGATCAGTCACGTGATCAGTGCATGATCAGCCACGTGATCAGTGCATGATCAGCCACGTGATCAGTGCATGATCAGTTACGTGATCAGTGCATGATCAGTCACGTGATCAGTGCATGGTAGCTACGTGATCAGTGCATGATCAGCCACGTGATCAGTGCATGATAGCCACGTGATCAGTGCATGATCAGCCACGTGATCAGTGCATGATCAGTCACGTGATCAGTGCATGATCAGTCACGTGATCAGTGCATGATCAGCCACGTGATCAGTGCATGTCAGTCACGTGTCAGTGCATGATAGCACGTGATCAGTGCATGATCAGTCCCGTGATCAGTGCATGATCAGCCACGTGATCAGTGCATGATCAGCCACGTGAACAGTGCATGCTCAGTCACGTGATCAGGGCCTGCTGAGCTGCGTGATTACTGTCTGCTCATCTGCTTGACAATTGCCAGCTGAGCTGCATGATTCCTGCCTGTCATCTGCTTGACAATTGCCAGCTGTGCTGCGTAATTCCTGCCTGCTCAGCTGCTTGATTATTGCCAGCTGAGCAGCATGATTCCTCACAGCTGAGTTCCATGATTATTGCCTGCTGACTGTTTGATTCGTGCCTACTCAGCTCTTTGTTTATTGCCTCCAGAGGCACATGATCAGTGTATGATAGCAAACATGATCAGCGCATGATCAGTCACATGATCAGCGCCATTAAGTCACGTGATCACTACATGATAGTCATGTGATCAGTCCATGCTCAGTCACGGTATCAGTGCATGATCAGCCACGTGATCAGTGCATGATAGCCACGTGATCAGTGCATGATAGCCAGTGATCAGTGCATGATCAGTCACGTGATCAGTGCATGATCAGCCACGTGATCAGTGCATGATCAGCCACGTGATCAGTGCATGATCAGTCACGTGATCAGTGCATGATCAGTCACGTGATCAGTGCATGATCAGCCACGTGATAGTGCATGATCAGCCACGTGATCAGTGCATGATCAGTCACGTGATCAGTGCATGATCAGTCACGTGATCAGTGCATGATCAGTCACGTGATCAGTGCATGATCAGCCACGTGATCAGTGCATGATAGCCACGTGATCAGTGCATGATCAGTCACGTGATCAGTGCATGATCAGTCACGTGATCAGTGCATGATCAGCCACGTGATCAGTGCATGATCAGCCACGTGATCAGTGCATGATCAGTTACGTGATCAGTGCATGATCAGCCACGTGATCAGTGCATGATCAGTCACGTGATCAGTGCATGATCAGCCACGTGATCAGTGCATGATAGCAAGTGATCAGTGCATGATCAGTCACGTGATCAGTGTATGATCAGCCACGTGAACAGTGCATGCTCAGTCACGTGATCAGGGCCTGCTGAGCTGCGTGATTACTGTCTGCTCATCTGCTTGACAATTGCCAGCTGAGCTGCATGATTCCTGCCTGTCATCTGCTTGACAATTGCCAGCTGTGCTGTGTAATTCCTGCCTGCTCAGCTGCTTGATTATTGCCAGCTGAGCAGCATGATTCCTCACAGCTGAGTTCCATGATTATTGCCTGCTGACTGTTTGATTCGTGCCTACTCAGCTCTTTGTTTATTGCCTCCAGAGGCACATGATCAGTGTATGATAGCAAACATGATCAGCGCATGATCAGTCACATGATCAGCGCCATTAAGTCACGTGATCACTACATGATAGTCATGTGATCAGTCCATGCTCAGTCACGGTATCAGTGCATGATCAGCCACGTGATCAGTGCATGATAGCCACGTGATCAGTGCATGATAGCCACGTGATCAGTGCATGATCAGCCACGTGATCAGTGCATGATAGCTACGTGATCAGTGCATGATCAGTCACGTGATCAGTGCATGATCAGGCACGTGATCAGTGCATGATCAGCCACGTGACAGTGCATGATAGCCACGTGATCAGTGCATGATCAGTCACGTGATCAGTGCATGATCAGTCACGTGACCGTTACATGGTAGCTACATGATCATTGCATGATCAGCCACGTGATCAGTGCATGATAGCCACGTGATCAGTGCATGATCAGTCACGTGATCAGTGCATGATCAGTCACGTGATCAGTGCATGATAGCCACGTGATCAGTGCATGATCAGTCACGTGATCAGTGCATGATCAGCCACGTGATCAGTGCATGATAGCCACGTGATCAGTGCATGATCAGTCACGTGATCAGTGCATGATCAGCCACGTGATCAGTGCATGATCAGCCACGTGATCAGTGCATGATCAGTCACGTGATCAGTGCATGATCATCCACGTGATCAGTGCATGATCAGTCACGTGATCAGTGCATGATCAGACGTGATCAGTGCATGATCAGTCACGTGATCAGTGCATGATAGCCACGTGATCAGTGCATGATCAGTCACGTGATCAGTGCATGATCAGCCACGTGATCAGTGCATGATAGCCACGTGATCAGTGCATGATCAGTCACGTGATCAGTGCATGATCAGCCACGTGATCAGTGCATGATCAGCCACGTGATCAGTGCATGATCAGTCACGTGATCAGTGCATGATCAGCCACGTGATCAGTGCATGATCAGTCGTGATCAGTGCATGATCAGACGTGATCAGTGCATGATCAGTCACGTGATCAGTGCATGATAGCCACGTGATCAGTGCATGATCAGTCACGTGATCAGTGCATGATCAGCCACGTGATCAGTGCATGATATCCACGTGATCAGTGCATGATCAGTCACGTGATCAGTGCATGATCAGCCACGTGATCAGTGCATGATCAGCCACGTGATCAGTGCATGATCAGTCACGTGATCAGTGCATGATCATCCACGTGATCAGTGCATGATCAGTCACGTGATCAGTGCATGATCAGACGTGATCAGTGCATGATCAGTCACGTGATCAGTGCATGATAGCCACGTGATCAGTGCATGATCAGTCACGTGATCAGTGCATGATCATTCACGTGACAGTGCATGGTAGCTACGTGATCAGTGCATGATCAGCCACGTGATCAGTGCATGATAGCCACGTGATCAGTGCATGATCAGCCACGTGATCAGTGCATGATCAGTCACGTGATCAGTGCATGATCAGCCACGTGATCAGTGCATGATCAATTGCGTGATCAGTGCATGATCAGTCACGTGATCAGTGCATGGTAGCTGCGTGATCAGTGCATGATCAGCCACGTGATCAGTGCATGATAGCCACGTGATCAGTGCATGATCAGTCACGTGATCAGTGCATGATCAGTCACGTGATCAGTGCATGATCAGCCACGTGATCAGTGCATGATCAGTACGTGATCAGTGCATGATCAGTCACGTGATCAGTGCATGGTAGCTACGTGATCAGTGCATGATCAGCCACGTGATCAGTGCATGATAGCCACGTGATCAGTGCATGATCAGTCACGTGATCAGTGCATGATCAGTCACGTGATCAGTGCATGATCAGCCACGTGATCAGTGCATGATAGCCACGTGATCAGTGCATGATCAGTCACGTGATCAGTGCATGATCAGCCACGTGATCAGTGCATGATCAGTCACGTGATCAGTGCATGATCAATTACGTGATCAGTGCATGATCAGTCACGTGATCAGTGCATGGTAGCTACGTGATCATTGCATGATCAGCCACGTGATCAGTGCATGATAGCCACGTGATCAGTGCATGATCAGTCACGTGATCAGTGTATGATCAGCCACGTGATCAGTGCATGAGTGCCACGTGATCAGTGCATGATCAGTCACGTGACAGTGTGTGATCAGCCACGTGATCAGTGCATGATCAGCCACGTGATCAGTGCATGATAGCCACGTGATCAGTGCATGATCAGTTACGTGATCAGTGCATGATCAGCCACGTGATCAGTGCATGATCAGACACGTGATCAGTGCATGATCAGCCACGTGATCAGTGCATGATATCCACGTGATCAGTGCATGATCAGTCACGTGATCAGTGCATGATCAGTCACGTGATCAGTGCATGATCAGCCACGTGATCAGTGCATGATCAGTCACGTGATCAGTGCATGTAGCTACGTGATCAGTGCATGATCAGCCACGTGATCAGTGCATGATAGCCACGTGATCAGTGCATGATCAGCCACTGATCAGTGCATGATAGCCACGTGATCAGTGCATGATCAGTCACGTGATCAGTGCATGATCAGTCACGTGATCAGTGCATGATCAGCCACGTGATCAGTGCATGATCAGCCACGTGATCAGTGCATGATCAATTACGTGATCAGTGCATGATCAGTCACGTGACCAGTACATGGTAGCTACGTGATCATTGCATGATCAGCCACGTGATCAGTGCATGATAGCCACGTGATCAGTGCATGATCAGTCACGTGATCAGTGCATGATCAGTCACGTGATCAGTGCATGATCAGTCACGTGATCAGTGCATGATCAATTACGTGATCAGTGCATGATCAGTCACGTGATCAGTACATGGTAGCTACGTGATCATTGCATGATCAGCCACGTGATCAGTGCATGATAGCCACGTGATCAGTGCATGATCAGTCACGTGATCAGTGCATGATCATCCACGTGATCAGTGCATGATCAGTCACGTGATCAGTGCATGATATAGACGTGATCAGTGCATGATCAGCCACGTGATCAGTGCATGATCAGCCACGTGATCAGTGCATGATCAGTCACGTGATCAGTGCATGATCAGCCACGTGATCAGTGCATGATAGCCACGTGATCAGTGCATGATCAGTCACGTGATCAGTGCATGATCAGTCACGTGATCAGTGCATGATCAGCCACGTGATCAGTGCATGATCAGCCACGTGATCAGTGCATGATCAGTTACGTGATCAGTGCATGATCAGTCACGTGATCAGTGCATGGTAGCTACGTGATCAGTGCATGATCAGCCACGTGATCAGTGCATGATAGCCACGTGATCAGTGCATGATCAGCCACGTGATCAGTGCATGATCAGTCACGTGATCAGTGCATGATCAGTCACGTGATCAGTGCATGATCAGCCACGTGATCAGTGCATGTCAGTCATGTGTCAGTGCATGATAGCACGTGATCAGTGCATGATCAGTCCCGTGATCAGTGCATGATCAGCCACGTGATCAGTGCATGATCAGCCACGTGAACAGTGCATGCTCAGTCACGTGATCAGGGCCTGCTGAGCTGCGTGATTACTGTCTGCTCATCTGCTTGACAATTGCCAGCTGAGCTGCATGATTCCTGCCTGTCATCTGCTTGACAATTGCCAGCTGTGCTGCGTAATTCCTGCCTGCTCAGCTGCTTGATTATTGCCAGCTGAGCAGCATGATTCCTCACAGCTGAGTTCCATGATTATTGCCTGCTGACTGTTTGATTCGTGCCTACTCAGCTCTTTGTTTATTGCCTCCAGAGGCACATGATCAGTGTATGATAGCAAACATGATCAGCGCATGATCAGTCACATGATCAGCGCCATTAAGTCACGTGATCACTACATGATAGTCATGTGATCAGTCCATGCTCAGTCACGGTATCAGTGCATGATCAGCCACGTGATCAGTGCATGATAGCCACGTGATCAGTGCATGATAGCCAGTGATCAGTGCATGATCAGTCACGTGATCAGTGCATGATCAGCCACGTGATCAGTGCATGATAGCCACGTGATCAGTGCATGATCAGTCACGTGATCAGTGCATGATCAGTCACGTGATCAGTGCATGATCAGCCACGTGATAGTGCATGATCAGCCACGTGATCAGTGCATGATCAGTCACGTGATCAGTGCATGATCAGTCACGTGATCAGTGCATGATCAGTCACGTGATCAGTGCATGATCAGCCACGTGATCAGTGCATGATAGCCACGTGATCAGTGCATGATCAGTCACGTGATCAGTGCATGATCAGTCACGTGATCAGTGCATGATCAGCCACGTGATCAGTGCATGATCAGCCACGTGATCAGTGCATGATCAGTTACGTGATCAGTGCATGATCAGCCACGTGATCAGTGCATGATCAGTCACGTGATCAGTGCATGATCAGCCACGTGATCAGTGCATGATAGCCAGTGATCAGTGCATGATCAGTCACGTGATCAGTGTATGATCAGCCACGTGAACAGTGCATGCTCAGTCACGTGATCAGGGCCTGCTGAGCTGCGTGATTACTGTCTGCTCATCTGCTTGACAATTGCCAGCTGAGCTGCATGATTCCTGCCTGTCATCTGCTTGACAATTGCCAGCTGTGCTGTGTAATTCCTGCCTGCTCAGCTGCTTGATTATTGCCAGCTGAGCAGCATGATTCCTCACAGCTGAGTTCCATGATTATTGCCTGCTGACTGTTTGATTCGTGCCTACTCAGCTCTTTGTTTATTGCCTCCAGAGGCACATGATCAGTGTATGATAGCAAACATGATCAGCGCATGATCAGTCACATGATCAGCGCCATTAAGTCACGTGATCACTACATGATAGTCATGTGATCAGTCCATGCTCAGTCACGGTATCAGTGCATGATCAGCCACGTGATCAGTGCATGATAGCCACGTGATCAGTGCATGATAGCCACGTGATCAGTGCATGATCAGCCACGTGATCAGTGCATGATAGCTACGTGATCAGTGCATGATCAGTCACGTGATCAGTGCATGATCAGGCACGTGATCAGTGCATGATCAGCCACGTGACAGTGCATGATAGCCACGTGATCAGTGCATGATCAGTCACGTGATCAGTGCATGATCAGTCACGTGACCGTACATGGTAGCTACATGATCATTGCATGATCAGCCACGTGATCAGTGCATGATAGCCACGTGATCAGTGCATGATCAGTCACGTGATCAGTGCATGATCAGTCACGTGATCAGTGCATGATAGCCACGTGATCAGTGCATGATCAGTCACGTGATCAGTGCATGATCAGCCACGTGATCAGTGCATGATAGCCACGTGATCAGTGCATGATCAGTCACGTGATCAGTGCATGATCAGCCACGTGATCAGTGCATGATCAGCCACGTGATCAGTGCATGATCAGTCACGTGATCAGTGCATGATCATCCACGTGATCAGTGCATGATCAGTCACGTGATCAGTGCATGATCAGACGTGATCAGTGCATGATCAGTCACGTGATCAGTGCATGATAGCCACGTGATCAGTGCATGATCAGACACGTGATCAGTGCATGATCAGCCACGTGATCAGTGCATGATATCCACGTGATCAGTGCATGATCAGTCACGTGATCAGTGCATGATCAGCCACGTGATCAGTGCATGATCAGCCACGTGATCAGTGCATGATCAGTCACGTGATCAGTGCATGATCATCCACGTGATCAGTGCATGATCAGTCACGTGATCAGTGCATGATCAGACGTGATCAGTGCATGATCAGTCACGTGATCAGTGCATGATAGCCACGTGATCAGTGCATGATCAGTCACGTGATCAGTGCATGATCATTCACGTGATCAGTGCATGGTAGCTACGTGATCAGTGCATGATCAGCCACGTGATCAGTGCATGATAGCCACGTGATCAGTGCATGATCAGCCACGTGATCAGTGCATGATCAGTCACGTGATCAGTGCATGATCAGCCACGTGATCAGTGCATGATCAATTGCGTGATCAGTGCATGATCAGTCACGTGATCAGTGCATGGTAGCTGCGTGATCAGTGCATGATCAGCCACGTGATCAGTGCATGATAGCCACGTGATCAGTGCATGATCAGTCACGTGATCAGTGCATGATCAGTCACGTGATCAGTGCATGATCAGCCACGTGATCAGTGCATGATCAGTACGTGATCAGTGCATGATCAGTCACGTGATCAGTGCATGGTAGCTACGTGATCAGTGCATGATCAGCCACGTGATCAGTGCATGATAGCCACGTGATCAGTGCATGATCAGTCACGTGATCAGTGCATGATCAGTCACGTGATCAGTGCATGATCAGCCACGTGATCAGTGCATGATAGCCACGTGATCAGTGCATGATCAGTCACGTGATCGTGTGTGATCAGCCACGTGATCAGTGCATGATCAGTCACGTGATCAGTGCATGATCAATTACGTGATCAGTGCATGATCAGTCACGTGATCAGTGCATGGTAGCTACGTGATCATTGCATGATCAGCCACGTGATCAGTGCATGATAGCCACGTGATCAGTGCATGATCAGTCACGTGATCAGTGTATGATCAGCCACGTGATCAGTGCATGAGTGCCACGTGATCAGTGCATGATCAGTCACGTGACAGTGTGTGATCAGCCACGTGATCAGTGCATGATCAGCCACGTGATCAGTGCATGATAGCCACGTGATCAGTGCATGATCAGTTACGTGATCAGTGCATGATCAGCCACGTGATCAGTGCATGATCAGACACGTGATCAGTGCATGATCAGCCACGTGATCAGTGCATGATATCCACGTGATCAGTGCATGATCAGTCACGTGATCAGTGCATGATCAGTCACGTGATCAGTGCATGATCAGCCACGTGATCAGTGCATGATCAGTCACGTGATCAGTGCATGATAGCTACGTGATCAGTGCATGATCAGCCACGTGATCAGTGCATGATAGCCACGTGATCAGTGCATGATCAGCCACTGATCAGTGCATGATAGCCACGTGATCAGTGCATGATCAGTCACGTGATCAGTGCATGATCAGTCACGTGATCAGTGCATGATCAGCCACGTGATCAGTGCATGATCAGCCACGTGATCAGTGCATGATCAATTACGTGATCAGTGCATGATCAGTCACGTGACCAGTACATGGTAGCTACGTGATCATTGCATGATCAGCCACGTGATCAGTGCATGATAGCCACGTGATCAGTGCATGATCAGTCACGTGATCAGTGCATGATCAGTCACGTGATCAGTGCATGATCAGTCACGTGATCAGTGCATGATCAATTACGTGATCAGTGCATGATCAGTCACGTGATCAGTACATGGTAGCTACGTGATCAGTGCATGATCAGCCACGTGATCAGTGCATGATAGCCACGTGATCAGTGCATGATCAGTCACGTGATCAGTGCATGATCATCCACGTGATCAGTGCATGATCAGTCACGTGATCAGTGCATGATATAGACGTGATCAGTGCATGATCAGCCACGTGATCAGTGCATGATCAGCCCGTGATCAGTGCATGATCAGTCACGTGATCAGTGCATGATCAGCCACGTGATCAGTGCATG
Organism: Bos javanicus; assembly: GCF_032452875.1. Lineage (NCBI taxonomy): Eukaryota > Metazoa > Chordata > Mammalia > Artiodactyla > Bovidae > Bos > Bos javanicus. The sequence goes on along the minus strand of NW_026893606.1, from coordinate 1,106,922 downwards.
ATAGCCACGTGATCAGTGCATGATCAGTCACGTGATCAGTGCATGATCAGCCACGTGATCAGTGCATGATCAGCCACGTGATCAGTGCATGATCAGTTACGTGATCAGTGCATGATCAGTCACGTGATCAGTGCATGGTAGCTACGTGATCAGTGCATGATCAGCCACGTGATCAGTGCATGATAGCCACGTGATCAGTGCATGATCAGCCACGTGATCAGTGCATGATCAGTCACGTGATCAGTGCATGATCAGTCACGTGATCAGTGCATGATCAGCCACGTGATCAGTGCATGTCAGTCATGTGTCAGTGCATGATAGCACGTGATCAGTGCATGATCAGTCCCGTGATCAGTGCATGATCAGCCACGTGATCAGTGCATGATCAGCCACGTGAACAGTGCATGCTCAGTCACGTGATCAGGGCCTGCTGAGCTGCGTGATTACTGTCTGCTCATCTGCTTGACAATTGCCAGCTGAGCTGCATGATTCCTGCCTGTCATCTGCTTGACAATTGCCAGCTGTGCTGCGTAATTCCTGCCTGCTCAGCTGCTTGATTATTGCCAGCTGAGCAGCATGATTCCTCACAGCTGAGTTCCATGATTATTGCCTGCTGACTGTTTGATTCGTGCCTACTCAGCTCTTTGTTTATTGCCTCCAGAGGCACATGATCAGTGTATGATAGCAAACATGATCAGCGCATGATCAGTCACATGATCAGTGCCATTAAGTCACGTGATCACTACATGATAGTCATGTGATCAGTCCATGCTCAGTCACGTGATCAGTGCATGATCAGCCACGTGATCAGTGCATGATAGCCACGTGATCAGTGCATGATAGCCAGTGATCAGTGCATGATCAGTCACGTGATCAGTGCATGATCAGCCACGTGATCAGTGCATGATAGCCACGTGATCAGTGCATGATCAGTCACGTGATCAGTGCATGATCAGTCACGTGATCAGTGCATGATCAGCCACGTGATAGTGCATGATCAGCCACGTGATCAGTGCATGATCAGTCACGTGATCAGTGCATGATCAGTCACGTGATCAGTGCATGATCAGTCACGTGATCAGTGCATGATCAGCCACGTGATCAGTGCATGATAGCCACGTGATCAGTGCATGATCAGTCACGTGATCAGTGCATGATCAGTCACGTGATCAGTGCATGATCAGCCACGTGATCAGTGCATGATCAGCCACGTGATCAGTGCATGATCAGTTACGTGATCAGTGCATGATCAGCCACGTGATCAGTGCATGATCAGTCACGTGATCAGTGCATGATCAGCCACGTGATCAGTGCATGATAGCCAGTGATCAGTGCATGATCAGTCACGTGATCAGTGTATGATCAGCCACGTGAACAGTGCATGATCAGTCACGTGATCAGGGCCTGCTGAGCTGCGTGATTACTGTCTGCTCATCTGCTTGACAATTGCCAGCTGAGCTGCATGATTCCTGCCTGTCATCTGCTTGACAATTGCCAGCTGTGCTGTGTAATTCCTGCCTGCTCAGCTGCTTGATTATTGCCAGCTGAGCAGCATGATTCCTCACAGCTGAGTTCCATGATTATTGCCTGCTGACTGTTTGATTCGTGCCTACTCAGCTCTTTGTTTATTGCCTCCAGAGGCACATGATCAGTGTATGATAGCAAACATGATCAGCGCATGATCAGTCACATGATCAGCGCCATTAAGTCACGTGATCACTACATGATAGTCATGTGATCAGTCCATGCTCAGTCACGGTATCAGTGCATGATCAGCCACGTGATCAGTGCATGATAGCCACGTGATCAGTGCATGATAGCCACGTGATCAGTGCATGATCAGCCACGTGATCAGTGCATGATAGCTATGTGATCAGTGCATGATCAGTCACGTGATCAGTGCATGATCAGGCACGTGATCAGTGCATGATCAGCCACGTGACAGTGCATGATAGCCACGTGATCAGTGCATGATCAGTCACGTGATCAGTGCATGATCAGTCACGTGACCAGTACATGGTAGCTTCATGATCATTGCATGATCAGCCACGTGATCAGTGCATGATAGCCACGTGATCAGTGCATGATCAGTCACGTGATCAGTGCATGATCAGTCACGTGATCAGTGCATGATAGCCACGTGATCAGTGCATGATCAGTCACGTGATCAGTGCATGATCAGCCACGTGATCAGTGCATGATAGCCACGTGATCAGTGCATGATCAGTCACGTGATCAGTGCATGATCAGCCACGTGATCAGTGCATGATCAGCCACGTGATCAGTGCATGATCAGTCACGTGATCAGTGCATGATCATCCACGTGATCAGTGCATGATCAGTCACGTGATCAGTGCATGATCAGACGTGATCAGTGCATGATCAGTCACGTGATCAGTGCATGATAGCCACGTGATCAGTGCATGATCAGTCACGTGATCAGTGCATGATCAGCCACGTGATCAGTGCATGATAGCCACGTGATCAGTGCATGATCAGTCACGTGATCAGTGCATGATCAGCCACGTGATCAGTGCATGATCAGCCACGTGATCAGTGCATGATCAGTCACGTGATCAGTGCATGATCATCCACGTGATCAGTGCATGATCAGTCACGTGATCAGTGCATGATCAGACGTGATCAGTGCATGATCAGTCACGTGATCAGTGCATGATAGCCACGTGATCAGTGCATGATCAGTCACGTGATCAGTGCATGATCAGTCACGTGACAGTGCATGGTAGCTACGTGATCAGTGCATGATCAGCCACGTGATCAGTGCATGATAGCCACGTGATCAGTGCATGATCAGCCACGTGATCAGTGCATGATCAGTCACGTGATCAGTGCATGATCAGCCACGTGATCAGTGCATGATCAATTGCGTGATCAGTGCATGATCAGTCACGTGACCAGTGCATGGTAGCTGCGTGATCAGTGCATGATCAGCCACGTGATCAGTGCATGATAGCCACGTGATCAGTGCATGATCAGTCACGTGATCAGTGCATGATCAGTCACGTGATCAGTGCATGTCAGTCATGTATCAGTGCATGATAGCGCCGTGATCAGTGCATGATCAGTCCCGTGATCAGTGCATGATCAGCCACGTGATCAGTGCATGATAGCCACGTGATCAGTGCATGATCAGTCACATGATCAGTGCATGATCAGTCACGTGATCAGTGTATGATCAGCCACGTGAACAGTGCATGCTCAGTCACGTGATCAGGGCCTGCTGAGCTGCGTGATTACTGTCTGCTCATCTGCTTGACAATTGCCAGCTGAGCTGCACGATTCCTGCCTGTCATCTGCTTGACAATTGCCAGCTGTGCTGCGTAATTCCTGCCTGCTCAGCTACTTGATTATTGCCAGCTGAGCAGCATGATTTCTCAGAGCTGAGTTCCATGATTTTGCCTGCTGACTGATTCCTGCCTACTCAGCTCTTTGTTCATTGCCTCCAGAGGCACATGATCAGTGTATGACACCAAACATGATCAGCGCATGATCAGTCACATGATCAGTGCATGATAAGCCACGTGATCAGTGCATGATCAATCATGTGATCAGTGCATGATCAGTCACGTGATCAGTGCATGATAGCACGTGATCAGTGCATGATCAGCCACGTGATCAGTGCATGATAGCCACGTGATCAGTGCATGATCAGTCACGTGATCAGTGCATGATCAGTCACGTGATCAGTGCATGATCAGTCACGTGATCAGTGCATGATCAGCCACGTGATCAGTGCATGATCAGTCACGTGACCAGTGCATGGTAGCTACGTGATCATTGCATGATCAGCCACGTGATCAGTGCATGATAGCCACGTGATCAGTGCATGATCAGTCACGTGATAGTGTGTGATCAGCCACGTGATCAGTGCATGGTATCAGTGCATGATAGCCACGTGATCAGTGCATGATCAGTCACGTGATCAGTGCATGATCAGTCACGTGATCAGTGCATGATCAGCCACGTGATCAGTGCATGATAGCCACGTGATCAGTGCATGATCAGTCACATGATCAGTGCATGATCAGCCACGTGATCAGTGCATGCTATCAGTGCATGATAGCCACGTGATCAGTGCATGATCAGCCACGTGATCAGTGCATGATCAGTCACGTGATCAGTGCATGATCAGCCACGTGATCAGTGCATGATCAGTCACGTGATCAGTGCATGATAGCTACGTGATCAGTGCATGATCAGCCACGTGATCAGTGCATGATAGCCACGTGATCAGTGCATGATCAGTCACGTGATCAGTGTGATCAGCCACGTGATCAGTGCATGATATCAGTGCATGATCAGCCACGTGATCAGTGCATGATCAGTCACGTGATCAGTGCATGATAGCCACGTGATCAGTGCATGATAGCCACGTGATCAGTGCATGATCAGTCACGTGATACATGTGTGATCAGCCACGTGATCAGTGCATGATATCCACGTGATCAGTGCATGATAGCCACGTGATCAGTGCATGATTAGTCACGTGATCAGTGCATGATCAGTCACGTGATACGTGTGTGATCAGCCACGTGATCAGTGCATGATGAGCCACGTGATCAGTGCAGGATCAATTACGTGATCAGTGCATGATCAGTCACGTGACCAGTACATGGTTGCTACGTGATCGTTGCATGATCAGCCACGTGAGCAGAGCATGATAGCCACGTGATCAGTGCATGATCAGTCACGTGATCAGTACATGATCAGTCACGTGAACAGTGCATGATCATTTACGTGATCTGTGCATGATCAGTCACGTGACCAGTATATGGTTGCTACGTGATCATTCCATGACGAGCCACGTGAGCAGTGCATGATAGCCACGTGATGTGTGCATGATGAGTTACGTGAGCAGAGTATGATCAGCCACGTGATCAGTGCATGAGTGCCACGTGATCAGTGCATGATATGTCACGTGACAGGTGTGTGATCAGCCACGTGAACAGTGCATGTTCAGCCACGTGATCAGTGCATGATAGCCACGTGATCAGTGCATGATCAGTTACGTGAGCAGTGTATGATCAGCCACGTGATCAGTGCATGGTCAGACACGTGAACAGTGTATGATCAGCCACGTGATCAGTGCATGATATCCAAGTGATCAGTGCATGATCAATCACGTGATCAGTGTATGATCAGCCACGTGAACAGTGCATGCTCAGTCACGTGATCAGGGCCTGCTGAGCTGCGTGATTACTGTCTGCTCATCTGCTTGACAATTGCCAGCTGAGCTGCACGATTCCTGCCTGTCATCTGCTTGACAATTGCCAGCTGTGCTGCGTAATTCCTGCCTGCTCAGCTGCTTGATTATTGCCAGCTGAGCAGCATGATTCCTCACAGCTGAGTTCCATGATTATTGCCTGCTGACTGTTTGATTCGTGCCTACTCAGCTCTTTGTTTATTGCCTCCAGAGGCACATGATCAGTGTATGATAGCAAACATGATCAGCGCATGATCAGTCACATGATCAGCGCCATTAAGTCACGTGATCACTACATGATAGTCATGTGATCAGTCCATGCTCAGTCACGGTATCAGTGCATGATCAGCCACGTGATCAGTGCATGATCTGTCACATGATTAGTGTATGATCATCCACGTGATCAGTGCATGGGCAGTCATGTGATCAGTGCATGATATAGACGTGATCAGTGCATGATCAGTCTCGTGATCAGTGCATGATAGCCACGTGATCAGTGCATGATCAGTCACCTGATGGGTGTATGATCATTCACGTGACCTGTACATGGTAGCTACATGATCATTGCATGATCAGCCACGTGAGTAGTGCATGATAGCCACGTGATCACTGCATGATCAGTCACGTGATCAGTGCATGATCAGTCATGTGACCAGTACATGGTAGCTGCGTGATCATGCATGATCAGCCACGTGAGCAGTGCATGATAGCCACGTGATCAGTGCATGATCAGTCACGTGATCAGTGCATGATCAGTCACGTGATCAGTGCATGATCAGTCACGTGATCAGTGCATGATCAGCCACGTGATCAGTGCATGATCAGTCACGTGATCAGTGCATGATAGCTACGTGATCAGTGCATGATCAGCCACGTGATCAGTGCATGATAGCCACGTGATCAGTGCATGATCAGCCACGTGATCAGTGCATGATCAGTCACGTGATCAGTGCATGATCAGCCACGTGATCAGTGCATGATCAGTCACGTGATCAGTGCATGATAGCTACGTGATCATGCATGATCAGCCACGTGATCAGTGCATGATAGCCACGTGATCAGTGCATGATCATTCACGTGATCGTGTGTGATCAGCCACGTGATCAGTGCATGATATCAGTGCATGATAGCCACGTGATCAGTGCATGATCAGTCACGTGATCAGTGCATGATCAGCCACGTGATCAGTGCATGATCAGCCACGTGATCAGTGCATGATCAGTCCCGTGATCAGTGCATGATCAGCCACGTGATCAGTGCATGATCAGTCACGTGATCAGTGCATGATAGCCACGTGATCAGTGCATGATCAGCCACGTGATCAGTGCATGATAGCCACGTGATCAGTGCATGATCAGTCACGTGATATGTGTGATCAGCCACGTGATCAGTGCATGATATCAGTGCATGATCAGCCACGTGATCAGTGCATGATCAATTACGTGATCAGTGCATGATCAGTCACGTGACCAGTACATGGTTGCTACGTGATCATTGCATGATCAGCCACGTGAGCAGTGCATGATAGCCACGTGATCAGTGCATGATCAGTCACGTGATCAGTACATGATCAGTCACGTGAACAGTGCATGATCATTGACGTGATCTGTGCATGATCAGTCACGTGACCAGTATATGGTAGCTACGTGATCATTCCATGATCAGCCACGTGAGCAGTGCATGATAGCCACGTGATGTGTGCATGATCAGTTACGTGAGCAGAGTATGATCAGCCACGTGATCAGTGCATGAGTGCCACGTGATCAGTGCATGATATGTCACGTGACAGGTGTGTGATCAGCCACGTGAACAGTGCATGTTCAGCCACGTGATCAGTGCATGATAGCCACGTGATCAGTGCATGATCAGTTACGTGAGCAGTGTATGATCAGCCACGTGATCAGTGCATGGTCAGACACGTGAACAGTGTATGATCAGCCACGTGATCAGTGCATGATATCCAAGTGATCAGTGCATGATCATCACGTGATCAGTGTATGATCAGCCACGTGAACAGTGCATGCTCAGTCACGTGATCAGGGCCTGCTGAGCTGCGTGATTACTGTCTGCTCATCTGCTTGACAATTGCCAGCTGAGCTGCACGATTCCTGCCTGTCATCTGCTTGACAATTGCCAGCTGTGCTGCGTAATTCCTGCCTGCTCAGCTGCTTGATTATTGCCAGCTGAGCAGCATGATTCCTCACAGCTGAGTTCCATGATTATTGCCTGCTGACTGTTTGATTCGTGCCTACTCAGCTCTTTGTTTATTGCCTCCAGAGGCACATGATCAGTGTATGATAGCAAACATGATCAGCGCATGATCAGTCACATGATCAGCGCCATTAAGTCACGTGATCACTACATGATAGTCATGTGATCAGTCCATGCTCAGTCACGGTATCAGTGCATGATCAGCCACGTGATCAGTGCATGATAGCCACGTGATCAGTGCATGATAGCCAGTGATCAGTGCATGATCAGTCACGTGATCAGTGCATGATCAGCCACGTGATCAGTGCATGATAGCCACGTGATCAGTGCATGATCAGTCACGTGATCAGTGCATGATCAGTCACGTGATCAGTGCATGATCAGCCACGTGATCAGTGCATGATCAGCCACGTGATCAGTGCATGATCAGTCACGTGATCAGTGCATGATCAGTCACGTGATCAGTGCATGATCAGTCACGTGATCAGTGCATGATCAGCCACGTGATCAGTGCATGATAGCCACGTGATCAGTGCATGATCAGTCACGTGATCAGTGCATGATCAGTCACGTGATCAGTGCATGATCAGCCACGTGATCAGTGCATGATCAGCCACGTGATCAGTGCATGATCAGTCACGTGATCAGTGCATGATCAGCCACGTGATCAGTGCATGATCAGTCACGTGATCAGTGCATGATCAGTCACGTGATCAGTGCATGATCATCCACGTGATCAGTGCATGATCAGTCATGTGATCAGTGCATGATAGCCCGTGATCAGTGCATGATCAGTCCCGTGATCAGTGCATGATCAGCCACGTGATCAGTGCATGATAGCCACGTGATCAGTGCATGATCAGTCACGTGATCAGTGCATGATCAGCCACGTGATCAGTGCATGATCAGCCACGTGATCAGTGCATGATATTACGTGATCAGTGCATGATCAATCACGTGATCAGTGCATGATAGCCACGTGATCAGTGCATGATCATCACGTGATCAGTGTGTGATCAGCCACGTGATCAGTGCATGCTCAGTCACGTGATCAGGCCTGCTGAGCTGCGTGATTACTGTCTGCTCATCTGCTTGACAATTGCCAGCTGAGCTGCATGATTCCTGCCTGTCATCTCCTTGACAATTGTCACCTGTGCTGCGTAATTCCTGCCTGCTCAGCTACTTGATTATTGCCAGCTGAGCAGCATGATTTCTCAGAGGTGAGTTCCATGATTATAGCCTGCTGACTGTTTCCTGCCTACTCAGCTCTATGTTCATTGCCTCCAGAGGCACATGATCAGTGTGTGATCCAAACATGATCAGCACATGATCAGTCACATGATCAGTGCATGATAAGCCACGTGATCAGTGCATGATCAATTACGTGATCAGTGCATGATCAGTCACGTGATCAGTGCATGATAGCTGCGTGATCAGTGCATGATCAGCCACGTGATCAGTGCATGATAGCCACGTGATCAGTGCATGATCAGTCACGTGATCAGTGCATGATCAGTCACGTGATCAGTGCATGACAGTCACGTGATCAGTGCATGATCAGTCACGTGATCAGTGCATGATCAGTCACGTGAACAGTGCATGATCATTTACGTGATCAGTGCATGATCAGTCACGTGACCAGTATATGGTAGCTACGTGATCATTCCATGATCAGCCACGTGAGCAGTGCATGATAGCCACGTGATGTGTGCATGATCAGTTACGTGAGCAGAGTATGATCAGCCACGTGATCAGTGCATGAGTGCCACGTGATCAGTGCATGATATGTCACGTGACAGGTGTGTGATCAGCCACGTGAACAGTGCATGTTCAGCCACGTGATCAGTGCATGATAGCCACGTGATCAGTGCATGATCAGTTACGTGAGCAGTGTATGATCAGCCACGTGATCAGTGCATGGTCAGACACGTGAACAGTGTATGATCAGCCACGTGATCAGTGCATGATATCCAAGTGATCAGTGCATGATCAATCACGTGATCAGTGTATGATCAGCCACGTGAACAGTGCATGCTCAGTCACGTGATCAGGGCCTGCTGAGCTGCGTGATTACTGTCTGCTCATCTGCTTGACAATTGCCAGCTGAGCTGCACGATTCCTGCCTGTCATCTGCTTGACAATTGCCAGCTGTGCTGCGTAATTCCTGCCTGCTCAGCTGCTTGATTATTGCCAGCTGAGCAGCATGATTCCTCACACCTGAGTTCCATGATTATTGCCTGCTGACTGTTTGATTCGTGCCTACTCAGCTCTTTGTTTATTGCCTCCAGAGGCACATGATCAGTGTATGATAGCAAACATGATCAGCGCATGATCAGTCACATGATCAGCGCCATTAAGTCACGTGATCACTACATGATAGTCATGTGATCAGTCCATGCTCAGTCACGTATCAGTGCATGATCAGCCACGTGATCAGTGCATGATCTGTCACATGATTAGTGTATGATCATCCACGTGATCAGTGCATGGGCAGTCATGTGATCAGTGCATGATATAGACGTGATCAGTGCATGATCAGTCTCGTGATCAGTGCATGATAGCCACGTGATCAGTGCATGATCAGTCACCTGATGGGTGTATGATCATTCACGTGACCTGTACATGGTAGCTACATGATCATTGCATGATCAGCCACGTGAGTAGTGCATGATAGCCACGTGATCAGTGCATGATCAGTCACGTGATCAGTGCATGATCAGCCACGTGATCAGTGCATGATCAGTCACGTGATCAGTGCATGATCAGCCACGTGATCAGTGCATGATAGCCAGTGATCAGTGCATGATCAGTCACGTGATCAGTGTATGATCAGCCACGTGAACAGTGCATGCTCAGTCACGTGATCAGGGCCTGCTGAGCTGCGTGATTCCTGTCTGCTCATCTGCTTGACAATTGCCAGCTGAGCTGCATGATTCCTGCCTGTCATCTGCTTGACAATTGCCAGCTGTGCTGTGTAATTCCTGCCTGCTCAGCTGCTTGATTATTGCCAGCTGAGCAGCATGATTCCTCACAGCTGAGTTCCATGATTATTGCCTGCTGACTGTTTGATTCGTGCCTACTCAGCTCTTTGTTTATTGCCTCCAGAGGCACATGATCAGTGTATGATAGCAAACATGATCAGCGCATAATCAGTCACATGATCAGTGCCATTAAGTCACGTGATCACTACATGATAGTCATGTGATCAGTCCATGCTCAGTCACGGTATCAGTGCATGATCAGCCACGTGATCAGTGCATGATAGCCACGTGATCAGTGCATGATCAGCCACGTGATCAGTGCATGATCAGCCACGTGATCAGTGCATGATAGCTACGTGATCAGTGCATGATCAGTCACGTGATCAGTGCATGATCAGGCACGTGATCAGTGCATGATCAGCCACGTGATCAGTGCATGATAGCCACGTGATCAGTGCATGATCAGTCACGTGATCAGTGCATGATCAGTCACGTGACAGTACATGGTAGCTTCATGATCATTGCATGATCAGCCACGTGATCAGTGCATGATAGCCACGTGATCAGTGCATGATCAGTCACGTGATCAGTGCATGATCAGTCACGTGATCAGTGCATGATAGCCACGTGATCAGTGCATGATCAGTCACGTGATCAGTGCATGATCAGCCACGTGATCAGTGCATGATAGCCACGTGATCAGTGCATGATCAGTCACGTGATCAGTGCATGATCAGCCACGTGATCAGTGCATGATCAGCCACGTGATCAGTGCATGATCAGTCACGTGATCAGTGCATGATCATCCACGTGATCAGTGCATGATCAGTCATGTGATCAGTGCATGATCAGACGTGATCAGTGCATGATCAGTCACGTGATCAGTGCATGATAGCCACGTGATCAGTGCATGATCAGACACGTGATCAGTGCATGATCAGCCACGTGATCAGTGCATGATATCCACGTGATCAGTGCATGATCAGTCACGTGATCAGTGCATGATCAGCCACGTGATCAGTGCATGATCAGCCACGTGATCAGTGCATGATCAGTCACATGATCAGTGCATGATCATCCACGTGATCAGTGCATGATCAGTCATGTGATCAGTGCATGATCAGACGTGATCAGTGCATGATCAGTCACGTGATCAGTGCATGATAGCCACGTGATCAGTGCATGATCAGTCACGTGATCAGTGCATGATCATTCACGTGACCAGTACATGGTAGCTACGTGATCAGTGCATGATCAGCCACGTGATCAGTGCATGATAGCCACGTGATCAGTGCATGATCAGCCACGTGATCAGTGCATGATCAGTCACGTGATCAGTGCATGATCAGCCACGTGATCAGTGCATGATCAATTGCGTGATCAGTGCATGATCAGTCACGTGATCAGTGCATGGTAGCTGCGTGATCAGTGCATGATCAGCCACGTGATCAGTGCATGATAGCCACGTGATCAGTGCATGATCAGTCACGTGATCAGTGCATGATCAGTCACGTGATCAGTGCATGATCAGCCACGTGATCAGTGCATGATCAGTACGTGATCAGTGCATGATCAGTCACGTGATCAGTGCATGGTAGCTACGTGATCAGTGCATGATCAGCCACGTGATCAGTGCATGATAGCCACGTGATCAGTGCATGATCAGTCACGTGATCAGTGCATGATCAGTCACGTGATCAGTGCATGATCAGCCACGTGATCAGTGCATGATAGCCACGTGATCAGTGCATGATCAGTCACGTGATCAGTGTGTGATCAGCCACGTGATCAGTGCATGATCAGTCACGTGATCAGTGCATGATCAATTACGTGATCAGTGCATGATCAGTCACGTGACCAGTACATGGTAGCTACGTGATCATTGCATGATCAGCCACGTGATCAGTGCATGATAGCCACGTGATCAGTGCATGATCAGTTACGTGATCAGTGTATGATCAGCCACGTGATCAGTGCATGAGTGCCACGTGATCAGTGCATGATCAGTCACGTGACAGTGTGTGATCAGCCACGTGATCAGTGCATGATCAGCCACGTGATCAGTGCATGATAGCCACGTGATCAGTGCATGATCAGTTACGTGATCAGTGCATGATCAGCCACGTGATCAGTGCATGATCAGACACGTGATCAGTGCATGATCAGCCACGTGATCAGTGCATGATATCCACGTGATCAGTGCATGATCAGTCACGTGATCAGTGCATGATCAGTCACGTGATCAGTGCATGATCAGCCACGTGATCAGTGCATGATCAGTCACGTGATCAGTGCATGATAGCCACGTGATCAGTGCATGATCAGCCACGTGATCAGTGCATGATAGCCACGTGATCAGTGCATGATCAGCCACTGATCAGTGCATGATAGCCACGTGATCAGTGCATGATCAGTCACGTGATCAGTGCATGATCAGTCACGTGATCAGTGCATGATCAGCCACGTGATCAGTGCATGATCAGCCACGTGATCAGTGCATGATCAATTACGTGATCAGTGCATGATCAGTCACGTGATCAGTGCATGATAGCTCACGTGATCAGTGCATGATCAGCCACGTGATCAGTGCATGATAGCCACGTGATCAGTGCATGATCAGTCACGTGATCAGTGCATGATCAGTCACGTGATCAGTGCATGATCAGTCACGTGATCAGTGCATGATCAACGTGATCAGTGCATGATCAGTCACGTGATCAGTGCATGATCAGCACGTGATCAGTGCATGATCAGCCACGTGATCAGTGCATGATCAGCCACGTGATCAGTGCATGATCAGCCACGTGATCAGTGCATGATCAGCCACGTGATCAGTGCATGATAGCCACGTGATCAGTGCATGATCAGTCACGTGATCAGTGCATGATCAGTCACGTGATCAGTGCATGATCAGCCACGTGATCAGTGCATGATCAGCCACGTGATCAGTGCATGATCATTACGTGATCAGTGCATGATCAGTCACGTGATCAGTGCATGGTAGCTACGTGATCATTGCATGATCAGCCACGTGATCAGTGCATGATAGCCACGTGATCAGTGCATGATCAGCCACGTGATCAGTGCATGATCAGTCACGTGATCAGTGCATGATCAGTCACGTGATCAGTGCATGATCAGCCACGTGATCAGTGCATGTCAGTCATGTGTCAGTGCATGATAGCACGTGATCAGTGCATGATCAGTCCCGTGATCAGTGCATGATCAGCCACGTGATCAGTGCATGATCAGCCACGTGAACAGTGCATGCTCAGTCACGTGATCAGGGCCTGCTGAGCTGCGTGATTACTGTCTGCTCATCTGCTTGACAATTGCCAGCTGAGCTGCATGATTCCTGCCTGTCATCTGCTTGACAATTGCCAGCTGTGCTGCGTAATTCCTGCCTGCTCAGCTGCTTGATTATTGCCAGCTGAGCAGCATGATTCCTCACAGCTGAGTTCCATGATTATTGCCTGCTGACTGTTTGATTCGTGCCTACTCAGCTCTTTGTTTATTGCCTCCAGAGGCACATGATCAGTGTATGATAGCAAACATGATCAGCGCATGATCAGTCACATGATCAGTGCCATTAAGTCACGTGATCACTACATGATAGTCATGTGATCAGTCCATGCTCAGTCACGGTATCAGTGCATGATCAGCCACGTGATCAGTGCATGATAGCCACGTGATCAGTGCATGATAGCCAGTGATCAGTGCATGATCAGTCACGTGATCAGTGCATGATCAGCCACGTGATCAGTGCATGATAGCCACGTGATCAGTGCATGATCAGTCACGTGATCAGTGCATGATCAGTCACGTGATCAGTGCATGATCAGCCACGTGATAGTGCATGATCAGCCACGTGATCAGTGCATGATCAGTCACGTGATCAGTGCATGATCAGTCACGTGATCAGTGCATGATCAGTCACGTGATCAGTGCATGATCAGCCACGTGATCAGTGCATGATAGCCACGTGATCAGTGCATGATCAGTCACGTGATCAGTGCATGATCAGTCACGTGATCAGTGCATGATCAGCCACGTGATCAGTGCATGATCAGCCACGTGATCAGTGCATGATCAGTTACGTGATCAGTGCATGATCAGCCACGTGATCAGTGCATGATCAGTCACGTGATCAGTGCATGATCAGCCACGTGATCAGTGCATGATAGCCAGTGATCAGTGCATGATCAGTCACGTGATCAGTGTATGATCAGCCACGTGAACAGTGCATGCTCAGTCACGTGATCAGGGCCTGCTGAGCTGCGTGATTACTGTCTGCTCATCTGCTTGACAATTGCCAGCTGAGCTGCATGATTCCTGCCTGTCATCTGCTTGACAATTGCCAGCTGTGCTGCGTAATTCCTGCCTGCTCAGCTGCTTGATTATTGCCAGCTGAGCAGCATGATTCCTCACAGCTGAGTTCCATGATTATTGCCTGCTGACTGTTTGATTCGTGCCTACTCAGCTCTTTGTTTATTGCCTCCAGAGGCACATGATCAGTGTATGATAGCAAACATGATCAGCGCATGATCAGTCACATGATCAGCGCCATTAAGTCACGTGATCACTACATGATAGTCATGTGATCAGTCCATGCTCAGTCACGGTATCAGTGCATGATCAGCCACGTGATCAGTGCATGATAGCCACGTGATCAGTGCATGATAGCCACGTGATCAGTGCATGATCAGCCACGTGATCAGTGCATGATAGCTACGTGATCAGTGCATGATCAGTCACGTGATCAGTGCATGATCAGGCACGTGATCAGTGCATGATCAGCCACGTGATCAGTGCATGATAGCCACGTGATCAGTGCATGATCAGTCACGTGATCAGTGCATGATCAGTCACGTGACCGTACATGGTAGCTACATGATCATTGCATGATCAGCCACGTGATCAGTGC
This sequence comes from Bos javanicus, assembly GCF_032452875.1. NCBI lineage: Eukaryota > Metazoa > Chordata > Mammalia > Artiodactyla > Bovidae > Bos > Bos javanicus. The sequence continues at coordinate 1,091,582 of NW_026893606.1, read as the reverse complement.
ATGATAGCCACGTGATCAGTGCATGATCAGTCACGTGATCAGTGCATGATCAGTCACGTGATCAGTGCATGATAGCCACGTGATCAGTGCATGATCAGTCACGTGATCAGTGCATGATAGCCACGTGATCATGCATGATCAGCCACGTGATCAGTGCATGATAGCCACGTGATCAGTGCATGATCAGCCACGTGATCAGTGCATGATCAGTCACGTGATCAGTGCATGATCAGCCACGTGATCAGTGCATGATCAGTCACGTGATCAGTGCATGATAGCTACGTGATCAGTGCATGATCAGCCACGTGATCAGTGCATGATAGCCACGTGATCAGTGCATGATCAGTCACGTGATCAGTGTGATCAGCCACGTGATCAGTGCATGATATCAGTGCATGATAGCCACGTGATCAGTGCATGATCAGTCACGTGATCAGTGCATGATCAGCCACGTGATCAGTGCATGATCAGCCACGTGATCAGTGCATGATCAGTCACGTGATCAGTGCATGATCAGCCACGTGATCAGTGCATGATAGCCACGTGATCAGTGCATGATCAGTCACGTGATCAGTGCATGATCAGCCACGTGATCAGTGCATGATCAGCCACGTGATCAGTGCATGATCAGTCACGTGATCAGTGCATGATCAGCCACGTGATCAGTGCATGATCAGTCACGTGATCAGTGCATGATCAGACGTGATCAGTGCATGATCAGTCACGTGATCAGTGCATGATAGCCACGTGATCAGTGCATGATCAGACACGTGATCAGTGCATGATCAGCCACGTGATCAGTGCATGATAGCCACGTGATCAGTGCATGATCAGTCACGTGATCAGTGCATGATCAGCCACGTGATCAGTGCATGATCAGCCACGTGATCAGTGCATGATCAGTCACGTGATCAGTGCATGATCATCCACGTGATCAGTGCATGATCAGTCACGTGATCAGTGCATGATCAGACGTGATCAGTGCATGATCAGTCACGTGATCAGTGCATGATAGCCACGTGATCAGTGCATGATCAGTCACGTGATCAGTGCATGATCAGTCACGTGATCAGTGCATGGTAGCTACGTGATCAGTGCATGATCAGCCACGTGATCAGTGCATGATAGCCACGTGATCAGTGCATGATCAGCCACGTGATCAGTGCATGATCAGTCACGTGATCAGTGCATGATCAGCCACGTGATCAGTGCATGATCAGTTGCGTGATCAGTGCATGATCAGTCACGTGATCAGTGCATGATAGCTACGTGATCAGTGCATGATCAGCCACGTGATCAGTGCATGATAGCCACGTGATCAGTGCATGATCAGTCACGTGATCAGTGCATGATCAGTCACGTGATCAGTGCATGTCAGTCATGTATCAGTGCATGATAGCGCCATGATCAGTGCATGATCAGTCCCGTGATCAGTGCATGATCAGCCACGTGATCAGTGCATGATAGCCACGTGATCAGTGCATGATCAGTCACGTGATCAGTGCATGATCAGTCACGTGATCAGTGTGTGATCAGCCACGTGAACAGTGCATGCTCAGTCACGTGATCAGGGCCTGCTGAGCTGCGTGATTACTGTCTGCTCATCTGCTTGACAATTGCCAGCTGAGCTGCACGATTCCTGCCTGTCATCTGCTTGACAATTGCCACCTGTGCTGCGTAATTCCTGCCTGCTCATCTACTTGATTATTGCCAGCTGAGCAGCATGATTTCTCAGAGCTGAGTTCCATGATTTTAGCCTGCTGACTGATTCCTGCCTACTCAGCTCTTTGTTCATTGCCTCCAGAGGCACATGATCAGTGTATGACACCAAACATGATCAGCACATGATCAGTCACATGATCAGTGCATGATAAGCCACGTGATCAGTGCATGATCAGTCATGTGATCAGTGCATGATCAGTCACGTGATCAGTGCATGGTAGCTGCGTGATCAGTGCATGATCAGCCACGTGATCAGTGCATGATAGCCACGTGATCAGTGCATGATCAGTCACGTGATCAGTGCATGATCAGTCACGTGATCAGTGCATGATCAGTCACGTGATCAGTGCATGATCAGCCACGTGATCAGTGCATGATCAGTCACGTGACCAGTGCATGGTAGCTACGTGATCATTGCATGATCAGCCACGTGATCAGTGCATGATAGCCACGTGATCAGTGCATGATCAGTCACGTGATAGTGCATGATCAGCCACGTGATCAGTGCATGGTATCAGTGCATGATAGCCACGTGATCAGTGCATGATCAGTCACGTGATCAGTGCATGATCAGTCACGTGATCAGTGCATGATCAGCCACGTGATCAGTGCATGATAGCCACGTGATCAGTGCATGATCAGTCACGTGATCAGTGCATGATCAGCCACGTGATCAGTGCATGTATCAGTGCATGATAGCCACGTGATCAGTGCATGATCAGCCACGTGATCAGTGCATGATCAGTCACGTGATCAGTGCATGATCAGCCACGTGATCAGTGCATGATCAGTCACGTGATCAGTGCATGATAGCTACGTGATCAGTGCATGATCAGCCACGTGATCAGTGCATGATAGCCACGTGATCAGTGCATGATCAGTCACGTGATCAGTGCATGATCAGCCACGTGATCAGTGCATGATATCAGTGCATGATCAGCCACGTGATCAGTGCATGATCAGTCACGTGATCAGTGCATGATAGCCACGTGATCAGTGCATGATAGCCACGTGATCAGTGCATGATCAGTCACGTGATACATGTGTGATCAGCCACGTGATCAGTGCATGATATCCACGTGATCAGTGCATGATAGCCACGTGATCAGTGCATGATTAGTCACGTGATCAGTGCATGATCAGTCACGTGATACGTGTGTGATCAGCCACGTGATCAGTGCATGATGAGCCACGTGATCAGTGCAGGATCAATTACGTGATCAGTGCATGATCAGTCACGTGACCAGTACATGGTTGCTACGTGATCGTTGCATGATCAGCCACGTGAGCAGAGCATGATAGCCACGTGATCAGTGCATGATCAGTCACGTGATCAGTACATGATCAGTCACGTGAACAGTGCATGATCATTTACGTGATCTGTGCATGATCAGTCACGTGACCAGTATATGGTAGCTTCGTGATCATTCCATGACGAGCCACGTGAGCAGTGCATGATAGCCACGTGATGTGTGCATGATGAGTTACGTGAGCAGAGTATGATCAGCCACGTGATCAGTGCATGAGTGCCACGTGATCAGTGCATGATATGTCACGTGACAGGTGTGTGATCAGCCACGTGAACAGTGCATGTTCAGCCACGTGATCAGTGCATGATAGCCACGTGATCAGTGCATGATCAGTTACGTGAGCAGTGTATGATCAGCCACGTGATCAGTGCATGGTCAGACACGTGAACAGTGTATGATCAGCCACGTGATCAGTGCATGATATCCAAGTGATCAGTGCATGATCAATCACGTGATCAGTGTATGATCAGCCACGTGAACAGTGCATGCTCAGTCACGTGATCAGGGCCTGCTGAGCTGCGTGATTACTGTCTGCTCATCTGCTTGACAATTGCCAGCTGAGCTGCACGATTCCTGCCTGTCATCTGCTTGACAATTGCCAGCTGTGCTGCGTAATTCCTGCCTGCTCAGCTGCTTGATTATTGCCAGCTGAGCAGCATGATTCCTCACAGCTGAGTTCCATGATTATTGCCTGCTGACTGTTTGATTCGTGCCTACTCAGCTCTTTGTTTATTGCCTCCAGAGGCACATGATCAGTGTATGATAGCAAACATGATCAGCGCATGATCAGTCACATGATCAGCGCCATTAAGTCACGTGATCACTACATGATAGTCATGTGATCAGTCCATGCTCAGTCACGGTATCAGTGCATGATCAGCCACGTGATCAGTGCATGATCTGTCACATGATTAGTGTATGATCATCCACGTGATCAGTGCATGGGCAGTCATGTGATCAGTGCATGATATAGACGTGATCAGTGCATGATCAGTCTCGTGATCAGTGCATGATAGCCACGTGATCAGTGCATGATCAGTCACCTGATGGGTGTATGATCATTCACGTGACCTGTACATGGTAGCTACATGATCATTGCATGATCAGCCACGTGAGTAGTGCATGATAGCCACGTGATCACTGCATGATCAGTCACGTGATCAGTGCATGATCAGTCATGTGACCAGTACATGGTAGCTGCGTGATCATGCATGATCAGCCACGTGAGCAGTGCATGATAGCCACGTGATCAGTGCATGATCAGTCACGTGATCAGTGCATGATCAGTCACGTGATCAGTGCATGATCAGTCACGTGATCAGTGCATGATCAGCCACGTGATCAGTGCATGATCAGTCACGTGATCAGTGCATGATAGCTACGTGATCAGTGCATGATCAGCCACGTGATCAGTGCATGATAGCCACGTGATCAGTGCATGATCAGCCACGTGATCAGTGCATGATCAGTCACGTGATCAGTGCATGATCAGCCACGTGATCAGTGCATGATCAGTCACGTGATCAGTGCATGATAGCTACGTGATCATGCATGATCAGCCACGTGATCAGTGCATGATAGCCACGTGATCAGTGCATGATCATTCACGTGATAGTGTGTGATCAGCCACGTGATCAGTGCATGATATCAGTGCATGATAGCCACGTGATCAGTGCATGATCAGTCACGTGATCAGTGCATGATCAGCCACGTGATCAGTGCATGATCAGCCACGTGATCAGTGCATGATCAGTCCGTGATCAGTGCATGATCAGCCACGTGATCAGTGCATGATCAGTCACGTGATCAGTGCATGATAGCCACGTGATCAGTGCATGATCAGCCACGTGATCAGTGCATGATAGCCACGTGATCAGTGCATGATCAGTCACGTGATAGTGTATGATCAGCCACGTGATCAGTGCATGATATCAGTGCATGATCAGCCACGTGATCAGTGCATGATCAATTACGTGATCAGTGCATGATCAGTCACGTGACCAGTACATGGTTGCTACGTGATCATTGCATGATCAGCCACGTGAGCAGTGCATGATAGCCACGTGATCAGTGCATGATCAGTCACGTGATCAGTGCATGATCAGTCACGTGAACAGTGCATGATCATTTACGTGATCTGTGCATGATCAGTCACGTGACCAGTATATGGTAGCTACGTGATCATTCCATGATCAGCCACGTGAGCAGTGCATGATAGCCACGTGATGTGTGCATGATCAGTTACGTGAGCAGAGTATGATCAGCCACGTGATCAGTGCATGAGTGCCACGTGATCAGTGCATGATATGTCACGTGACAGGTGTGTGATCAGCCACGTGAACAGTGCATGTTCAGCCACGTGATCAGTGCATGATAGCCACGTGATCAGTGCATGATCAGTTACGTGAGCAGTGTATGATCAGCCACGTGATCAGTGCATGGTCAGACACGTGAACAGTGTATGATCAGCCACGTGATCAGTGCATGATATCCAAGTGATCAGTGCATGATCATCACGTGATCAGTGTATGATCAGCCACGTGAACAGTGCATGCTCAGTCACGTGATCAGGGCCTGCTGAGCTGCGTGATTACTGTCTGCTCATCTGCTTGACAATTGCCAGCTGAGCTGCACGATTCCTGCCTGTCATCTGCTTGACAATTGCCAGCTGTGCTGCGTAATTCCTGCCTGCTCAGCTGCTTGATTATTGCCAGCTGAGCAGCATGATTCCTCACAGCTGAGTTCCATGATTATTGCCTGCTGACTGTTTGATTCGTGCCTACTCAGCTCTTTGTTTATTGCCTCCAGAGGCACATGATCAGTGTATGATAGCAAACATGATCAGCGCATGATCAGTCACATGATCAGCGCCATTAAGTCACGTGATCACTACATGATAGTCATGTGATCAGTCCATGCTCAGTCACGGTATCAGTGCATGATCAGCCACGTGATCAGTGCATGATAGCCACGTGATCAGTGCATGATAGCCAGTGATCAGTGCATGATCAGTCACGTGATCAGTGCATGATCAGCCACGTGATCAGTGCATGATAGCCACGTGATCAGTGCATGATCAGTCACGTGATCAGTGCATGATCAGTCACGTGATCAGTGCATGATCAGCCACGTGATCAGTGCATGATCAGCCACGTGATCAGTGCATGATCAGTCACGTGATCAGTGCATGATCAGTCACGTGATCAGTGCATGATCAGTCACGTGATCAGTGCATGATCAGCCACGTGATCAGTGCATGATAGCCACGTGATCAGTGCATGATCAGTCACGTGATCAGTGCATGATCAGTCACGTGATCAGTGCATGATCAGCCACGTGATCAGTGCATGATCAGCCACGTGATCAGTGCATGATCAATCACGTGATCAGTGCATGATCAGCCACGTGATCAGTGCATGATCAGTCACGTGATCAGTGCATGATCAGTCACGTGATCAGTGCATGATCAGCCACGTGATCAGTGCATGATCAGTCATGTGATCAGTGCATGATAGCCCGTGATCAGTGCATGATCAGTCCCGTGATCAGTGCATGATCAGCCACGTGATCAGTGCATGATAGCCACGTGATCAGTGCATGATCAGTCACGTGATCAGTGCATGATCAGCCACGTGATCAGTGCATGATCAGCCACGTGATCAGTGCATGACATCACGTGATCAGTGCATGATCAGTCACGTGATCAGTGCATGATAGCCACGTGATCAGTGCATGATCAGTCACGTGATCAGTGTGTGATCAGCCACGTGATCAGTGCATGCTCAGTCACGTGATCAGGCCTGCTGAGCTGCGTGATTACTGTCTGCTCATCTGCTTGACAATTGCCAGCTGAGCTGCATGATTCCTGCCTGTCATCTGCTTGACAATTGCCACCTGTGCTGCGTAATTCCTGCCTGCTCAGCTACTTGATTATTGCCAGCTGAGCAGCATGATTTCTCAGAGCTGAGTTCCATGATTATAGCCTGCTGACTGTTTCCTGCCTACTCAGCTCTATGTTCATTGCCTCCAGAGGCACATGATCAGTGTGTGATCCAAACATGATCAGCACATGATCAGTCACATGATCAGTGCATGATAAGCCACGTGATCAGTGCATGATCAGTCACGTGATCAGTGCATGATCAGTCACGTGATCAGTACATGGTAGCTGCGTGATCAGTGCATGATCAGCCACGTGATCAGTGCATGATAGCCACGTGATCAGTGCATGATCAGTCACGTGATCAGTGCATGATCAGTCACGTGATCAGTGCATGATCAGTCACGTGATCAGTGCATGATCAGTCACGTGATCAGTGCATGATCAGTCACGTGAACAGTGCATGATCATTTACGTGATCAGTGCATGATCAGTCACGTGACCAGTATATGGTAGCTACGTGATCATTCCATGATCAGCCACGTGAGCAGTGCATGATAGCCACGTGATGTGTGCATGATCAGTTACGTGAGCAGAGTATGATCAGCCACGTGATCAGTGCATGAGTGCCACGTGATCAGTGCATGATATGTCACGTGACAGGTGTGTGATCAGCCACGTGAACAGTGCATGTTCAGCCACGTGATCAGTGCATGATAGCCACGTGATCAGTGCATGATCAGTACGTGAGCAGTGTATGATCAGCCACGTGATCAGTGCATGGTCAGACACGTGAACAGTGTATGATCAGCCACGTGATCAGTGCATGATATCCAAGTGATCAGTGCATGATCAATCACGTGATCAGTGTATGATCAGCCACGTGAACAGTGCATGCTCAGTCACGTGATCAGGGCCTGCTGAGCTGCGTGATTACTGTCTGCTCATCTGCTTGACAATTGCCAGCTGAGCTGCACGATTCCTGCCTGTCATCTGCTTGACAATTGCCAGCTGTGCTGCGTAATTCCTGCCTGCTCAGCTGCTTGATTATTGCCAGCTGAGCAGCATGATTCCTCACACCTGAGTTCCATGATTATTGCCTGCTGACTGTTTGATTCGTGCCTACTCAGCTCTTTGTTTATTGCCTCCAGAGGCACATGATCAGTGTATGATAGCAAACATGATCAGCGCATGATCAGTCACATGATCAGCGCCATTAAGTCACGTGATCACTACATGATAGTCATGTGATCAGTCCATGCTCAGTCACGTATCAGTGCATGATCAGCCACGTGATCAGTGCATGATCTGTCACATGATTAGTGTATGATCATCCACGTGATCAGTGCATGGGCAGTCATGTGATCAGTGCATGATATAGACGTGATCAGTGCATGATCAGTCTCGTGATCAGTGCATGATAGCCACGTGATCAGTGCATGATCAGTCACCTGATGGGTGTATGATCATTCACGTGACCTGTACATGGTAGCTACATGATCATTGCATGATCAGCCACGTGAGTAGTGCATGATAGCCACGTGATCAGTGCATGATCAGTCACGTGATCAGTGCATGATCAGCCACGTGATCAGTGCATGATCAGTCACGTGATCAGTGCATGATCAGCCACGTGATCAGTGCATGATAGCCACGTGATCAGTGCATGATCAGTCACGTGATCAGTGTGTGATCAGCCACGTGATCAGTGCATGATCAGTCACGTGATCAGGGCCTGCTGAGCTGCGTGATTCCTGTCTGCTCATCTGCTTGACAATTGCCAGCTGAGCTGCATGATTCCTGCCTGTCATCTGCTTGACAATTGCCAGCTGTGCTGTGTAATTCCTGCCTGCTCAGCTGCTTGATTATTGCCAGCTGAGCAGCATGATTCCTCACAGCTGAGTTCCATGATTATTGCCTGCTGACTGTTTGATTCGTGCCTACTCAGCTCTTTGTTTATTGCCTCCAGAGGCACATGATCAGTGTATGATAGCAAACATGATCAGCGCATGATCAGTCACATGATCAGTGCCATTAAGTCACGTGATCAGTGCATGATAGTCATGTGATCAGTCCATGCTCAGTCACGGTATCAGTGCATGATCAGCCACGTGATCAGTGCATGATAGCCACGTGATCAGTGCATGATAGCCACGTGATCAGTGCATGATCAGCCACGTGATCAGTGCATGATAGCCACGTGATCAGTGCATGATCAGTCACGTGATCAGTGCATGATCAGCCACGTGATCAGTGCATGATCAGCCACGTGATCAGTGCATGATAGCCACGTGATCAGTGCATGATCAGTCACGTGATCAGTGCATGATCAGTCACGTGACAGTGCATGGTAGCTACGTGATCAGTGCATGATCAGCCACGTGATCAGTGCATGATAGCCACGTGATCAGTGCATGATCAGTCACGTGATCAGTGCATGATCAGTCACGTGATCAGTGCATGATAGCCACGTGATCAGTGCATGATCAGTCACGTGATCAGTGCATGATCAGCCACGTGATCAGTGCATGATAGCCACGTGATCAGTGCATGATCAGTCACGTGATCAGTGCATGATCAGCCACGTGATCAGTGCATGATCAGCCACGTGATCAGTGCATGATCAGTCACGTGATCAGTGCATGATCAGCCACGTGATCAGTGCATGATCAGTCACGTGATCAGTGCATGATCAGACGTGATCAGTGCATGATCAGTCACGTGATCAGTGCATGATAGCCACGTGATCAGTGCATGATCAGACACGTGATCAGTGCATGATCAGCCACGTGATCAGTGCATGATAGCCACGTGATCAGTGCATGATCAGTCACGTGATCAGTGCATGATCAGCCACGTGATCAGTGCATGATCAGCCACGTGATCAGTGCATGATCAGTCACATGATCAGTGTATGATCATCCACGTGATCAGTGCATGATCAGTCATGTGATCAGTGCATGATCAGACGTGATCAGTGCATGATCAGTCACGTGATCAGTGCATGATAGCCACGTGATCAGTGCATGATCAGTCACGTGATCAGTGCATGATCATTCACGTGACCAGTACATGGTAGCTACGTGATCAGTGCATGATCAGCCACGTGATCAGTGCATGATAGCCACGTGATCAGTGCATGATCAGCCACGTGATCAGTGCATGATCAGTCACGTGATCAGTGCATGATCAGCCACGTGATCAGTGCATGATCAATTACGTGATCAGTGCATGATCAGTCACGTGATCAGTGCATGGTAGCTGCGTGATCAGTGCATGATCAGCCACGTGATCAGTGCATGATAGCCACGTGATCAGTGCATGATCAGTCACGTGATCAGTGCATGATCAGTCACGTGATCAGTGCATGATCAGCCACGTGATCAGTGCATGATCAGTACGTGATCAGTGCATGATCAGTCACGTGACCAGTACATGGTAGCTACGTGATCAGTGCATGATCAGCCACGTGATCAGTGCATGATAGCCACGTGATCAGTGCATGATCAGTCACGTGATCAGTGCATGATCAGTCACGTGATCAGTGCATGATCAGCCACGTGATCAGTGCATGATAGCCACGTGATCAGTGCATGATCAGTCACGTGATCAGTGCATGATCAGCCACGTGATCAGTGCATGATCAGTCACGTGATCAGTGCATGATCAATTACGTGATCAGTGCATGATCAGTCACGTGACCAGTGCATGGTAGCTACGTGATCATTGCATGATCAGCCACGTGATCAGTGCATGATAGCCACGTGATCAGTGCATGATCAGTTACGTGATCAGTGTATGATCAGCCACGTGATCAGTGCATGAGTGCCACGTGATCAGTGCATGATCAGTCACGTGATCAGTGCATGATCAGCCACGTGATCAGTGCATGATCAGCCACGTGATCAGTGCATGATAGCCACGTGATCAGTGCATGATCAGTTACGTGATCAGTGCATGATCAGCCACGTGATCAGTGCATGATCAGACACGTGATCAGTGCATGATCAGCCACGTGATCAGTGCATGATATCCACGTGATCAGTGCATGATCAGTCACGTGATCAGTGCATGATCAGTCACGTGATCAGTGCATGATCAGCCACGTGATCAGTGCATGATCAGTCACGTGATCAGTGCATGATAGCTACGTGATCAGTGCATGATCAGCCACGTGATCAGTGCATGATAGCCACGTGATCAGTGCATGATCAGCCACTGATCAGTGCATGATAGCCACGTGATCAGTGCATGATCAGTCACGTGATCAGTGCATGATCAGTCACGTGATCAGTGCATGATCAGCCACGTGATCAGTGCATGATCAGCCACGTGATCAGTGCATGATCAATACGTGATCAGTGCATGATCAGTCACGTGATCAGTGCATGGTAGCTACGTGATCAGTGCATGATCAGCCACGTGATCAGTGCATGATAGCCACGTGATCAGTGCATGATCAGTCACGTGATCAGTGCATGATCAGTCACGTGATCAGTGCATGATCAGTCACGTGATCAGTGCATGATCAGTTACGTGATCAGTGCATGATCAGTCACGTGACCAGTACATGGTAGCTACGTGATCATTGCATGATCAGCCACGTGATCAGTGCATGATAGCCACGTGATCAGTGCATGATCAGTCACGTGATCAGTGCATGATCATCCACGTGATCAGTGCATGATCAGTCACGTGATCAGTGCATGATATAGACGTGATCAGTGCATGATCAGCCACGTGATCAGTGCATGATCAGCCACGTGATCAGTGCATGATCAGCCACGTGATCAGTGCATGATCAGCCACGTGATCAGTGCATGATAGCCACGTGATCAGTGCATGATCAGTCACGTGATCAGTGCATGATCAGTCACGTGATCAGTGCATGATCAGCCACGTGATCAGTGCATGATCAGCCACGTGATCAGTGCATGATCAATTACGTGATCAGTGCATGATCAGTCACGTGACCAGTACATGGTAGCTACGTGATCATTGCATGATCAGCCACGTGAGCAGTGCATGATAGCCACGTGATCAGTGCATGATCAGCCACGTGATCAGTGCATGATCAGTCACGTGATCAGTGCATGATCAGTCACGTGATCAGTGCATGATCAGCCACGTGATCAGTGCATGTCAGTCATGTATCAGTGCATGATAGCCACGTGATCAGTGCATGATCAGTCCCGTGATCAGTGTATGATCAGCCACGTGATCAGTGCATGATCAGCCACGTGATCAGTGCATGATCAGTCACGTGATCAGTGCATGATCAGTCACGTGATCAGTGTATGATCAGCCACGTGAACAGTGCATGCTCAGTCACGTGATCAGGGCCTGCTGAGCTGCGTGATTACTGTCTGCTCATCTGCTTGACAATTGCCAGCTGAGCTGCACGATTCCTGCCTGTCATCTGCTTGACAATTGCCAGCTGTGCTGCGTAATTCCTGCCTGCTCAGCTGCTTGATTATTGCCAGCTGAGCAGCATGATTCCTCACAGCTGAGTTCCATGATTATTGCCTGCTGACTGATTCGTGCCTACTCAGCTCTTTGTTCATTGCCTCCAGAGGCACATGATCAGTGTATGATAGCAAACATGATCAGCGCATGATCAGTCACATGATCAGTGCATGATAAGCCACGTGATCAGTGCATGATCAGTCATGTGATCAGTGCATGATCAGTCACGTGATCAGTGCATGATAGCCACGTGATCAGTGCATGATCAGCCACGTGATCAGTGCATGATAGCCACGTGATCAGTGCATGATCAGTCACGTGATCAGTGCATGATCAGTCACGTGATCAGTGCATGATCAGTCACGTGATCAGTGCATGATCAGCCACGTGATCAGTGCATGATCAGTCACGTGACCAGTACATGGTAGCTACGTGATCATTGCATGATCAGCCACGTGATCAGTGCATGATAGCCACGTGATCAGTGCATGATCAGTCACGTGATCAGTGCATGATCAGCCACGTGATCAGTGCATGGTATCAGTGCATGATAGCCACGTGATCAGTGCATGATCAGTCACGTGATCAGTGCATGATCAGTCACGTGATCAGTGCATGATCAGCCACGTGATCAGTGCATGATAGCCACGTGATCAGTGCATGATCAGTCACGTGATCAGTGCATGATCAGCCACGTGATCAGTGCATGGTATCAGTGCATGATAGCCACGTGATCAGTGCATGATCAGCCACGTGATCAGTGCATGATCAGTCACGTGATCAGTGCATGATCAGCCACGTGATCAGTGCATGATCAGTCACGTGATCAGTGCATGGTAGCTACGTGATCAGTGCATGATCAGCCACGTGATCAGTGCATGATAGCCACGTGATCAGTGCATGATCAGTCACGTGATCAGTGTGTGATCAGCCACGTGATCAGTGCATGATATCAGTGCATGATCAGCCACGTGATCAGTGCATGATCAGTCACGTGATCAGTGCATGATAGCCACGTGATCAGTGCATGATAGCCACGTGATCAGTGCATGATCAGTCACGTGATCATGTGTGATCAGCCACGTGATCAGTGCATGATATCCACGTGATCAGTGCATGATAGCCACGTGATCAGTGCATGATCAGTCACGTGATCAGTGCATGATCAGTCACGTGATAGTGTATGATCAGCCACGTGATCAGTGCATGATAGCCACGTGATCAGTGCATGATCAATTACGTGATCAGTGCATGATCAGTCACGTGACCAGTGCATGGTTGCTACGTGATCAGTGCATGATCAGCCACGTGATCAGTGCATGATAGCCACGTGATCAGTGCATGATCAGTCACGTGATCAGTGCATGATCAGTCACGTGATCAGTGCATGATCAGTCACGTGATCAGTGCATGATCACGTGATCAGTGCATGATCAGTCACGTGATCAGTGCATGATAGCACGTGATCAGTGCATGATCAGCCACGTGATCAGTGCATGATAGCCACGTGATCAGTGCATGATCAGCCACGTGATCAGTGCATGATCAGTCACGTGATCAGTGCATGATCAGCCACGTGATCAGTGCATGATCAGTCACGTGATCAGTGCATGATAGCTACGTGATCATGCATGATCAGCCACGTGATCAGTGCATGATAGCCACGTGATCAGTGCATGATCAGTCACGTGATCAGTGCATGATCAGCCACGTGATCAGTGCATGATATCAGTGCATGATAGCCACGTGATCAGTGCATGATCAGTCACGTGATCAGTGCATGATCAGCCACGTGATCAGTGCATGATCAGCCACGTGATCAGTGCATGATCAGTCACGTGATCAGTGCATGATCAGCCACGTGATCAGTGCATGATCAGTCACGTGATCAGCATGGTAGCTACGTGATCAGTGCATGATCAGCCACGTGATCAGTGCATGATAGCCACGTGATCAGTGCATGATCAGTCACGTGATAGTGCATGATCAGCCACGTGATCAGTGCATGATATCAGTGCATGATCAGCCACGTGATCAGTGCATGATCAGTCACGTGATCAGTGCATGATAGCACGTGATCAGTGCATGATCAGCCACGTGATCAGTGCATGATCAGCCACGTGATCAGTGCATGATCAGCCACGTGATCAGTGCATGATCAGTCACGTGATAGTGTCATGATCAGCCACGTGATCAGTGCATGATCAGCCACGTGATCAGTGCATGATCAATCACGTGATCAGTGCATGATCAGTCACGTGATCAGTACATGATAGCTCCGTGATCAGTGCATGATCAGCCACGTGATCAGTGCATGATAGCCACGTGATCAGTGCATGATCAGTCACGTGATCAGTGCATGACAGCCACGTGATCAGTGCATGATAGCCACGTGATCAGTGCATGATCAGTTACGTGATCAGTGTATGATCAGCCACGTGATCAGTGCATGAGTGCCACGTGATCAGTGCATGATAGTCACGTGATCAGTGTGTGATCAGCCACGTGATCAGTGCATGATCAGCCACGTGATCAGTGCATGATAGCCACGTGATCAGTGCATGATCAGTTACGTGATCAGTGCATGATCAGCCACGTGATCAGTGCATGGTCAGACACGTGATCAGTGTATGATCAGCCACGTGATCAGTGCATGATATCCACGTGATCAGTGCATGATCAGTCACGTGATCAGTGCATGATCAGCCACGTGATCAGTGCATGAGTGCCACGTGATCAGTGCATGATCAGTCACGTGACAGTGCATGATCAGCCACGTGATCAGTGCATGATCAGCCACGTGATCAGTGCATGATAGCCACGTGATCAGTGCATGATCAGTTACGTGATCAGTGCATGATCAGCCACGTGATCAGTGCATGATGCCACGTGATCAGTGCATGATAGTCACGTGATCAGTGCATGATCAGCCACGTGATCAGTGCATGATCAGCCACGTGATCAGTGCATGATAGCCACGTGATCAGTGCATGATCAGTCACGTGATCAGTGTATGATCAGCCACGTGATCAGTGCATGATGCCACGTGATCAGTGCATGATCAGTCACGTGATCAGTGTATGATCAGCCACGTGATCAGTGCATGCTCAGTCACGTGATCAGGCCTGCTGAGCTGCGTGATTACTGTCTGCTCATCTGCTTGACAATTGCCAGCTGAGCTGCATGATTCCTGCCTGTCATCTGCTTGACAATTGCCACCTGTGCTGCGTAATTCCTGCCTGCTCAGCTACTTGATTATTGCCAGCTGAGCAGCATGATTTCTCAGAGCTGAGTTCCATGATTATAGCCTGCTGACTGTTTCCTGCCTACTCAGCTCTATGTTCATTGCCTCCAGAGGCACATGATCAGTGTGTGATCCAAACATGATCAGCACATGATCAGTCACATGATCAGTGCATGATAAGCCACGTGATCAGTGCATGATCAGTCACGTGATCAGTGCATGATCAGTCACGTGATCAGTGCATGATAGCCACGTGATCAGTGCATGATCAGCCACGTGATCAGTGCATGATAGCCACGTGATCAGTGCATGATCAGTCACGTGATCAGTGCATGATCAGTCACGTGATCAGTGCATGATCAGTCACGTGATCAGTGCATGATCAGTCACGTGATCAGTGCATGATCAGTCACGTGAACAGTGCATGATCATTTACGTGATCTGTGCATGATCAGTCACGTGACCAGTATATGGTAGCTACGTGATCATTCCATGATCAGCCACGTGAGCAGTGCATGATAGCCACGTGATGTGTGCATGATGAGTTACGTGAGCAGAGTATGATCAGCCACGTGATCAGTGCATGAGTGCCACGTGATCAGTGCATGATATGTCACGTGACAGGTGTGTGATCAGCCACGTGAACAGTGCATGTTCAGCCACGTGATCAGTGCATGATAGCCACGTGATCAGTGCATGATCAGTTACGTGAGCAGTGTATGATCAGCCACGTGATCAGTGCATGGTCAGACACGTGAACAGTGTATGATCAGCCACGTGATCAGTGCATGATATCCAAGTGATCAGTGCATGATCAATCACGTGATCAGTGTATGATCAGCCACGTGAACAGTGCATGCTCAGTCACGTGATCAGGGCCTGCTGAGCTGCGTGATTACTGTCTGCTCATCTGCTTGACAATTGCCAGCTGAGCTGCACGATTCCTGCCTGTCATCTGCTTGACAATTGCCAGCTGTGCTGCGTAATTCCTGCCTGCTCAGCTGCTTGATTATTGCCAGCTGAGCAGCATGATTCCTCACACCTGAGTTCCATGATTATTGCCTGCTGACTGTTTGATTCGTGCCTACTCAGCTCTTTGTTTATTGCCTCCAGAGGCACATGATCAGTGTATGATAGCAAACATGATCAGCGCATGATCAGTCACATGATCAGCGCCATTAAGTCACGTGATCACTACATGATAGTCATGTGATCAGTCCATGCTCAGTCACGGTATCAGTGCATGATCAGCCACGTGATCAGTGCATGATCAGTCACGTGATCAGTGCATGATCAGTCACGTGATCAGTGCATGATAGCTGCGTGATCAGTGCATGATCAGCCACGTGATCAGTGCATGATAGCCACGTGATCAGTGCATGATCAGCCACGTGATCAGTGCATGATCAGTCACGTGATCAGTGCATGATCAGTCACGTGATCAGTGCATGATAGCCACGTGATCATGCATGATCAGCCACGTGATCAGTGCATGATCAGTCACGTGATCAGTGCATGATCAGTCACGTGATCAGTGCATGATCAGCCACGTGATCAGTGCATGATCAGTCACGTGATCAGTGCATGATAGCCCGTGATCAGTGCATGATCAGTCCCGTGATCAGTGCATGATCAGCCACGTGATCAGTGCATGATCAGCCACGTGATCAGTGCATGATCAGTCACGTGATCAGTGCATGATCAGCCACGTGATCAGTGCATGATCAGTCACGTGATCAGTGTATGATCAGCCACGTGATCAGTGCATGCTCAGTCACGTGATCAGGGCCTGCTGAGCTGCGTGATTACTGTCTGCTCATCTGCTTGACAATTGCCAGCTGAGCTGCACGATTCCTGCCTGTCATCTGCTTGACAATTGCCACCTGTGCTGCATAATTCCTGCCTGCTCATCTACTTGATTATTGCCAGCTGAGCAGCATGATTTCTCACAGCTGAGTTCCATGATTATAGCCTGCTGACTGATTCTGCCTACTCAGCTCTTTGTTCATTGCCTGCAGAGGCACATGATCAGTGTATGACACCAAACATGATCAGTGCATGATCAGTCACATGATCAGTGCATGATAAGCCACGTGATCAGTGCATGATCAGTTACGTGATCAGTGCATGATCAGTCACGTGACCAGTGCATGGTAGCTGCGTGATCAGTGCATGATCAGCCACGTGATCAGTGCATGATAGCCACGTGATCAGTGCATGATCAGCCACGTGATCAGTGCATGATCAGTCACGTGATCAGTGCATGATCAGTCACGTGATCAGTGCATGATCAGCCACGTGATCAGTGCATGATCAGCCACGTGATCAGTGCATGATCAGCCACGTGATCAGTGCATGATCAGTCACGTGATCAGTGCATGATCAGTCACGTGATCAGTGCATGATAGCCACGTGATCAGTGCATGATCAGTCACGTGATCAGTGCATGATACCACGTGATCAGTGCATGATCAGCCACGTGATCAGTGCATGATCAGCCACGTGATCAGTGCATGATCAGCCACGTGATCAGTGCATGATCAGCCACGTGATCAGTGCATGATAGCCACGTGATCAGTGCATGATCAGTCACGTGATCATGCATGATCAGTCACGTGATCAGTGCATGATAGCCACGTGATCAGTGCATGATCAGTCACGTGATCAGTGCATGATCAGCCACGTGATCAGTGCATGATAGCCACGTGATCAGTGCATGATCAGTCACGTGATCAGTGCATGATCAGTCACGTGATCAGTGCATGATAGCCACGTGATCAGTGCATGATCAGTCACGTGATCAGTGCATGATCAGCCACGTGATCAGTGCATGATCAGCCACGTGATCAGTGCATGATCAGTCACGTGATCAGTGCATGATCAGTCACGTGATCAGTGCATGATCAGTCACGTGATCAGTGCATGATCAGTCACGTGATCAGTGCATGATAGCTACGTGATCAGTGCATGATCAGCCACGTGATCAGTGCATGATAGCCACGTGATCAGTGCATGATAGCCACGTGATCAGTGCATGATCAGTCACGTGATCAGTGTGTGATCAGCCACGTGATCAGTGCATGATATCCACGTGATCAGTGCATGATAGCCACGTGATCAGTGCATGATCAGTCACGTGATCAGTGCATGATCAGTCACGTGATAGTGCATGATCAGCCACGTGATCAGTGCATGATGAGCCACGTGATCAGTGCATGATCAATTACGTGATCAGTGCATGATCAGTCACGTGATCAGTGCATGGTAGCTACGTGATCATTGCATGATCAGCCACGTGATCAGTGCATGATAGCCACGTGATCAGTGCATGATAGCCACGTGATCAGTGCATGATCAGCCACGTGATCAGTGCATGATCAGTCACGTGATCATGTGTGATCAGCCACGTGATCAGTGCATGATCAGCCACGTGATCAGTGCATGATCAATTACGTGATCAGTGCATGATCAGTCACGTGACCAGTACATGGTAGCTACGTGATCAGTGCATGATCAGCCACGTGATCAGTGCATGATAGCCACGTGATCAGTGCATGATCAGTCACGTGATCAGTGCATGATCAGTCACGTGATCAGTGCATGATCAGCCACGTGATCAGTGCATGATCAGTCACGTGATCAGTGCATGGTAGCTACGTGATCAGTGCATGATCAGCCACGTGATCAGTGCATGATAGCCACGTGATCAGTGCATGATCAGTCACGTGATCAGTGCATGATCAGCCACGTGATCAGTGCATGATGCCACGTGATCAGTGCATGATCAGTCACGTGATCAGTGCATGATCAGCCACGTGATCAGTGCATGATCAGCCACGTGATCAGTGCATGATAGCCACGTGATCAGTGCATGATCAGTTACGTGATCAGTGCATGATCAGCCACGTGATCAGTGCATGATAGCCACGTGATCAGTGCATGAGTCACGTGATCAGTGTATGATCAGCCACGTGATCAGTGCATGATTGCCACGTGATCAGTGCATGATCAGTCACGTGATCAGTGCATGATCAGCCACGTGATCAGTGCATGATCAGCCACGTGATCAGTGCATGATAGCCACGTGATCAGTGCATGATCAGTTACGTGAGCAGTGTATGATCAGCCACGTGATCAGTGCATGGTCAGACACGTGAACAGTGTATGATCAGCCACGTGATCAGTGCATGATATCCAAGTGATCAGTGCATGATCAATCACGTGATCAGTGTATGATCAGCCACGTGAACAGTGCATGCTCAGTCACGTGATCAGGGCCTGCTGAGCTGCGTGATTACTGTCTGCTCATCTGCTTGACAATTGCCAGCTGAGCTGCACGATTCCTGCCTGTCATCTGCTTGACAATTGCCAGCTGTGCTGCGTAATTCCTGCCTGCTCAGCTGCTTGATTATTGCCAGCTGAGCAGCATGATTCCTCACAGCTGAGTTCCATGATTATTGCCTGCTGACTGTTTGATTCGTGCCTACTCAGCTCTTTGTTTATTGCCTCCAGAGGCACATGATCAGTGTATGATAGCAAACATGATCAGCGCATGATCAGTCACATGATCAGCGCCATTAAGTCACGTGATCACTACATGATAGTCATGTGATCAGTCCATGCTCAGTCACGGTATCAGTGCATGATCAGCCACGTGATCAGTGCATGATCTGTCACATGATTAGTGTATGATCATCCACGTGATCAGTGCATGGGCAGTCATGTGATCAGTGCATGATATAGACGTGATCAGTGCATGATCAGTCTCGTGATCAGTGCATGATAGCCACGTGATCAGTGCATGATCAGTCACCTGATGGGTGTATGATCATTCACGTGACCTGTACATGGTAGCTACATGATCATTGCATGATCAGCCACGTGAGTAGTGCATGATAGCCACGTGATCAGTGCATGATCAGTCACGTGATCAGTGCATGATCAGTCATGTGACCAGTACATGGTAGCTGCGTGATCATGCATGATCAGCCACGTGATCAGTGCATGATAGCCACGTGATCAGTGCATGATCAGACACGTGATCAGTGCATGATCAGTCACGTGATCAGTGCATGATCAGCCACGTGATCAGTGCATGATCAGTCACGTGATCAGTGCATGATCAGTCACGTGATCAGTGTGTGATCAGCCACGTGAACAGTGCATGCTCAGTCACGTGATCAGGGCCTGCTGAGCTGCGTGATTACTGTCTGCTCATCTGCTTGACAATTGCCAGCTGAGCTGCACGATTCCTGCCTGTCATCTGCTTGACAATTGCCACCTGTGCTGCGTAATTCCTGCCTGCTCATCTACTTGATTATTGCCAGCTGAGCAGCATGATTTCTCAGAGCTGAGTTCCATGATTATAGCCTGCTGACTGATTCCTGCCTACTCAGCTCTATGTTCATTGCCTCCAGAGGCACATGATCAGTGTATGACACCAAACATGATCAGCACATGATCAGTCACATGATCAGTGCATGATAAGCCACGTGATCAGTGCATGATCAATTACGTGATCAGTGCATGATCAGTCACGTGACCAGTACATGGTAGCTGCGTGATCAGTGCATGATCAGCCACGTGATCAGTGCATGATAGCCACGTGATCAGTGCATGATCAGTCACGTGATCAGTGCATGATCAGTCACGTGATCAGTGCATGATCAGCTACGTGATCAGTGCATGATCAGCCACGTGATCAGTGCATGATAGCCACGTGATCAGTGCATGATCAGTCACGTGATCAGTGTGATCAGCCACGTGATCAGTGCATGATCATCCACGTGATCAGTGCATGATAGCCACGTGATCAGTGCATGATCAGTCACGTGATCAGTGCATGATCAGTCACGTGATCGTGATGATCAGCCACGTGATCAGTGCATGATCAGCCACGTGATCAGTGCATGATCAATTACGTGATCAGTGCATGATCAGTCACGTGATCAGTGCATGATTGCTACGTGATCAGTGCATGATCAGCCACGTGATCAGTGCATGATAGCCACGTGATCAGTGCATGATCAGCCACGTGATCAGTGCATGATCAGCCACGTGATCAGTGCATGATCAGTCACGTGATCAGTGTGATCAGCCACGTGATCAGTGCATGATCAGCCACGTGATCAGTGCATGATCAGCCACGTGATCAGTGCATGATCAGCCACGTGATCAGTGCATGATCAGTCACGTGATCAGTGCATGATCAGCCACGTGATCAGTGCATGATCAGTCACGTGATCAGTGCATGATAGCTACGTGATCAGTGCATGATCAGCCACGTGATCAGTGCATGATAGCCACGTGATCAGTGCATGATCAGTCACGTGATCAGTGTGTGATCAGTCACGTGATCAGTGCATGATATCAGTGCATGATAGCCACGTGATCAGTGCATGATAGCCACGTGATCAGTGCATGATCAGTCACGTGATCAGTGCATGATCAGCCACGTGATCAGTGCATGATATCCACGTGATCAGTGCATGATAGCCACGTGATCAGTGCATGATCAGTCACGTGATCAGTGCATGATCAGTCACGTGATCGTGCATGATCAGCCACGTGATCAGTGCATGATCAGCCACGTGATCAGTGCATGATCAATTACGTGATCAGTGCATGATCAGTCACGTGACCACGTGATCTGCATGATCAGCCACGTGATCAGTGCATGATAGCCACGTGATCAGTGCATGATCAGCCACGTGATCAGTGCATGATCAGCCACGTGATCAGTGCATGATCAATTACGTGATCAGTGCATGATCAGTCACGTGACCAGTACATGGTAGCTACGTGATCATTGCATGATCAGCCACGTGATCAGTGCATGATAGCCACGTGATCAGTGCATGATCAGTCACGTGATCGTGTGTGATCAGCCACGTGATCAGTGCATGATATCCACGTGATCAGTGCATGATAGCCACGTGATCAGTGCATGATAGCCACGTGATCAGTGCATGATCAGTCACGTGATAGTGTGTGATCAGCCACGTGATCAGTGCATGATGAGCCACGTGATCAGTGCATGATCAATTACGTGATCAGTGCATGATCAGTCACGTGACCAGTACATGGTTGCTACGTGATCATTGCATGATCAGCCACGTGAGCAGTGCATGATAGCCACGTGATCAGTGCATGATCAGTCACGTGATCAGTGCATGATCAGTCACGTGAACAGTGCATGATCATTTACGTGATCTGTGCATGATCAGTCACGTGACCAGTATATGGTAGCTACGTGATCAGTGCATGATCAGCCACGTGAGCAGTGCATGATAGCCACGTGATGTGCATGATCAGTTACGTGATCAGTGTATGATCAGCCACGTGATCAGTGCATGAGTGTCACGTGATCAGTGCATGATCAGTCACGTGACAGGTGTGTGATCAGCCACGTGATCAGTGCATGATCAGCCACGTGATCAGTGCATGATAGCCACGTGATCAGTGCATGATCAGTCACGTGATCAGTGTATGATCAGCCACGTGATCAGTGCATGATCAGCCACGTGATCAGTGCATGATAGCCACGTGATCAGTGCATGATCAGTCACGTGATCAGTGCATGATCAGCCACGTGATCAGTGCATGCTCAGTCACGTGATCAGTGCCTGCTGAGCTGCACGATTCCTGCCTGTCATCTGCTTGACAATTGCCAGCTGTGCTGCGTAATTCCTGCCTGCTCAGCTGCTTGATTATTGCCAGCTGAGCAGCATGATTCCTCACACCTGAGTTCCATGATTATTGCCTGCTGACTGTTTGATTCGTGCCTACTCAGCTCTTTGTTTATTGCCTCCAGAGGCACATGATCAGTGTATGATAGCAAACATGATCAGTGCATGATCAGTCACATGATCGTGCATGATCAGCCACGTGATCAGTGCATGATATCAGTGCATGATAGCCACGTGATCAGTGCATGATCAGTCACGTGATCAGTGCATGATCAGCCACGTGATCAGTGCATGATCAGCCACGTGATCAGTGCATGATCAGTCACGTGATCAGTGCATGATCAGCCACGTGATCAGTGCATGATCAGTCACGTGACAGTACATGGTAGCTACGTGATCAGTGCATGATCAGCCACGTGATCAGTGCATGATAGCCACGTGATCAGTGCATGATCAGTCACGTGATACATGTGTGATCAGCCACGTGATCAGTGCATGATATCCACGTGATCAGTGCATGATAGCCACGTGATCAGTGCATGATTAGTCACGTGATCAGTGCATGATCAGTCACGTGATACGTGTGTGATCAGCCACGTGATCAGTGCATGATGAGCCACGTGATCAGTGCAGGATCAATTACGTGATCAGTGCATGATCAGTCACGTGACCAGTACATGGTTGCTACGTGATCGTTGCATGATCAGCCACGTGAGCAGAGCATGATAGCCACGTGATCAGTGCATGATCAGTCACGTGATCAGTACATGATCAGTCACGTGAACAGTGCATGATCATTTACGTGATCTGTGCATGATCAGTCACGTGACCAGTATATGGTAGCTTCGTGATCATTCCATGACGAGCCACGTGAGCAGTGCATGATAGCCACGTGATGTGTGCATGATGAGTTACGTGAGCAGTGTATGATCAGCCACGTGATCAGTGCATGAGTGCCACGTGATCAGTGCATGATATGTCACGTGACAGGTGTGTGATCAGCCACGTGAACAGTGCATGTTCAGCCACGTGATCAGTGCATGATAGCCACGTGATCAGTGCATGATCAGTTACGTGAGCAGTGTATGATCAGCCACGTGATCAGTGCATGGTCAGACACGTGAACAGTGTATGATCAGCCACGTGATCAGTGCATGATATCCAAGTGATCAGTGCATGATCAATCACGTGATCAGTGTATGATCAGCCACGTGAACAGTGCATGCTCAGTCACGTGATCAGGGCCTGCTGAGCTGCGTGATTACTGTCTGCTCATCTGCTTGACAATTGCCAGCTGAGCTGCACGATTCCTGCCTGTCATCTGCTTGACAATTGCCAGCTGTGCTGCGTAATTCCTGCCTGCTCAGCTGCTTGATTATTGCCAGCTGAGCAGCATGATTCCTCACAGCTGAGTTCCATGATTATTGCCTGCTGACTGTTTGATTCGTGCCTACTCAGCTCTTTGTTTATTGCCTCCAGAGGCACATGATCAGTGTATGATAGCAAACATGATCAGCGCATGATCAGTCACATGATCAGCGCCATTAAGTCACGTGATCACTACATGATAGTCATGTGATCAGTCCATGCTCAGTCACGGTATCAGTGCATGATCAGCCACGTGATCAGTGCATGATCTGTCACATGATTAGTGTATGATCATCCACGTGATCAGTGCATGGCAGTCATGTGATCAGTGCATGATATAGACGTGATCAGTGCATGATCAGTCTCGTGATCAGTGCATGATAGCCACGTGATCAGTGCATGATCAGTCACCTGATGGGTGTATGATCATTCACGTGACCTGTACATGGTAGCTACATGATCATTGCATGATCAGCCACGTGAGTAGTGCATGATAGCCACGTGATCAGTGCATGATCAGTCATGTGACCAGTACATGGTAGCTGCGTGATCATGCATGATCAGCCACGTGAGCAGTGCATGATAGCCACGTGATCAGTGCATGATCAGCCACGTGATCAGTGCATGATCAGTCACGTGATCAGTGCATGATCAGCCACGTGATCAGTGCATGATCAGGCACGTGATCAGTGCATGATCAGCCACGTGATCAGTGCATGATAGCCACGTGATCAGTGCATGATCAGTCACGTGATCAGTGCATGATCAGCCACGTGATCAGTGCATGATCAGCCACGTGATCAGTGCATGATCAATTACGTGATCAGTGCATGATCAGTCACGTGACCAGTACATGGTAGCTACGTGATCAGTGCATGATCAGCCACGTGATCAGTGCATGATAGCCACGTGATCAGTGCATGATCAGCCACGTGATCAGTGCATGATCAGTCACGTGATCAGTGCATGATCAGTCACGTGATCAGTGCATGATCAGCCACGTGATCAGTGCATGATCAGCCACGTGATCAGTGCATGATCAGCCACGTGATCAGTGCATGATCAGCCACGTGATCAGTGCATGATCAGTCACGTGATCAGTGCATGATCAGCCACGTGATCAGTGCATGATAGCCACGTGATCAGTGCATGATCAGTTACGTGAGCAGTGTATGATCAGCCACGTGATCAGTGCATGGTCAGACACGTGAACAGTGTATGATCAGCCACGTGATCAGTGCATGATATCCAAGTGATCAGTGCATGATCAATCACGTGATCAGTGTATGATCAGCCACGTGAACAGTGCATGCTCAGTCACGTGATCAGGGCCTGCTGAGCTGCGTGATTACTGTCTGCTCATCTGCTTGACAATTGCCAGCTGAGCTGCACGATTCCTGCCTGTCATCTGCTTGACAATTGCCAGCTGTGCTGCGTAATTCCTGCCTGCTCAGCTGCTTGATTATTGCCAGCTGAGCAGCATGATTCCTCACAGCTGAGTTCCATGATTATTGCCTGCTGACTGTTTGATTCGTGCCTACTCAGCTCTTTGTTTATTGCCTCCAGAGGCACATGATCAGTGTATGATAGCAAACATGATCAGCGCATGATCAGTCACATGATCAGCGCCATTAAGTCACGTGATCACTACATGATAGTCATGTGATCAGTCCATGCTCAGTCACGGTATCAGTGCATGATCAGCCACGTGATCAGTGCATGATCTGTCACATGATTAGTGTATGATCATCCACGTGATCAGTGCATGGGCAGTCATGTGATCAGTGCATGATATAGACGTGATCAGTGCATGATCAGTCTCGTGATCAGTGCATGATAGCCACGTGATCAGTGCATGATCAGTCACCTGATGGGTGTATGATCATTCACGTGACCTGTACATGGTAGCTACATGATCATTGCATGATCAGCCACGTGAGTAGTGCATGATAGCCACGTGATCACTGCATGATCAGTCACGTGATCAGTGCATGATCAGTCATGTGACCAGTACATGGTAGCTGCGTGATCATGCATGATCAGCCACGTGAGCAGTGCATGATAGCCACGTGATCAGTGCATGATCAGACACGTGATCAGTGCATGATCAGTCACGTGATCAGTGCATGATCAGCCACGTGATCAGTGCATGATCAGGCACGTGATCAGTGTATGTCAGCCACGTGATCAGTGCATGATAGCCACGTGATCAGTGCATGATCAGTCACGTGATCAGTGCATGATCAGCCACGTGATCAGTGCATGATCAGCCACGTGATCAGTGCATGATCAATTACGTGATCAGTGCATGATCAGTCACGTGACCAGTACATGGTAGCTACGTGATCATTGCATGATCAGCCACGTGATCAGTGCATGATAGCCACGTGATCAGTGCATGATCAGCCACGTGATCAGTGCATGATCAGTCACGTGATCAGTGCATGATCAGTCACGTGATCAGTGCATGATCAGCCACGTGATCAGTGCATGTCAGTCACGTAGTCAGTGCATGATAGCCCGTGATCAGTGCATGATCAGTCCCGTGATCAGTGTATGATCAGCCACGTGATCAGTGCATGATAGCCACGTGATCAGTGCATGATCAGTCACGTGATCAGTGCATGATCAGTCACGTGATCAGTGTATGATCAGCCACGTGAACAGTGCATGCTCAGTCACGTGATCAGGGCCTGCTGAGCTGCGTGATTACTGTCTGCTCATCTGCTTGACAATTGCCAGCTGAGCTGCACGATTCCTGCCTGTCATCTGCTTGACAATTGCCACCTGTGCTGCGTAATTCCTGCCTGCTCATCTACTTGATTATTGCCAGCTGAGCAGCATGATTTCTCAGAGCTGAGTTCCATGATTATAGCCTGCTGACTGATTCCTGCCTACTCAGCTCTTTGTTCATTGCCTCCAGAGGCACATGATCAGTGTATGACACCAAACATGATCAGCACATGATCAGTCACATGATCAGTGCATGATAAGCCACGTGATCAGTGCATGATCAATTACGTGATCAGTGCATGATCAGTCATGTGATCAGTACATGGTAGCTGCGTGATCAGTGCATGATCAGCCACGTGATCAGTGCATGATCAGTCACGTGATCAGTGCATGATCAGCCACGTGATCAGTGCATGATCAGTCACGTGACCAGTGCATGGTAGCTACGTGATCAGTGCATGATCAGCCACGTGATCAGTGCATGATAGCCACGTGATCAGTGCATGATCAGTCACGTGATACATGTGTGATCAGCCACGTGATCAGTGCATGATATCCACGTGATCAGTGCATGATAGCCACGTGATCAGTGCATGATTAGTCACGTGATCAGTGCATGATCAGTCACGTGATACGTGTGTGATCAGCCACGGATCAGTGCATGATGAGCCACGTGATCAGTGCAGGATCAATTACGTGATCAGTGCATGATCAGTCACGTGACCAGTACATGGTTGCTACGTGATCGTTGCATGATCAGCCACGTGAGCAGAGCATGATAGCCACGTGATCAGTGCATGATCAGTCACGTGATCAGTACATGATCAGTCACGTGAACAGTGCATGATCATTTACGTGATCTGTGCATGATCAGTCACGTGACCAGTATATGGTAGCTTCGTGATCATTCCATGACGAGCCACGTGAGCAGTGCATGATAGCCACGTGATGTGTGCATGATGAGTTACGTGAGCAGTGTATGATCAGCCACGTGATCAGTGCATGAGTGCCACGTGATCAGTGCATGATATGTCACGTGACAGGTGTGTGATCAGCCACGTGAACAGTGCATGTTCAGCCACGTGATCAGTGCATGATAGCCACGTGATCAGTGCATGATCAGTTACGTGAGCAGTGTATGATCAGCCACGTGATCAGTGCATGGTCAGACACGTGAACAGTGTATGATCAGCCACGTGATCAGTGCATGATATCCAAGTGATCAGTGCATGATCAATCACGTGATCAGTGTATGATCAGCCACGTGAACAGTGCATGCTCAGTCACGTGATCAGGGCCTGCTGAGCTGCGTGATTACTGTCTGCTCATCTGCTTGACAATTGCCAGCTGAGCTGCACGATTCCTGCCTGTCATCTGCTTGACAATTGCCAGCTGTGCTGCGTAATTCCTGCCTGCTCAGCTGCTTGATTATTGCCAGCTGAGCAGCATGATTCCTCACAGCTGAGTTCCATGATTATTGCCTGCTGACTGTTTGATTCGTGCCTACTCAGCTCTTTGTTTATTGCCTCCAGAGGCACATGATCAGTGTATGATAGCAAACATGATCAGCGCATGATCAGTCACATGATCAGCGCCATTAAGTCACGTGATCACTACATGATAGTCATGTGATCAGTCCATGCTCAGTCACGGTATCAGTGCATGATCAGCCACGTGATCAGTGCATGATCTGTCACATGATTAGTGTATGATCATCCACGTGATCAGTGCATGGGCAGTCATGTGATCAGTGCATGATATAGACGTGATCAGTGCATGATCAGTCTCGTGATCAGTGCATGATAGCCACGTGATCAGTGCATGATCAGTCACCTGATGGGTGTATGATCATTCACGTGACCTGTACATGGTAGCTACATGATCATTGCATGATCAGCCACGTGAGTAGTGCATGATAGCCACGTGATCACTGCATGATCAGTCACGTGATCAGTGCATGATCAGTCATGTGACCAGTACATGGTAGCTGCGTGATCATCGCATGATCAGCCACGTGAGCAGTGCATGATAGCCACGTGATCAGTGCATGATCAGACACGTGATCAGTGCATGATCAGTCACGTGATCAGTGCATGATCAGCCACGTGATCAGTGCATGATCAGGCACGTGATCAGTGTATGTCAGCCACGTGATCAGTGCATGATAGCCACGTGATCAGTGCATGATCAGTCACGTGATCAGTGCATGATCAGTCACGTGATCAGTGCATGATCAGCCACGTGATCAGTGCATGATCAGCCACGTGATCAGTGCATGATCAATTACGTGATCAGTGCATGATCAGTCACGTGATCAGTGCATGGTAGCTACGTGATCAGTGCATGATCAGCCACGTGATCAGTGCATGATAGCCACGTGATCAGTGCATGATCAGCCACGTGATCAGTGCATGATCAGTCACGTGATCAGTGCATGATCAGTCACGTGATCAGTGCATGATCAGTCACGTGATCAGTGTGTGATCAGCCACGTGAACAGTGCATGCTCAGTCACGTGATCAGGGCCTGCTGAGCTGCGTGATTACTGTCTGCTCATCTGCTTGACAATTGCCAGCTGAGCTGCACGATTCCTGCCTGTCATCTGCTTGACAATTGCCAGCTGTGCTGCGTAATTCCTGCCTGCTCAGCTGCTTGATTATTGCCAGCTGAGCAGCATGATTTCTCAGAGCTGAGTTCCATGATTATTGCCTGCTGACTGATTCCTGCCTACTCAGCTCTTTGTTCATTGCCTCCAGAGGCACATGATCAGTGTATGACACCAAACATGATCAGCACATGATCAGTCACATGATCAGTGCATGATAAGCCACGTGATCAGTGCATGATCAATTATGTGATCAGTGCATGATCAGTCATGTGATCAGTACATGGTAGCTGCGTGATCAGTGCATGATCAGCCACGTGATCAGTGCATGATAGCCACGTGATCAGTGCATGATCAGTCACGTGATCAGTGCATGATCAGTCACGTGATCAGTGCATGATCAGTCACGTGATCAGTGCATGATCAGTCACGTGACCAGTGCATGGTAGCTACGTGATCATTGCATGATCAGCCACGTGATCAGTGCATGATAGCCACGTGATCAGTGCATGATCAGCCACGTGATCAGTGCATGATCAGTCACGTGATCAGTGCATGATCAGCCACGTGATCAGTGCATGATCAGTCACGTGATCAGTGCATGATCAGTCACGTGATCAGTGCATGATCAGTCACGTGATCAGTGCATGATCAGTCACGTGATCAGTGCATGATAGCCACGTGATCAGTGCATGATCAGCCACGTGATCAGTGCATGATAGCCACGTGATCAGTGCATGATCAGCCACGTGATCAGTGCATGATCAGCCACGTGATCAGTGCATGATCAGTCACGTGATCAGTGCATGGTAGCTACGTGATCAGTGCATGATCAGCCACGTGATCAGTGCATGATAGCCACGTGATCAGTGCATGATCAGTCACGTGATCAGTGTGATCAGCCACGTGATCAGTGCATGATATCCACGTGATCAGTGCATGATAGCCACGTGATCAGTGCATGATCAGTCACGTGATCAGTGCATGATCAGTCACGTGATAGTGTATGATCAGCCACGTGATCAGTGCATGATGAGCCACGTGATCAGTGCATGATCAATTACGTGATCAGTGCATGATCAGTCACGTGACCAGTACATGTTGCTACGTGATCAGTGCATGATCAGCCACGTGATCAGTGCATGATAGCCACGTGATCAGTGCATGATCAGTCACGTGATCAGTGCATGATCAGTTACGTGATCAGTGCATGATCAGTCACGTGATCAGTGCATGGTAGCACGTGATCAGTGCATGATCAGCCACGTGATCAGTGCATGATAGCCACGTGATCAGTGCATGATCAGTCACGTGATCAGTGTATGATCAGCCACGTGATCAGTGCATGAGTGCCACGTGATCAGTGCATGATAGTCACGTGACAGTGTGTGATCAGCCACGTGATCAGTGCATGATCAGCCACGTGATCAGTGCATGATAGCCACGTGATCAGTGCATGATCAGTTTGTGATCAGTGCATGATCAGCCACGTGATCAGTGCATGATCAGACACGTGATCAGTGCATGATCAGCCACGTGATCAGTGCATGATAGCCACGTGATCAGTGCATGATCAGTCACGTGATCAGTGCATGATCAGTCACGTGACAGTGCATGATAGCTACGTGATCAGTGCATGATCAGCCACGTGATCAGTGCATGATAGCCACGTGATCAGTGCATGATCAGTCACATGATAGTGTGTGATCATCCACGTGATCAGTGCATGATATCAGTGCATGATAGCCACGTGATCAGTGCATGATCAGTCACGTGATCAGTGCATGATCAGTCACGTGATCAGTGCATGATCAGCCACGTGATCAGTGCATGATCAGTCACGTGATCAGTGCATGATCAGCCACGTGATCAGTGCATGATCAGTCACGTGACCAGTACATGGTAGTACGTGATCAGTGCATGATCAGCCACGTGATCAGTGCATGATAGCCACGTGATCAGTGCATGATCAGTCACGTGATACATGCATGATCAGCCACGTGATCAGTGCATGATATCCACGTGATCAGTGCATGATAGCCACGTGATCAGTGCATGATTAGTCACGTGATCAGTGCATGATCAGTCACGTGATACGTGTGTGATCAGCCACGTGATCAGTGCATGATGAGCCACGTGATCAGTGCAGGATCAATTACGTGATCAGTGCATGATCAGTCACGTGACCAGTACATGGTTGCTACGTGATCGTTGCATGATCAGCCACGTGAGCAGAGCATGATAGCCACGTGATCAGTGCATGATCAGTCACGTGATCAGTACATGATCAGTCACGTGAACAGTGCATGATCATTTACGTGATCAGTGCATGATCAGTCACGTGACCAGTATATGGTAGCTACGTGATCATTCCATGACGAGCCACGTGAGCAGTGCATGATAGCCACGTGATGTGTGCATGATGAGTTACGTGAGCAGTGTATGATCAGCCACGTGATCAGTGCATGAGTGCCACGTGATCAGTGCATGATATGTCACGTGACAGGTGTGTGATCAGCCACGTGAACAGTGCATGTTCAGCCACGTGATCAGTGCATGATAGCCACGTGATCAGTGCATGATCAGTTACGTGAGCAGTGTATGATCAGCCACGTGATCAGTGCATGGTCAGACACGTGAACAGTGTATGATCAGCCACGTGATCAGTGCATGATATCCAAGTGATCAGTGCATGATCAATCACGTGATCAGTGTATGATCAGCCACGTGAACAGTGCATGCTCAGTCACGTGATCAGGGCCTGCTGAGCTGCGTGATTACTGTCTGCTCATCTGCTTGACAATTGCCAGCTGAGCTGCACGATTCCTGCCTGTCATCTGCTTGACAATTGCCAGCTGTGCTGCGTAATTCCTGCCTGCTCAGCTGCTTGATTATTGCCAGCTGAGCAGCATGATTCCTCACAGCTGAGTTCCATGATTATTGCCTGCTGACTGTTTGATTCGTGCCTACTCAGCTCTTTGTTTATTGCCTCCAGAGGCACATGATCAGTGTATGATAGCAAACATGATCAGCGCATGATCAGTCACATGATCAGCGCCATTAAGTCACGTGATCACTACATGATAGTCATGTGATCAGTCCATGCTCAGTCACGGTATCAGTGCATGATCAGCCACGTGATCAGTGCATGATCTGTCACATGATTAGTGTATGATCATCCACGTGATCAGTGCATGGGCAGTCATGTGATCAGTGCATGATATAGACGTGATCAGTGCATGATCAGTCTCGTGATCAGTGCATGATAGCCACGTGATCAGTGCATGATCAGTCACCTGATGGGTGTATGATCATTCACGTGACCTGTACATGGTAGCTACATGATCATTGCATGATCAGCCACGTGAGTAGTGCATGATAGCCACGTGATCACTGCATGATCAGTCACGTGATCAGTGCATGATCAGTCATGTGACCAGTACATGGTAGCTGCGTGATCATGCATGATCAGCCACGTGAGCAGTGCATGATAGCCACGTGATCAGTGCATGATCAGACACGTGATCAGTGCATGATCAGTCACGTGATCAGTGCATGATCAGCCACGTGATCAGTGCATGATCAGGCACGTGATCAGTGTATGTCAGCCACGTGATCAGTGCATGATAGCCACGTGATCAGTGCATGATCAGTCACGTGATCAGTGCATGATCAGCCACGTGATCAGTGCATGATCAGCCACGTGATCAGTGCATGATCAATTACGTGATCAGTGCATGATCAGTCACGTGACCAGTACATGGTAGCTACGTGATCATTGCATGATCAGCCACGTGATCAGTGCATGATAGCCACGTGATCAGTGCATGATCAGCCACGTGATCAGTGCATGATCAGTCACGTGATCAGTGCATGATCAGTCACGTGATCAGTGCATGATCAGCCACGTGATCAGTGCATGTCAGTCACGTAGTCAGTGCATGATAGCCCGTGATCAGTGCATGATCAGTCCCGTGATCAGTGTATGATCAGCCACGTGATCAGTGCATGATCAGCCACGTGATCAGTGCATGATCAGTCACGTGATCAGTGCATGATCAGTCACGTGATCAGTGTATGATCAGCCACGTGAACAGTGCATGCTCAGTCACGTGATCAGGGCCTGCTGAGCTGCGTGATTACTGTCTGCTCATCTGCTTGACAATTGCCAGCTGAGCTGCACGATTCCTGCCTGTCATCTGCTTGACAATTGCCAGCTGTGCTGCGTAATTCCTGCCTGCTCAGCTGCTTGATTATTGCCAGCTGAGCAGCATGATTTCTCACAGCTGAGTTCCATGATTATTGCCTGCTGACTGATTCGTGCCTACTCAGCTCTTTGTTCATTGCCTCCAGAGGCACATGATCAGTGTATGACACCAAACATGATCAGCACATGATCAGTCACATGATCAGTGCATGATAAGCCACGTGATCAGTGCATGATCAATTACGTGATCAGTGCATGATCAGTCATGTGATCAGTACATGGTAGCTGCGTGATCAGTGCATGATCAGCCACGTGATCAGTGCATGATCAGTCACGTGATCAGTGCATGATCAGCCACGTGATCAGTGCATGATCAGTCACGTGATCAGTGCATGGTAGCTACGTGATCAGTGCATGATCAGCCACGTGATCAGTGCATGATAGCCACGTGATCAGTGCATGATCAGTCACGTGATACATGTGTGATCAGCCACGTGATCAGTGCATGATATCCACGTGATCAGTGCATGATAGCCACGTGATCAGTGCATGATTAGTCACGTGATCAGTGCATGATCAGTCACGTGATACGTGTGTGATCAGCCACGTGATCAGTGCATGATGAGCCACGTGATCAGTGCAGGATCAATTACGTGATCAGTGCATGATCAGTCACGTGACCAGTACATGGTTGCTACGTGATCGTTGCATGATCAGCCACGTGAGCAGAGCATGATAGCCACGTGATCAGTGCATGATCAGTCACGTGATCAGTACATGATCAGTCACGTGAACAGTGCATGATCATTTACGTGATCTGTGCATGATCAGTCACGTGACCAGTATATGGTAGCTACGTGATCATTCCATGACGAGCCACGTGAGCAGTGCATGATAGCCACGTGATGTGTGCATGATGAGTTACGTGAGCAGTGTATGATCAGCCACGTGATCAGTGCATGAGTGCCACGTGATCAGTGCATGATATGTCACGTGACAGGTGTGTGATCAGCCACGTGATCAGTGCATGTTCAGCCACGTGATCAGTGCATGATAGCCACGTGATCAGTGCATGATCAGTTACGTGAGCAGTGTATGATCAGCCACGTGATCAGTGCATGATATCCAAGTGATCAGTGCATGATCAATCACGTGATCAGTGTATGATCAGCCACGTGAACAGTGCATGCTCAGTCACGTGATCAGGGCCTGCTGAGCTGCGTGATTACTGTCTGCTCATCTGCTTGACAATTGCCAGCTGAGCTGCACGATTCCTGCCTGTCATCTGCTTGACAATTGCCAGCTGTGCTGCGTAATTCCTGCCTGCTCAGCTGCTTGATTATTGCCAGCTGAGCAGCATGATTCCTCACAGCTGAGTTCCATGATTATTGCCTGCTGACTGTTTGATTCGTGCCTACTCAGCTCTTTGTTTATTGCCTCCAGAGGCACATGATCAGTGTATGATAGCAAACATGATCAGCGCATGATCAGTCACATGATCAGCGCCATTAAGTCACGTGATCACTACATGATAGTCATGTGATCAGTCCATGCTCAGTCACGGTATCAGTGCATGATCAGCCACGTGATCAGTGCATGATCTGTCACATGATTAGTGTATGATCATCCACGTGATCAGTGCATGGGCAGTCATGTGATCAGTGCATGATATAGACGTGATCAGTGCATGATCAGTCTCGTGATCAGTGCATGATAGCCACGTGATCAGTGCATGATCAGTCACCTGATGGGTGTATGATCATTCACGTGACCTGTACATGGTAGCTACATGATCATTGCATGATCAGCCACGTGAGTAGTGCATGATAGCCACGTGATCACTGCATGATCAGTCACGTGATCAGTGCATGATCAGTCATGTGACCAGTACATGGTAGCTGCGTGATCATGCATGATCAGCCACGTGAGCAGTGCATGATAGCCACGTGATCAGTGCATGATCAGACACGTGATCAGTGCATGATCAGTCACGTGATCAGTGCATGATCAGCCACGTGATCAGTGCATGATCAGGCACGTGATCAGTGCATGTCAGCCACGTGATCAGTGCATGATAGCCACGTGATCAGTGCATGATCAGTCACGTGATCAGTGCATGATCAGTCACGTGATCAGTGCATGATCAGCCACGTGATCAGTGCATGATCAGCCACGTGATCAGTGCATGATCAATTACGTGATCAGTGCATGATCAGTCACGTGACCAGTACATGGTAGCTACGTGATCATTGCATGATCAGCCACGTGATCAGTGCATGATAGCCACGTGATCAGTGCATGATCAGCCACGTGATCAGTGCATGATCAGTCACGTGATCAGTGCATGATCAGTCACGTGATCAGTGCATGATCAGTCACGTGATCAGTGCATGATAGCCACGTGATCAGTGCATGATCAGCCACGTGATCAGTGCATGATCAGTCACGTGATCAGTGCATGATCAGCCACGTGATCAGTGCATGATCAGTCACGTGATCAGTGCATGGTAGCTACGTGATCAGTGCATGATCAGCCACGTGATCAGTGCATGATAGCCACGTGATCAGTGCATGATCAGTCACGTGATCGTGTGTGATCATCCACGTGATCAGTGCATGATATCAGTGCATGATAGCCACGTGATCAGTGCATGATAGCCACGTGATGTGTGCATGATCAGTTACGTGAGCAGTGTATGATCAGCCACGTGATCAGTGCATGAGTGCCACGTGATCAGTGCATGATAGTCACGTGACAGTGTGTGATCAGCCACGTGATCAGTGCATGATCAGCCACGTGATCAGTGCATGATAGCCACGTGATCAGTGCATGATCAGTGCATGATCAGTCACGTGATCAGTGCATGATCAGCCACGTGATCAGTGCATGATCAGTCACGTGATCAGTGTATGATCAGCCACGTGATCAGTGCATGCTCAGTCACGTGATCAGGGCCTGCTGAGCTGCGTGATTACTGTCTGCTCATCTGCTTGACAATTGCCAGCTGAGCTGCACGATTCCTGCCTGTCATCTGCTTGACAATTGCCAGCTGTGCTGTGTAATTCCTGCCTGCTCAGCTGCTTGATTATTGCCAGCTGAGCAGCATGATTCCTCACAGCTGAGTTCCATGATTATTGCCTGCTGACTGTTTGATTCGTGCCTACTCAGCTCTTTGTTTATTGCCTCCAGAGGCACATGATCAGTGTATGATAGCAAACATGATCAGCGCATGATCAGTCACATGATCAGCGCCATTAAGTCACGTGATCACTACATGATAGTCATGTGATCAGTCCATGCTCAGTCACGGTATCAGTGCATGATCAGCCACGTGATCAGTGCATGATCTGTCACATGATTAGTGTATGATCATCCACGTGATCAGTGCATGGGCAGTCATGTGATCAGTGCATGATATAGACGTGATCAGTGCATGATCAGTCACGTGATCAGTGCATGATAGCCACGTGATCAGTGCATGATCAGTCACCTGATGGGTGTATGATCATTCACGTGACCTGTACATGGTAGCTACATGATCATTGCATGATCAGCCACGTGAGTAGTGCATGATAGCCACGTGATCAGTGCATGATCAGTCACGTGATCAGTGCATGATCAGTCATGTAGTCAGTGCATGATAGCCCGTGATCAGTGCATGATCAGTCACGTGATCAGTGCATGATCAGCCACGTGATCAGTGCATGATCAGTCACGTGATCAGTGCATGATCAGTCACGTGATCAGTGTATGATCAGCCACGTGAACAGTGCATGCTCAGTCACGTGATCAGGGCCTGCTGAGCTGCGTGATTACTGTCTGCTCATCTGCTTGACAATTGCCAGCTGAGCTGCACGATTCCTGCCTGTCATCTGCTTGACAATTGCCACCTGTGCTGCGTAATTCCTGCCTGCTCAGCTGCTTGATTATTGCCAGCTGAGCAGCATGATTTCTCAGAGCTGAGTTCCATGATTATAGCCTGCTGACTGATTCGTGCCTACTCAGCTCTTTGTTCATTGCCTCCAGAGGCACATGATCAGTGTATGACACCAAACATGATCAGCACATGATCAGTCACATGATCAGTGCATGATAAGCCACGTGATCAGTGCATGATCAATTATGTGATCAGTGCATGATCAGTCACGTGACCAGTACATGGTAGCTGCGTGATCAGTGCATGATCAGCCACGTGATCAGTGCATGATAGCCACGTGATCAGTGCATGATCAGTCACGTGATCAGTGCATGATCAGTCACGTGATCAGTGCATGATCAGTTACGTGATCAGTGCATGATCAGTCACGTGATCAGTGCATGGTAGCTACGTGATCATTGCATGATCAGCCACGTGATCAGTGCATGATAGCCACGTGATCAGTGCATGATCAGCCACGTGATCAGTGCATGATCAGCCACGTGATCAGTGCATGATCAGTCACGTGATCAGTGCATATAGCCACGTGATCAGTGCATGATCAGCCACGTGATCAGTGCATGATAGCCACGTGATCAGTGCATGATCAGCCACGTGATCAGTGCATGATCAGTCACGTGATCAGTGCATGATAGCCACGTGATCAGTGCATGATCAGTCACGTGATCAGTGCATGATCAGCCACGTGATCAGTGCATGATATCAGTGCATGATAGCCACGTGATCAGTGCATGATCAGTCACGTGACCAGTATATGGTAGCTCCGTGATCATTCCATGACGAGCCACGTGATCAGTGCATGATAGCCACGTGATGTGTGCATGATCAGTTACGTGAGCAGAGTATGATCAGCCACGTGATCAGTGCATGAGTGCCACGTGATCAGTGCATGATATGTCACGTGACAGGTGTGTGATCAGCCACGTGAACAGTGCATGTTCAGCCACGTGATCAGTGCATGATAGCCACGTGATCAGTGCATGATCAGTTACGTGAGCAGTGTATGATCAGCCACGTGATCAGTGCATGGTCAGACACGTGAACAGTGTATGATCAGCCACGTGATCAGTGCATGATATCCAAGTGATCAGTGCATGATCAATCACGTGATCAGTGTATGATCAGCCACGTGAACAGTGCATGCTCAGTCACGTGATCAGGGCCTGCTGAGCTGCGTGATTACTGTCTGCTCATCTGCTTGACAATTGCCAGCTGAGCTGCACGATTCCTGCCTGTCATCTGCTTGACAATTGCCAGCTGTGCTGCGTAATTCCTGCCTGCTCAGCTGCTTGATTATTGCCAGCTGAGCAGCATGATTCCTCACAGCTGAGTTCCATGATTATTGCCTGCTGACTGTTTGATTCGTGCCTACTCAGCTCTTTGTTTATTGCCTCCAGAGGCACATGATCAGTGTATGATAGCAAACATGATCAGCGCATGATCAGTCACATGATCAGCGCCATTAAGTCACGTGATCACTACATGATAGTCATGTGATCAGTCCATGCTCAGTCACGGTATCAGTGCATGATCAGCCACGTGATCAGTGCATGATCTGTCACATGATTAGTGTATGATCATCCACGTGATCAGTGCATGGGCAGTCATGTGATCAGTGCATGATATAGACGTGATCAGTGCATGATCAGTCTCGTGATCAGTGCATGATAGCCACGTGATCAGTGCATGATCAGTCACCTGATGGGTGTATGATCATTCACGTGACCTGTACATGGTAGCTACATGATCATTGCATGATCAGCCACGTGAGTAGTGCATGATAGCCACGTGATCACTGCATGATCAGTCACGTGATCAGTGCATGATCAGTCATGTGACCAGTACATGGTAGCTGCGTGATCATTGCATGATCAGCCACGTGAGCAGTGCATGATAGCCACGTGATCAGTGCATGATCAGACACGTGATCAGTGCATGATCAGTCACGTGATCAGTGCATGATCAGCCACGTGATCAGTGCATGATCAGTCACGTGATCAGTGCATGATCAGCCACGTGATCAGTGCATGATCAGCCACGTGATCAGTGCATGATCAATTACGTGATCAGTGCATGATCAGTCACGTGATCAGTACATGGTAGACGTGA
Organism: Bos javanicus; assembly: GCF_032452875.1. NCBI lineage: Eukaryota > Metazoa > Chordata > Mammalia > Artiodactyla > Bovidae > Bos > Bos javanicus. The sequence goes on along the minus strand of NW_026893606.1, from coordinate 1,051,312 downwards.
TCAGTGCATGATCAGCCACGTGATCAGTGCATGATAGCCACGTGATCAGTGCATGATCAGCCACGTGATCAGTGCATGATCAGCCACGTGATCAGTGCATGATCAGTCACGTGATCAGTGCATGATCAGCCACGTGATCAGTGCATGTGAGTCATGTAGTCAGTGCATGATAGCCCGTGATCAGTGCATGATCAGTCCCGTGATCAGTGTATGATCAGCCACGTGATCAGTGCATGATAGCCACGTGATCAGTGCATGATCAGTCACGTGATCAGTGCATGATCAGTCACGTGATCAGTGTGTGATCAGCCACGTGAACAGTGCATGCTCAGTCACGTGATCAGGGCCTGCTGAGCTGCGTGATTACTGTCTGCTCATCTGCTTGACAATTGCCAGCTGAGCTGCACGATTCCTGCCTGTCATCTGCTTGACAATTGCCACCTGTGCTGCGTAATTCCTGCCTGCTCATCTGCTTGATTATTGCCAGCTGAGCAGCATGATTTCTCAGAGCTGAGTTCCATGATTATTGCCTGCTGACTGATTCTGCCTACTCAGCTCTTTGTTCATTGCCTCCAGAGGCACATGATCAGTGTATGACACCAAACATGATCAGCACATGATCAGTCACATGATCAGTGCATGATAAGCCACGTGATCAGTGCATGATCAGTCATGTGATCAGTGCATGATCAGTCATGTGATCAGTGCATGGTAGCTGCGTGATCAGTGCATGATCAGCCACGTGATCAGTGCATGATAGCCACGTGATCAGTGCATGATCAGTCACGTGATCAGTGCATGATCAGTCACGTGATCAGTGCATGATCAGTTACGTGATCAGTGCATGATCAGTCACGTGATCAGTGCATGGTAGCTACGTGATCATTGCATGATCAGCCACGTGATCAGTGCATGATAGCCACGTGATCAGTGCATGATCAGCCACGTGATCAGTGCATGATCAGTCACGTGATCAGTGCATGATCAGCCACGTGATCAGTGCATGATCAGTCACGTGATCAGTGCATGGTAGCTACGTGATCAGTGCATGATCAGCCACGTGATCAGTGCATGATAGCCACGTGATCAGTGCATGATCAGTCACGTGATCAGTGTGTGATCAGCCACGTGATCAGTGCATGATATCAGTGCATGATAGCCACGTGATCAGTGCATGATCAGTCACGTGATCAGTGCATGATCAGTCACGTGATCAGTGCATGATCAGCCACGTGATCAGTGCATGATCAGCCACGTGATCAGTGCATGATCAGTCACGTGATCAGTGCATGATAGTCACGTGATCAGTGCATGATCAGCCACGTGATCAGTGCATGATAGCCACGTGATCAGTGCATGATCAGTCACGTGATCAGTGCATGATCAGCCACGTGATCAGTGCATGATATCAGTGCATGATCAGCCACGTGATCAGTGCATGATCAGTCACGTGACCAGTACATGGTAGCTACGTGATCAGTGCATGATCAGCCACGTGATCAGTGCATGATAGCCACGTGATCAGTGCATGATCAGTCACGTGATACATGTGTGATCAGCCACGTGATCAGTGCATGATATCCACGTGATCAGTGCATGATAGCCACGTGATCAGTGCATGATCAGTCACGTGATCAGTGCATGATCAGTCACGTGATAGTGTGATCAGCCACGTGATCAGTGCATGATGAGCCACGTGATCAGTGCATGATCAATTACGTGATCAGTGCATGATCAGTCACGTGACCAGTACATGGTTGCTACGTGATCGTTGCATGATCAGCCACGTGAGCAGTGCATGATAGCCACGTGATCAGTGCATGATCAGTCACGTGATCAGTACATGATCAGTCACGTGAACAGTGCATGATCATTTACGTGATCTGTGCATGATCAGTCACGTGACCAGTATATGGTAGCTACGTGATCATTCCATGACGAGCCACGTGAGCAGTGCATGATAGCCACGTGATGTGTGCATGATGAGTTACGTGAGCAGAGTATGATCAGCCACGTGATCAGTGCATGAGTGCCACGTGATCAGTGCATGATATGTCACGTGACAGGTGTGTGATCAGCCACGTGAACAGTGCATGTTCAGCCACGTGATCAGTGCATGATAGCCACGTGATCAGTGCATGATCAGTTACGTGAGCAGTGTATGATCAGCCACGTGATCAGTGCATGGTCAGACACGTGAACAGTGTATGATCAGCCACGTGATCAGTGCATGATATCCAAGTGATCAGTGCATGATCAATCACGTGATCAGTGTATGATCAGCCACGTGAACAGTGCATGCTCAGTCACGTGATCAGGGCCTGCTGAGCTGCGTGATTACTGTCTGCTCATCTGCTTGACAATTGCCAGCTGAGCTGCACGATTCCTGCCTGTCATCTGCTTGACAATTGCCAGCTGTGCTGCGTAATTCCTGCCTGCTCAGCTGCTTGATTATTGCCAGCTGAGCAGCATGATTCCTCACAGCTGAGTTCCATGATTATTGCCTGCTGACTGTTTGATTCGTGCCTACTCAGCTCTTTGTTTATTGCCTCCAGAGGCACATGATCAGTGTATGATAGCAAACATGATCAGCGCATGATCAGTCACATGATCAGCGCCATTAAGTCACGTGATCACTACATGATAGTCATGTGATCAGTCCATGCTCAGTCACGGTATCAGTGCATGATCAGCCACGTGATCAGTGCATGATCAGTCATGTGATCAGTGCATGATATAGACGTGATCAGTGCATGATCAGTCACGTGATCAGTGCATGATAGCCACGTGATCAGTGCATGATCAGTCACCTGATGGGTGTATGATCATTCACGTGACCTGTACATGGTAGCTACATGATCATTGCATGATCAGCCACGTGAGTAGTGCATGATAGCCACGTGATCAGTGCATGATCAGTCACGTGATCAGTGCATGATCAGTCATGTGACCAGTACATGGTAGCTGCGTGATCATGCATGATCAGCCACGTGAGCAGTGCATGATAGCCACGTGATCAGTGCATGATCAGTCACGTGATCAGTGCATGATCAGTCACGTGATCAGTGCATGATCAGTCACGTGATCAGTGCATGATCAGCCACGTGATCAGTGCATGATCAGTCACGTGATCAGTGCAGCCACGTGATCAGTGCATGATCAGCCACGTGATCAGTGCATGATAGCCACGTGATCAGTGCATGATCAGCCACGTGATCAGTGCATGATCAGTCACGTGATCAGTGCATGATCAGCCACGTGATCAGTGCATGATCAGTCACGTGATCAGTGCATGATAGCTACGTGATCATGCATGATCAGCCACGTGATCAGTGCATGATAGCCACGTGATCAGTGCATGATCAGTCACGTGATCGTGTGTGATCAGCCACGTGATCAGTGCATGATATCAGTGCATGATAGCCACGTGATCAGTGCATGATCAGTCACGTGATCAGTGCATGATCAGCCACGTGATCAGTGCATGATCAGCCACGTGATCAGTGCATGATCAGTCCCGTGATCAGTGCATGATCAGCCACGTGATCAGTGCATGATCAGTCACGTGATCAGTGCATGATAGCTACGTGATCAGTGCATGATCAGCCACGTGATCAGTGCATGATAGCCACGTGATCAGTGCATGATCAGTCACGTGATCAGTGCATGATCAGCCACGTGATCAGTGCATGGTATCAGTGCATGATCAGCCACGTGATCAGTGCATGATCAGTCACGTGATCAGTGCATGATAGCCACGTGATCAGTGCATGATCAGCCACGTGATCAGTGCATGATCAGTCACGTGATACATGTGTGATCAGCCACGTGATCAGTGCATGATATCCACGTGATCAGTGCATGATAGCCACGTGATCAGTGCATGATCAGTCACGTGATCAGTGCATGATCAGTCACGTGATCGTGCATGATCAGCCACGTGATCAGTGCATGATAGCCACGTGATCAGTGCATGATCAATTACGTGATCAGTGCATGATCAGTCACGTGACCAGTACATGGTTGCTACGTGATCGTGCATGATCAGCCACGTGATCAGTGCATGATAGCCACGTGATCAGTGCATGATCAGTCACGTGATCATTCCATGACAGCCACGTGATCAGTGCATGATAGCCACGTGATGTGTGCATGATCAGTTACGTGAGCAGAGTATGATCAGCCACGTGATCAGTGCATGAGTGCCACGTGATCAGTGCATGATATGTCACGTGACAGTGTGTGATCAGCCACGTGAACAGTGCATGTTCAGCCACGTGATCAGTGCATGATAGCCACGTGATCAGTGCATGATCAGTTACGTGAGCAGTGTATGATCAGCCACGTGATCAGTGCATGGTCAGACACGTGAACAGTGTATGATCAGCCACGTGATCAGTGCATGATATCCAAGTGATCAGTGCATGATCATCACGTGATCAGTGTATGATCAGCCACGTGAACAGTGCATGCTCAGTCACGTGATCAGGGCCTGCTGAGCTGCGTGATTACTGTCTGCTCATCTGCTTGACAATTGCCAGCTGAGCTGCACGATTCCTGCCTGTCATCTGCTTGACAATTGCCAGCTGTGCTGCGTAATTCCTGCCTGCTCAGCTGCTTGATTATTGCCAGCTGAGCAGCATGATTCCTCACAGCTGAGTTCCATGATTATTGCCTGCTGACTGTTTGATTCGTGCCTACTCAGCTCTTTGTTTATTGCCTCCAGAGGCACATGATCAGTGTATGATAGCAAACATGATCAGCGCATGATCAGTCACATGATCAGCGCCATTAAGTCACGTGATCACTACATGATAGTCATGTGATCAGTCCATGCTCAGTCACGGTATCAGTGCATGATCAGCCACGTGATCAGTGCATGATCTGTCACATGATTAGTGTATGATCATCCACGTGATCAGTGCATGGGCAGTCATGTGATCAGTGCATGATATAGACGTGATCAGTGCATGATCAGTCTCGTGATCAGTGCATGATAGCCACGTGATCAGTGCATGATCAGTCACCTGATGGGTGTATGATCATTCACGTGACCTGTACATGGTAGCTACATGATCATTGCATGATCAGCCACGTGAGTAGTGCATGATAGCCACGTGATCACTGCATGATCAGTCACGTGATCAGTGCATGATCAGTCATGTGACCAGTACATGGTAGCTGCGTGATCATGCATGATCAGCCACGTGAGCAGTGCATGATAGCCACGTGATCAGTGCATGATCAGACACGTGATCAGTGCATGATCAGTCACGTGATCAGTGCATGATCAGCCACGTGATCAGTGCATGATCAGGCACGTGATCAGTGTATGTCAGCCACGTGATCAGTGCATGATAGCCACGTGATCAGTGCATGATCAGTCACGTGATCAGTGCATGATCAGTCACGTGATCAGTGCATGATCAGCCACGTGATCAGTGCATGATCAGCCACGTGATCAGTGCATGATCATTACGTGATCAGTGCATGATCAGTCACGTGATCAGTGCATGGTAGCTACGTGATCAGTGCATGATCAGCCACGTGATCAGTGCATGATAGCCACGTGATCAGTGCATGATCAGCCACGTGATCAGTGCATGATCAGTCACGTGATCAGTGCATGATCAGTCACGTGATCAGTGCATGATCAGTCACGTGATCAGTGTGATCAGCCACGTGAACAGTGCATGCTCAGTCACGTGATCAGGGCCTGCTGAGCTGCGTGATTACTGTCTGCTCATCTGCTTGACAATTGCCAGCTGAGCTGCACGATTCCTGCCTGTCATCTGCTTGACAATTGCCACCTGTGCTGCGTAATTCCTGCCTGCTCATCTACTTGATTATTGCCAGCTGAGCAGCATGATTTCTCAGAGCTGAGTTCCATGATTATAGCCTGCTGACTGATTCGTGCCTACTCAGCTCTATGTTCATTGCCTCCAGAGGCACATGATCAGTGTATGACACCAAACATGATCAGCACATGATCAGTCACGTGATCAGTGCATGATAAGCCACGTGATCAGTGCATGATCAATTATGTGATCAGTGCATGATCAGTCACGTGATCAGCATGGTAGCTGCGTGATCAGTGCATGATCAGCCACGTGATCAGTGCATGATAGCCACGTGATCAGTGCATGATCAGTCACGTGATCAGTGCATGATCAGTCACGTGATCAGTGCATGATCAGTTACGTGATCAGTGCATGATCAGTCACGTGATCAGTGCATGGTAGCTACGTGATCATTGCATGATCAGCCACGTGATCAGTGCATGATAGCCACGTGATCAGTGCATGATCAGCCACGTGATCAGTGCATGATCAGTCACGTGATCAGTGCATGATCAGCCACGTGATCAGTGCATGATCAGTCACGTGATCAGTGCATGATCAGTCACGTGATCAGTGCATGATCAATCACGTGATCAGTGCATGATCAGTCACGTGATCAGTGCATGATAGCCACGTGATCAGTGCATGATCAGCCACGTGATCAGTGCATGATAGCCACGTGATCAGTGCATGATCAGCCACGTGATCAGTGCATGATCAGTCACGTGATCAGTGCATGATCAGCCACGTGATCAGTGCATGATCAGTCACGTGATCAGTGCATGATAGCTACGTGATCAGTGCATGATCAGCCACGTGATCAGTGCATGATAGCCACGTGATCAGTGCATGATCAGTCACGTGATAGTGTGTGATCATCCACGTGATCAGTGCATGATATCAGTGCATGATAGCCACGTGATCAGTGCATGATAGCCACGTGATCAGTGCATGATCAGTTACGTGATCAGTGTATGATCAGCCACGTGATCAGTGCATGAGTGCCACGTGATCAGTGCATGATAGTCACGTGACAGTGTGTGATCAGCCACGTGATCAGTGCATGATCAGCCACGTGATCAGTGCATGATAGCCACGTGATCAGTGCGTGATCAGTGCATGATCAGTTACGTGAGCAGTGTATGATCAGCCACGTGATCAGTGCATGTCAGACACGTGAACAGTGTATGATCAGCCACGTGATCAGTGCATGATATCCAAGTGATCAGTGCATGATCAGTCACGTGATCAGTGTATGATCAGCCACGTGAACAGTGCATGCTCAGTCACGTGATCAGGGCCTGCTGAGCTGCGTGATTACTGTCTGCTCATCTGCTTGACAATTGCCAGCTGAGCTGCACGATTCCTGCCTGTCATCTGCTTGACAATTGCCAGCTGTGCTGTGTAATTCCTGCCTGCTCAGCTGCTTGATTATTGCCAGCTGAGCAGCATGATTCCTCACAGCTGAGTTCCATGATTATTGCCTGCTGACTGTATGATTCGTGCCTACTCAGCTCTTTGTTTATTGCCTCCAGAGGCACATGATCAGTGTATGATAGCAAACATGATCAGCGCATGATCAGTCACATGATCAGCGCCATTAAGTCACGTGATCACTACATGATAGTCATGTGATCAGTCCATGCTCAGTCACGGTATCAGTGCATGATCAGCCACGTGATCAGTGCATGATCTGTCACGTGATCAGTGCATGATCATCCACGTGATCAGTGCATGATCAGTCATGTGATCAGTGCATGATATAGACGTGATCAGTGCATGATCAGCCACGTGATCAGTGCATGATCAGTCACGTGATCAGTGCATGATCAGTCACGTGATCAGTGTATGATCAGCCACGTGAACAGTGCATGCTCAGTCACGTGATCAGGGCCTGCTGAGCTGCGTGATTACTGTCTGCTCATCTGCTTGACAATTGCCAGCTGAGCTGCACGATTCCTGCCTGTCATCTGCTTGACAATTGCCACCTGTGCTGCGTAATTCCTGCCTGCTCAGCTACTTGATTATTGCCAGCTGAGCAGCATGATTTCTCAGAGCTGAGTTCCATGATTACAGCCTGCTGACTGATTCGTGCCTACTCAGCTCTATGTTCATTGCCTCCAGAGGCACATGATCAGTGTATGACACCAAACATGATCAGTGCATGATCAGTCACATGATCAGTGCATGATAAGCCACGTGATCAGTGCATGATCAGTCACGTGATCAGTGCATGATCAGTCACGTGATCAGTGCATGGTAGCTGCGTGATCAGTGCATGATCAGCCACGTGATCAGTGCATGATAGCCACGTGATCAGTGCATGATCAGTCACGTGATCAGTGCATGATCAGTCACGTGATCAGTGCATGATCAGTTACGTGATCAGTGCATGATCAGTCACGTGATCAGTGCATGATAGCTACGTGATCAGTGCATGATCAGCCACGTGATCAGTGCATGATAGCCACGTGATCAGTGCATGATCAGCCACGTGATCAGTGCATGATCAGTCACGTGATCAGTGCATGATCAGCCACGTGATCAGTGCATGATCAGTCACGTGATCAGTGCATGATCAGTCACGTGATCAGTGCATGATCAGCCACGTGATCAGTGCATGATCAGTCACGTGATCAGTGCATGATAGCCACGTGATCAGTGCATGATCAGCCACGTGATCAGTGCATGATAGCCACGTGATCAGTGCATGATCAGCCACGTGATCAGTGCATGATCAGTCACGTGATCAGTGCATGATCAGCCACGTGATCAGTGCATGATCAGTCACGTGATCAGTGCATGATAGCCACGTGATCAGTGCATGATCAGCCACGTGATCAGTGCATGATAGCCACGTGATCAGTGCATGATCAGCCACGTGATCAGTGCATGATCAGTCACGTGATCAGTGCATGATAGCCACGTGATCAGTGCATGATCAGTCACGTGATCAGTGTGTGATCAGCCACGTGATCAGTGCATGATATCAGTGCATGATAGCCACGTGATCAGTGCATGATCAGTCACGTGACCAGTATATGGTAGCTCCGTGATCATTCCATGACGAGCCACGTGATCAGTGCATGATAGCCACGTGATGTGTGCATGATCAGTTACGTGAGCAGAGTATGATCAGCCACGTGATCAGTGCATGAGTGCCACGTGATCAGTGCATGATATGTCACGTGACAGGTGTGTGATCAGCCACGTGAACAGTGCATGTTCAGCCACGTGATCAGTGCATGATAGCCACGTGATCAGTGCATGATCAGTTACGTGAGCAGTGTATGATCAGCCACGTGATCAGTGCATGGTCAGACACGTGAACAGTGTATGATCAGCCACGTGATCAGTGCATGATATCCAAGTGATCAGTGCATGATCAATCACGTGATCAGTGTATGATCAGCCACGTGAACAGTGCATGCTCAGTCACGTGATCAGGGCCTGCTGAGCTGCGTGATTACTGTCTGCTCATCTGCTTGACAATTGCCAGCTGAGCTGCACGATTCCTGCCTGTCATCTGCTTGACAATTGCCAGCTGTGCTGCGTAATTCCTGCCTGCTCAGCTGCTTGATTATTGCCAGCTGAGCAGCATGATTCCTCACAGCTGAGTTCCATGATTATTGCCTGCTGACTGTTTGATTCGTGCCTACTCAGCTCTTTGTTTATTGCCTCCAGAGGCACATGATCAGTGTATGATAGCAAACATGATCAGCGCATGATCAGTCACATGATCAGCGCCATTAAGTCACGTGATCACTACATGATAGTCATGTGATCAGTCCATGCTCAGTCACGGTATCAGTGCATGATCAGCCACGTGATCAGTGCATGATCTGTCACATGATTAGTGTATGATCATCCACGTGATCAGTGCATGGGCAGTCATGTGATCAGTGCATGATATAGACGTGATCAGTGCATGATCAGTCTCGTGATCAGTGCATGATAGCCACGTGATCAGTGCATGATCAGTCACCTGATGGGTGTATGATCATTCACGTGACCTGTACATGGTAGCTACATGATCATTGCATGATCAGCCACGTGAGTAGTGCATGATAGCCACGTGATCACTGCATGATCAGTCACGTGATCAGTGCATGATCAGTCATGTGACCAGTACATGGTAGCTGCGTGATCATTGCATGATCAGCCACGTGATCAGTGCATGATAGCCACGTGATCAGTGCATGATCAGACACGTGATCAGTGCATGATCAGTCACGTGATCAGTGCATGATCAGCCACGTGATCAGTGCATGACCAGGCACGTGATCAGTGCATGTCAGCCACGTGATCAGTGCATGATAGCCACGTGATCAGTGCATGATCAGTCACGTGATCAGTGCATGATCAGCCACGTGATCAGTGCATGATCAGCCACGTGATCAGTGCATGATCAATTACGTGATCAGTGCATGATCAGTCACGTGACCAGTACATGGTAGCTACGTGATCATTGCATGATCAGCCACGTGAGCAGTGCATGATAGCCACGTGATCAGTGCATGATCAGCCACGTGATCAGTGCATGATCAGTCACGTGATCAGTGCATGATCAGTCACGTGATCAGTGCATGATCATCCACGTGATCAGTGCATGTGGAGTCATGTGTCAGTGCATGATAGCCCGTGATCAGTGCATGATCAGTCCCGTGATCAGTGTATGATCAGCCACGTGATCAGTGCATGATAGCCACGTGATCAGTGCATGATCAGTCACGTGATCAGTGCATGATCAGTCACGTGATAGTGTGTGATCAGCCACGTGAACAGTGCATGCTCAGTCACGTGATCAGGGCCTGCTGAGCTGCGTGATTACTGTCTGCTCATCTGCTTGACAATTGCCAGCTGAGCTGCACGATTCCTGCCTGTCATCTGCTTGACAATTGCCACCTGTGCTGCGTAATTCCTGCCTGCTCATCTACTTGATTATTGCCAGCTGAGCAGCATGATTTCTCAGAGCTGAGTTCCATGATTATAGCCTGCTGACTGATTCCTGCCTACTCAGCTCTATGTTCATTGCCTCCAGAGGCACATGATCAGTGTATGACACCAAACATGATCAGCACATGATCAGTCACATGATCAGTGCATGATAAGCCACGTGATCAGTGCATGATCAATTATGTGATCAGTGCATGATCAGTCATGTGATCAGTGCATGGTAGCTGCGTGATCAGTGCATGATCAGCCACGTGATCAGTGCATGATAGCCACGTGATCAGTGCATGATCAGTCACGTGATCAGTGCATGATCAGTCACGTGATCAGTGCATGATCAGTCACGTGATCAGTGCATGATCAGTCACGTGATCAGTGCATGATAGCTACGTGATCATTGCATGATCAGCCACGTGATCAGTGCATGATAGCCACGTGATCAGTGCATGATCAGCCACGTGATCAGTGCATGATCAGTCACGTGATCAGTGCATGATCAGCCACGTGATCAGTGCATGATCAGTCACGTGATCAGTGCATGATAGCTACGTGATCAGTGCATGATCAGCCACGTGATCAGTGCATGATAGCCACGTGATCAGTGCATGATCAGTCACGTGATCAGTGCATGATCAGCCACGTGATCAGTGCATGATATCAGTGCATGATAGCCACGTGATCAGTGCATGATCAGTCACGTGATCAGTGCATGATCAGTCACGTGATCAGTGCATGATCAGCCACGTGATCAGTGCATGATCAGCCACGTGATCAGTGCATGATCAGTCACGTGATCAGTGCATGATCAGCCACGTGATCAGTGCATGATATCAGTGCATGATCAGCCACGTGATCAGTGCATGATCAGTCACGTGACCAGTACATGGTAGCTACGTGATCAGTGCATGATCAGCCACGTGATCAGTGCATGATAGCCACGTGATCAGTGCATGATCAGTCACGTGATCATGTGTGATCAGCCACGTGATCAGTGCATGATATCCACGTGATCAGTGCATGATAGCCACGTGATCAGTGCATGATTAGTCACGTGATCAGTGCATGATCAGTCACGTGATAGTGTGTGATCAGCCACGTGATCAGTGCATGATGAGCCACGTGATCAGTGCATGATCAATTACGTGATCAGTGCATGATCAGTCACGTGACCAGTACATGGTTGCTACGTGATCGTTGCATGATCAGCCACGTGAGCAGTGCATGATAGCCACGTGATCAGTGCATGATCAGTCACGTGATCAGTACATGATCAGTCACGTGAACAGTGCATGATCATTTACGTGATCAGTGCATGATCAGTCACGTGACCAGTATATGGTAGCTTCGTGATCATTCCATGATCAGCCACGTGAGCAGTGCATGATAGCCACGTGATGTGTGCATGATCAGTTACGTGAGCAGTGTATGATCAGCCACGTGATCAGTGCATGAGTGCCACGTGATCAGTGCATGATATGTCACGTGACAGGTGTGTGATCAGCCACGTGATCAGTGCATGATCAGCCACGTGATCAGTGCATGATAGCCACGTGATCAGTGCATGATCAGTTACGTGATCAGTGTATGATCAGCCACGTGATCAGTGCATGATCAGACACGTGATCAGTGTATGATCAGCCACGTGATCAGTGCATGATATCCACGTGATCAGTGCATGATCATCACGTGATCAGTGTATGATCAGCCACGTGATCAGTGCATGATCAGCCACGTGATCAGTGCATGATCAGCCACGTGATCAGTGCATGATCAGTCACGTGATCAGTGCATGATCAGTCACGTGATCAGTGCATGATCATTTACGTGATCAGTGCATGATCAGTCACGTGACCAGTATATGATAGCTACGTGATCATTGCATGACAGCCACGTGAGCAGTGCATGATAGCCACGTGATGTGTGCATGATCAGTTACGTGATCAGTGTATGATCAGCCACGTGATCAGTGCATGAGTGCCACGTGATCAGTGCATGATAGTCACGTGATCAGTGCATGATCAGCCACGTGATCAGTGCATGATCAGCCACGTGATCAGTGCATGATAGCCACGTGATCAGTGCATGATCAGTCACGTGATCAGTGCATGATCAGCCACGTGATCAGTGCATGATCAGACACGTGAATAGTGTATGATCAGCCACGTGATCAGTGCATGATATCCAAGTGATCAGTGCATGATCAGTCACGTGATCAGTGCATGATCAGCCACGTGAACAGTGCATGCTCAGTCACGTGATCAGGGCCTGCTGAGCTGCGTGATTACTGTCTGCTCATCTGCTTGACCATTGCCAGCTGAGCTGCACGATTCCTGCCTGTCATCTGCTTGACAATTGCCACCTGTGCTGCGTAATTCCTGCCTGCTCATCTACTTGATTATTGCCAGCTGAGCAGCATGATTTCTCAGAGGTGAGTTCCATGATTATAGCCTGCTGACTGATTCGTGCCTACTCAGCTCTATGTTCATTGCCTCCAGAGGCACATGATCAGTGTGTGACACCAAACATGATCAGCACATGATCAGTCACATGATCAGTGCATGATAAGCCAGTGATCAGTGCATGATCAGTCATGTGATCAGTGCATGATCAGTCACGTGATCAGTGCATGATAGCCACGTGATCAGTGCATGATCAGCCACGTGATCAGTGCATGATAGCCACGTGATCAGTGCATGATCAGTCACGTGATCAGTGCATGATCAGTCACGTGATCAGTGCATGATCAGTCACGTGATCAGTGCATGATCAGCCACGTGATCAGTGCATGATCAGCCACGTGATCAGTGCATGATCAGCCACGTGATCAGTGCATGATCAGCCACGTGATCAGTGCATGATCAGTCACGTGACCAGTATATGGTAGCTACGTGATCATTCCATGACGAGCCACGTGAGCAGTGAATGATAGCCACGTGATGTGTGCATGATGAGTTACGTGAGCAGAGTATGATCAGCCACGTGATCAGTGCATGAGTGCCACGTGATCAGTGCATGATATGTCACGTGACAGGTGTGTGATCAGCCACGTGAACAGTGCATGTTCAGCCACGTGATCAGTGCATGATAGCCACGTGATCAGTGCATGATCAGTTACGTGAGCAGTGTATGATCAGCCACGTGATCAGTGCATGGTCAGACACGTGAACAGTGTATGATCAGCCACGTGATCAGTGCATGATATCCAAGTGATCAGTGCATGATCAATCACGTGATCAGTGTATGATCAGCCACGTGAACAGTGCATGCTCAGTCACGTGATCAGGGCCTGCTGAGCTGCGTGATTACTGTCTGCTCATCTGCTTGACAATTGCCAGCTGAGCTGCACGATTCCTGCCTGTCATCTGCTTGACAATTGCCAGCTGTGCTGCGTAATTCCTGCCTGCTCAGCTGCTTGATTATTGCCAGCTGAGCAGCATGATTCCTCACAGCTGAGTTCCATGATTATTGCCTGCTGACTGTTTGATTCGTGCCTACTCAGCTCTTTGTTTATTGCCTCCAGAGGCACATGATCAGTGTATGATAGCAAACATGATCAGCGCATGATCAGTCACATGATCAGCGCCATTAAGTCACGTGATCACTACATGATAGTCATGTGATCAGTCCATGCTCAGTCACGGTATCAGTGCATGATCAGCCACGTGATCAGTGCATGATCTGTCACATGATTAGTGTATGATCATCCACGTGATCAGTGCATGGGCAGTCATGTGATCAGTGCATGATATAGACGTGATCAGTGCATGATCAGTCTCGTGATCAGTGCATGATAGCCACGTGATCAGTGCATGATCAGTCACCTGATGGGTGTATGATCATTCACGTGACCTGTACATGGTAGCTACATGATCATTGCATGATCAGCCACGTGAGTAGTGCATGATAGCCACGTGATCAGTGCATGATCAGTCACGTGATCAGTGCATGATCAGTCATGTGACCAGTACATGGTAGCTGCGTGATCATGCATGATCAGCCACGTGAGCAGTGCATGATAGCCACGTGATCAGTGCATGATCAGACACGTGATCAGTGCATGATCAGTCACGTGATCAGTGCATGATCAGCCACGTGATCAGTGCATGATCAGGCACGTGATCAGTGTATGTCAGCCACGTGATCAGTGCATGATAGCCACGTGATCAGTGCATGATCAGTCACGTGATCAGTGCATGATCAGTCACGTGATCAGTGCATGATCAGCCACGTGATCAGTGCATGATCAGCCACGTGATCAGTGCATGATCATTACGTGATCAGTGCATGATCAGTCACGTGATCAGTGCATGATAGCTACGTGATCAGTGCATGATCAGCCACGTGATCAGTGCATGATAGCCACGTGATCAGTGCATGATCAGCCACGTGATCAGTGCATGATCAGTCACGTGATCAGTGCATGATCAGTCACGTGATCAGTGCATGATCAGTCACGTGATCAGTGTGTGATCAGCCACGTGAACAGTGCATGCTCAGTCACGTGATCAGGGCCTGCTGAGCTGCGTGATTACTGTCTGCTCATCTGCTTGACAATTGCCAGCTGAGCTGCACGATTCCTGCCTGTCATCTGCTTGACAATTGCCACCTGTGCTGCGTAATTCCTGCCTGCTCATCTGCTTGATTATTGCCAGCTGAGCAGCATGATTTCTCAGAGCTGAGTTCCATGATTATAGCCTGCTGACTGATTCCTGCCTACTCAGCTCTTTGTTCATTGCCTCCAGAGGCACATGATCAGTGTATGACACCAAACATGATCAGTGCATGATCAGTCACGTGATCAGTGCATGATAAGCCACGTGATCAGTGCATGATCAGTTATGTGATCAGTGCATGATCAGTCATGTGATCAGTACATGGTAGCTGCGTGATCAGTGCATGATCAGCCACGTGATCAGTGCATGATAGCCACGTGATCAGTGCATGATCAGTCACGTGATCAGTGCATGATCAGTCACGTGATCAGTGCATGATCAGTCACGTGATCAGTGCATGATCAGTCACGTGACCAGTGCATGGTAGCTACGTGATCATTGCATGATCAGCCACGTGATCAGTGCATGATAGCCACGTGATCAGTGCATGATCAGCCACGTGATCAGTGCATGATCAGTCACGTGATCAGTGCATGATCAGCCACGTGATCAGTGCATGATCAGTCACGTGATCAGTGCATGATCAGTCACGTGATCAGTGCATGATCAGCCACGTGATCAGTGCATGATCAGTCACGTGATCAGTGCATGATAGCCACGTGATCAGTGCATGATCAGCCACGTGATCAGTGCATGATCAGCCACGTGATCAGTGCATGATCAGCCACGTGATCAGTGCATGATCAGTCACGTGATCAGTGCATGATCAGTCACGTGATCAGTACATGGTAGCTACGTGATCAGTGCATGATCAGCCACGTGATCAGTGCATGATAGCCACGTGATCAGTGCATGATCAGTCACGTGATCGTGTGTGATCATCCACGTGATCAGTGCATGATATCAGTGCATGATAGCCACGTGATCAGTGCATGATAGCCACGTGATGTGTGCATGATCAGTTACGTGAGCAGAGTATGATCAGCCACGTGATCAGTGCATGAGTGCCACGTGATCAGTGCATGATATGTCACGTGACAGGTGTGTGATCAGCCACGTGAACAGTGCATGTTCAGCCACGTGATCAGTGCATGATAGCCACGTGATCAGTGCATGATCAGTTACGTGAGCAGTGTATGATCAGCCACGTGATCAGTGCATGGTCAGACACGTGAACAGTGTATGATCAGCCACGTGATCAGTGCATGATATCCAAGTGATCAGTGCATGATCAATCACGTGATCAGTGTATGATCAGCCACGTGAACAGTGCATGCTCAGTCACGTGATCAGGGCCTGCTGAGCTGCGTGATTACTGTCTGCTCATCTGCTTGACAATTGCCAGCTGAGCTGCACGATTCCTGCCTGTCATCTGCTTGACAATTGCCAGCTGTGCTGCGTAATTCCTGCCTGCTCAGCTGCTTGATTATTGCCAGCTGAGCAGCATGATTCCTCACAGCTGAGTTCCATGATTATTGCCTGCTGACTGTTTGATTCGTGCCTACTCAGCTCTTTGTTTATTGCCTCCAGAGGCACATGATCAGTGTATGATAGCAAACATGATCAGCGCATGATCAGTCACATGATCAGCGCCATTAAGTCACGTGATCACTACATGATAGTCATGTGATCAGTCCATGCTCAGTCACGGTATCAGTGCATGATCAGCCACGTGATCAGTGCATGATCTGTCACATGATTAGTGTATGATCATCCACGTGATCAGTGCATGGGCAGTCATGTGATCAGTGCATGATATAGACGTGATCAGTGCATGATCAGTCTCGTGATCAGTGCATGATAGCCACGTGATCAGTGCATGATCAGTCACCTGATGGGTGTATGATCATTCACGTGACCTGTACATGGTAGCTACATGATCATTGCATGATCAGCCACGTGAGTAGTGCATGATAGCCACGTGATCACTGCATGATCAGTCACGTGATCAGTGCATGATCAGTCATGTGACCAGTACATGGTAGCTGCGTGATCATGCATGATCAGCCACGTGAGCAGTGCATGATAGCCACGTGATCAGTGCATGATCAGACACGTGATCAGTGCATGATCAGTCACGTGATCAGTGCATGATCAGCCACGTGATCAGTGCATGATCAGGCACGTGATCAGTGCATGATCAGCCACGTGATCAGTGCATGATAGCCACGTGATCAGTGCATGATCAGTCACGTGATCAGTGCATGATCAGTCACGTGATCAGTGCATGATCAGCCACGTGATCAGTGCATGATCAGCCACGTGATCAGTGCATGATCATTACGTGATCAGTGCATGATCAGTCACGTGATCAGTGCATGATAGCTACGTGATCAGTGCATGATCAGCCACGTGATCAGTGCATGATAGCCACGTGATCAGTGCATGATCAGCCACGTGATCAGTGCATGATCAGTCACGTGATCAGTGCATGATCAGTCACGTGATCAGTGCATGATCAGTCACGTGATCAGTGTATGATCAGCCACGTGAACAGTGCATGCTCAGTCACGTGATCAGGGCCTGCTGAGCTGCGTGATTACTGTCTGCTCATCTGCTTGACAATTGCCAGCTGAGCTGCACGATTCCTGCCTGTCATCTGCTTGACAATTGCCACCTGTGCTGCGTAATTCCTGCCTGCTCATCTGCTTGATTATTGCCAGCTGAGCAGCATGATTTCTCAGAGCTGAGTTCCATGATTATAGCCTGCTGACTGATTCCTGCCTACTCAGCTCTTTGTTCATTGCCTCCAGAGGCACATGATCAGTGTATGACACCAAACATGATCAGCACATGATCAGTCACGTGATCAGTGCATGATAAGCCACGTGATCAGTGCATGATCAGTCACGTGATCAGTGCATGATCAGTCACGTGATCAGTGCATGGTAGCTGCGTGATCAGTGCATGATCAGCCACGTGATCAGTGCATGATAGCCACGTGATCAGTGCATGATCAGTCACGTGATCAGTGCATGATCAGTCACGTGATCAGTGCATGATCAGTCACGTGATCAGTGCATGATCAGTCACGTGATCAGTGCATGGTAGCTACGTGATCATTGCATGATCAGCCACGTGATCAGTGCATGATAGCCACGTGATCAGTGCATGATCAGCCACGTGATCAGTGCATGATCAGCCACGTGATCAGTGCATGATCAGCCACGTGATCAGTGCATGATCAGTCACGTGATCAGTGCATGATCAGTCACGTGATCAGTGCATGATCAGTCACGTGATCAGTGCATGATCAGTCACGTGATCAGTGCATGATAGCCACGTGATCAGTGCATGATCAGCCACGTGATCAGTGCATGATCAGCCACGTGATCAGTGCATGATCAGCCACGTGATCAGTGCATGATCAGTCACGTGATCAGTGCATGATCAGTCACGTGATCAGTACATGATAGCTACGTGATCAGTGCATGATCAGCCACGTGATCAGTGCATGATAGCCACGTGATCAGTGCATGATCAGTCACGTGATCGTGTGATCATCCACGTGATCAGTGCATGATATCAGTGCATGATAGCCACGTGATCAGTGCATGATAGCCACGTGATGTGTGCATGATCAGTTACGTGAGCAGTGTATGATCAGCCACGTGATCAGTGCATGAGTGCTACGTGATCAGTGCATGATATTTCACGTGACAGGTGTGTGATCAGCCACGTGAACAGTGCATGTTCAGCCACGTGATCAGTGCATGATAGCCACGTGATCAGTGATCAGTGCATGATCAGTTACGTGAGCAGTGTATGATCAGCCACGTGATCAGTGCATGGTCAGACACGTGAACAGTGTATGATCAGCCACGTGATCAGTGCATGATATCCAAGTGATCAGTGCATGATCAATCACGTGATCAGTGTATGATCAGCCACGTGAACAGTGCATGCTCAGTCACGTGATCAGGGCCTGCTGAGCTGCGTGATTACTGTCTGCTCATCTGCTTGACAATTGCCAGCTGAGCTGCACGATTCCTGCCTGTCATCTGCTTGACAATTGCCAGCTGTGCTGCGTAATTCCTGCCTGCTCAGCTGCTTGATTATTGCCAGCTGAGCAGCATGATTCCTCACAGCTGAGTTCCATGATTATTGCCTGCTGACTGTTTGATTCGTGCCTACTCAGCTCTTTGTTTATTGCCTCCAGAGGCACATGATCAGTGTATGATAGCAAACATGATCAGCGCATGATCAGTCACATGATCAGCGCCATTAAGTCACGTGATCACTACATGATAGTCATGTGATCAGTCCATGCTCAGTCACGGTATCAGTGCATGATCAGCCACGTGATCAGTGCATGATCTGTCACATGATTAGTGTATGATCATCCACGTGATCAGTGCATGGGCAGTCATGTGATCAGTGCATGATATAGACGTGATCAGTGCATGATCAGTCTCGTGATCAGTGCATGATAGCCACGTGATCAGTGCATGATCAGTCACCTGATGGGTGTATGATCATTCACGTGACCTGTACATGGTAGCTACATGATCATTGCATGATCAGCCACGTGAGTAGTGCATGATAGCCACGTGATCAGTGCATGATCAGTCACGTGATCAGTGCATGATCAGTCATGTATCAGTGCATGATAGCCCGTGATCAGTGCATGATCAGTCCCGTGATCAGTGCATGATCAGCCACGTGATCAGTGCATGATCAGTCACATGATCAGTGCATGATCAGTCACGTGATCAGTGCATGATCAGCCACGTGATCAGTGCATGCTCAGTCACGTGATCAGGGCCTGCTGAGCTGCGTGATTACTGTCTGCTCATCTGCTTGACAATTGCCAGCTGAGCTGCACGATTCCTGCCTGTCATCTGCTTGACAATTGCCACCTGTGATGCGTAATTCCTGCCTGCTCATCTACTTGATTATTGCCAGCTGAGCAGCATGATTTCTCAGAGCTGAGTTCCATGATTACAGCCTGCTGACTGATTCCTGCCTACTCAGCTCTATGTTCATTGCCTCCAGAGGCACATGATCAGTGTATGACACCAAACATGATCAGTGCATGATCAGTCACATGATCAGTGCATGATAAGCCACGTGATCAGTGCATGATCAATTACGTGATCAGTGCATGATCAGTCACGTGACCAGTACATGGTAGCTGCGTGATCATTGCATGATCAGCCACGTGATCAGTGCATGATAGCCACGTGATCAGTGCATGATCAGTCACGTGATCAGTGCATGATCAGTCACGTGATCAGTGCATGATCAGTCACGTGATCAGTGCATGATCAGTCACGTGATCAGTGCATGATAGCTACGTGATCAGTGCATGATCAGCCACGTGATCAGTGCATGATAGCCACGTGATCAGTGCATGATCAGCCACGTGATCAGTGCATGATCAGTCACGTGATCAGTGCATGATCAGCCACGTGATCAGTGCATGATCAGTCACGTGATCAGTGCATGATCAGTCACGTGATCAGTGCATGATCAATTACGTGATCAGTGCATGATCAGTCACGTGATCAGTGCATGATAGCTACGTGATCAGTGCATGATCAGCCACGTGATCAGTGCATGATAGCCACGTGATCAGTGCATGATCAGCCACGTGATCAGTGCATGATCAGTCACGTGATCAGTGCATGATCAGCCACGTGATCAGTGCATGATCAGTCACGTGATCAGTGCATGATAGCTACGTGATCAGTGCATGATCAGCCACGTGATCAGTGCATGATAGCCACGTGATCAGTGCATGATATGTCACGTGACAGTGTGTGATCAGCCACGTGATCAGTGCATGTTCAGCCACGTGATCAGTGCATGATAGCCACGTGATCAGTGCATGATCAGTTACGTGAGCAGTGTATGATCAGCCACGTGATCAGTGCATGGTCAGACACGTGAACAGTGTATGATCAGCCACGTGATCAGTGCATGATATCCAAGTGATCAGTGCATGATCAATCACGTGATCAGTGTATGATCAGCCACGTGAACAGTGCATGCTCAGTCACGTGATCAGGGCCTGCTGAGCTGCGTGATTACTGTCTGCTCATCTGCTTGACAATTGCCAGCTGAGCTGCACGATTCCTGCCTGTCATCTGCTTGACAATTGCCAGCTGTGCTGCGTAATTCCTGCCTGCTCAGCTGCTTGATTATTGCCAGCTGAGCAGCATGATTCCTCACAGCTGAGTTCCATGATTATTGCCTGCTGACTGTTTGATTCGTGCCTACTCAGCTCTTTGTTTATTGCCTCCAGAGGCACATGATCAGTGTATGATAGCAAACATGATCAGCGCATGATCAGTCACATGATCAGCGCCATTAAGTCACGTGATCACTACATGATAGTCATGTGATCAGTCCATGCTCAGTCACGGTATCAGTGCATGATCAGCCACGTGATCAGTGCATGATCTGTCACATGATTAGTGTATGATCATCCACGTGATCAGTGCATGGGCAGTCATGTGATCAGTGCATGATATAGACGTGATCAGTGCATGATCAGTCTCGTGATCAGTGCATGATAGCCACGTGATCAGTGCATGATCAGTCACCTGATGGGTGTATGATCATTCACGTGACCTGTACATGGTAGCTACATGATCATTGCATGATCAGCCACGTGAGTAGTGCATGATAGCCACGTGATCAGTGCATGATCAGTCACGTGATCAGTGCATGATCAGTCATGTGACCAGTACATGGTAGCTGCGTGATCATTGCATGATCAGCCACGTGATCAGTGCATGATAGCCACGTGATCAGTGCATGATCAGACACGTGATCAGTGCATGATCAGTCACGTGATCAGTGCATGATCAGCCACGTGATCAGTGCATGATCAGGCACGTGATCAGTGCATGTCAGCCACGTGATCAGTGCATGATAGCCACGTGATCAGTGCATGATCAGTCACGTGATCAGTGCATGATCAGCCACGTGATCAGTGCATGATCAGCCACGTGATCAGTGCATGATCAATTACGTGATCAGTGCATGATCAGTCACGTGACCAGTACATGGTAGCTACGTGATCATTGCATGATCAGCCACGTGATCAGTGCATGATAGCCACGTGATCAGTGCATGATCAGCCACGTGATCAGTGCATGATCAGTCACGTGATCAGTGCATGATCAGTCACGTGATCAGTGCATGATCAGCCACGTGATCAGTGCATGTCAGTCATGTATCAGTGCATGATAGCCCGTGATCAGTGCATGATCAGTCCCGTGATCAGTGTATGATCAGCCACGTGATCAGTGCATGATAGCCACGTGATCAGTGCATGATCAGTCACGTGATCAGTGCATGATCAGTCACGTGATCAGTGTATGATCAGCCACGTGAACAGTGCATGCTCAGTCACGTGATCAGGGCCTGCTGAGCTGCGTGATTACTGTCTGCTCATCTGCTTGACAATTGCCAGCTGAGCTGCACGATTCCTGCCTGTCATCTGCTTGACAATTGCCACCTGTGCTGCGTAATTCCTGCCTGCTCATCTGCTTGATTATTGCCAGCTGAGCAGCATGATTTCTCAGAGCTGAGTTCCATGATTATAGCCTGCTGACTGATTCCTGCCTACTCAGCTCTATGTTCATTGCCTCCAGAGGCACATGATCAGTGTATGACACCAAACATGATCAGCACATGATCAGTCACATGATCAGTGCATGATAAGCCACGTGATCAGTGCATGATCAATTATGTGATCAGTGCATGATCAGTCATGTGACCAGTGCATGGTAGCTGCGTGATCAGTGCATGATCAGCCACGTGATCAGTGCATGATAGCCACGTGATCAGTGCATGATCAGTCACGTGATCAGTGCATGATCAGTCACGTGATCAGTGCATGATCAGTTACGTGATCAGTGCATGATCAGTCACGTGATCAGTGCATGGTAGCTACGTGATCATTGCATGATCAGCCACGTGATCAGTGCATGATAGCCACGTGATCAGTGCATGATCAGCCACGTGATCAGTGCATGATCAGTCACGTGATCAGTGCATGATCAGCCACGTGATCAGTGCATGATCAGTCACGTGATCAGTGCATGATCAGTCACGTGATCAGTGCATGATCAATTACGTGATCAGTGCATGATCAGTCACGTGATCAGTGCATGGTAGCTACGTGATCAGTGCATGATCAGCCACGTGATCAGTGCATGATAGCCACGTGATCAGTGCATGATCAGTCACGTGATCAGTGCATGATCAGTCACGTGATCAGTGCATGATCAGCCACGTGATCAGTGCATGATCAGTCACGTGATCAGTGCATGATAGCTACGTGATCAGTGCATGATCAGCCACGTGATCAGTGCATGATAGCCACGTGATCAGTGCATGATATGTCACGTGACAGTGTGTGATCAGCCACGTGAACAGTGCATGTTCAGCCACGTGATCAGTGCATGATAGCCACGTGATCAGTGCATGATCAGTTACGTGAGCAGTGTATGATCAGCCACGTGATCAGTGCATGGTCAGACACGTGAACAGTGTATGATCAGCCACGTGATCAGTGCATGATATCCAAGTGATCAGTGCATGATCAATCACGTGATCAGTGTATGATCAGCCACGTGAACAGTGCATGCTCAGTCACGTGATCAGGGCCTGCTGAGCTGCGTGATTACTGTCTGCTCATCTGCTTGACAATTGCCAGCTGAGCTGCACGATTCCTGCCTGTCATCTGCTTGACAATTGCCAGCTGTGCTGCGTAATTCCTGCCTGCTCAGCTGCTTGATTATTGCCAGCTGAGCAGCATGATTCCTCACAGCTGAGTTCCATGATTATTGCCTGCTGACTGTTTGATTCGTGCCTACTCAGCTCTTTGTTTATTGCCTCCAGAGGCACATGATCAGTGTATGATAGCAAACATGATCAGCGCATGATCAGTCACATGATCAGCGCCATTAAGTCACGTGATCACTACATGATAGTCATGTGATCAGTCCATGCTCAGTCACGGTATCAGTGCATGATCAGCCACGTGATCAGTGCATGATCTGTCACATGATTAGTGTATGATCATCCACGTGATCAGTGCATGGGCAGTCATGTGATCAGTGCATGATATAGACGTGATCAGTGCATGATCAGTCTCGTGATCAGTGCATGATAGCCACGTGATCAGTGCATGATCAGTCACCTGATGGGTGTATGATCATTCACGTGACCTGTACATGGTAGCTACATGATCATTGCATGATCAGCCACGTGAGTAGTGCATGATAGCCACGTGATCACTGCATGATCAGTCACGTGATCAGTGCATGATCAGTCATGTGACCAGTACATGGTAGCTGCGTGATCATTGCATGATCAGCCACGTGATCAGTGCATGATAGCCACGTGATCAGTGCATGATCAGACACGTGATCAGTGCATGATCAGTCACGTGATCAGTGCATGATCAGCCACGTGATCAGTGCATGATCAGGCACGTGATCAGTGCATGTCAGCCACGTGATCAGTGCATGATAGCCACGTGATCAGTGCATGATCAGTCACGTGATCAGTGCATGATCAGCCACGTGATCAGTGCATGATCAGCCACGTGATCAGTGCATGATCAATTACGTGATCAGTGCATGATCAGTCACGTGACCAGTACATGGTAGCTACGTGATCATTGCATGATCAGCCACGTGATCAGTGCATGATAGCCACGTGATCAGTGCATGATCAGCCACGTGATCAGTGCATGATCAGTCACGTGATCAGTGCATGATCAGTCACGTGATCAGTGCATGATCATCCACGTGATCAGTGCATGTCAGTCATGTATCAGTGCATGATAGCCCGTGATCAGTGCATGATCAGTCCCGTGATCAGTGTATGATCAGCCACGTGATCAGTGCATGATAGCCACGTGATCAGTGCATGATCAGTCACGTGATCAGTGCATGATCAGTCACGTGATCAGTGTGTGATCAGCCACGTGAACAGTGCATGCTCAGTCACGTGATCAGGGCCTGCTGAGCTGCGTGATTACTGTCTGCTCATCTGCTTGACAATTGCCAGCTGAGCTGCACGATTCCTGCCTGTCATCTGCTTGACAATTGCCAGCTGTGCTGCGTAATTCCTGCCTGCTCAGCTACTTGATTATTGCCAGCTGAGCAGCATGATTTCTCAGATCTGAGTTCCATGATTATAGCCTGCTGACTGATTCGTGCCTACTCAGCTCTTTGTTCATTGCCTCCAGAGGCACATGATCAGTGTATGACACCAAACATGATCAGCACATGATCAGTCACATGATCAGTGCATGATAAGCCACGTGATCAGTGCATGATCAGTTACGTGATCAGTGCATGATCAGTCATGTGATCAGTGCATGGTAGCTGCGTGATCAGTGCATGATCAGCCACGTGATCAGTGCATGATCAGTCACGTGATCAGTGCATGATCAGTCACGTGATCAGTGCATGATCAGTCACGTGATCAGTGCATGATAGCACGTGATCAGTGCATGATCAGCCACGTGATCAGTGCATGATAGCCACGTGATCAGTGCATGATCAGCCACGTGATCAGTGCATGATCAGTCACGTGATCAGTGCATGATCAGCCACGTGATCAGTGCATGATCAGTCACGTGATCAGTGCATGATAGCTACGTGATCAGTGCATGATCAGCCACGTGATCAGTGCATGATAGCCACGTGATCAGTGCATGATCAGTCACGTGATAGTGTGTGATCAGCCACGTGATCAGTGCATGATATCAGTGCATGATAGCCACGTGATCAGTGCATGATCAGTCACGTGATCAGTGCATGATCAGTCACGTGATCAGTGCATGATCAGCCACGTGATCAGTGCATGATCAGCCACGTGATCAGTGCATGATCAGTCACGTGATCAGTGCATGATAGTCACGTGATCAGTGCATGATCAGCCACGTGATCAGTGCATGATAGCCACGTGATCAGTGCATGATCAGTCACGTGATCAGTGTGTGATCAGCCACGTGATCAGTGCATGATATCAGTGCATGATCAGCCACGTGATCAGTGCATGATCAGTCACGTGATCAGTGCATGATAGCTACGTGATCAGTGCATGATCAGCCACGTGATCAGTGCATGATAGCCACGTGATCAGTGCATGATCAGTCACGTGATCATGTGTGATCAGCCACGTGATCAGTGCATGATATCCACGTGATCAGTGCATGATAGCCACGTGATCAGTGCATGATCAGTCACGTGATCAGTGCATGATCAGTCACGTGATAGTGCATGATCAGCCACGTGATCAGTGCATGATCAGCCACGTGATCAGTGCATGATCAATTACGTGATCAGTGCATGATCAGTCACGTGACCAGTACATGTTGCTACGTGATCGTGCATGATCAGCCACGTGATCAGTGCATGATAGCCACGTGATCAGTGCATGATCAGTCACGTGATCAGTGCATGATCAGTCACGTGATCAGTGCATGATCATTTACGTGATCAGTGCATGATCAGTCACGTGACCAGTATATGGTAGCTACGTGATCATTGCATGATCAGCCACGTGATCAGTGCATGATAGCCACGTGATCAGTGCATGATCAGTTACGTGATCAGTGTATGATCAGCCACGTGATCAGTGCATGAGTGCCACGTGATCAGTGCATGATAGTCACGTGACAGTGTGTGATCAGCCACGTGATCAGTGCATGATCAGCCACGTGATCAGTGCATGATAGCCACGTGATCAGTGCATGATCAGTCACGTGATCAGTGCATGATCAGCCACGTGATCAGTGCATGATCAGACACGTGATCAGTGCATGATCAGCCACGTGATCAGTGCATGATATCCACGTGATCAGTGCATGATCATCACGTGATCAGTGCATGATCAGCCACGTGATCAGTGCATGATCAGCCACGTGATCAGTGCATGATCAGCCACGTGATCAGTGCATGATCAGTCACGTGATCAGTACATGATCAGTCACGTGAACAGTGCATGATCATTTACGTGATCAGTGCATGATCAGTCACGTGACCAGTATATGATAGCTACGTGATCATTCCATGACGAGCCACGTGAGCAGTGCATGATAGCCACGTGATGTGTGCATGATGAGTTACGTGAGCAGAGTATGATCAGCCACGTGATCAGTGCATGAGTGCCACGTGATCAGTGCATGATATGTCACGTGACAGGTGTGTGATCAGCCACGTGAACAGTGCATGTTCAGCCACGTGATCAGTGCATGATAGCCACGTGATCAGTGCATGATCAGTTACGTGAGCAGTGTATGATCAGCCACGTGATCAGTGCATGGTCAGACACGTGAACAGTGTATGATCAGCCACGTGATCAGTGCATGATATCCAAGTGATCAGTGCATGATCAATCACGTGATCAGTGTATGATCAGCCACGTGAACAGTGCATGCTCAGTCACGTGATCAGGGCCTGCTGAGCTGCGTGATTACTGTCTGCTCATCTGCTTGACAATTGCCAGCTGAGCTGCACGATTCCTGCCTGTCATCTGCTTGACAATTGCCAGCTGTGCTGCGTAATTCCTGCCTGCTCAGCTGCTTGATTATTGCCAGCTGAGCAGCATGATTCCTCACAGCTGAGTTCCATGATTATTGCCTGCTGACTGATTCGTGCCTACTCAGCTCTTTGTTCATTGCCTCCAGAGGCACATGATCAGTGTATGATAGCAAACATGATCAGCGCATGATCAGTCACATGATCAGTGCATGATAAGCCAGTGATCAGTGCATGATCAGTCATGTGATCAGTGCATGATCAGTCATGTGATCAGTGCATGATAGCTGCGTGATCAGTGCATGATCAGCCACGTGATCAGTGCATGATAGCCACGTGATCAGTGCATGATCAGTCACGTGATCAGTGCATGATCAGTCACGTGATCAGTGCATGATCAGTCACGTGATCAGTGCATGATCAGTCACGTGATCAGTGCATGATCAGCCACGTGATCAGTGCATGATAGCCACGTGATCAGTGCATGATAGCCACGTGATCAGTGCATGATCAGTCACGTGATCAGTGCATGATCAGCCACGTGATCAGTGCATGATAGCCACGTGATCAGTGCATGATCAGTCACGTGATCAGTGCATGATCAGTCACGTGATCAGTGCATGATCAGCCACGTGATCAGTGCATGATCAGCCACGTGATCAGTGCATGATCAGCCACGTGATCAGTGCATGATCAGTCACGTGATCAGTGCATGATCAGCCACGTGATCAGTGCATGATCAGCCACGTGATCAGTGCATGATAGCCACGTGATCAGTGCATGATAGCCACGTGATCAGTGCATGATAGCCACGTGATCAGTGCATGATCAGTCACGTGATCATGTGTGATCAGCCACGTGATCAGTGCATGATGAGCCACGTGATCAGTGCATGATCAATTACGTGATCAGTGCATGATCAGTCACGTGACCAGTACATGGTTGCTACGTGATCATTGCATGATCAGCCACGTGAGCAGTGCATGATAGCCACGTGATCAGTGCATGATCAGTCACGTGATCAGTGCATGATCAGTCACGTGATCAGTGCATGATCATTTACGTGATCAGTGCATGATCAGTCACGTGACCAGTACATGGTAGCTACGTGATCATTCCATGACAGCCACGTGAGCAGTGCATGATAGCCACGTGATCAGTGCATGATCAGTTACGTGATCAGTGTATGATCAGCCACGTGATCAGTGCATGATAGCCACGTGATCAGTGCATGATCAGTCACGTGATCAGTGCATGATCAGCCACGTGATCAGTGCATGATCAGCCACGTGATCAGTGCATGATCATTACGTGATCAGTGCATGATCAGTCACGTGATCAGTGCATGATAGCACGTGATCAGTGCATGATCAGCCACGTGATCAGTGCATGATAGCCACGTGATCAGTGCATGATCAGCCACGTGATCAGTGCATGATCAGCCACGTGATCAGTGCATGATCAGTCACGTGATCAGTGCATGATCAGTCACGTGATCAGTGTATGATCAGCCACGTGAACAGTGCATGCTCAGTCACGTGATCAGGGCCTGCTGAGCTGCGTGATTACTGTCTGCTCATCTGCTTGACAATTGCCAGCTGAGCTGCACGATTCCTGCCTGTCATCTGCTTGACAATTGCCAGCTGTGCTGCGTAATTCCTGCCTGCTCAGCTGCTTGATTATTGCCAGCTGAGCAGCATGATTCCTCACAGCTGAGTTCCATGATTATTGCCTGCTGACTGATTCGTGCCTACTCAGCTCTTTGTTCATTGCCTCCAGAGGCACATGATCAGTGTATGATAGCAAACATGATCAGCACATGATCAGTCACGTGATCAGTGCATGATAAGCCACGTGATCAGTGCATGATCAGTCATGTGATCAGTGCATGATCAGTCACGTGATCAGTGCATGATAGCTGCGTGATCAGTGCATGATCAGCCACGTGATCAGTGCATGATCAGCCACGTGATCAGTGCATGATCAGTCACGTGATCAGTGCATGATCAGTCACGTGATCAGTGCATGATCAGTCACGTGATCAGTGCATGATCAGTCACGTGATCAGTGCATGGTAGCTACGTGATCATTGCATGATCAGCCACGTGATCAGTGCATGATAGCCACGTGATCAGTGCATGATCAGCCACGTGATCAGTGCATGATCAGTCACGTGATCAGTGCATGATCAGCCACGTGATCAGTGCATGATCAGTCACGTGATCAGTGCATGATCAGTCACGTGATCAGTGCATGATCAGCCACGTGATCAGTGCATGATCAGTCACGTGATCAGTGCATGATAGCCACGTGATCAGTGCATGATCAGCCACGTGATCAGTGCATGATAGCCACGTGATCAGTGCATGATCAGCCACGTGATCAGTGCATGATCAGTCACGTGATCAGTGCATGATCAGCCACGTGATCAGTGCATGATCAGTCACGTGATCAGTGCATGATAGCTACGTGATCAGTGCATGATCAGCCACGTGATCAGTGCATGATCAGCCACGTGATCAGTGCATGATCAGTCACGTGATCGTGTGTGATCATCCACGTGATCAGTGCATGATATCAGTGCATGATAGCCACGTGATCAGTGCATGATAGCCACGTGATGTGTGCATGATCAGTTACGTGAGCAGTGTATGATCAGCCACGTGATCAGTGCATGAGTGCCACGTGATCAGTGCATGATATGTCACGTGACAGTGTGTGATCAGCCACGTGAACAGTGCATGTTCAGCCACGTGATCAGTGCATGATAGCCACGTGATCAGTGCGTGATCAGTGCATGATCAGTTACGTGAGCAGTGTATGATCAGCCACGTGATCAGTGCATGGTCAGACACGTGAACAGTGTATGATCAGCCACGTGATCAGTGCATGATATCCAAGTGATCAGTGCATGATCAATCACGTGATCAGTGTATGATCAGCCACGTGAACAGTGCATGCTCAGTCACGTGATCAGGGCCTGCTGAGCTGCGTGATTACTGTCTGCTCATCTGCTTGACAATTGCCAGCTGAGCTGCACGATTCCTGCCTGTCATCTGCTTGACAATTGCCAGCTGTGCTGCGTAATTCCTGCCTGCTCAGCTGCTTGATTATTGCCAGCTGAGCAGCATGATTCCTCACAGCTGAGTTCCATGATTATTGCCTGCTGACTGTTTGATTCGTGCCTACTCAGCTCTTTGTTTATTGCCTCCAGAGGCACATGATCAGTGTATGATAGCAAACATGATCAGCGCATGATCAGTCACATGATCAGCGCCATTAAGTCACGTGATCACTACATGATAGTCATGTGATCAGTCCATGCTCAGTCACGGTATCAGTGCATGATCAGCCACGTGATCAGTGCATGATCTGTCACATGATTAGTGTATGATCATCCACGTGATCAGTGCATGGGCAGTCATGTGATCAGTGCATGATATAGACGTGATCAGTGCATGATCAGTCACGTGATCAGTGCATGATAGCCACGTGATCAGTGCATGATCAGTCACCTGATGGGTGTATGATCATTCACGTGACCTGTACATGGTAGCTACATGATCATTGCATGATCAGCCACGTGAGTAGTGCATGATAGCCACGTGATCAGTGCATGATCAGTCACGTGATCAGTGCATGATCAGTCATGTAGTCAGTGCATGATAGCCGTGATCAGTGCATGATCAGTCCCGTGATCAGTGCATGATCAGCCACGTGATCAGTGCATGATCAGTCACATGATCAGTGCATGATCAGTCACGTGATCAGTGTATGATCAGCCACGTGATCAGTGCATGCTCAGTCACGTGATCAGGGCCTGCTGAGCTGCGTGATTACTGTCTGCTCATCTGCTTGACAATTGCCAGCTGAGCTGCACGATTCCTGCCTGTCATCTGCTTGACAATTGCCACCTGTGCTGCATAATTCCTGCCTGCTCATCTACTTGATTATTGCCAGCTGAGCAGCATGATTTCTCAGAGCTGAGTTCCATGATTATAGCCTGCTGACTGATTCCTGCCTACTCAGCTCTATGTTCATTGCCTCCAGAGGCACATGATCAGTGTATGACACCAAACATGATCAGCACATGATCAGTCACATGATCAGTGCATGATAAGCCACGTGATCAGTGCATGATCAATTATGTGATCAGTGCATGATCAGTCACGTGATCAGTGCATGGTAGCTGCGTGATCAGTGCATGATCAGCCACGTGATCAGTGCATGATAGCCACGTGATCAGTGCATGATCAGTCACGTGATCAGTGCATGATCAGTCACGTGATCAGTGCATGATCAGTTACGTGATCAGTGCATGATCAGTCACGTGATCAGTGCATGGTAGCTACGTGATCAGTGCATGATCAGCCACGTGATCAGTGCATGATAGCCACGTGATCAGTGCATGATCAGCCACGTGATCAGTGCATGATCAGCCACGTGATCAGTGCATGATCAGTCACGTGATCAGTGCATGATCAGTCACGTGATCAGTGCATGATCAATTACGTGATCAGTGCATGATCAGTCACGTGATCAGTGCATGATAGCCACGTGATCAGTGCATGATCAGCCACGTGATCAGTGCATGATAGCCACGTGATCAGTGCATGATCAGCCACGTGATCAGTGCATGATCAGTCACGTGATCAGTGCATGATCAGCCACGTGATCAGTGCATGATCAGTCACGTGATCAGTGCATGATAGCCACGTGATCAGTGCATGATCAGCCACGTGATCAGTGCATGATAGCCACGTGATCAGTGCATGATCAGCCACGTGATCAGTGCATGATCAGTCACGTGATCAGTGCATGATAGCCACGTGATCAGTGCATGATCAGTCACGTGATCAGTGCATGATCAGCCACGTGATCAGTGCATGATATCAGTGCATGATAGCCACGTGATCAGTGCATGATCAGTCACGTGACCAGTATATGGTAGCTCCGTGATCATTCCATGACGAGCCACGTGATCAGTGCATGATAGCCACGTGATGTGTGCATGATCAGTTACGTGAGCAGAGTATGATCAGCCACGTGATCAGTGCATGAGTGCCACGTGATCAGTGCATGATATGTCACGTGACAGGTGTGTGATCAGCCACGTGAACAGTGCATGTTCAGCCACGTGATCAGTGCATGATAGCCACGTGATCAGTGCATGATCAGTTACGTGAGCAGTGTATGATCAGCCACGTGATCAGTGCATGGTCAGACACGTGAACAGTGTATGATCAGCCACGTGATCAGTGCATGATATCCAAGTGATCAGTGCATGATCAATCACGTGATCAGTGTATGATCAGCCACGTGAACAGTGCATGCTCAGTCACGTGATCAGGGCCTGCTGAGCTGCGTGATTACTGTCTGCTCATCTGCTTGACAATTGCCAGCTGAGCTGCACGATTCCTGCCTGTCATCTGCTTGACAATTGCCAGCTGTGCTGCGTAATTCCTGCCTGCTCAGCTGCTTGATTATTGCCAGCTGAGCAGCATGATTCCTCACAGCTGAGTTCCATGATTATTGCCTGCTGACTGTTTGATTCGTGCCTACTCAGCTCTTTGTTTATTGCCTCCAGAGGCACATGATCAGTGTATGATAGCAAACATGATCAGCGCATGATCAGTCACATGATCAGCGCCATTAAGTCACGTGATCACTACATGATAGTCATGTGATCAGTCCATGCTCAGTCACGGTATCAGTGCATGATCAGCCACGTGATCAGTGCATGATCTGTCACATGATTAGTGTATGATCATCCACGTGATCAGTGCATGGGCAGTCATGTGATCAGTGCATGATATAGACGTGATCAGTGCATGATCAGTCTCGTGATCAGTGCATGATAGCCACGTGATCAGTGCATGATCAGTCACCTGATGGGTGTATGATCATTCACGTGACCTGTACATGGTAGCTACATGATCATTGCATGATCAGCCACGTGAGTAGTGCATGATAGCCACGTGATCACTGCATGATCAGTCACGTGATCAGTGCATGATCAGTCATGTGACCAGTACATGGTAGCTGCGTGATCATTGCATGATCAGCCACGTGATCAGTGCATGATAGCCACGTGATCAGTGCATGATCAGACACGTGATCAGTGCATGATCAGTCACGTGATCAGTGCATGATCAGCCACGTGATCAGTGCATGATCAGGCACGTGATCAGTGCATGATCAGCCACGTGATCAGTGCATGATAGCCACGTGATCAGTGCATGATCAGTCACGTGATCAGTGCATGATCAGCCACGTGATCAGTGCATGATCAGCCACGTGATCAGTGCATGATCAATTACGTGATCAGTGCATGATCAGTCACGTGACCAGTACATGGTAGCTACGTGATCATTGCATGATCAGCCACGTGATCAGTGCATGATAGCCACGTGATCAGTGCATGATCAGCCACGTGATCAGTGCATGATCAGTCACGTGATCAGTGCATGATCAGTCACGTGATCAGTGCATGATCATCCACGTGATCAGTGCATGTCAGTCATGTATCAGTGCATGATAGCCCGTGATCAGTGCATGATCAGTCCCGTGATCAGTGCATGATCAGCCACGTGATCAGTGCATGATAGCCACGTGATCAGTGCATGATCAGTCACGTGATCAGTGCATGATCAGTCACGTGATCAGTGTGTGATCAGCCACGTGATCAGTGCATGATCAGCCACGTGATCAGTGCATGATAGCCACGTGATCAGTGCATGATCAGTTACGTGATCAGTGCATGATCAGCCACGTGATCAGTGCATGATAGTCACGTGATCAGTGTGTGATCAGCCACGTGATCAGTGCATGATCAGCCACGTGATCAGTGCATGATAGCCACGTGATCAGTGCATGATCAGTCACGTGATCAGTGCATGATCAGCCACGTGATCAGTGCATGATCAGCCACGTGATCAGTGCATGTGATCAGTGCATGATCAGTCACGTGATCAGTGCATGATCAGCCACGTGATCAGTGCATGTGATCAGTGCATGATCAGTCACGTGATCAGTGCATGATCAGTCACGTGATCAGTGCATGATCAGCCACGTGATCAGTGCATGATCATCACGTGATCAGTGCATGATCAGTCACGTGATCAGTGCATGGTAGCTACGTGATCAGTGCATGATCAGCCACGTGATCAGTGCATGATAGCCACGTGATCAGTGCATGATCAGCCACGTGATCAGTGCATGATCAGTCACGTGATCAGTGCATGATCATCACGTGATCAGTGCATGATCAGTCACGTGATCAGTGCATGATTGCCACGTGATCAGTGCATGATCAGCCACGTGATCAGTGCATGATAGCCACGTGATCAGTGCATGATCAGTCACGTGATCAGTGCATGATCAGTCACGTGATCAGTGCATGATCAGCCACGTGATCAGTGCATGATCAGTCCCGTGATCAGTGCATGATCAGCCACGTGATCAGTGCATGATCAGCCACGTGAACAGTGCATGCTCAGTCACGTGATCAGGGCCTGCTGAGCTGCGTGATTACTGTCTGCTCATCTGCTTGACAATTGCCAGCTGAGCTGCATGATTCCTGCCTGTCATCTGCTTGACAATTGCCAGCTGTGCTGCGTAATTCCTGCCTGCTCAGCTGCTTGATTATTGCCAGCTGAGCAGCATGATTCCTCACAGCTGAGTTCCATGATTATTGCCTGCTGACTGTTTGATTCGTGCCTACTCAGCTCTTTGTTTATTGCCTCCAGAGGCACATGATCAGTGTATGATAGCAAACATGATCAGCGCATGATCAGTCACATGATCAGCGCCATTAAGTCACGTGATCACTACATGATAGTCATGTGATCAGTCCATGCTCAGTCACGGTATCAGTGCATGATCAGCCACGTGATCAGTGCATGATAGCCACGTGATCAGTGCATGATCAGCCACGTGATCAGTGCATGATCAGCCACGTGATCAGTGCATGATAGCTACGTGATCAGTGCATGATCAGTCACGTGATCAGTGCATGATCAGGCACGTGATCAGTGCATGATCAGCCACGTGATCAGTGCATGATAGCCACGTGATCAGTGCATGATCAGTCACGTGATCAGTGCATGATCAGTCACGTGACAGTACATGGTAGCTACGTGATCAGTGCATGATCAGCCACGTGATCAGTGCATGATAGCCACGTGATCAGTGCATGATCAGTCACGTGATCAGTGCATGATCAGTCACGTGATCAGTGCATGATAGCCACGTGATCAGTGCATGATCAGTCACGTGATCAGTGCATGATCAGCCACGTGATCAGTGCATGATAGCCACGTGATCAGTGCATGATCAGTCACGTGATCAGTGCATGATCAGCCACGTGATCAGTGCATGATCAGCCACGTGATCAGTGCATGATCAGTCACGTGATCAGTGCATGATCAGCCACGTGATCAGTGCATGATCAGTCACGTGATCAGTGCATGATCAGACGTGATCAGTGCATGATCAGTCACGTGATCAGTGCATGATAGCCACGTGATCAGTGCATGATCAGTCACGTGATCAGTGCATGATCAGCCACGTGATCAGTGCATGATAGCCACGTGATCAGTGCATGATCAGTCACGTGATCAGTGCATGATCAGCCACGTGATCAGTGCATGATCAGCCACGTGATCAGTGCATGATCAGTCACGTGATCAGTGCATGATCATCCACGTGATCAGTGCATGATCAGTCACGTGATCAGTGCATGATCAGACGTGATCAGTGCATGATCAGTCACGTGATCAGTGCATGATAGCCACGTGATCAGTGCATGATCAGTCACGTGATCAGTGCATGATCATTCACGTGATCAGTGCATGGTAGCTACGTGATCAGTGCATGATCAGCCACGTGATCAGTGCATGATAGCCACGTGATCAGTGCATGATCAGCCACGTGATCAGTGCATGATCAGTCACGTGATCAGTGCATGATCAGCCACGTGATCAGTGCATGATCAATTGCGTGATCAGTGCATGATCAGTCACGTGATCAGTGCATGGTAGCTGCGTGATCAGTGCATGATCAGCCACGTGATCAGTGCATGATAGCCACGTGATCAGTGCATGATCAGTCACGTGATCAGTGCATGATCAGTCACGTGATCAGTGCATGATCAGCCACGTGATCAGTGCATGATCAGTACGTGATCAGTGCATGATCAGTCACGTGATCAGTGCATGGTAGCTACGTGATCAGTGCATGATCAGCCACGTGATCAGTGCATGATAGCCACGTGATCAGTGCATGATCAGTCACGTGATCAGTGCATGATCAGTCACGTGATCAGTGCATGATCAGCCACGTGATCAGTGCATGATAGCCACGTGATCAGTGCATGATCAGTCACGTGATCAGTGCATGATCAGCCACGTGATCAGTGCATGATCAGTCACGTGATCAGTGCATGATCAATTACGTGATCAGTGCATGATCAGTCACGTGATCAGTGCATGGTAGCTACGTGATCATTGCATGATCAGCCACGTGATCAGTGCATGATAGCCACGTGATCAGTGCATGATCAGTCACGTGATCAGTGTATGATCAGCCACGTGATCAGTGCATGAGTGCCACGTGATCAGTGCATGATCAGTCACGTGACAGTGCATGATCAGCCACGTGATCAGTGCATGATCAGCCACGTGATCAGTGCATGATAGCCACGTGATCAGTGCATGATCAGTCACGTGATCAGTGCATGATCAGCCACGTGATCAGTGCATGATCAGACACGTGATCAGTGCATGATCAGCCACGTGATCAGTGCATGATATCCACGTGATCAGTGCATGATCAGTCACGTGATCAGTGCATGATCAGTCACGTGATCAGTGCATGATCAGCCACGTGATCAGTGCATGATCAGTCACGTGATCAGTGCATGATAGCTACGTGATCAGTGCATGATCAGCCACGTGATCAGTGCATGATAGCCACGTGATCAGTGCATGATCAGCCACTGATCAGTGCATGATCAGCCACGTGATCAGTGCATGATCAGTCACGTGATCAGTGCATGATCAGTCACGTGATCAGTGCATGATCAGCCACGTGATCAGTGCATGATCAGCCACGTGATCAGTGCATGATCAATTACGTGATCAGTGCATGATCAGTCACGTGATCAGTGCATGGTAGCTACGTGATCAGTGCATGATCAGCCACGTGATCAGTGCATGATAGCCACGTGATCAGTGCATGATCAGTCACGTGATCAGTGCATGATCAGTCACGTGATCAGTGCATGATCAGTCACGTGATCAGTGCATGATCAGTCACGTGATCAGTGCATGATCAGTCACGTGATCAGTACATGGTAGCTACGTGATCATTGCATGATCAGCCACGTGATCAGTGCATGATAGCCACGTGATCAGTGCATGATCAGTCACGTGATCAGTGCATGATCATCCACGTGATCAGTGCATGATCAGTCACGTGATCAGTGCATGATATAGACGTGATCAGTGCATGATCAGCCACGTGATCAGTGCATGATCAGCCACGTGATCAGTGCATGATCAGCCACGTGATCAGTGCATGATCAGCCACGTGATCAGTGCATGATAGCCACGTGATCAGTGCATGATCAGTCACGTGATCAGTGCATGATCAGTCACGTGATCAGTGCATGATCAGCCACGTGATCAGTGCATGATCAGCCACGTGATCAGTGCATGATCAATTACGTGATCAGTGCATGATCAGTCACGTGACCAGTACATGGTAGCTACGTGATCATTGCATGATCAGCCACGTGAGCAGTGCATGATAGCCACGTGATCAGTGCATGATCAGCCACGTGATCAGTGCATGATCAGTCACGTGATCAGTGCATGATCAGTCACGTGATCAGTGCATGATCAGCCACGTGATCAGTGCATGTCAGTCATGTGTCAGTGCATGATAGCCCGTGATCAGTGCATGATCAGTCCCGTGATCAGTGCATGATCAGCCACGTGATCAGTGCATGATCAGCCACGTGATCAGTGCATGATCAGTCACATGATCAGTGCATGATCAGTCACGTGATCAGTGTATGATCAGCCACGTGAACAGTGCATGCTCAGTCACGTGATCAGGGCCTGCTGAGCTGCGTGATTACTGTCTGCTCATCTGCTTGACAATTGCCAGCTGAGCTGCACGATTCCTGCCTGTCATCTGCTTGACAATTGCCAGCTGTGCTGCGTAATTCCTGCCTGCTCAGCTGCTTGATTATTGCCAGCTGAGCAGCATGATTTCTCACAGCTGAGTTCCATGATTATTGCCTGCTGACTGATTCCTGCCTACTCAGCTCTTTGTTCATTGCCTCCAGAGGCACATGATCAGTGTATGATACCAAACATGATCAGCACATGATCAGTCACATGATCAGTGCATGATAAGCCACGTGATCAGTGCATGATCAATCATGTGATCAGTGCATGATCAGTCATGTGATCAGTGCATGGTAGCTGCGTGATCAGTGCATGATCAGCCACGTGATCAGTGCATGATAGCCACGTGATCAGTGCATGATCAGTCACGTGATCAGTGCATGATCAGTCACGTGATCAGTGCATGATCAGTCACGTGATCAGTGCATGATCAGCCACGTGATCAGTGCATGATCAGTCACGTGACCAGTGCATGGTAGCTACGTGATCATGCATGATCAGCCACGTGATCAGTGCATGATAGCCACGTGATCAGTGCATGATCAGTCACGTGATCAGTGTGATCAGCCACGTGATCAGTGCATGATATCAGTGCATGATAGCCACGTGATCAGTGCATGATCAGTCAC
The DNA here is from genome assembly GCF_032452875.1 of Bos javanicus. Classification (NCBI taxonomy): domain Eukaryota; kingdom Metazoa; phylum Chordata; class Mammalia; order Artiodactyla; family Bovidae; genus Bos; species Bos javanicus. The sequence goes on along the minus strand of NW_026893606.1, from coordinate 1,011,570 downwards.
GTGATCAGTGCATGATCAGCCACGTGATCAGTGCATGATCAGCCACGTGATCAGTGCATGATCAGTCACGTGATCAGTGCATGATAGCTACGTGATCAGTGCATGATCAGCCACGTGATCAGTGCATGATAGCCACGTGATCAGTGCATGATCAGTCACGTGATCAGTGCATGATCAGCCACGTGATCAGTGCATGATATCAGTGCATGATCAGCCACGTGATCAGTGCATGATCAGTCACGTGATCAGTGCATGATAGCCACGTGATCAGTGCATGATCAGCCACGTGATCAGTGCATGATCAGTCACGTGATACATGTGTGATCAGCCACGTGATCAGTGCATGATAGCCACGTGATCAGTGCATGATAGCCACGTGATCAGTGCATGATCAGTCACGTGATCAGTGCATGATCAGTCACGTGATCGTGCATGATCAGCCACGTGATCAGTGCATGATAGCCACGTGATCAGTGCATGATCAATTACGTGATCAGTGCATGATCAGTCACGTGATCAGTACATGATTGCTCCGTGATCAGTGCATGATCAGCCACGTGATCAGTGCATGATAGCCACGTGATCAGTGCATGATCAGTCACGTGATCATTCCATGACGAGCCACGTGAGCAGTGCATGATAGCCACGTGATGTGTGCATGATGAGTTACGTGAGCAGAGTATGATCAGCCACGTGATCAGTGCATGAGTGCCACGTGATCAGTGCATGATATGTCACGTGACAGGTGTGTGATCAGCCACGTGAACAGTGCATGTTCAGCCACGTGATCAGTGCATGATAGCCACGTGATCAGTGCATGATCAGTTACGTGAGCAGTGTATGATCAGCCACGTGATCAGTGCATGGTCAGACACGTGAACAGTGTATGATCAGCCACGTGATCAGTGCATGATATCCAAGTGATCAGTGCATGATCAATCACGTGATCAGTGTATGATCAGCCACGTGAACAGTGCATGCTCAGTCACGTGATCAGGGCCTGCTGAGCTGCGTGATTACTGTCTGCTCATCTGCTTGACAATTGCCAGCTGAGCTGCACGATTCCTGCCTGTCATCTGCTTGACAATTGCCAGCTGTGCTGCGTAATTCCTGCCTGCTCAGCTGCTTGATTATTGCCAGCTGAGCAGCATGATTCCTCACAGCTGAGTTCCATGATTATTGCCTGCTGACTGTTTGATTCGTGCCTACTCAGCTCTTTGTTTATTGCCTCCAGAGGCACATGATCAGTGTATGATAGCAAACATGATCAGCGCATGATCAGTCACATGATCAGCGCCATTAAGTCACGTGATCACTACATGATAGTCATGTGATCAGTCCATGCTCAGTCACGGTATCAGTGCATGATCAGCCACGTGATCAGTGCATGATCTGTCACATGATTAGTGTATGATCATCCACGTGATCAGTGCATGGGCAGTCATGTGATCAGTGCATGATATAGACGTGATCAGTGCATGATCAGTCTCGTGATCAGTGCATGATAGCCACGTGATCAGTGCATGATCAGTCACCTGATGGGTGTATGATCAGTCACGTGACCTGTACATGGTAGCTACATGATCATTGCATGATCAGCCACGTGAGTAGTGCATGATAGCCACGTGATCAGTGCATGATCAGTCACGTGATCAGTGCATGATCAGTCATGTGATCAGTGCATGATCAGGCACGTGATCAGTGCATGATCAGCCACGTGATCAGTGCATGATCAGCCACGTGATCAGTGCATGATCAGCCACGTGATCAGTGCATGATCAGTCACGTGATCAGTGCATGATCAGTCACGTGATCAGTGCATGTAGCTGCGTGATCAGTGCATGATCAGCCACGTGATCAGTGCATGATAGCCACGTGATCAGTGCATGATCAGTCACGTGATCAGTGCATGATCAGTCACGTGATCAGTGCATGATCAGCCACGTGATCAGTGCATGATCAGTCACGTGATCAGTGCATGGTAGCTGCGTGATCAGTGCATGATCAGCCACGTGATCAGTGCATGATAGCCACGTGATCAGTGCATGATCAGCCACGTGATCAGTGCATGATCAGTTACGTGATCAGTGCATGATCAGTCACGTGATCAGTGCATGATAGCTACGTGATCAGTGCATGATCAGCCACGTGATCAGTGCATGACAGCCACGTGATCAGTGCATGATAGCCACGTGATCAGTGCATGATCAGTCACGTGATCAGTGCATGATCAGCCACGTGATCAGTGCATGATATCCACGTGATCAGTGCATGATAGCCACGTGATCAGTGCATGATAGCCACGTGATCAGTGCATGATCAGTCACGTGATCAGTGTGTGATCAGCCACGTGATCAGTGCATGATCAGTCACGTGATCAGTGCATGATCAATTACGTGATCAGTGCATGATCAGTCACGTGACCAGTACATGGTTGCTACGTGATCATTGCATGATCAGCCACGTGATCAGTGCATGATAGCCACGTGATCAGTGCATGATCAGTCACGTGATCAGTGCATGATCAGTCACGTGATCAGTGCATGATCATTTACGTGATCAGTGCATGATCAGTCACGTGACCAGTATATGGTAGCTACGTGATCATTGCATGATCAGCCACGTGATCAGTGCATGATAGCCACGTGATCAGTGCATGATCAGTTACGTGAGCAGTGTATGATCAGCCACGTGATCAGTGCATGAGTGCCACGTGATCAGTGCATGATCAGTCACGTGACAGTGTGTGATCAGCCACGTGATCAGTGCATGATCAGCCACGTGATCAGTGCATGATAGCCACGTGATCAGTGCATGATCAGTCACGTGATCAGTGCATGATCAGTCACGTGATCAGTGCATGATCAGCCACGTGATCAGTGCATGATAGCCACGTGATCAGTGCATGATCAGTCACGTGATCAGTGCATGATCAGTCACGTGATCAGTGCATGATCAGCCACGTGATCAGTGCATGATAGCCACGTGATCAGTGCATGATCAGTCACGTGATCAGTGCATGATCAGTCACGTGATCAGTGCATGATCAGCCACGTGATCAGTGCATGATCAATTACGTGATCAGTGCATGATCAGTCACGTGACCAGTACATGTAGCCACGTGATCATTGCATGATCAGCCACGTGAGCAGTGCATGATAGCCACGTGATCAGTGCATGATCAGTCACGTGATCAGTGCATGATCAGTCACGTGATCAGTGCATGATCAATTACGTGATCAGTGCATGATCAGTCACGTGATCAGTGCATGTAGCTACGTGATCAGTGCATGATCAGTCACGTGATCAGTGCATGATAGCCACGTGATCAGTGCATGATCAGTCACGTGATCAGTGCATGATCAGCCACGTGATCAGTGCATGATAGCCACGTGATCAGTGCATGATAGCCACGTGATCAGTGCATGATAGCCACGTGATCAGTGCATGATCAGTCACGTGATCAGTGCATGATCAGTCACGTGATCAGTGCATGATCAGCCACGTGATCAGTGCATGATCAATTACGTGATCAGTGCATGATCAGTCACGTGATCAGTACATGATTGCTACGTGATCAGTGCATGATCAGCCACGTGATCAGTGCATGATAGCCACGTGATCAGTGCATGATCAGTCACGTGATCAGTGCATGATCAGTCACGTGATCAGTGCATGATCAGTCACGTGATCAGTGCATGATCAGTCACGTGATCAGTACATGATAGCTACGTGATCATTGCATGATCAGCCACGTGATCAGTGCATGATAGCCACGTGATCAGTGCATGATCAGTCACGTGATCAGTGCATGATCAGTCACGTGATCAGTGCATGATCAGTCACGTGATCAGTGCATGATCAGTCACGTGATCAGTGCATGATCAGTCACGTGATCAGTGCATGATAGCTACGTGATCAGTGCATGATCAGCCACGTGATCAGTGCATGATAGCCACGTGATCAGTGCATGATCAGTCACGTGATCAGTGCATGATCAGTCACGTGATCAGTGCATGATCAGTCACGTGATCAGTGCATGATCAGTTACGTGATCAGTGCATGATCAGTCACGTGATCAGTGCATGGTACCACGTGATCAGTGCATGATCAGCCACGTGATCAGTGCATGATAGCCACGTGATCAGTGCATGATAGCCACGTGATCAGTGCATGATCAGTCACGTGATACGTGTGTGATCAGCCACGTGATCAGTGCATGATATCCACGTGATCAGTGCATGATAGCCACGTGATCAGTGCATGATTAGTCACGTGATCAGTGCATGATCAGTCACGTGATACGTGTGTGATCAGCCACGTGATCAGTGCATGATGAGCCACGTGATCAGTGCAGGATCAATTACGTGATCAGTGCATGATCAGTCATGGTTGCCACGTGATCATTGCATGATCAGCCACGTGATCAGTGCATGATCAGCCACGTGATCAGTGCATGATAGCCACGTGATCAGTGCATGATCAGTCACGTGATCAGTACATGATCAGTCACGTGAACAGTGCATGATCATTTACGTGATCTGTGCATGATCAGTCACGTGACCAGTATATGGTAGCTACGTGATCATTCCATGATCAGCCACGTGAGCAGTGCATGATAGCCACGTGATGTGTGCATGATGAGTTACGTGAGCAGAGTATGATCAGCCACGTGATCAGTGCATGAGTGCCACGTGATCAGTGCATGATATGTCACGTGACAGGTGTGTGATCAGCCACGTGAACAGTGCATGTTCAGCCACGTGATCAGTGCATGATAGCCACGTGATCAGTGCATGATCAGTTACGTGAGCAGTGTATGATCAGCCACGTGATCAGTGCATGGTCAGACACGTGAACAGTGTATGATCAGCCACGTGATCAGTGCATGATATCCAAGTGATCAGTGCATGATCAATCACGTGATCAGTGTATGATCAGCCACGTGAACAGTGCATGCTCAGTCACGTGATCAGGGCCTGCTGAGCTGCGTGATTACTGTCTGCTCATCTGCTTGACAATTGCCAGCTGAGCTGCACGATTCCTGCCTGTCATCTGCTTGACAATTGCCAGCTGTGCTGCGTAATTCCTGCCTGCTCAGCTGCTTGATTATTGCCAGCTGAGCAGCATGATTCCTCACAGCTGAGTTCCATGATTATTGCCTGCTGACTGTTTGATTCGTGCCTACTCAGCTCTTTGTTTATTGCCTCCAGAGGCACATGATCAGTGTATGATAGCAAACATGATCAGCGCATGATCAGTCACATGATCAGCGCCATTAAGTCACGTGATCACTACATGATAGTCATGTGATCAGTCCATGCTCAGTCACGGTATCAGTGCATGATCAGCCACGTGATCAGTGCATGATCTGTCACATGATTAGTGTATGATCATCCACGTGATCAGTGCATGGGCAGTCATGTGATCAGTGCATGATATAGACGTGATCAGTGCATGATCAGTCTCGTGATCAGTGCATGATAGCCACGTGATCAGTGCATGATCAGTCACCTGATGGGTGTATGATCATTCACGTGACCTGTACATGGTAGCTACATGATCATTGCATGATCAGCCACGTGAGTAGTGCATGATAGCCACGTGATCACTGCATGATCAGTCACGTGATCAGTGCATGATCAGTCATGTGACCAGTACATGGTAGCTGCGTGATCATGCATGATCAGCCACGTGAGCAGTGCATGATAGCCACGTGATCAGTGCATGATCAGTCACGTGATCAGTGCATGATCAGCCACGTGATCAGTGCATGATATCCACGTGATCAGTGCATGATAGCCACGTGATCAGTGCATGATCAGTCACGTGATCAGTGCATGATCAGTCACGTGATCAGTGTGTGATCAGCCACGTGATCAGTGCATGATGAGCCACGTGATCAGTGCATGATCAATTATGTGATCAGTCACATGATCAGTACATGGTTGCTACGTGATCATTGCATGATCAGCCACGTGATCAGTGCATGATAGCCACGTGATCAGTGCATGATAGCCACGTGATCAGTGCATGATCAGCCACGTGATCAGTGCATGATCAGTCACGTGATCATGTGTGATCAGCCACGTGATCAGTGCATGATCAGCCACGTGATCAGTGCATGATCAATTACGTGATCAGTGCATGATCAGTCACGTGACCAGTGCATGGTAGCTACGTGATCAGTGCATGATCAGCCACGTGAGCAGTGCATGATAGCCACGTGATCAGTGCATGATCAGTCACGTGATCAGTGCATGATCAGTCACGTGATCAGTGCATGATCATTCACGTGATCAGTGCATGATCAGTCACGTGATCAGTGCATGATAGCCACGTGATCAGTGCATGATCAGCCACGTGATCAGTGCATGATAGCCACGTGATCAGTGCATGATCAGTTACGTGATCAGTGTATGATCAGCCACGTGATCAGTGCATGATCAGCCACGTGATCAGTGCATGATATCCAAGTGATCAGTGCATGATCATCACGTGATCAGTGTATGATCAGCCACGTGAACAGTGCATGCTCAGTCACGTGATCAGGGCCTGCTGAGCTGCGTGATTACTGTCTGCTCATCTGCTTGACAATTGCCAGCTGAGCTGCACGATTCCTGCCTGTCATCTGCTTGACAATTGCCAGCTGTGCTGCGTAATTCCTGCCTGCTCAGCTGCTTGATTATTGCCAGCTGAGCAGCATGATTCCTCACAGCTGAGTTCCATGATTATTGCCTGCTGACTGTTTGATTCGTGCCTACTCAGCTCTTTGTTTATTGCCTCCAGAGGCACATGATCAGTGTATGATAGCAAACATGATCAGTGCATGATCAGTCACATGATCAGCGCCATTAAGTCACGTGATCACTACATGATAGTCATGTGATCAGTCCATGCTCAGTCACGGTATCAGTGCATGATCAGCCACGTGATCAGTGCATGATCAGCCACGTGATCAGTGCATGATCAGCCACGTGATCAGTGCATGATCAGTCACGTGATCAGTGCATGATCAGCCACGTGATCAGTGCATGATCAGCCACGTGATCAGTGCATGATCAGTCACGTGATCAGTGCATGATCAGTCACGTGATCAGTGCATGATCAGCCACGTGATAGTGCATGATCAGCCACGTGATCAGTGCATGATCAGTCACGTGATCAGTGCATGATCAGTCACGTGATCAGTGCATGATCAGTCACGTGATCAGTGCATGATCAGCCACGTGATCAGTGCATGATAGCCACGTGATCAGTGCATGATCAGCCACGTGATCAGTGCATGATCAGTCACGTGATCAGTGCATGATCAGCCACGTGATCAGTGCATGATCAGCCACGTGATCAGTGCATGATCAGCCACGTGATCAGTGCATGATCAGCCACGTGATCAGTGCATGATCAGTCACGTGATCAGTGCATGATCAGTCACGTGATCAGTGTATGATCAGCCACGTGACAGTGCATGCTCAGTCACGTGATCAGGCCTGCTGAGCTGCGTGATTACTGTCTGCTCATCTGCTTGACAATTGCCAGCTGAGCTGCATGATTCCTGCCTGTCATCTGCTTGACAATTGCCAGCTGTGCTGCGTAATTCCTGCCTGCTCAGCTGCTTGATTATTGCCAGCTGAGCAGCATGATTCCTCACACCTGAGTTCCATGATTATTGCCTGCTGACTGTTTGATTCGTGCCTACTCAGCTCTTTGTTCATTGCCTCCAGAGGCACATGATCAGTGTATGATAGCAAACATGATCAGCGCATGATCAGTCACATGATCAGTGCCATTAAGTCACGTGATCACTACATGATAGTCATGTGATCAGTCCATGCTCAGTCACGTATCAGTGCATGATCAGCCACGTGATCAGTGCATGATCTGTCACATGATCAGTGTATGATCATCCACGTGATCAGTGCATGGGCAGTCATGTGATCAGTGCATGATATAGACGTGATCAGTGCATGATCAGTCACGTGATCAGTGCATGATAGCCACGTGATCAGTGCATGATCAGTCACCTGATGGGTGTATGATCATTCACGTGACCAGTACATGGTAGCTACATGATCATTGCATGATCAGCCACGTGAGTAGTGCATGATAGCCACGTGATCAGTGCATGATCAGTCACGTGATCAGTGCATGATCAGTCATGTGACCAGTACATGGTAGCTGCGTGATCATGCATGATCAGCCACGTGATCAGTGCATGATAGCCACGTGATCAGTGCATGATCAGTCACGTGATCAGTGCATGATCAGTCACGTGATCAGTGCATGATCAGCCACGTGATCAGTGCATGATAGCCACGTGATCAGTGCATGATCAGTCACGTGATCAGTGCATGATCAGTCACGTGATCAGTGCATGATCAGCCACGTGATCAGTGCATGATCAGTCATGTGATCAGTGCATGATAGCCCGTGATCAGTGCATGATCAGTCCCGTGATCAGTGCATGATCAGCCACGTGATCAGTGCATGATAGCCACGTGATCAGTGCATGATCAGTCACGTGATCAGTGCATGATCAGCCACGTGATCAGTGCATGATAGCCACGTGATCAGTGCATGATATTACGTGATCAGTGCATGTGCAGTCCCGTGATCAGTGCATGATATCCACGTGATCAGTGCATGATCAGTCACGTGATCAGTGTGTGATCAGCCACGTGATCAGTGCATGCTCAGTCACGTGATCAGGCCTGCTGAGCTGCGTGATTACTGTCTGCTCATCTGCTTGACAATTGCCAGCTGAGCTGCATGATTCCTGCCTGTCATCTCCTTGACAATTGTCACCTGTGCTGCGTAATTCCTGCCTGCTCAGCTATTTGATTATTGCCAGCTGAGCAGCATGATTTCTCAGAGCTGAGTTCCATGATTATAGCCTGCTGACTGTTTCCTGCCTACTCAGCTCTATGTCATTGCCTCCAGAGGCACATGATCAGTGTGTGATCCAAACATGATCAGCACATGATCAGTCACATGATCAGTGCATGATAAGCCACGTGATCAGTGCATGATCAGTCACGTGATCAGTGCATGATCAGTCACGTGATCAGTGCATGATAGCCACGTGATCAGTGCATGATCAGCCACGTGATCAGTGCATGATAGCCACGTGATCAGTGCATGATCAGTCACGTGATCAGTGCATGATCAGCCACGTGATCAGTGCATGATAGTCACGTGATCAGTGCATGATCAGTCACGTGATCAGTACATGATCAGTCACGTGAACAGTGCATGATCATTTACGTGATCTGTGCATGATCAGTCACGTGACCAGTATATGGTAGCTACGTGATCATTCCATGATCAGCCACGTGAGCAGTGCATGATAGCCACGTGATGTGTGCATGATGAGTTACGTGAGCAGAGTATGATCAGCCACGTGATCAGTGCATGAGTGCCACGTGATCAGTGCATGATATGTCACGTGACAGGTGTGTGATCAGCCACGTGAACAGTGCATGTTCAGCCACGTGATCAGTGCATGATAGCCACGTGATCAGTGCATGATCAGTTACGTGAGCAGTGTATGATCAGCCACGTGATCAGTGCATGGTCAGACACGTGAACAGTGTATGATCAGCCACGTGATCAGTGCATGATATCCAAGTGATCAGTGCATGATCAATCACGTGATCAGTGTATGATCAGCCACGTGAACAGTGCATGCTCAGTCACGTGATCAGGGCCTGCTGAGCTGCGTGATTACTGTCTGCTCATCTGCTTGACAATTGCCAGCTGAGCTGCACGATTCCTGCCTGTCATCTGCTTGACAATTGCCAGCTGTGCTGCGTAATTCCTGCCTGCTCAGCTGCTTGATTATTGCCAGCTGAGCAGCATGATTCCTCACACCTGAGTTCCATGATTATTGCCTGCTGACTGTTTGATTCGTGCCTACTCAGCTCTTTGTTTATTGCCTCCAGAGGCACATGATCAGTGTATGATAGCAAACATGATCAGCGCATGATCAGTCACATGATCAGCGCCATTAAGTCACGTGATCACTACATGATAGTCATGTGATCAGTCCATGCTCAGTCACGGTATCAGTGCATGATCAGCCACGTGATCAGTGCATGATCTGTCACATGATTAGTGTATGATCATCCACGTGATCAGTGCATGGGCAGTCATGTGATCAGTGCATGATATAGACGTGATCAGTGCATGATCAGTCTCGTGATCAGTGCATGATAGCCACGTGATCAGTGCATGATCAGTCACCTGATGGGTGTATGATCATTCACGTGACCTGTACATGGTAGCTACATGATCATTGCATGATCAGCCACGTGAGTAGTGCATGATAGCCACGTGATCACTGCATGATCAGTCACGTGATCAGTGCATGATCAGTCATGTGACCAGTACATGGTAGCTGCGTGATCATGCATGATCAGCCACGTGAGCAGTGCATGATAGCCACGTGATCAGTGCATGATCAGACACGTGATCAGTGCATGATCAGTCACGTGATCAGTGCATGATCAGTCACGTGATCAGTGCATGATAGCCACGTGATCAGTGCATGATAGCCACGTGATCAGTGCATGATCAGTCACGTGATCAGTGCATGATCAGTCACGTGATCAGTGCATGATCAGCCACGTGATCAGTGCATGATCAGTCATGTGATCAGTGCATGATAGCCCGTGATCAGTGCATGATCAGTCCCGTGATCAGTGCATGATCAGCCACGTGATCAGTGCATGATAGCCACGTGATCAGTGCATGATCAGTCACGTGATCAGTGCATGATCAGCCACGTGATCAGTGCATGATAGCCACGTGATCAGTGCATGATATTACGTGATCAGTGCATGATCAATCACGTGATCAGTGCATGATAGCCACGTGATCAGTGCATGATCAGTCACGTGATCAGTGTGTGATCAGCCACGTGAACAGTGCATGCTCAGTCACGTGATCAGGCCTGCTGAGCTGCGTGATTACTGTCTGCTCATCTGCTTGACAATTGCCAGCTGAGCTGCACGATTCCTGCCTGTCATCTGCTTGACAATTGCCACCTGTGCTGCGTAATTCCTGCCTGCTCAGCTACTTGATTATTGCCAGCTGAGCAGCATGATTTCTCAGAGCTGAGTTCCATGATTATAGCCTGCTGACTGTTTCCTGCCTACTCAGCTCTTTGTTCATTGCCTCCAGAGGCACATGATCAGTGTGTGATCCAAACATGATCAGCACATGATCAGTCACATGATCAGTGCATGATAAGCCACGTGATCAGTGCATGATCAGTCACGTGATCAGTGCATGATCAGTCATGTGACCAGTGCATGGTAGCTGCGTGATCAGTGCATGATCAGCCACGTGATCAGTGCATGATAGCCACGTGATCAGTGCATGATCAGTCACGTGATCAGTGCATGATCAGTCACGTGATCAGTGCATGATCAGTCACGTGATCAGTGCATGATCAGTCACGTGATCAGTGCATGATCAGTCACGTGATCAGTGCATGATCGTTACGTGATCAGTGCATGATCAGTCACGTGACCAGTATATGGTAGCTACGTGATCATTGCATGATCAGCCACGTGATCAGTGCATGATAGCCACGTGATCAGTGCATGATCAGTCACGTGATCAGTATGATCAGCCACGTGATCAGTGCATGAGTGCCACGTGATCAGTGCATGATAGTCACGTGACAGTGTGTGATCAGCCACGTGATCAGTGCATGATCAGCCACGTGATCAGTGCATGATAGCCACGTGATCAGTGCATGATCAGTCACGTGATCAGTGCATGATCAGCCACGTGATCAGTGCATGATCAGACACGTGATCAGTGCATGATCAGCCACGTGATCAGTGCATGATAGCCACGTGATCAGTGCATGATCAGTCACGTGATCAGTGCATGATCAGCCACGTGATCAGTGCATGATCAGTCACGTGATCAGTGTGTGATCAGCCACGTGAACAGTGCATGCTCAGTCACGTGATCAGGGCCTGCTGAGCTGCGTGATTACTGTCTGCTCATCTGCTTGACAATTGCCAGCTGAGCTGCACGATTCCTGCCTGTCATCTGCTTGACAATTGCCACCTGTGCTGCATAATTCCTGCCTGCTCATCTACTTGATTATTGCCAGCTGAGCAGCATGATTTCTCACAGCTGAGTTCCATGATTATAGCCTGCTGACTGATTCCTGCCTACTCAGCTCTTTGTTCATTGCCTGCAGAGGCACATGATCAGTGTATGACACCAAACATGATCAGCATGATCAGTCACATGATCAGTGCATGATAAGCCACGTGATCAGTGCATGATCAATTACGTGATCAGTGCATGATCAGTCACGTGATCAGTGCATGGTAGCTGCGTGATCAGTGCATGATCAGCCACGTGATCAGTGCATGATAGCCACGTGATCAGTGCATGATAGCCACGTGATCAGTGCATGATCAGTCACGTGATCAGTGCATGATCAGTCACGTGATCAGTCATGATCAGCCACGTGATCAGTGCATGATCAGCCACGTGATCAGTGCATGATCAATCACGTGATCAGTGCATGATCAGTCACGTGATCAGTGCATGATCAGTCACGTGATCAGTGCATGATAGCCACGTGATCAGTGCATGATCAGTCACGTGATCAGTGCATGATACCACGTGATCAGTGCATGATCAGCCACGTGATCAGTGCATGGCGCCACGTGATCAGTGCATGATCAGTCACGTGATCAGTGCATGATCAGCCACGTGATCAGTGCATGATAGCCACGTGATCAGTGCATGATCAGTCACGTGATCATGTATGAGGTGTCACGTGATCAGTGCATGATAGCCACTGATCAGTGCATGATCAGTCACGTGATCAGTGCATGATCAGCCACGTGATCAGTGCATGATAGCCACGTGATCAGTGCATGATCAGTCACGTGATCAGTGCATGATCAGTCATGTGATCAGTGCATGATAGCCACGTGATCAGTGCATGATCAGTCACGTGATCAGTGCATGATCAGCCACGTGATCAGTGCATGATCAGCCACGTGATCAGTGCATGATCAGTCACGTGATCAGTGCATGATCAGTCACGTGATCAGTGCATGATCAGTCACGTGATCAGTGCATGATCAGTCACGTGATCAGTGCATGATAGCTACGTGATCAGTGCATGATCAGCCACGTGATCAGTGCATGATAGCCACGTGATCAGTGCATGATAGCCACGTGATCAGTGCATGATCAGTCACGTGATACGTGTGTGATCAGCCACGTGATCAGTGCATGATATCCACGTGATCAGTGCATGATAGCCACGTGATCAGTGCATGATTAGTCACGTGATCAGTGCATGATCAGTCACGTGATACGTGTGTGATCAGCCACGTGATCAGTGCATGATGAGCCACGTGATCAGTGCATGATCAATTACGTGATCAGTGCATGATCAGTCACGTGACCAGTACATGGTTGCTACGTGATCATTGCATGATCAGCCACGTGATCAGTGCATGATAGCCACGTGATCAGTGCATGATCAGCCACGTGATCAGTGCATGATCAGCCACGTGATCAGTGCATGATCAGTCACGTGATCATGCATGATCAGCCACGTGATCAGTGCATGATCAGCCACGTGATCAGTGCATGATCAATTACGTGATCAGTGCATGATCAGTCACGTGACCAGTGCATGGTAGCTACGTGATCTGCATGATCAGCCACGTGAGCAGTGCATGATAGCCACGTGATCAGTGCATGATCAGTCACGTGATCAGTGTATGATCAGCCACGTGATCAGTGCATGAGTGCCACGTGATCAGTGCATGATAGTCACGTGACAGTGTGTGATCAGCCACGTGATCAGTGCATGATCAGCCACGTGATCAGTGCATGATAGCCACGTGATCAGTGCATGATCAGTTACGTGAGCAGTGTATGATCAGCCACGTGATCAGTGCATGATATCCAAGTGATCAGTGCATGATCATCACGTGATCAGTGTATGATCAGCCACGTGAACAGTGCATGCTCAGTCACGTGATCAGGGCCTGCTGAGCTGCGTGATTACTGTCTGCTCATCTGCTTGACAATTGCCAGCTGAGCTGCACGATTCCTGCCTGTCATCTGCTTGACAATTGCCAGCTGTGCTGCGTAATTCCTGCCTGCTCAGCTGCTTGATTATTGCCAGCTGAGCAGCATGATTCCTCACAGCTGAGTTCCATGATTATTGCCTGCTGACTGTTTGATTCGTGCCTACTCAGCTCTTTGTTTATTGCCTCCAGAGGCACATGATCAGTGTATGATAGCAAACATGATCAGCGCATGATCAGTCACATGATCAGCGCCATTAAGTCACGTGATCACTACATGATAGTCATGTGATCAGTCCATGCTCAGTCACGGTATCAGTGCATGATCAGCCACGTGATCAGTGCATGATCTGTCACATGATTAGTGTATGATCATCCACGTGATCAGTGCATGGGCAGTCATGTGATCAGTGCATGATATAGACGTGATCAGTGCATGATCAGTCTCGTGATCAGTGCATGATAGCCACGTGATCAGTGCATGATCAGTCACCTGATGGGTGTATGATCATTCACGTGACCTGTACATGGTAGCTACATGATCATTGCATGATCAGCCACGTGAGTAGTGCATGATAGCCACGTGATCAGTGCATGATCAGTCACGTGATCAGTGCATGATCAGTCATGTGACCAGTACATGGTAGCTGCGTGATCATGCATGATCAGCCACGTGAGCAGTGCATGATAGCCACGTGATCAGTGCATGATCAGACACGTGATCAGTGCATGATCAGCCACGTGATCAGTGCATGATCAGCCACGTGATCAGTGCATGATCAGTCACGTGATCAGTGCATGATCAGTCACGTGATCAGTGTATGATCAGCCACGTGAACAGTGCATGCTCAGTCACGTGATCAGGGCCTGCTGAGCTGCGTGATTACTGTCTGCTCATCTGCTTGACAATTTCCAGCTGAGCTGCACGATTCCTGCCTGTCATCTCTTGACAATTGCCACCTGTGCTGCGTAATTCCTGCCTGCTCATCTACTTGATTATTGCCAGCTGAGCAGCATGATTTCTCAGAGGTGAGTTCCATGATTATAGCCTGCTGACTGATTCCTGCCTACTCAGCTCTATGTTCATTGCCTCCAGAGGCACATGATCAGTGTGTGACACCAAACATGATCAGCACATGATCAGTCACATGATCAGTGCATGATAAGCCACGTGATCAGTGCATGATCAATTACGTGATCAGTGCATGATCAGTCACGTGACCAGTACATGGTAGCTGCGTGATCATTGCATGATCAGCCACGTGATCAGTGCATGATAGCCACGTGATCAGTGCATGATCAGTCACGTGATCAGTGCATGATCAGTCACGTGATCAGTGCATGATAGCTACGTGATCAGTGCATGATCAGCCACGTGATCAGTGCATGATAGCCACGTGATCAGTGCATGATAGCCACGTGATCAGTGCATGATCAGTCACGTGATCGTGTGTGATCAGCCACGTGATCAGTGCATGATATCCACGTGATCAGTGCATGATAGCCACGTGATCAGTGCATGATCATTCACGTGATCAGTGCATGATCAGTCACGTGATCGTGATGATCAGCCACGTGATCAGTGCATGATGAGCCACGTGATCAGTGCATGATCAATTACGTGATCAGTGCATGATCAGTCACGTGATCAGTGCATGGTGCTACGTGATCATTGCATGATCAGCCACGTGATCAGTGCATGATAGCCACGTGATCAGTGCATGATCAGCCACGTGATCAGTGCATGATCAGCCACGTGATCAGTGCATGATCAGTCACGTGATCATGTGTGATCAGCCACGTGATCAGTGCATGATCAGCCACGTGATCAGTGCATGATCAGCCACGTGATCAGTGCATGATCAGCCACGTGATCAGTGCATGATCAGTCACGTGATCAGTGCATGATCAGCCACGTGATCAGTGCATGATCAGTCACGTGATCAGTGCATGATAGCTACGTGATCAGTGCATGATCAGCCACGTGATCAGTGCATGATAGCCACGTGATCAGTGCATGATCAGTCACGTGATCGTGTGTGATCAGTCACGTGATCAGTGCATGATATCCGTGCATGATAGCCACGTGATCAGTGCATGATAGCCACGTGATCAGTGCATGATCAGTCACGTGATCAGTGCATGATCAGCCACGTGATCAGTGCATGATATCCACG
The DNA here is from genome assembly GCF_032452875.1 of Bos javanicus. Taxonomy (NCBI): domain Eukaryota; kingdom Metazoa; phylum Chordata; class Mammalia; order Artiodactyla; family Bovidae; genus Bos; species Bos javanicus. The sequence continues at coordinate 995,309 of NW_026893606.1, read as the reverse complement.
TGATCAGTGCATGATCAGCCACGTGATCAGTGCATGATCAGTCACGTGATCAGTGCATGATCAGTCACGTGATCGTGTGTGATCAGCCACGTGATCAGTGCATGATGAGCCACGTGATCAGTGCATGATCAATTACGTGATCAGTGCATGATCAGTCACGTGACCAGTGCATGGTTGCTACGTGATCAGTGCATGATCAGCCACGTGATCAGTGCATGATAGCCACGTGATCAGTGCATGATCAGTCACGTGATCAGTGCATGATCAGTCACGTGAGCAGTGTATGATCAGCCACGTGATCAGTGCATGGTCAGACACGTGAACAGTGTATGATCAGCCACGTGATCAGTGCATGATATCCAAGTGATCAGTGCATGATCATCACGTGATCAGTGTATGATCAGCCACGTGAACAGTGCATGCTCAGTCACGTGATCAGGGCCTGCTGAGCTGCGTGATTACTGTCTGCTCATCTGCTTGACAATTGCCAGCTGAGCTGCACGATTCCTGCCTGTCATCTGCTTGACAATTGCCAGCTGTGCTGTGTAATTCCTGCCTGCTCAGCTGCTTGATTATTGCCAGCTGAGCAGCATGATTCCTCACAGCTGAGTTCCATGATTATTGCCTGCTGACTGTTTGATTCGTGCCTACTCAGCTCTTTGTTTATTGCCTCCAGAGGCACATGATCAGTGTATGATAGCAAACATGATCAGCGCATGATCAGTCACATGATCAGCGCCATTAAGTCACGTGATCACTACATGATAGTCATGTGATCAGTCCATGCTCAGTCACGGTATCAGTGCATGATCAGCCACGTGATCAGTGCATGATCAGCCACGTGATCAGTGCATGATAGCCACGTGATCAGTGCATGATCAGTCACGTGATCAGTGCATGATCAGTCACGTGATCAGTGCATGATCAGCCACGTGATCAGTGCATGATCAGTCACCTGATGGGTGTATGATCAGTCACTGTCCAGTACATGGTAGCTACATGATCATTGCATGATCAGCCACGTGAGTAGTGCATGATAGCCACGTGATCAGTGCATGATCAGCCACGTGATCAGTGCATGATCAGTCACGTGATCAGTGCATGATCAATTACGTGATCAGTGCATGATCAGTCACGTGATCAGTGCATGATAGCTACGTGATCAGTGCATGATCAGCCACGTGATCAGTGCATGATAGCCACGTGATCAGTGCATGATCAGTCACGTGATCAGTGCATGATCAGTCACGTGATCAGTGCATGATCATTACGTGATCAGTGCATGATCAGTCACGTGATCAGTGCATGGTAGCTACGTGATCATTGCATGATCAGCCACGTGATCAGTGCATGATAGCCACGTGATCAGTGCATGATCAGTCACGTGATCAGTGCATGATCAGCCACGTGATCAGTGCATGAGTGCCACGTGATCAGTGCATGATCAGTCACGTGACACATGTGTCATCAGCCATGTGATCAGTGCATGATCAGCCACGTGATCAGTGCATGATAGCCACGTGATCAGTGCATGATCAGTCACGTGATCAGTGCATGATCAGCCACGTGATCAGTGCATGATCAGTCACGTGATCAGTGCATGATCAGCCACGTGATCAGTGCATGATAGCCACGTGATCAGTGCATGATCAGTCACATGATCAGTGCATGATCATCCGTGATCAGTGCATGATCAGTCACGTGATCAGTGCATGATCAGACGTGATCAGTGCATGATCAGTCACGTGATCAGTGCATGATCAGCCACGTGATCAGTGCATGATAGCCACGTGATCAGTGCATGATATCCACGTGATCAGTGCATGATCAGTCACGTGATCAGTGCATGATCAGCCACGTGATCAGTGCATGATAGCCACTGATCAGTGCATGATCAGTCACGTGATCAGTGCATGATCAGTCACGTGATCAGTGCATGATCAGCCACGTGATCAGTGCATGATTAGTCACGTGATCAGTGCATGATCAGTCACGTGATACGTGTGTGATCAGCCACGTGATCAGTGCATGATGAGCCACGTGATCAGTGCAGGATCAATTACGTGATCAGTGCATGATCAGTCACGTGACCAGTACATGGTTGCTACGTGATCATTGCATGATCAGCCACGTGAGCAGAGCATGATAGCCACGTGATCAGTGCATGATCAGTCACGTGATCAGTACATGATCAGTCACGTGAACAGTGCATGATCATTTACGTGATCTGTGCATGATCAGTCACGTGACCAGTATATGGTAGCCGTGATCATTCCATGACGAGCCACGTGAGCAGTGCATGATAGCCACGTGATGTGTGCATGATGAGTTACGTGAGCAGAGTATGATCAGCCACGTGATCAGTGCATGAGTGCCACGTGATCAGTGCATGATATGTCACGTGACAGGTGTGTGATCAGCCACGTGAACAGTGCATGTTCAGCCACGTGATCAGTGCATGATAGCCACGTGATCAGTGCATGATCAGTTACGTGAGCAGTGTATGATCAGCCACGTGATCAGTGCATGGTCAGACACGTGAACAGTGTATGATCAGCCACGTGATCAGTGCATGATATCCAAGTGATCAGTGCATGATCAATCACGTGATCAGTGTATGATCAGCCACGTGAACAGTGCATGCTCAGTCACGTGATCAGGGCCTGCTGAGCTGCGTGATTACTGTCTGCTCATCTGCTTGACAATTGCCAGCTGAGCTGCACGATTCCTGCCTGTCATCTGCTTGACAATTGCCAGCTGTGCTGCGTAATTCCTGCCTGCTCAGCTGCTTGATTATTGCCAGCTGAGCAGCATGATTCCTCACAGCTGAGTTCCATGATTATTGCCTGCTGACTGTTTGATTCGTGCCTACTCAGCTCTTTGTTTATTGCCTCCAGAGGCACATGATCAGTGTATGATAGCAAACATGATCAGCGCATGATCAGTCACATGATCAGCGCCATTAAGTCACGTGATCACTACATGATAGTCATGTGATCAGTCCATGCTCAGTCACGGTATCAGTGCATGATCAGCCACGTGATCAGTGCATGATCTGTCACATGATTAGTGTATGATCATCCACGTGATCAGTGCATGGGCAGTCATGTGATCAGTGCATGATATAGACGTGATCAGTGCATGATCAGTCTCGTGATCAGTGCATGATAGCCACGTGATCAGTGCATGATCAGTCACCTGATGGGTGTATGATCATTCACGTGACCTGTACATGGTAGCTACATGATCATTGCATGATCAGCCACGTGAGTAGTGCATGATAGCCACGTGATCACTGCATGATCAGTCACGTGATCAGTGCATGATCAGTCATGTGACCAGTACATGGTAGCTGCGTGATCATGCATGATCAGCCACGTGAGCAGTGCATGATAGCCACGTGATCAGTGCATGATCAGACACGTGATCAGTGCATGATCAGCCACGTGATCAGTGCATGATCAGCCACGTGATCAGTGCATGTCAGCCACGTGATCAGTGCATGATAGCCACGTGATCAGTGCATGATCAGTCACGTGATCAGTGCATGATCAGCCACGTGATCAGTGCATGATCAGCCACGTGATCAGTGCATGATCAATTACGTGATCAGTGCATGATCAGTCACGTGACCAGTACATGGTAGCTACGTGATCATTGCATGATCAGCCACGTGATCAGTGCATGATAGCCACGTGATCAGTGCATGATCAGCCACGTGATCAGTGCATGATCAGTCACGTGATCAGTGCATGATCAGTCACGTGATCAGTGCATGATCAGCCACGTGATCAGTGCATGATCAGTCATGTGTCAGTGCATGATAGCACGTGATCAGTGCATGATCAGTCCCGTGATCAGTGTATGATCAGCCACGTGATCAGTGCATGATAGCCACGTGATCAGTGCATGATCAGTCACGTGATCAGTGTATGATCAGCCACGTGAACAGTGCATGCTCAGTCACGTGATCAGGGCCTGCTGAGCTGCGTGATTACTGTCTGCTCATCTGCTTGACAATTGCCAGCTGAGCTGCACGATTCCTGCCTGTCATCTGCTTGACAATTGCCACCTGTGCTGCGTAATTCCTGCCTGCTCATCTACTTGATTATTGCCAGCTGAGCAGCATGATTTCTCAGAGCTGAGTTCCATGATTATAGCCTGCTGACTGATTCCTGCCTACTCAGCTCTATGTTCATTGCCTCCAGAGGCACATGATCAGTGTATGACACCAAACATGATCAGCACATGATCAGTCACATGATCAGTGCATGATAAGCCACGTGATCAGTGCATGATAGCCACGTGATCAGTGCATGATCAGTCACGTGATCAGTGTATGATCAGCCACGTGACAGTGCATGCTCAGTCACGTGATCAGGCCTGCTGAGCTGCGTGATTACTGTCTGCTCATCTGCTTGACAATTGCCAGCTGAGCTGCACGATTCCTGCCTGTCATCTGCTTGACAATTGCCACCTGTGCTGCCTGCTGCCTGCTCAGCTTTGATTATTGCCAGCTGAGCAGCATGATTCTCAGAGCTGAGTTCCATGATTATAGCCTGCTGACTGTTTCCTGCCTACTCAGCTCTATGTTCATTGCCTCCAGAGGCACATGATCAGTGTGTGATCCAAACATGATCAGCACATGATCAGTCACATGATCAGTGCATGATAAGCCACGTGATCAGTGCATGATCAGTCACGTGATCAGTGCATGATCAGTCACGTGATCAGTGCATGGTAGCCACGTGATCAGTGCATGATCAGCCACGTGATCAGTGCATGATAGCCACGTGATCAGTGCATGATCAGTCACGTGATCAGTGCATGATCAGTCACGTGATCAGTGCATGATCAGTCACGTGATCAGTGCATGATCAGTCACGTGATCAGTGCATGATCAGTCACGTGATCAGTGCATGATCATTTACGTGATCAGTGCATGATCAGTCACGTGACCAGTATATGGTAGCTACGTGATCATTGCATGATCAGCCACGTGATCAGTGCATGATAGCCACGTGATCAGTGCATGATCAGTCACGTGATCAGTGTATGATCAGCCACGTGATCAGTGCATGAGTGCCACGTGATCAGTGCATGATAGTCACGTGACAGTGTGTGATCAGCCACGTGATCAGTGCATGATCAGCCACGTGATCAGTGCATGATAGCCACGTGATCAGTGCATGATCAGTTACGTGATCAGTGTATGATCAGCCACGTGATCAGTGCATGATCAGACACGTGATCAGTGCATGATCAGCCACGTGATCAGTGCATGATAGCCACGTGATCAGTGCATGTCACGTGATCAGTGCATGATCAGCCACGTGATCAGTGCATGATCAGTCACGTGATAGTGTGTGATCAGCCACGTGAACAGTGCATGCTCAGTCACGTGATCAGGGCCTGCTGAGCTGCGTGATTACTGTCTGCTCATCTGCTTGACAATTGCCAGCTGAGCTGCACGATTCCTGCCTGTCATCTGCTTGACAATTGCCACCTGTGCTGCATAATTCCTGCCTGCTCATCTACTTGATTATTGCCAGCTGAGCAGCATGATTTCTCACAGCTGAGTTCCATGATTATAGCCTGCTGACTGATTCCTGCCTACTCAGCTCTTTGTTCATTGCCTCCAGAGGCACATGATCAGTGTATGACACCAAACATGATCAGCACATGATCAGTCACATGATCAGTGCATGATAAGCCACGTGATCAGTGCATGATCAGTCACGTGATCAGTGCATGATCAGTCACGTGACCAGTGCATGGTAGCCACGTGATCAGTGCATGATCAGCCACGTGATCAGTGCATGATAGCCACGTGATCAGTGCATGATAGCCACGTGATCAGTGCATGATCAGTCACGTGATCAGTGCATGATCAGTCACGTGATCAGTCATGATCAGCCACGTGATCAGTGCATGATCAGCCACGTGATCAGTGCATGATCAGCCACGTGATCAGTGCATGATCAGTCACGTGATCAGTGCATGATCAGTCACGTGATCAGTGCATGATAGCCACGTGATCAGTGCATGATCAGTCACGTGATCAGTGCATGATACCACGTGATCAGTGCATGATCAGCCACGTGATCAGTGCATGATCAGCCACGTGATCAGTGCATGATCAGTCACGTGATCAGTGCATGATCAGCCACGTGATCAGTGCATGATAGCCACGTGATCAGTGCATGATCAGTCACGTGATCATGCATGATCAGTCACGTGATCAGTGCATGATAGCCACTGATCAGTGCATGATCAGTCACGTGATCAGTGCATGATCAGCCACGTGATCAGTGCATGATAGCCACGTGATCAGTGCATGATCAGTCACGTGATCAGTGCATGATCAGTCACGTGATCAGTGCATGATAGCCACGTGATCAGTGCATGATCAGTCACGTGATCAGTGCATGATCAGCCACGTGATCAGTGCATGATCAGCCACGTGATCAGTGCATGATCAGTCACGTGATCAGTGCATGATCAGTCACGTGATCAGTGCATGATCAGTCACGTGATCAGTGCATGATCAGTCACGTGATCAGTGCATGATAGCTACGTGATCAGTGCATGATCAGCCACGTGATCAGTGCATGATAGCCACGTGATCAGTGCATGATAGCCACGTGATCAGTGCATGATCAGTCACGTGATCGTGTGTGATCAGCCACGTGATCAGTGCATGATATCCACGTGATCAGTGCATGATAGCCACGTGATCAGTGCATGATCAGTCACGTGATCAGTGCATGATCAGTCACGTGATCGTGTGTGATCAGCCACGTGATCAGTGCATGATGAGCCACGTGATCAGTGCATGATCAATTACGTGATCAGTGCATGATCAGTCACGTGACCAGTACATGGTTGCTACGTGATCAGTGCATGATCAGCCACGTGATCAGTGCATGATAGCCACGTGATCAGTGCATGATCAGCCACGTGATCAGTGCATGATCAGCCACGTGATCAGTGCATGATCAGTCACGTGATCATGTGTGATCAGCCACGTGATCAGTGCATGATCAGCCACGTGATCAGTGCATGATCAATTACGTGATCAGTGCATGATCAGTCACGTGACCAGTGCATGGTAGCTACGTGATCAGTCCATGATCAGCCACGTGATCAGTGCATGATAGCCACGTGATCAGTGCATGATCAGTTACGTGATCAGTGTATGATCAGCCACGTGATCAGTGCATGAGTGCCACGTGATCAGTGCATGATAGTCACGTGACAGTGTGTGATCAGCCACGTGATCAGTGCATGATCAGCCACGTGATCAGTGCATGATAGCCACGTGATCAGTGCATGATCAGTTACGTGATCAGTGTATGATCAGCCACGTGATCAGTGCATGATATCCAAGTGATCAGTGCATGATCATCACGTGATCAGTGTATGATCAGCCACGTGAACAGTGCATGCTCAGTCACGTGATCAGGGCCTGCTGAGCTGCGTGATTACTGTCTGCTCATCTGCTTGACAATTGCCAGCTGAGCTGCACGATTCCTGCCTGTCATCTGCTTGACAATTGCCAGCTGTGCTGCGTAATTCCTGCCTGCTCAGCTGCTTGATTATTGCCAGCTGAGCAGCATGATTCCTCACAGCTGAGTTCCATGATTATTGCCTGCTGACTGTTTGATTCGTGCCTACTCAGCTCTTTGTTTATTGCCTCCAGAGGCACATGATCAGTGTATGATAGCAAACATGATCAGCGCATGATCAGTCACATGATCAGCGCCATTAAGTCACGTGATCACTACATGATAGTCATGTGATCAGTCCATGCTCAGTCACGGTATCAGTGCATGATCAGCCACGTGATCAGTGCATGATCTGTCACATGATTAGTGTATGATCATCCACGTGATCAGTGCATGGGCAGTCATGTGATCAGTGCATGATATAGACGTGATCAGTGCATGATCAGTCTCGTGATCAGTGCATGATAGCCACGTGATCAGTGCATGATCAGTCACCTGATGGGTGTATGATCATTCACGTGACCTGTACATGGTAGCTACATGATCATTGCATGATCAGCCACGTGAGTAGTGCATGATAGCCACGTGATCAGTGCATGATCAGTCACGTGATCAGTGCATGATCAGTCATGTGACCAGTACATGGTAGCTGCGTGATCATGCATGATCAGCCACGTGATCAGTGCATGATAGCCACGTGATCAGTGCATGATCAGCCACGTGATCAGTGCATGATCAGCCACGTGATCAGTGCATGATCAGCCACGTGATCAGTGCATGATCAGTCACGTGATCAGTGCATGATCAGTCACGTGATCAGTGTATGATCAGCCACGTGAACAGTGCATGCTCAGTCACGTGATCAGGGCCTGCTGAGCTGCGTGATTACTGTCTGCTCATCTGCTTGACAATTGCCAGCTGAGCTGCACGATTCCTGCCTGTCATCTGCTTGACAATTGCCACCTGTGCTGCGTAATTCCTGCCTGCTCATCTACTTGATTATTGCCAGCTGAGCAGCATGATTTCTCAGAGCTGAGTTCCATGATTATAGCCTGCTGACTGATTCCTGCCTACTCAGCTCTATGTTCATTGCCTCCAGAGGCACATGATCAGTGTATGACACCAAACATGATCAGCACATGATCAGTCACATGATCAGTGCATGATAAGCCACGTGATCAGTGCATGATCAATTACGTGATCAGTGCATGATCAGTCATGTGACCAGTACATGGTAGCTGCGTGATCATTGCATGATCAGCCACGTGATCAGTGCATGATAGCCACGTGATCAGTGCATGATCAGTCACGTGATCAGTGCATGATCAGTCACGTGATCAGTGCATGATAGCTACGTGATCAGTGCATGATCAGCCACGTGATCAGTGCATGATAGCCACGTGATCAGTGCATGATAGCCACGTGATCAGTGCATGATCAGTCACGTGATCGTGTGTGATCAGCCACGTGATCAGTGCATGATATCCACGTGATCAGTGCATGATAGCCACGTGATCAGTGCATGATCAGTCACGTGATCAGTGCATGATCAGTCACGTGATCGTGATGATCAGCCACGTGATCAGTGCATGATGAGCCACGTGATCAGTGCATGATCAATTACGTGATCAGTGCATGATCAGTCACGTGATCAGTGCATGGTTGCTACGTGATCATTGCATGATCAGCCACGTGATCAGTGCATGATAGCCACGTGATCAGTGCATGATCAGCCACGTGATCAGTGCATGATCAGCCACGTGATCAGTGCATGATCAGTCACGTGATCATGTGTGATCAGCCACGTGATCAGTGCATGATCAGCCACGTGATCAGTGCATGATCAGCCACGTGATCAGTGCATGATCAGCCACGTGATCAGTGCATGATCAGTCACGTGATCAGTGCATGATCAGCCACGTGATCAGTGCATGATCAGTCACGTGATCAGTGCATGATAGCACGTGATCAGTGCATGATCAGCCACGTGATCAGTGCATGATAGCCACGTGATCAGTGCATGATCAGTCACGTGATCAGTGCATGATCAGTCACGTGATCAGTGCATGATATCCGTGCATGATAGCCACGTGATCAGTGCATGATAGCCACGTGATCAGTGCATGATCAGTCACGTGATCAGTGCATGATCAGCCACGTGATCAGTGCATGATATCCACGTGATCAGTGCATGATAGCCACGTGATCAGTGCATGATCAGTCACGTGATCAGTGCATGATCAGTCACGTGATCAGTGTGTGATCAGCCACGTGATCAGTGCATGATGAGCCACGTGATCAGTGCATGATCAACGTGATCAGTGCATGATCAGTCACGTGATCAGTGCATGATTGCTACGTGATCAGTGCATGATCAGCCACGTGATCAGTGCATGATAGCCACGTGATCAGTGCATGATAGTCACGTGATCAGTGCATGATCAGTCACGTGAGCAGTGTATGATCAGCCACGTGATCAGTGCATGGTCAGACACGTGAACAGTGTATGATCAGCCACGTGATCAGTGCATGATATCCAAGTGATCAGTGCATGATCATCACGTGATCAGTGTATGATCAGCCACGTGAACAGTGCATGCTCAGTCACGTGATCAGGGCCTGCTGAGCTGCGTGATTACTGTCTGCTCATCTGCTTGACAATTGCCAGCTGAGCTGCACGATTCCTGCCTGTCATCTGCTTGACAATTGCCAGCTGTGCTGCGTAATTCCTGCCTGCTCAGCTGCTTGATTATTGCCAGCTGAGCAGCATGATTCCTCACAGCTGAGTTCCATGATTATTGCCTGCTGACTGTTTGATTCGTGCCTACTCAGCTCTTTGTTTATTGCCTCCAGAGGCACATGATCAGTGTATGATAGCAAACATGATCAGCGCATGATCAGTCACATGATCAGCGCCATTAAGTCACGTGATCACTACATGATAGTCATGTGATCAGTCCATGCTCAGTCACGGTATCAGTGCATGATCAGCCACGTGATCAGTGCATGATCAGCCACGTGATCAGTGCATGATAGCCATGTGATCAGTGCATGATCAGTCACGTGATCAGTGCATGATCAGTCACGTGATCAGTGCATGATCAGCCACGTGATCAGTGCATGATCAGTCACCTGATGGGTGTATGATCAGTCACTGACCGGTACATGGTAGCTACATGATCATTGCATGATCAGCCACGTGAGTAGTGCATGATAGCCACGTGATCAGTGCATGATCAGCCACGTGATCAGTGCATGATCAGTCACGTGATCAGTGCATGATCAATCACGTGATCAGTGCATGATCAGTCACGTGATCAGTGCATGATAGCTACGTGATCAGTGCATGATCAGCCACGTGATCAGTGCATGATAGCCACGTGATCAGTGCATGATCAGTCACGTGATCAGTGCATGATCAGTCACGTGATCAGTGCATGATCAGTCACGTGATCAGTGCATGATCAGTCACGTGATCAGTGCATGGTAGCTACGTGATCATTGCATGATCAGCCACGTGATCAGTGCATGATAGCCACGTGATCAGTGCATGATCAGTCACGTGATCAGTGCATGATCAGCCACGTGATCAGTGCATGATGCCACGTGATCAGTGCATGATCAGTCACGTGACACATGTGTCATCAGCCATGTGATCAGTGCATGATCAGCCACGTGATCAGTGCATGATAGCCACGTGATCAGTGCATGATCAGTCACGTGATCAGTGCATGATCAGCCACGTGATCAGTGCATGATCAGTCACGTGATCAGTGCATGATCAGCCACGTGATCAGTGCATGATAGCCACGTGATCAGTGCATGATCAGTCACGTGATCAGTGCATGATCATCCGTGATCAGTGCATGATCAGTCACGTGATCAGTGCATGATCAGACGTGATCAGTGCATGATCAGTCACGTGATCAGTGCATGATCAGCCACGTGATCAGTGCATGATAGCCACGTGATCAGTGCATATCCACGTGATCAGTGCATGATCAGTCACGTGATCAGTGCATGATCAGCCACGTGATCAGTGCATGATAGCCACTGATCAGTGCATGATCAGTCACGTGATCAGTGCATGATCAGTCACGTGATCAGTGCATGATCAGCCACGTGATCAGTGCATGATTAGTCACGTGATCAGTGCATGATCAGTCACGTGATACGTGTGTGATCAGCCACGTGATCAGTGCATGATGAGCCACGTGATCAGTGCAGGATCAATTACGTGATCAGTGCATGATCAGTCACGTGACCAGTACATGGTTGCTACGTGATCATTGCATGATCAGCCACGTGAGCAGAGCATGATAGCCACGTGATCAGTGCATGATCAGTCACGTGATCAGTACATGATCAGTCACGTGAACAGTGCATGATCATTTACGTGATCTGTGCATGATCAGTCACGTGACCAGTATATGGTAGCTTCGTGATCATTCCATGACGAGCCACGTGAGCAGTGCATGATAGCCACGTGATGTGTGCATGATGAGTTACGTGAGCAGAGTATGATCAGCCACGTGATCAGTGCATGAGTGCCACGTGATCAGTGCATGATATGTCACGTGACAGGTGTGTGATCAGCCACGTGAACAGTGCATGTTCAGCCACGTGATCAGTGCATGATAGCCACGTGATCAGTGCATGATCAGTTACGTGAGCAGTGTATGATCAGCCACGTGATCAGTGCATGGTCAGACACGTGAACAGTGTATGATCAGCCACGTGATCAGTGCATGATATCCAAGTGATCAGTGCATGATCAATCACGTGATCAGTGTATGATCAGCCACGTGAACAGTGCATGCTCAGTCACGTGATCAGGGCCTGCTGAGCTGCGTGATTACTGTCTGCTCATCTGCTTGACAATTGCCAGCTGAGCTGCACGATTCCTGCCTGTCATCTGCTTGACAATTGCCAGCTGTGCTGCGTAATTCCTGCCTGCTCAGCTGCTTGATTATTGCCAGCTGAGCAGCATGATTCCTCACAGCTGAGTTCCATGATTATTGCCTGCTGACTGTTTGATTCGTGCCTACTCAGCTCTTTGTTTATTGCCTCCAGAGGCACATGATCAGTGTATGATAGCAAACATGATCAGCGCATGATCAGTCACATGATCAGCGCCATTAAGTCACGTGATCACTACATGATAGTCATGTGATCAGTCCATGCTCAGTCACGGTATCAGTGCATGATCAGCCACGTGATCAGTGCATGATCTGTCACATGATTAGTGTATGATCATCCACGTGATCAGTGCATGGGCAGTCATGTGATCAGTGCATGATATAGACGTGATCAGTGCATGATCAGTCTCGTGATCAGTGCATGATAGCCACGTGATCAGTGCATGATCAGTCACCTGATGGGTGTATGATCATTCACGTGACCTGTACATGGTAGCTACATGATCATTGCATGATCAGCCACGTGAGTAGTGCATGATAGCCACGTGATCACTGCATGATCAGTCACGTGATCAGTGCATGATCAGTCATGTGACCAGTACATGGTAGCTGCGTGATCATGCATGATCAGCCACGTGAGCAGTGCATGATAGCCACGTGATCAGTGCATGATCAGTCACGTGATCAGTGCATGATCAGCCACGTGATCAGTGCATGATCAGCCACGTGATCAGTGCATGATCAGCCACGTGATCAGTGCATGATAGCCACGTGATCAGTGCATGATCAGTCACGTGATCAGTGCATGATCAGCCACGTGATCAGTGCATGATCAGCCACGTGATCAGTGCATGATCAATTACGTGATCAGTGCATGATCAGTCACGTGACCAGTACATGGTAGCTACGTGATCATTGCATGATCAGCCACGTGCAGTGCATGATAGCCACGTGATCAGTGCATGATCAGCCACGTGATCAGTGCATGATCAGTCACGTGATCAGTGCATGATCAGTCACGTGATCAGTGCATGATCATCCACGTGATCAGTGCATGATCAGTCATGTAGTCAGTGCATGATAGCACGTGATCAGTGCATGATCAGTCACGTGATCAGTGTATGATCAGCCACGTGATCAGTGCATGATAGCCACGTGATCAGTGCATGATCAGTCACGTGATCAGTGTGTGATCAGCCACGTGAACAGTGCATGCTCAGTCACGTGATCAGGGCCTGCTGAGCTGCGTGATTACTGTCTGCTCATCTGCTTGACAATTGCCAGCTGAGCTGCACGATTCCTGCCTGTCATCTGCTTGACAATTGCCACCTGTGCTGCGTAATTCCTGCCTGCTCATCTACTTGATTATTGCCAGCTGAGCAGCATGATTTCTCAGAGCTGAGTTCCATGATTATAGCCTGCTGACTGATTCCTGCCTACTCAGCTCTATGTTCATTGCCTCCAGAGGCACATGATCAGTGTATGACACCAAACATGATCAGCACATGATCAGTCACATGATCAATGCATGATAAGCCACGTGATCAGTGCATGATCAGTCATGTGATCAGTGCATGATCAGTCATGTGATCAGTGCATGGTAGCTGCGTGATCAGTGCATGATCAGCCACGTGATCAGTGCATGATAGCCACGTGATCAGTGCATGATCAGTCACGTGATCAGTGCATGATCAGTCACGTGATCAGTGCATGATCAGTCACGTGATCAGTGCATGATCAGTCACCTGATCAGTGCATGATCAGTCACGTGATCAGTGCATGGTAGCTACGTGATCAGTGCATGATCAGCCACGTGATCAGTGCATGATAGCCACGTGATCAGTGCATGATCAGCCACGTGATCAGTGCATGATCAGTCACGTGATCAGTGCATGATCAGCCACGTGATCAGTGCATGATCAGTCACGTGATCAGTGCATGATATCCACGTGATCAGTGCATGATCAGCCACGTGATCAGTGCATGATAGCCACGTGATCAGTGCATGATCAGTCACGTGATCAGTGCATGATCAGCCACGTGATCAGTGCATGATATCAGTGCATGATAGCCACGTGATCAGTGCATGATCAGTCACGTGATCAGTGCATGATCAGCCACGTGATCAGTGCATGATCAGCCACGTGATCAGTGCATGATCAGTCACGTGATCAGTGCATGATCAGCCACGTGATCAGTGCATGATCAGTCACGTGATCAGTACATGGTAGCTACGTGATCAGTGCATGATCAGCCACGTGATCAGTGCATGATAGCCACGTGATCAGTGCATGATCAGTCACGTGATACATGTGTGATCAGCCACGTGATCAGTGCATGATATCCACGTGATCAGTGCATGATAGCCACGTGATCAGTGCATGATTAGTCACGTGATCAGTGCATGATCAGTCACGTGATACGTGTGTGATCAGCCACGTGATCAGTGCATGATGAGCCACGTGATCAGTGCAGGATCAATTACGTGATCAGTGCATGATCAGTCACGTGACCAGTACATGGTTGCTACGTGATCGTTGCATGATCAGCCACGTGAGCAGAGCATGATAGCCACGTGATCAGTGCATGATCAGTCACGTGATCAGTACATGATCAGTCACGTGAACAGTGCATGATCATTTACGTGATCTGTGCATGATCAGTCACGTGACCAGTATATGGTAGCTCGTGATCATTCCATGATCAGCCACGTGAGCAGTGCATGATAGCCACGTGATGTGTGCATGATGAGTTACGTGAGCAGTGTATGATCAGCCACGTGATCAGTGCATGAGTGCCACGTGATCAGTGCATGATATGTCACGTGACAGGTGTGTGATCAGCCACGTGAACAGTGCATGTTCAGCCACGTGATCAGTGCATGATAGCCACGTGATCAGTGCATGATCAGTTACGTGAGCAGTGTATGATCAGCCACGTGATCAGTGCATGGTCAGACACGTGAACAGTGTATGATCAGCCACGTGATCAGTGCATGATATCCAAGTGATCAGTGCATGATCAATCACGTGATCAGTGTATGATCAGCCACGTGAACAGTGCATGCTCAGTCACGTGATCAGGGCCTGCTGAGCTGCGTGATTACTGTCTGCTCATCTGCTTGACAATTGCCAGCTGAGCTGCACGATTCCTGCCTGTCATCTGCTTGACAATTGCCAGCTGTGCTGCGTAATTCCTGCCTGCTCAGCTGCTTGATTATTGCCAGCTGAGCAGCATGATTCCTCACAGCTGAGTTCCATGATTATTGCCTGCTGACTGATTCGTGCCTACTCAGCTCTTTGTTCATTGCCTCCAGAGGCACATGATCAGTGTATGATAGCAAACATGATCAGCGCATGATCAGTCACATGATCAGTGCATGATAAGCCACGTGATCAGTGCATGATCAGTCACGTGATCAGTGCATGATCAGTCATGTGATCAGTGCATGATAGCTGCGTGATCAGTGCATGATCAGCCACGTGATCAGTGCATGATAGCCACGTGATCAGTGCATGATCAGTCACGTGATCAGTGCATGATCAGTCACGTGATCAGTGCATGATAGCTACGTGATCAGTGCATGATCAGCCACGTGATCAGTGCATGATAGCCACGTGATCAGTGCATGATCAGCCACGTGATCAGTGCATGATCAGTCACGTGATCAGTGCATGATCAGCCACGTGATCAGTGCATGATAGCCACGTGATCAGTGCATGATAGCCACGTGATCAGTGCATGATCAGTCACGTGATCAGTGCATGATCAGTCACGTGATCAGTGCATGATCAGCCACGTGATCAGTGCATGATCAGCCACGTGATCAGTGCATGATCAGCACGTGATCAGTGCATGATCAGTCACGTGATCAGTGCATGATCAGTACGTGATCAGTGCATGATCAGCCACGTGATCAGTGCATGATAGCCACGTGATCAGTGCATGATCAGTCACATGATCGTGTGTGATCAGTCACGTGATCAGTGCATGATATCCGTGCATGATAGCCACGTGATCAGTGCATGATAGCCACGTGATCAGTGCATGATCAGTCACGTGATACGTGTGTGATCAGCCACGTGATCAGTGCATGATATCCACGTGATCAGTGCATGATAGCCACGTGATCAGTGCATGATTAGTCACGTGATCAGTGCATGATCAGTCACGTGATACGTGTGTGATCAGCCACGTGATCAGTGCATGATGAGCCACGTGATCAGTGCAGGATCAATTACGTGATCAGTGCATGATCAGTCACGTGACCAGTACATGGTTGCTACGTGATCATTGCATGATCAGCCACGTGAGCAGAGCATGATAGCCACGTGATCAGTGCATGATCAGTCACGTGATCAGTACATGATCAGTCACGTGAACAGTGCATGATCATTTACGTGATCTGTGCATGATCAGTCACGTGACCAGTATATGGTAGCTACGTGATCATTCCATGACGAGCCACGTGAGCAGTGCATGATAGCCACGTGATGTGTGCATGATGAGTTACGTGAGCAGAGTATGATCAGCCACGTGATCAGTGCATGAGTGCCACGTGATCAGTGCATGATATGTCACGTGACAGGTGTGTGATCAGCCACGTGAACAGTGCATGTTCAGCCACGTGATCAGTGCATGATAGCCACGTGATCAGTGCATGATCAGTTACGTGAGCAGTGTATGATCAGCCACGTGATCAGTGCATGGTCAGACACGTGAACAGTGTATGATCAGCCACGTGATCAGTGCATGATATCCAAGTGATCAGTGCATGATCAATCACGTGATCAGTGTATGATCAGCCACGTGAACAGTGCATGCTCAGTCACGTGATCAGGGCCTGCTGAGCTGCGTGATTACTGTCTGCTCATCTGCTTGACAATTGCCAGCTGAGCTGCACGATTCCTGCCTGTCATCTGCTTGACAATTGCCAGCTGTGCTGCGTAATTCCTGCCTGCTCAGCTGCTTGATTATTGCCAGCTGAGCAGCATGATTCCTCACAGCTGAGTTCCATGATTATTGCCTGCTGACTGTTTGATTCGTGCCTACTCAGCTCTTTGTTTATTGCCTCCAGAGGCACATGATCAGTGTATGATAGCAAACATGATCAGCGCATGATCAGTCACATGATCAGCGCCATTAAGTCACGTGATCACTACATGATAGTCATGTGATCAGTCCATGCTCAGTCACGGTATCAGTGCATGATCAGCCACGTGATCAGTGCATGATCTGTCACATGATTAGTGTATGATCATCCACGTGATCAGTGCATGGCAGTCATGTGATCAGTGCATGATATAGACGTGATCAGTGCATGATCAGTCTCGTGATCAGTGCATGATAGCCACGTGATCAGTGCATGATCAGTCACCTGATGGGTGTATGATCATTCACGTGACCTGTACATGGTAGCTACATGATCATTGCATGATCAGCCACGTGAGTAGTGCATGATAGCCACGTGATCACTGCATGATCAGTCACGTGATCAGTGCATGATCAGTCATGTGACCAGTACATGGTAGCTGCGTGATCATGCATGATCAGCCACGTGAGCAGTGCATGATAGCCACGTGATCAGTGCATGATCAGACACGTGATCAGTGCATGATCAGTCACGTGATCAGTGCATGATCAGCCACGTGATCAGTGCATGATCAGGCACGTGATCAGTGCATGTCAGCCACGTGATCAGTGCATGATAGCCACGTGATCAGTGCATGATCAGTCACGTGATCAGTGCATGATCAGCCACGTGATCAGTGCATGATCAGCCACGTGATCAGTGCATGATCAATTACGTGATCAGTGCATGATCAGTCACGTGACCAGTACATGGTAGCTACGTGATCATTGCATGATCAGCCACGTGATCAGTGCATGATAGCCACGTGATCAGTGCATGATCAGCCACGTGATCAGTGCATGATCAGTCACGTGATCAGTGCATGATCAGTCACGTGATCAGTGCATGATCAGCCACGTGATCAGTGCATGATCAGTCACGTGATCAGTGCATGATCAGTCACGTGATCAGTGCATGATCAGCCACGTGATCAGTGCATGATCAGTCATGTGTCAGTGCATGATAGCCGTGATCAGTGCATGATCAGTCCCGTGATCAGTGCATGATCAGCCACGTGATCAGTGCATGATAGCCACGTGATCAGTGCATGATCAGCCACGTGATCAGTGCATGATCAGTCACGTGATCAGTGCATGATAGCTACGTGATCAGTGCATGATCAGCCACGTGATCAGTGCATGATAGCCACGTGATCAGTGCATGATCAGTCACGTGATCATGTGTGATCAGCCACGTGATCAGTGCATGATATCCACGTGATCAGTGCATGATAGCCACGTGATCAGTGCATGATCAGTCACGTGATCAGTGCATGATCAGTCACGTGATACGTGTCTGATCAGCCACGTGATCAGTGCATGATGAGCCACGTGATCAGTGCATGATCAATTACGTGATCAGTGCATGATCAGTCACGTGACCAGTACATGGTTGCTACGTGATCGTTGCATGATCAGCCACGTGAGCAGTGCATGATAGCCACGTGATCAGTGCATGATCAGTCACGTGATCAGTGCATGATCAGTCACGTGAACAGTGCATGATCATTTACGTGATCAGTGCATGATCAGTCACGTGACCAGTATATGGTAGCTACGTGATCATTGCATGATCAGCCACGTGAGCAGTGCATGATAGCCACGTGATGTGTGCATGATCAGTTACGTGATCAGTGTATGATCAGCCACGTGATCAGTGCATGAGTGCCACGTGATCAGTGCATGATATGTCACGTGACAGGTGTGTGATCAGCCACGTGATCAGTGCATGTTCAGCCACGTGATCAGTGCATGATAGCCACGTGATCAGTGCATGATCAGTTACGTGAGCAGTGTATGATCAGCCACGTGATCAGTGCATGGTCAGACACGTGAACAGTGTATGATCAGCCACGTGATCAGTGCATGATATCCAAGTGATCAGTGCATGATCAGTCACGTGATCAGTGTATGATCAGCCACGTGAACAGTGCATGCTCAGTCACGTGATCAGGGCCTGCTGAGCTGCGTGATTACTGTCTGCTCATCTGCTTGACAATTGCCAGCTGAGCTGCACGATTCCTGCCTGTCATCTGCTTGACAATTGCCAGCTGTGCTGCGTAATTCCTGCCTGCTCAGCTGCTTGATTATTGCCAGCTGAGCAGCATGATTCCTCACAGCTGAGTTCCATGATTATTGCCTGCTGACTGTTTGATTCGTGCCTACTCAGCTCTTTGTTTATTGCCTCCAGAGGCACATGATCAGTGTATGATAGCAAACATGATCAGCGCATGATCAGTCACATGATCAGCGCCATTAAGTCACGTGATCACTACATGATAGTCATGTGATCAGTCCATGCTCAGTCACGGTATCAGTGCATGATCAGCCACGTGATCAGTGCATGATCTGTCACATGATTAGTGTATGATCATCCACGTGATCAGTGCATGGCAGTCATGTGATCAGTGCATGATATAGACGTGATCAGTGCATGATCAGTCTCGTGATCAGTGCATGATAGCCACGTGATCAGTGCATGATCAGTCACCTGATGGGTGTATGATCATTCACGTGACCTGTACATGGTAGCTACATGATCATTGCATGATCAGCCACGTGAGTAGTGCATGATAGCCACGTGATCAGTGCATGATCAGTCACGTGATCAGTGCATGATCAGTCATGTGACCAGTACATGGTAGCTGCGTGATCATGCATGATCAGCCACGTGATCAGTGCATGATAGCCACGTGATCAGTGCATGATCAGACACGTGATCAGTGCATGATCAGTCACGTGATCAGTGCATGATCAGCCACGTGATCAGTGCATGATCAGGCACGTGATCAGTGCATGATCAGCCACGTGATCAGTGCATGATAGCCACGTGATCAGTGCATGATCAGTCACGTGATCAGTGCATGATCAGCCACGTGATCAGTGCATGATCAGCCACGTGATCAGTGCATGATCAATTACGTGATCAGTGCATGATCAGTCACGTGACCAGTGCATGGTAGCTACGTGATCATTGCATGATCAGCCACGTGATCAGTGCATGATAGCCACGTGATCAGTGCATGATCAGCCACGTGATCAGTGCATGATCAGTCACGTGATCAGTGCATGATCAGTCACGTGATCAGTGCATGATCAGCCACGTGATCAGTGCATGATCAGCCACGTGATCAGTGCATGATCAGTCACGTGATCAGTGCATGATATCTACGTGATCAGTGCATGATCAGCCACGTGATCAGTGCATGATAGCCACGTGATCAGTGCATGATCAGTCACGTGATCAGTGCATGATCAGCCACGTGATCAGTGCATGATATCAGTGCATGATAGCCACGTGATCAGTGCATGATCAGTCACGTGATCAGTGCATGATCAGCCACGTGATCAGTGCATGATCAGCCACGTGATCAGTGCATGATCAGTCACGTGATCAGTGCATGATCAGCCACGTGATCAGTGCATGATCAGTCACGTGACCAGTACATGGTAGCTACGTGATCAGTGCATGATCAGCCACGTGATCAGTGCATGATAGCCACGTGATCAGTGCATGATCAGTCACGTGATCATGTGTGATCAGCCACGTGATCAGTGCATGATATCCACGTGATCAGTGCATGATAGCCACGTGATCAGTGCATGATTAGTCACGTGATCAGTGCATGATCAGTCACGTGATACGTGTGTGATCAGCCACGTGATCAGTGCATGATGAGCCACGTGATCAGTGCATGATCAATTACGTGATCAGTGCATGATCAGTCACGTGACCAGTACATGGTTGCTACGTGATCGTTGCATGATCAGCCACGTGAGCAGTGCATGATAGCCACGTGATCAGTGCATGATCAGTCACGTGATCAGTACATGATCAGTCACGTGAACAGTGCATGATCATTTACGTGATCAGTGCATGATCAGTCACGTGACCAGTATATGGTAGCTACGTGATCATTCCATGATCAGCCACGTGAGCAGTGCATGATAGCCACGTGATGTGTGCATGATCAGTTACGTGAGCAGTGTATGATCAGCCACGTGATCAGTGCATGAGTGCCACGTGATCAGTGCATGATATGTCACGTGACAGGTGTGTGATCAGCCACGTGATCAGTGCATGTTCAGCCACGTGATCAGTGCATGATAGCCACGTGATCAGTGCATGATCAGTTACGTGAGCAGTGTATGATCAGCCACGTGATCAGTGCATGGTCAGACACGTGAACAGTGTATGATCAGCCACGTGATCAGTGCATGATATCCAAGTGATCAGTGCATGATCAATCACGTGATCAGTGTATGATCAGCCACGTGAACAGTGCATGCTCAGTCACGTGATCAGGGCCTGCTGAGCTGCGTGATTACTGTCTGCTCATCTGCTTGACAATTGCCAGCTGAGCTGCACGATTCCTGCCTGTCATCTGCTTGACAATTGCCAGCTGTGCTGCGTAATTCCTGCCTGCTCAGCTGCTTGATTATTGCCAGCTGAGCAGCATGATTCCTCACAGCTGAGTTCCATGATTATTGCCTGCTGACTGATTCGTGCCTACTCAGCTCTTTGTTCATTGCCTCCAGAGGCACATGATCAGTGTATGATAGCAAACATGATCAGCACATGATCAGTCACATGATCAGTGCATGATAAGCCACGTGATCAGTGCATGATCAGTCACGTGATCAGTGCATGATCAGTCATGTGATCAGTGCATGGTAGCTGCGTGATCAGTGCATGATCAGCCACGTGATCAGTGCATGATAGCCACGTGATCAGTGCATGATCAGTCACGTGATCAGTGCATGATCAGTCACGTGATCAGTGCATGATAGCTACGTGATCAGTGCATGATCAGCCACGTGATCAGTGCATGATAGCCACGTGATCAGTGCATGATAGCCACGTGATCAGTGCATGATCAGTCACGTGATCGTGCATGATCAGCCACGTGATCAGTGCATGATAGCCACGTGATCAGTGCATGATAGCCACGTGATCAGTGCATGATCAGTCACGTGATCAGTGCATGATCAGTCACGTGATCAGTGCATGATCAGCCACGTGATCAGTGCATGATGAGCCACGTGATCAGTGCATGATCAATTACGTGATCAGTGCATGATCAGTCACGTGATCAGTGCATGATCAGTACGTGATCAGTGCATGATCAGCCACGTGATCAGTGCATGATAGCCACGTGATCAGTGCATGATCAGTCACGTGATCAGTGTGTGATCAGTCACGTGATCAGTGCATGATATCCGTGCATGATAGCCACGTGATCAGTGCATGATAGCCACGTGATCAGTGCATGATCAGTCACGTGATACGTGTGTGATCAGCCACGTGATCAGTGCATGATATCCACGTGATCAGTGCATGATAGCCACGTGATCAGTGCATGATCAGTCACGTGATCAGTGCATGATCAGTCACGTGATACGTGTGTGATCAGCCACGTGATCAGTGCATGATGAGCCACGTGATCAGTGCATGATCAATTACGTGATCAGTGCATGATCAGTCACGTGACCAGTACATGGTTGCTACGTGATCAGTGCATGATCAGCCACGTGAGCAGTGCATGATAGCCACGTGATCAGTGCATGATCAGTCACGTGATCAGTACATGATCAGTCACGTGAACAGTGCATGATCATTTACGTGATCTGTGCATGATCAGTCACGTGACCAGTATATGGTAGCTACGTGATCATTCCATGACGAGCCACGTGAGCAGTGCATGATAGCCACGTGATGTGTGCATGATGAGTTACGTGAGCAGAGTATGATCAGCCACGTGATCAGTGCATGAGTGCCACGTGATCAGTGCATGATATGTCACGTGACAGGTGTGTGATCAGCCACGTGAACAGTGCATGTTCAGCCACGTGATCAGTGCATGATAGCCACGTGATCAGTGCATGATCAGTTACGTGAGCAGTGTATGATCAGCCACGTGATCAGTGCATGGTCAGACACGTGAACAGTGTATGATCAGCCACGTGATCAGTGCATGATATCCAAGTGATCAGTGCATGATCAATCACGTGATCAGTGTATGATCAGCCACGTGAACAGTGCATGCTCAGTCACGTGATCAGGGCCTGCTGAGCTGCGTGATTACTGTCTGCTCATCTGCTTGACAATTGCCAGCTGAGCTGCACGATTCCTGCCTGTCATCTGCTTGACAATTGCCAGCTGTGCTGCGTAATTCCTGCCTGCTCAGCTGCTTGATTATTGCCAGCTGAGCAGCATGATTCCTCACAGCTGAGTTCCATGATTATTGCCTGCTGACTGTTTGATTCGTGCCTACTCAGCTCTTTGTTTATTGCCTCCAGAGGCACATGATCAGTGTATGATAGCAAACATGATCAGCGCATGATCAGTCACATGATCAGCGCCATTAAGTCACGTGATCACTACATGATAGTCATGTGATCAGTCCATGCTCAGTCACGGTATCAGTGCATGATCAGCCACGTGATCAGTGCATGATCTGTCACATGATTAGTGTATGATCATCCACGTGATCAGTGCATGGCAGTCATGTGATCAGTGCATGATATAGACGTGATCAGTGCATGATCAGTCTCGTGATCAGTGCATGATAGCCACGTGATCAGTGCATGATCAGTCACCTGATGGGTGTATGATCATTCACGTGACCTGTACATGGTAGCTACATGATCATTGCATGATCAGCCACGTGAGTAGTGCATGATAGCCACGTGATCAGTGCATGATCAGTCACGTGATCAGTGCATGATCAGTCATGTGACCAGTACATGGTAGCTGCGTGATCATGCATGATCAGCCACGTGAGCAGTGCATGATAGCCACGTGATCAGTGCATGATCAGACACGTGATCAGTGCATGATCAGTCACGTGATCAGTGCATGATCAGCCACGTGATCAGTGCATGATCAGGCACGTGATCAGTGTATGTCAGCCACGTGATCAGTGCATGATAGCCACGTGATCAGTGCATGATCAGTCACGTGATCAGTGCATGATCAGCCACGTGATCAGTGCATGATCAGCCACGTGATCAGTGCATGATCAATTACGTGATCAGTGCATGATCAGTCACGTGACCAGTGCATGGTAGCTACGTGATCATTGCATGATCAGCCACGTGATCAGTGCATGATAGCCACGTGATCAGTGCATGATCAGCCACGTGATCAGTGCATGATCAGTCACGTGATCAGTGCATGATCAGTCACGTGATCAGTGCATGATCAGCCACGTGATCAGTGCATGATCAGTCACGTGATCAGTGCATGATCAGTCACGTGATCAGTGCATGATCAGCCACGTGATCAGTGCATGATCAGTCATGTGTCAGTGCATGATAGCCACGTGATCAGTGCATGATCAGTCACGTGATCAGTGCATGATCAGCCACGTGATCAGTGCATGATAGCCACGTGATCAGTGCATGATCAGCCACGTGATCAGTGCATGATCAGTCACGTGACCAGTACATGGTAGCTACGTGATCAGTGCATGATCAGCCACGTGATCAGTGCATGATAGCCACGTGATCAGTGCATGATCAGTCACGTGATACATGTGTGATCAGCCACGTGATCAGTGCATGATATCCACGTGATCAGTGCATGATAGCCACGTGATCAGTGCATGATTAGTCACGTGATCAGTGCATGATCAGTCACGTGATACGTGTGTGATCAGCCACGTGATCAGTGCATGATGAGCCACGTGATCAGTGCAGGATCAATTACGTGATCAGTGCATGATCAGTCACGTGACCAGTACATGGTTGCTACGTGATCGTTGCATGATCAGCCACGTGAGCAGTGCATGATAGCCACGTGATCAGTGCATGATCAGTCACGTGATCAGTACATGATCAGTCACGTGAACAGTGCATGATCATTTACGTGATCTGTGCATGATCAGTCACGTGACCAGTATATGGTAGCTTCGTGATCATTCCATGATCAGCCACGTGAGCAGTGCATGATAGCCACGTGATGTGTGCATGATGAGTTACGTGAGCAGTGTATGATCAGCCACGTGATCAGTGCATGAGTGCCACGTGATCAGTGCATGATATGTCACGTGACAGGTGTGTGATCAGCCACGTGAACAGTGCATGTTCAGCCACGTGATCAGTGCATGATAGCCACGTGATCAGTGCATGATCAGTTACGTGAGCAGTGTATGATCAGCCACGTGATCAGTGCATGGTCAGACACGTGAACAGTGTATGATCAGCCACGTGATCAGTGCATGATATCCAAGTGATCAGTGCATGATCAGTCACGTGATCAGTGTATGATCAGCCACGTGAACAGTGCATGCTCAGTCACGTGATCAGGGCCTGCTGAGCTGCGTGATTACTGTCTGCTCATCTGCTTGACAATTGCCAGCTGAGCTGCACGATTCCTGCCTGTCATCTGCTTGACAATTGCCAGCTGTGCTGCGTAATTCCTGCCTGCTCAGCTGCTTGATTATTGCCAGCTGAGCAGCATGATTCCTCACAGCTGAGTTCCATGATTATTGCCTGCTGACTGTTTGATTCGTGCCTACTCAGCTCTTTGTTTATTGCCTCCAGAGGCACATGATCAGTGTATGATAGCAAACATGATCAGCGCATGATCAGTCACATGATCAGCGCCATTAAGTCACGTGATCACTACATGATAGTCATGTGATCAGTCCATGCTCAGTCACGGTATCAGTGCATGATCAGCCACGTGATCAGTGCATGATCTGTCACATGATTAGTGTATGATCATCCACGTGATCAGTGCATGGCAGTCATGTGATCAGTGCATGATATAGACGTGATCAGTGCATGATCAGTCTCGTGATCAGTGCATGATAGCCACGTGATCAGTGCATGATCAGTCACCTGATGGGTGTATGATCATTCACGTGACCTGTACATGGTAGCTACATGATCATTGCATGATCAGCCACGTGAGTAGTGCATGATAGCCACGTGATCACTGCATGATCAGTCACGTGATCAGTGCATGATCAGTCATGTGACCAGTACATGGTAGCTGCGTGATCATGCATGATCAGCCACGTGAGCAGTGCATGATAGCCACGTGATCAGTGCATGATCAGACACGTGATCAGTGCATGATCAGTCACGTGATCAGTGCATGATCAGCCACGTGATCAGTGCATGATCAGCCACGTGATCAGTGCATGATCAGCCACGTGATCAGTGCATGATAGCCACGTGATCAGTGCATGATCAGTCACGTGATCAGTGCATGATCAGCCACGTGATCAGTGCATGATCAGCCACGTGATCAGTGCATGATCAATTACGTGATCAGTGCATGATCAGTCACGTGACCAGTACATGGTAGCTACGTGATCAGTGCATGATCAGCCACGTGATCAGTGCATGATAGCCACGTGATCAGTGCATGATCAGCCACGTGATCAGTGCATGATCAGTCACGTGATCAGTGCATGATCAGTCACGTGATCAGTGCATGATCAGCCACGTGATCAGTGCATGATCAGTCACGTGATCAGTGCATGATCAGTCACGTGATCAGTGCATGATCAGCCACGTGATCAGTGCATGATCAGTCACGTGATCAGTGCATGATCAGTCACGTGATCAGTGCATGATCAGCCACGTGATCAGTGCATGTCAGTCATGTGTCAGTGCATGATAGCCACGTGATCAGTGCATGATCAGTCCCGTGATCAGTGTATGATCAGCCACGTGATCAGTGCATGATAGCCACGTGATCAGTGCATGATCAGTCACGTGATCAGTGCATGATCAGTCACGTGATCAGTGTATGATCAGCCACGTGAACAGTGCATGCTCAGTCACGTGATCAGGGCCTGCTGAGCTGCGTGATTACTGTCTGCTCATCTGCTTGACAATTGCCAGCTGAGCTGCACGATTCCTGCCTGTCATCTGCTTGACAATTGCCAGCTGTGCTGCGTAATTCCTGCCTGCTCAGCTGCTTGATTATTGCCAGCTGAGCAGCATGATTTCTCACAGCTGAGTTCCATGATTATTGCCTGCTGACTGATTCCTGCCTACTCAGCTCTTTGTTCATTGCCTCCAGAGGCACATGATCAGTGTATGATACCAAACATGATCAGCACATGATCAGTCACATGATCAGTGCATGATAAGCCACGTGATCAGTGCATGATCAGTCATGTGATCAGTGCATGATCAGTCACGTGATCAGTGCATGGTAGCTGCGTGATCAGTGCATGATCAGCCACGTGATCAGTGCATGATAGCCACGTGATCAGTGCATGATCAGTCACGTGATCAGTGCATGATCAGTCACGTGATCAGTGCATGATCAGCCACGTGATCAGTGCATGATCAGTCACGTGATCAGTGCATGATCAGTCACGTGACCAGTACATGGTAGCTACGTGATCATTGCATGATCAGCCACGTGATCAGTGCATGATAGCCACGTGATCAGTGCATGATCAGTCACGTGATCAGTGCATGATCAGTCACTGATCAGTGCATGATCAGCCACGTGATCAGTGCATGATCAGTCACGTGATCAGTGCATGATAGCCACGTGATCAGTGCATGATCAGCCACGTGATCAGTGCATGATAGCCACGTGATCAGTGCATGATCAGTCACGTGATCAGTGCATGATCAGCCACGTGATCAGTGCATGAGTGTCACGTGATCAGTGCATGATCAGTTACGTGATCAGTGCATGATCAGCCACGTGATCAGTGCATGATCAGCCACGTGATCAGTGCATGATCAGTCACGTGATCAGTGCATGATCAGCCACGTGATCAGTGCATGATCAGTCACGTGATCAGTGCATGATCAGCCACGTGATCAGTGCATGATAGCCACGTGATCAGTGCATGATCAGCCACGTGATCAGTGCATGATCAGTCACGTGATCAGTGCATGATCAGTCACGTGATCAGTGCATGATCAGCCACGTGATCAGTGCATGTCAGTCATGTAGTCAGTGCATGATAGTGCACGTGATCAGTGCATGATCAGTCCCGTGATCAGTGTATGATCAGCCACGTGATCAGTGCATGATCAGCACGTGATCAGTGCATGATCAGCCACGTGATCAGTGCATGATAGTCACGTGATCAGTGCATGATCAGTCACGTGATCAGTGTATGATCAGCCACGTGAACAGTGCATGCTCAGTCACGTGATCAGGGCCTGCTGAGCTGCGTGATTACTGTCTGCTCATCTGCTTGACAATTGCCAGCTGAGCTGCACGATTCCTGCCTGTCATCTGCTTGACAATTGCCAGCTGTGCTGCGTAATTCCTGCCTGCTCAGCTGCTTGATTATTGCCAGCTGAGCAGCATGATTCCTCACAGCTGAGTTCCATGATTATTGCCTGCTGACTGTTTGATTCGTGCCTACTCAGCTCTTTGTTTATTGCCTCCAGAGGCACATGATCAGTGTATGATAGCAAACATGATCAGCGCATGATCAGTCACATGATCAGCGCCATTAAGTCACGTGATCACTACATGATAGTCATGTGATCAGTCCATGCTCAGTCACGGTATCAGTGCATGATCAGCCACGTGATCAGTGCATGATCTGTCACATGATTAGTGTATGATCATCCACGTGATCAGTGCATGGGCAGTCATGTGATCAGTGCATGATATAGACGTGATCAGTGCATGATCAGTCTCGTGATCAGTGCATGATAGCCACGTGATCAGTGCATGATCAGTCACCTGATGGGTGTATGATCATTCACGTGACCTGTACATGGTAGCTACATGATCATTGCATGATCAGCCACGTGAGTAGTGCATGATAGCCACGTGATCACTGCATGATCAGTCACGTGATCAGTGCATGATCAGTCATGTGACCAGTACATGGTAGCTGCGTGATCATGCATGATCAGCCACGTGAGCAGTGCATGATAGCCACGTGATCAGTGCATGATCAGTCACGTGATCAGTGCATGATCAGCCACGTGATCAGTGCATGATCAGCCACGTGATCAGTGCATGATCAGTCACGTGATCAGTGCATGATCAGTCACGTGATCAGTGTGTGATCAGCCACGTGAACAGTGCATGCTCAGTCACGTGATCAGGGCCTGCTGAGCTGCGTGATTACTGTCTGCTCATCTGCTTGACAATTGCCAGCTGAGCTGCACGATTCCTGCCTGTCATCTGCTTGACAATTGCCACCTGTGCTGCGTAATTCCTGCCTGCTCATCTACTTGATTATTGCCAGCTGAGCAGCATGATTTCTCAGAGTGAGTTCCATGATTATAGCCTGCTGAGTGATTCCTGCCTACTCAGCTCTATGTTCATTGCCTCCAGAGGCACATGATCAGTGTGTGACACCAAACATGATCAGCACATGATCAGTCACATGATCAGTGCATGATAAGCCACGTGATCAGTGCATGATCAATTACGTGATCAGTGCATGATCAGTCACGTGACCAGTGCATGGTAGCTGCGTGATCAGTGCATGATCAGCCACGTGATCAGTGCATGATAGCCACGTGATCAGTGCATGATCAGTCACGTGATCAGTGCATGATCAGTCACGTGATCAGTGCATGATAGCTACGTGATCAGTGCATGATCAGCCACGTGATCAGTGCATGATAGCCACGTGATCAGTGCATGATAGCCACGTGATCAGTGCATGATCAGTCACGTGATGTGTGATCAGCCACGTGATCAGTGCATGATATCCACGTGATCAGTGCATGATAGCCACGTGATCAGTGCATGATCATTCACGTGATCAGTGCATGATCAGTCACGTGATCGTGCATGATCAGCCACGTGATCAGTGCATGATGAGCCACGTGATCAGTGCATGATCAATTACGTGATCAGTGCATGATCAGTCACGTGATCAGTGCATGATCAGTACGTGATCATTGCATGATCAGCCACGTGATCAGTGCATGATAGCCACGTGATCAGTGCATGATCAGCCACGTGATCAGTGCATGATCAGCCACGTGATCAGTGCATGATCAGTCACGTGATCATGTGTGATCAGCCACGTGATCAGTGCATGATCAGCCACGTGATCAGTGCATGATCAGCCACGTGATCAGTGCATGATCAGCCACGTGATCAGTGCATGATCAGTCACGTGATCAGTGCATGATCAGCCACGTGATCAGTGCATGATCAGTCACGTGATCAGTGCATGATAGCTACGTGATCAGTGCATGATCAGCCACGTGATCAGTGCATGATAGCCACGTGATCAGTGCATGATCAGTCACGTGATCAGTGCATGATCAGTCACGTGACCAGTGCATGATATCCGTGCATGATAGCCACGTGATCAGTGCATGATAGCCACGTGATCAGTGCATGATCAGTCACGTGATACGTGTGTGATCAGCCACGTGATCAGTGCATGATATCCACGTGATCAGTGCATGATAGCCACGTGATCAGTGCATGATTAGTCACGTGATCAGTGCATGATCAGTCACGTGATACGTGTGTGATCAGCCACGTGATCAGTGCATGATGAGCCACGTGATCAGTGCAGGATCAATTACGTGATCAGTGCATGATCAGTCACGTGACCAGTACATGGTTGCTACGTGATCATTGCATGATCAGCCACGTGAGCAGAGCATGATAGCCACGTGATCAGTGCATGATCAGTCACGTGATCA
The DNA here is from genome assembly GCF_032452875.1 of Bos javanicus. Classification (NCBI taxonomy): domain Eukaryota; kingdom Metazoa; phylum Chordata; class Mammalia; order Artiodactyla; family Bovidae; genus Bos; species Bos javanicus. Next base: position 964,126 of record NW_026893606.1, on the reverse strand, counting down.
GTACATGATCAGTCACGTGAACAGTGCATGATCATTTACGTGATCTGTGCATGATCAGTCACGTGACCAGTATATGGTAGCCGTGATCATTCCATGAACCACGTGAGCAGTGCATGATAGCCACGTGATGTGTGCATGATGAGTTACGTGAGCAGAGTATGATCAGCCACGTGATCAGTGCATGAGTGCCACGTGATCAGTGCATGATATGTCACGTGACAGGTGTGTGATCAGCCACGTGAACAGTGCATGTTCAGCCACGTGATCAGTGCATGATAGCCACGTGATCAGTGCATGATCAGTTACGTGAGCAGTGTATGATCAGCCACGTGATCAGTGCATGGTCAGACACGTGAACAGTGTATGATCAGCCACGTGATCAGTGCATGATATCCAAGTGATCAGTGCATGATCAATCACGTGATCAGTGTATGATCAGCCACGTGAACAGTGCATGCTCAGTCACGTGATCAGGGCCTGCTGAGCTGCGTGATTACTGTCTGCTCATCTGCTTGACAATTGCCAGCTGAGCTGCACGATTCCTGCCTGTCATCTGCTTGACAATTGCCAGCTGTGCTGCGTAATTCCTGCCTGCTCAGCTGCTTGATTATTGCCAGCTGAGCAGCATGATTCCTCACAGCTGAGTTCCATGATTATTGCCTGCTGACTGTTTGATTCGTGCCTACTCAGCTCTTTGTTTATTGCCTCCAGAGGCACATGATCAGTGTATGATAGCAAACATGATCAGCGCATGATCAGTCACATGATCAGCGCCATTAAGTCACGTGATCACTACATGATAGTCATGTGATCAGTCCATGCTCAGTCACGGTATCAGTGCATGATCAGCCACGTGATCAGTGCATGATCTGTCACATGATTAGTGTATGATCATCCACGTGATCAGTGCATGGCAGTCATGTGATCAGTGCATGATATAGACGTGATCAGTGCATGATCAGTCTCGTGATCAGTGCATGATAGCCACGTGATCAGTGCATGATCAGTCACCTGATGGGTGTATGATCATTCACGTGACCTGTACATGGTAGCTACATGATCATTGCATGATCAGCCACGTGAGTAGTGCATGATAGCCACGTGATCACTGCATGATCAGTCACGTGATCAGTGCATGATCAGTCATGTGACCAGTACATGGTAGCTGCGTGATCATGCATGATCAGCCACGTGAGCAGTGCATGATAGCCACGTGATCAGTGCATGATCAGACACGTGATCAGTGCATGATCAGTCACGTGATCAGTGCATGATCAGCCACGTGATCAGTGCATGATCAGGCACGTGATCAGTGCATGATCAGCCACGTGATCAGTGCATGATAGCCACGTGATCAGTGCATGATCAGTCACGTGATCAGTGCATGATCAGCCACGTGATCAGTGCATGATCAGCCACGTGATCAGTGCATGATCAATTACGTGATCAGTGCATGATCAGTCACGTGACCAGTACATGGTAGCTACGTGATCAGTGCATGATCAGCCACGTGATCAGTGCATGATAGCCACGTGATCAGTGCATGATCAGCCACGTGATCAGTGCATGATCAGTCACGTGATCAGTGCATGATCAGTCACGTGATCAGTGCATGATCAGCCACGTGATCAGTGCATGATCAGTCACGTGATCAGTGCATGATCAGTCACGTGATCAGTGCATGATCAGCCACGTGATCAGTGCATGATCAGTCACGTGATCAGTGCATGATCAGTCACGTGATCAGTGCATGATCAGCCACGTGATCAGTGCATGTCAGTCATGTGTCAGTGCATGATAGCCCGTGATCAGTGCATGATCAGTCCCGTGATCAGTGTATGATCAGCCACGTGATCAGTGCATGATAGCCACGTGATCAGTGCATGATCAGTCACGTGATCAGTGCATGATCAGTCACGTGATCAGTGTATGATCAGCCACGTGAACAGTGCATGCTCAGTCACGTGATCAGGGCCTGCTGAGCTGCGTGATTACTGTCTGCTCATCTGCTTGACAATTGCCAGCTGAGCTGCACGATTCCTGCCTGTCATCTGCTTGACAATTGCCAGCTGTGCTGCGTAATTCCTGCCTGCTCAGCTGCTTGATTATTGCCAGCTGAGCAGCATGATTTCTCACAGCTGAGTTCCATGATTATTGCCTGCTGACTGATTCGTGCCTACTCAGCTCTTTGTTCATTGCCTCCAGAGGCACATGATCAGTGTATGACACCAAACATGATCAGCATGATCAGTCACATGATCAGTGCATGATAAGCCACGTGATCAGTGCATGATCAGTCATGTGATCAGTGCATGATCAGTCATGTGATCAGTGCATGGTAGCTGCGTGATCAGTGCATGATCAGCCACGTGATCAGTGCATGATAGCCACGTGATCAGTGCATGATCAGTCACGTGATCAGTGCATGATCAGTCACGTGATCAGTGCATGATCAGCCACGTGATCAGTGCATGATCAGTCACGTGATCAGTGCATGATCAGTCACGTGACCAGTGCATGGTAGCTACGTGATCATTGCATGATCAGCCACGTGATCAGTGCATGATAGCCACGTGATCAGTGCATGATCAGTCACGTGATCAGTGCATGATCAGTCACTGATCAGTGCATGATCAGCCACGTGATCAGTGCATGATCAGTCACGTGATCAGTGCATGGTAGCTACGTGATCAGTGCATGATCAGCCACGTGATCAGTGCATGATAGCCACGTGATCAGTGCATGATCAGTCACGTGATCAGTGCATGATCAGCCACGTGATCAGTGCATGATGTCACGTGATCAGTGCATGATCAGTCACGTGACAGTGTGTGATCAGCCACGTGATCAGTGCATGATCAGCCACGTGATCAGTGCATGATAGCCACGTGATCAGTGCATGATCAGTCACGTGATCAGTGCATGATCAGCCACGTGATCAGTGCATGATCAGACACGTGATCAGTGCATGATCAGCCACGTGATCAGTGCATGATATCACGTGATCAGTGCATGATCAGCCACGTGATCAGTGCATGATCAGTCACGTGATCAGTGCATGATCAGTCACGTGATCAGTGCATGATCAGCCACGTGATCAGTGCATGTCAGTCATGTAGTCAGTGCATGATAGTGCACGTGATCAGTGCATGATCAGTCCCGTGATCAGTGTATGATCAGCCACGTGATCAGTGCATGATCAGCACGTGATCAGTGCATGATCAGCCACGTGATCAGTGCATGATAGCCACGTGATCAGTGCATGATCAGTCACGTGATCAGTGTATGATCAGCCACGTGAACAGTGCATGCTCAGTCACGTGATCAGGGCCTGCTGAGCTGCGTGATTACTGTCTGCTCATCTGCTTGACAATTGCCAGCTGAGCTGCACGATTCCTGCCTGTCATCTGCTTGACAATTGCCAGCTGTGCTGTGTAATTCCTGCCTGCTCAGCTGCTTGATTATTGCCAGCTGAGCAGCATGATTCCTCACAGCTGAGTTCCATGATTATTGCCTGCTGACTGTTTGATTCGTGCCTACTCAGCTCTTTGTTTATTGCCTCCAGAGGCACATGATCAGTGTATGATAGCAAACATGATCAGCGCATGATCAGTCACATGATCAGCGCCATTAAGTCACGTGATCACTACATGATAGTCATGTGATCAGTCCATGCTCAGTCACGGTATCAGTGCATGATCAGCCACGTGATCAGTGCATGATCTGTCACATGATTAGTGTATGATCATCCACGTGATCAGTGCATGGGCAGTCATGTGATCAGTGCATGATATAGACGTGATCAGTGCATGATCAGTCTCGTGATCAGTGCATGATAGCCACGTGATCAGTGCATGATCAGTCACCTGATGGGTGTATGATCATTCACGTGACCTGTACATGGTAGCTACATGATCATTGCATGATCAGCCACGTGAGTAGTGCATGATAGCCACGTGATCAGTGCATGATCAGTCACGTGATCAGTGCATGATCAGTCATGTGACCAGTACATGGTAGCTGCGTGATCATGCATGATCAGCCACGTGAGCAGTGCATGATAGCCACGTGATCAGTGCATGATCAGTCACGTGATCAGTGCATGATCAGCCACGTGATCAGTGCATGATCAGCCACGTGATCAGTGCATGATCAGTCACGTGATCAGTGCATGATCAGTCACGTGATCAGTGTGTGATCAGCCACGTGAACAGTGCATGCTCAGTCACGTGATCAGGGCCTGCTGAGCTGCGTGATTACTGTCTGCTCATCTGCTTGACAATTGCCAGCTGAGCTGCACGATTCCTGCCTGTCATCTGCTTGACAATTGCCACCTGTGCTGCGTAATTCCTGCCTGCTCATCTACTTGATTATTGCCAGCTGAGCAGCATGATTTCTCAGAGGTGAGTTCCATGATTATAGCCTGCTGACTGATTCCTGCCTACTCAGCTCTATGTTCATTGCCTCCAGAGGCACATGATCAGTGTGTGACACCAAACATGATCAGCACATGATCAGTCACATGATCAGTGCATGATAAGCCACGTGATCAGTGCATGATCAATTACGTGATCAGTGCATGATCAGTCATGTGATCAGTGCATGGTAGCCACGTGATCAGTGCATGATCAGCCACGTGATCAGTGCATGATCAGTCACGTGATCAGTGCATGATCAGTCACGTGATCAGTGCATGATAGCCACGTGATCAGTGCATGATCAGCCACGTGATCAGTGCATGATAGCCACGTGATCAGTGCATGATAGCCACGTGATCAGTGCATGATCAGTCACGTGATCGTGTGTGATCAGCCACGTGATCAGTGCATGATAGCCACGTGATCAGTGCATGATAGCCACGTGATCAGTGCATGATCATTCACGTGATCAGTGCATGATCAGTCACGTGATCGTGATGATCAGCCACGTGATCAGTGCATGATGAGCCACGTGATCAGTGCATGATCAATTACGTGATCAGTGCATGATCAGTCACGTGATCAGTGCATGGTAGTACGTGATCATTGCATGATCAGCCACGTGATCAGTGCATGATAGCCACGTGATCAGTGCATGATCAGCCACGTGATCAGTGCATGATCAGCCACGTGATCAGTGCATGATCAGTCACGTGATCATGTGTGATCAGCCACGTGATCAGTGCATGATCAGCCACGTGATCAGTGCATGATCAGCCACGTGATCAGTGCATGATCAGCCACGTGATCAGTGCATGATCAGTCACGTGATCAGTGCATGATCAGCCACGTGATCAGTGCATGATCAGTCACGTGATCAGTACATGGTAGCTACGTGATCATTGCATGATCAGCCACGTGATCAGTGCATGATAGCCACGTGATCAGTGCATGATCAGTCACGTGATCAGTGCATGATCAGTCACGTGACCAGTGCATGATATCCGTGCATGATAGCCACGTGATCAGTGCATGATAGCCACGTGATCAGTGCATGATCAGTCACGTGATACGTGTGTGATCAGCCACGTGATCAGTGCATGATATCCACGTGATCAGTGCATGATAGCCACGTGATCAGTGCATGATTAGTCACGTGATCAGTGCATGATCAGTCACGTGATACATGTGTGATCAGCCACGTGATCAGTGCATGATGAGCCACGTGATCAGTGCAGGATCAATTACGTGATCAGTGCATGATCAGTCACGTGACCAGTACATGGTTGCTACGTGATCATTGCATGATCAGCCACGTGAGCAGAGCATGATAGCCACGTGATCAGTGCATGATCAGTCACGTGATCAGTACATGATCAGTCACGTGAACAGTGCATGATCATTTACGTGATCTGTGCATGATCAGTCACGTGACCAGTATATGGTAGCTTCGTGATCATTCCATGACAAACCACGTGAGCAGGACATGATAGCCACGTGATGTGTGCATGATGAGTTACATGAGCAGAGTATGATCAGCCACGTGATCAGTGCATGAGTGCCAAGTGATCAGTGCATGATATGTCACGTGACAGGTGTGTGATCAGCCACGTGAACAGTGCATGTTCAGCCACGTGATCAGTGCATGATAGCCACGTGATCAGTGCATGATCAGTTACGTGAGCAGTGTATGATCAGCCACGTGATCAGTGCATGGTCAGACACGTGAACAGTGTATGATCAGCCACGTGATCAGTGCATGATATCCAAGCGATCAGTGCATGATCAATCACGTGATCAGTGTATGATCAGCCACGTGAACAGTGCATGCTCAGTCACGTGATCAGGGCCTGCTGAGCTGCGTGATTACTGTCTGCTCATCTGCTTGACAATTGCCAGCTGAGCTGCACGATTCCTGCCTGTCATCTGCTTGACAATTGCCAGCTGTGCTGCGTAATTCCTGCCTGCTCAGCTGCTTGATTATTGCCAGCTGAGCAGCATGATTCCTCACAGCTGAGTTCCATGATTATTGCCTGCTGACTGTTTGATTCGTGCCTACTCAGCTCTTTGTTTATTGCCTCCAGAGGCACATGATCAGTGTATGATAGCAAACATGATCAGCGCATGATCAGTCACATGATCAGCGCCATTAAGTCACGTGATCACTACATGATAGTCATGTGATCAGTCCATGCTCAGTCACGGTATCAGTGCATGATCAGCCACGTGATCAGTGCATGATCTGTCACATGATTAGTGTATGATCATCCACGTGATCAGTGCATGGGCAGTCATGTGATCAGTGCATGATATAGACGTGATCAGTGCATGATCAGTCTCGTGATCAGTGCATGATAGCCACGTGATCAGTGCATGATCAGTCACCTGATGGGTGTATGATCATTCACGTGACCTGTACATGGTAGCTACATGATCATTGCATGATCAGCCACGTGAGTAGTGCATGATAGCCACGTGATCACTGCATGATCAGTCACGTGATCAGTGCATGATCAGTCATGTGACCAGTACATGGTAGCTGCGTGATCATTGCATGATCAGCCACGTGAGCAGTGCATGATAGCCACGTGATCAGTGCATGATCAGTCACGTGATCAGTGCATGATCAGCCACGTGATCAGTGCATGATCAGCCACGTGATCAGTGCATGATCAGCCACGTGATCAGTGCATGATAGCCACGTGATCAGTGCATGATCAGTCACGTGATCAGTGCATGATCAGCCACGTGATCAGTGCATGATCAGCCACGTGATCAGTGCATGATCAATTACGTGATCAGTGCATGATCAGTCACGTGACCAGTACATGGTAGCTACGTGATCATTGCATGATCAGCCACGTGAGCAGTGCATGATAGCCACGTGATCAGTGCATGATCAGCCACGTGATCAGTGCATGATCAGTCACGTGATCAGTGCATGATCAGTCACGTGATCAGTGCATGATCAGCCACGTGATCAGTGCATGATCAGTCATGTAGTCAGTGCATGATAGCACGTGATCAGTGCATGATCAGTCACGTGATCAGTGTATGATCAGCCACGTGATCAGTGCATGATAGCCACGTGATCAGTGCATGATCAGTCACGTGATCAGTGTGTGATCAGCCACGTGAACAGTGCATGCTCAGTCACGTGATCAGGGCCTGCTGAGCTGCGTGATTACTGTCTGCTCATCTGCTTGACAATTGCCAGCTGAGCTGCACGATTCCTGCCTGTCATCTGCTTGACAATTGCCAGCTGTGCTGCGTAATTCCTGCCTGCTCATCTACTTGATTATTGCCAGCTGAGCAGCATGATTTCTCAGAGCTGAGTTCCATGATTATAGCCTGCTGACTGATTCCTGCCTACTCAGCTCTTTGTTCATTGCCTCCAGAGGCACATGATCAGTGTATGACACCAAACATGATCAGCACATGATCAGTCACATGATCAGTGCATGATAAGCCACGTGATCAGTGCATGATCAGTCATGTGATCAGTGCATGATCAGTCATGTGATCAGTGCATGGTAGCTGCGTGATCAGTGCATGATCAGCCACGTGATCAGTGCATGATAGCCACGTGATCAGTGCATGATCAGTCACGTGATCAGTGCATGATCAGTCACGTGATCAGTGCATGATCAGTCACGTGATCAGTGCATGATCAGTCACCTGATCAGTGCATGATCAGTCACGTGACCAGTGCATGGTAGCTACGTGATCATTGCATGATCAGCCACGTGATCAGTGCATGATAGCCACGTGATCAGTGCATGATCAGCCACGTGATCAGTGCATGATCAGTCACGTGATCAGTGCATGATCAGCCACGTGATCAGTGCATGATCAGTCACGTGATCAGTGCATGATAGCCACGTGATCAGTGCATGATCAGCCACGTGATCAGTGCATGATAGCCACGTGATCAGTGCATGATCAGTCACATGATCAGTGCATGATCAGCCACGTGATCAGTGCATAATATCAGTGCATGATAGCCACGTGATCAGTGCATGATCAGTCACGTGATCAGTGCATGATCAGCCACGTGATCAGTGCATGATCAGCCACGTGATCAGTGCATGATCAGTCACGTGATCAGTGCATGATCAGCCACGTGATCAGTGCATGATCAGTCACGTGACCAGTACATGGTAGCTACGTGATCATTGCATGATCAGCCACGTGATCAGTGCATGATAGCCACGTGATCAGTGCATGATCAGTCACGTGATACATGTGTGATCAGCCACGTGATCAGTGCATGATATCCACGTGATCAGTGCATGATAGCCACGTGATCAGTGCATGATTAGTCACGTGATCAGTGCATGATCAGTCACGTGATACGTGTGTGATCAGCCACGTGATCAGTGCATGATGAGCCACGTGATCAGTGCAGGATCAATTACGTGATCAGTGCATGATCAGTCACGTGACCAGTACATGGTTGCTACGTGATCGTTGCATGATCAGCCACGTGAGCAGAGCATGATAGCCACGTGATCAGTGCATGATCAGTCACGTGATCAGTACATGATCAGTCACGTGAACAGTGCATGATCATTTACGTGATCAGTGCATGATCAGTCACGTGACCAGTATATGGTAGCTTCGTGATCATTCCATGACGAGCCACGTGAGCAGTGCATGATAGCCACGTGATGTGTGCATGATGAGTTACGTGAGCAGTGTATGATCAGCCACGTGATCAGTGCATGAGTGCCACGTGATCAGTGCATGATATGTCACGTGACAGGTGTGTGATCAGCCACGTGAACAGTGCATGTTCAGCCACGTGATCAGTGCATGATAGCCACGTGATCAGTGCATGATCAGTTACGTGAGCAGTGTATGATCAGCCACGTGATCAGTGCATGGTCAGACACGTGAACAGTGTATGATCAGCCACGTGATCAGTGCATGATATCCAAGTGATCAGTGCATGATCAATCACGTGATCAGTGTATGATCAGCCACGTGAACAGTGCATGCTCAGTCACGTGATCAGGGCCTGCTGAGCTGCGTGATTACTGTCTGCTCATCTGCTTGACAATTGCCAGCTGAGCTGCACGATTCCTGCCTGTCATCTGCTTGACAATTGCCAGCTGTGCTGCGTAATTCCTGCCTGCTCAGCTGCTTGATTATTGCCAGCTGAGCAGCATGATTCCTCACAGCTGAGTTCCATGATTATTGCCTGCTGACTGTTTGATTCGTGCCTACTCAGCTCTTTGTTTATTGCCTCCAGAGGCACATGATCAGTGTATGATAGCAAACATGATCAGTGCATGATCAGTCACATGATCAGCGCCATTAAGTCACGTGATCACTACATGATAGTCATGTGATCAGTCCATGCTCAGTCACGGTATCAGTGCATGATCAGCCACGTGATCAGTGCATGATCTGTCACATGATTAGTGTATGATCATCCACGTGATCAGTGCATGGGCAGTCATGTGATCAGTGCATGATATAGACGTGATCAGTGCATGATCAGTCTCGTGATCAGTGCATGATAGCCACGTGATCAGTGCATGATCAGTCACCTGATGGGTGTATGATCATTCACGTGACCTGTACATGGTAGCTACATGATCATTGCATGATCAGCCACGTGAGTAGTGCATGATAGCCACGTGATCACTGCATGATCAGTCACGTGATCAGTGCATGATCAGTCATGTGACCAGTACATGGTAGCTGCGTGATCATCGCATGATCAGCCACGTGAGCAGTGCATGATAGCCACGTGATCAGTGCATGATCAGACACGTGATCAGTGCATGATCAGTCACGTGATCAGTGCATGATCAGCCACGTGATCAGTGCATGACCAGGCACGTGATCAGTGTATGTCAGCCACGTGATCAGTGCATGATAGTCACGTGATCAGTGCATGATCAGTCACGTGATCAGTGCATGATCAGCCACGTGATCAGTGCATGATCAGCCACGTGATCAGTGCATGATCAATTACGTGATCAGTGCATGATCAGTCACGTGACCAGTACATGGTAGCTACGTGATCATTGCCATGATCAGCCACGTGATCAGTGCATGATAGCCACGTGATCAGTGCATGATCAGCCACGTGATCAGTGCATGATCAGTCACGTGATCAGTGCATGATCAGTCACGTGATCAGTGCATGATCAGCCACGTGATCAGTGCATGTGAGTCATGTAGTCAGTGCATGATAGCCCGTGATCAGTGCATGATCAGTCCCGTGATCAGTGTATGATCAGCCACGTGATCAGTGCATGATAGCCACGTGATCAGTGCATGATCAGTCACGTGATCAGTGCATGATCAGTCACGTGATCAGTGTGTGATCAGCCACGTGAACAGTGCATGCTCAGTCACGTGATCAGGGCCTGCTGAGCTGCGTGATTACTGTCTGCTCATCTGCTTGACAATTGCCAGCTGAGCTGCACGATTCCTGCCTGTCATCTGCTTGACAATTGCCACCTGTGCTGCGTAATTCCTGCCTGCTCATCTGCTTGATTATTGCCAGCTGAGCAGCATGATTTCTCAGAGCTGAGTTCCATGATTATAGCCTGCTGACTGATTCGTGCCTACTCAGCTCTTTGTTCATTGCCTCCAGAGGCACATGATCAGTGTATGACACCAAACATGATCAGCACATGATCAGTCACATGATCAGTGCATGATAAGCCACGTGATCAGTGCATGATCAATTACGTGATCAGTGCATGATCAGTCATGTGATCAGTGCATGGTAGCTGCGTGATCAGTGCATGATCAGCCACGTGATCAGTGCATGATCAGTCACGTGATCAGTGCATGATCAGCCACGTGATCAGTGCATGATCAGTCACGTGACCAGTGCATGGTAGCTACGTGATCATTGCATGATCAGCCACGTGATCAGTGCATGATAGCCACGTGATCAGTGCATGATCAGTCACGTGATACATGTGTGATCAGCCACGTGATCAGTGCATGATATCCACGTGATCAGTGCATGATAGCCACGTGATCAGTGCATGATTAGTCACGTGATCAGTGCATGATCAGTCACGTGATACGTGTGTGATCAGCCACGGATCAGTGCATGATGAGCCACGTGATCAGTGCAGGATCAATTACGTGATCAGTGCATGATCAGTCACGTGACCAGTACATGGTTGCTACGTGATCGTTGCATGATCAGCCACGTGAGCAGAGCATGATAGCCACGTGATCAGTGCATGATCAGTCACGTGATCAGTACATGATCAGTCACGTGAACAGTGCATGATCATTTACGTGATCTGTGCATGATCAGTCACGTGACCAGTATATGGTAGCTTCGTGATCATTCCATGACGAACCACGTGAGCAGTGCATGATAGCCACGTGATGTGTGCATGATGAGTTACGTGAGCAGTGTATGATCAGCCACGTGATCAGTGCATGAGTGCCACGTGATCAGTGCATGATATGTCACGTGACAGGTGTGTGATCAGCCACGTGACAGTGCATGTTCAGCCACGTGATCAGTGCATGATAGCCACGTGATCAGTGCATGATCAGTTACGTGAGCAGTGTATGATCAGCCACGTGATCAGTGCATGGTCAGACACGTGAACAGTGTATGATCAGCCACGTGATCAGTGCATGATATCCAAGTGATCAGTGCATGATCAATCACGTGATCAGTGTATGATCAGCCACGTGAACAGTGCATGCTCAGTCACGTGATCAGGGCCTGCTGAGCTGCGTGATTACTGTCTGCTCATCTGCTTGACAATTGCCAGCTGAGCTGCACGATTCCTGCCTGTCATCTGCTTGACAATTGCCAGCTGTGCTGCGTAATTCCTGCCTGCTCAGCTGCTTGATTATTGCCAGCTGAGCAGCATGATTCCTCACAGCTGAGTTCCATGATTATTGCCTGCTGACTGTATGATTCGTGCCTACTCAGCTCTTTGTTTATTGCCTCCAGAGGCACATGATCAGTGTATGATAGCAAACATGATCAGCGCATGATCAGTCACATGATCAGCGCCATTAAGTCACGTGATCACTACATGATAGTCATGTGATCAGTCCATGCTCAGTCACGGTATCAGTGCATGATCAGCCACGTGATCAGTGCATGATCTGTCACATGATTAGTGTATGATCATCCACGTGATCAGTGCATGGGCAGTCATGTGATCAGTGCATGATATAGACGTGATCAGTGCATGATCAGTCTCGTGATCAGTGCATGATAGCCACGTGATCAGTGCATGATCAGTCACCTGATGGGTGTATGATCATTCACGTGACCTGTACATGGTAGCTACATGATCATTGCATGATCAGCCACGTGAGTAGTGCATGATAGCCACGTGATCACTGCATGATCAGTCACGTGATCAGTGCATGATCAGTCATGTGACCAGTACATGGTAGCTGCGTGATCAGTGCATGATCAGCCACGTGAGCAGTGCATGATAGCCACGTGATCAGTGCATGATCAGTCACGTGATCAGTGCATGATCAGCCACGTGATCAGTGCATGATCAGCCACGTGATCAGTGCATGATCAGCCACGTGATCAGTGCATGATAGCCACGTGATCAGTGCATGATCAGTCACGTGATCAGTGTGTGATCAGCCACGTGATCAGTGCATGCTCAGTCACGTGATCAGGGCCTGCTGAGCTGCGTGATTACTGTCTGCTCATCTGCTTGACAATTGCCAGCTGAGCTGCACGATTCCTGCCTGTCATCTGCTTGACAATTGCCACCTGTGCTGCGTAATTCCTGCCTGCTCATCTACTTGATTATTGCCAGCTGAGCAGCATGATTTCTCAGAGCTGAGTTCCATGATTATAGCCTGCTGACTGATTCGTGCCTACTCAGCTCTATGTTCATTGCCTCCAGAGGCACATGATCAGTGTGTGACACCAAACATGATCAGCACATGATCAGTCACATGATCAGTGCATGATAAGCCACGTGATCAGTGCATGATCAGTTACGTGATCAGTGCATGATCAGTCATGTGATCAGTGCATGGTAGCCACGTGATCAGTGCATGATCAGCCACGTGATCAGTGCATGATAGCCACGTGATCAGTGCATGATCAGTCACGTGATCAGTGCATGATCAGCCACGTGATCAGTGCATGATCAGTCACGTGATCAGTGCATGATCAATTACCTGATCAGTGCATGATCAGTCACGTGACCAGTGCATGGTAGCTACGTGATCATTGCATGATCAGCCACGTGAGCAGTGCATGATAGCCACGTGATCAGTGCATGATCAGCCACGTGATCAGTGCATGATCAGTCACGTGATCAGTGCATGATCAGCCACGTGATCAGTGCATGATCAGTCACGTGATCAGTGCATGATAGCTACGTGATCAGTGCATGATCAGCCACGTGATCAGTGCATGATAGCCACGTGATCAGTGCATGATCAGTCACATGATCAGTGTATGATCAGCCACGTGATCAGTGCATAATGATCAGTGCATGATAGCCACGTGATCAGTGCATGATCAGTCACGTGATCAGTGCATGATCAGCCACGTGATCAGTGCATGATCAGCCACGTGATCAGTGCATGATCAGTCACGTGATCAGTGCATGATCAGCCACGTGATCAGTGCATGATCAGTCACGTGACCAGTACATGGTAGCTACGTGATCATTGCATGATCAGCCACGTGATCAGTGCATGATAGCCACGTGATCAGTGCATGATCAGTCACGTGATACATGTGTGATCAGCCACGTGATCAGTGCATGATATCCACGTGATCAGTGCATGATAGCCACGTGATCAGTGCATGATTAGTCACGTGATCAGTGCATGATCAGTCACGTGATACGTGTGTGATCAGCCACGGATCAGTGCATGATGAGCCACGTGATCAGTGCAGGATCAATTACGTGATCAGTGCATGATCAGTCACGTGACCAGTACATGGTTGCTACGTGATCGTTGCATGATCAGCCACGTGAGCAGAGCATGATAGCCACGTGATCAGTGCATGATCAGTCACGTGATCAGTACATGATCAGTCACGTGAACAGTGCATGATCATTTACGTGATCAGTGCATGATCAGTCACGTGACCAGTATATGGTAGCTTCGTGATCATTCCATGACGAACCACGTGAGCAGTGCATGATAGCCACGTGATGTGTGCATGATGAGTTACGTGAGCAGTGTATGATCAGCCACGTGATCAGTGCATGAGTGCCACGTGATCAGTGCATGATATGTCACGTGACAGGTGTGTGATCAGCCACGTGAACAGTGCATGTTCAGCCACGTGATCAGTGCATGATAGCCACGTGATCAGTGCATGATCAGTTACGTGAGCAGTGTATGATCAGCCACGTGATCAGTGCATGGTCAGACACGTGAACAGTGTATGATCAGCCACGTGATCAGTGCATGATATCCAAGTGATCAGTGCATGATCAATCACGTGATCAGTGTATGATCAGCCACGTGAACAGTGCATGCTCAGTCACGTGATCAGGGCCTGCTGAGCTGCGTGATTACTGTCTGCTCATCTGCTTGACAATTGCCAGCTGAGCTGCACGATTCCTGCCTGTCATCTGCTTGACAATTGCCAGCTGTGCTGCGTAATTCCTGCCTGCTCAGCTGCTTGATTATTGCCAGCTGAGCAGCATGATTCCTCACAGCTGAGTTCCATGATTATTGCCTGCTGACTGTATGATTCGTGCCTACTCAGCTCTTTGTTTATTGCCTCCAGAGGCACATGATCAGTGTATGATAGCAAACATGATCAGTGCATGATCAGTCACATGATCAGCGCCATTAAGTCACGTGATCACTACATGATAGTCATGTGATCAGTCCATGCTCAGTCACGGTATCAGTGCATGATCAGCCACGTGATCAGTGCATGATCTGTCACATGATTAGTGTATGATCATCCACGTGATCAGTGCATGGGCAGTCATGTGATCAGTGCATGATATAGACGTGATCAGTGCATGATCAGTCTCGTGATCAGTGCATGATAGCCACGTGATCAGTGCATGATCAGTCACCTGATCAGTGTATGATCATCCACGTGATCAGTGCATGATCAGTCATGTGATCAGTGCATGATAGACGTGATCAGTGCATGATCAGTCACGTGATCAGTGCATGATCAGCCACGTGATCAGTGCATGATCAGTCACGTGATCAGTGCATGATCAGTCACGTGACCAGTACATGGTAGCCACGTGATCAGTGCATGATCAGCCACGTGATAGTGCATGATAGCCACGTGATCAGTGCATGATCAGTCACGTGATCAGTGCATGATCAGTCACGTGACAGTGCATGATAGCCACGTGATCAGTGCATGATCAGCCACGTGATCAGTGCATGATAGCCACGTGATCAGTGCATGATCAGTCACGTGATCAGTGCATGATCAGCCACGTGATCAGTGCATGATCAGGTACGTGATCAGTGCATGATCAGCCACGTGATCAGTGCATGATAGCCACGTGATCAGTGCATGATCAGTCACGTGATCAGTGCATGATCAGCCACGTGAACAGTGCATGCTCAGTCACGTGATCAGGGCCTGCTGAGCTGCGTGATTACTGTCTGCTCATCTGCTTGACAATTGCCAGCTGAGCTGCACGATTCCTGCCTGTCATCTCCTTGACAATTGCCACCTGTGCTGCGTAATTCCTGCCTGCTCATCTACTTGATTATTGCCAGCTGAGCAGCATGATTTCTCAGAGCTGAGTTCCATGATTATAGCCTGCTGACTGATTCCTGCCTACTCAGCTCTATGTTCATTGCCTCCAGAGGCACATGATCAGTGTGTGACACCAAACATGATCAGTGCATGATCAGTCACATGATCAGTGCATGATAAGCCACGTGATCAGTGCATGATCAATCACGTGATCAGTGCATGATCAGTCACGTGATCAGTGCATGGTAGCACGTGATCAGTGCATGATCAGCCACGTGATCAGTGCATGATAGCCACGTGATCAGTGCATGATCAGTCACGTGATCAGTGCATGATCAGTCACGTGATCAGTGCATGATCAGTCACGTGATCAGTGCATGATCAATTACCTGATCAGTGCATGATCAGTCACGTGACCAGTGCATGGTAGCTACGTGATCATTGCATGATCAGCCACGTGATCAGTGCATGATAGCCACGTGATCAGTGCATGATCAGCCACGTGATCAGTGCATGATCAGTCACGTGATCAGTGCATGATCAGCCACGTGATCAGTGCATGATCAGTCACGTGATCAGTGCATGATAGCCACGTGATCAGTGCATGATCAGCCACGTGATCAGTGCATGATAGCCACGTGATCAGTGCATGATCAGTCACGTGATCAGTGCATGATCAGCCACGTGATCAGTGCATAATGATCAGTGCATGATAGCCACGTGATCAGTGCATGATCAGTCACGTGATCAGTGCATGATCAGCCACGTGATCAGTGCATGATCAGCCACGTGATCAGTGCATGATCAGTCACGTGATCAGTGCATGATCAGCCACGTGATCAGTGCATGATCAGTCACGTGACCAGTACATGGTAGCTACGTGATCATTGCATGATCAGCCACGTGATCAGTGCATGATAGCCACGTGATCAGTGCATGATCAGTCACGTGATACATGTGTGATCAGCCACGTGATCAGTGCATGATATCCACGTGATCAGTGCATGATAGCCACGTGATCAGTGCATGATTAGTCACGTGATCAGTGCATGATCAGTCACGTGATACGTGTGTGATCAGCCACGGATCAGTGCATGATGAGCCACGTGATCAGTGCAGGATCAATTACGTGATCAGTGCATGATCAGTCACGTGACCAGTACATGGTTGCTACGTGATCGTTGCATGATCAGCCACGTGAGCAGAGCATGATAGCCACGTGATCAGTGCATGATCAGTCACGTGATCAGTACATGATCAGTCACGTGAACAGTGCATGATCATTTACGTGATCAGTGCATGATCAGTCACGTGACCAGTATATGGTAGCTTCGTGATCATTCCATGACGAACCACGTGAGCAGTGCATGATAGCCACGTGATGTGTGCATGATGAGTTACGTGAGCAGTGTATGATCAGCCACGTGATCAGTGCATGAGTGCCACGTGATCAGTGCATGATATGTCACGTGACAGGTGTGTGATCAGCCACGTGAACAGTGCATGTTCAGCCACGTGATCAGTGCATGATAGCCACGTGATCAGTGCATGATCAGTTACGTGAGCAGTGTATGATCAGCCACGTGATCAGTGCATGGTCAGACACGTGAACAGTGTATGATCAGCCACGTGATCAGTGCATGATATCCAAGTGATCAGTGCATGATCAATCACGTGATCAGTGTATGATCAGCCACGTGAACAGTGCATGCTCAGTCACGTGATCAGGGCCTGCTGAGCTGCGTGATTACTGTCTGCTCATCTGCTTGACAATTGCCAGCTGAGCTGCACGATTCCTGCCTGTCATCTGCTTGACAATTGCCAGCTGTGCTGCGTAATTCCTGCCTGCTCAGCTGCTTGATTATTGCCAGCTGAGCAGCATGATTCCTCACAGCTGAGTTCCATGATTATTGCCTGCTGACTGTTTGATTCGTGCCTACTCAGCTCTTTGTTTATTGCCTCCAGAGGCACATGATCAGTGTATGATAGCAAACATGATCAGTGCATGATCAGTCACATGATCAGCGCCATTAAGTCACGTGATCACTACATGATAGTCATGTGATCAGTCCATGCTCAGTCACGGTATCAGTGCATGATCAGCCACGTGATCAGTGCATGATCTGTCACATGATTAGTGTATGATCATCCACGTGATCAGTGCATGGGCAGTCATGTGATCAGTGCATGATATAGACGTGATCAGTGCATGATCAGTCTCGTGATCAGTGCATGATAGCCACGTGATCAGTGCATGATCAGTCACCTGATGGGTGTATGATCATTCACGTGACCTGTACATGGTAGCTACATGATCATTGCATGATCAGCCACGTGAGTAGTGCATGATAGCCACGTGATCACTGCATGATCAGTCACGTGATCAGTGCATGATCAGTCATGTGACCAGTACATGGTAGCTGCGTGATCATCGCATGATCAGCCACGTGAGCAGTGCATGATAGCCACGTGATCAGTGCATGATCAGACACGTGATCAGTGCATGATCAGTCACGTGATCAGTGCATGATCAGCCACGTGATCAGTGCATGACCAGGCACGTGATCAGTGTATGTCAGCCACGTGATCAGTGCATGATAGTCACGTGATCAGTGCATGATCAGTCACGTGATCAGTGTATGATCAGCCACGTGATCAGTGCATGATCAGCCACGTGATCAGTGCATGATCAATTACGTGATCAGTGCATGATCAGTCACGTGACCAGTACATGGTAGCTACGTGATCATTGCCATGATCAGCCACGTGAGCAGTGCATGATAGCCACGTGATCAGTGCATGATCAGCCACGTGATCAGTGCATGATCAGTCACGTGATCAGTGCATGATCAGTCACGTGATCAGTGCATGATCAGCCACGTGATCAGTGCATGTCAGTCACGTAGTCAGTGCATGATAGCCCGTGATCAGTGCATGATCAGTCCCGTGATCAGTGTATGATCAGCCACGTGATCAGTGCATGATAGCCACGTGATCAGTGCATGATCAGTCACGTGATCAGTGCATGATCAGTCACGTGATCAGTGTGTGATCAGCCACGTGAACAGTGCATGCTCAGTCACGTGATCAGGGCCTGCTGAGCTGCGTGATTACTGTCTGCTCATCTGCTTGACAATTGCCAGCTGAGCTGCACGATTCCTGCCTGTCATCTGCTTGACAATTGCCACCTGTGCTGCGTAATTCCTGCCTGCTCATCTACTTGATTATTGCCAGCTGAGCAGCATGATTTCTCAGAGCTGAGTTCCATGATTATTGCCTGCTGACTGATTCCTGCCTACTCAGCTCTTTGTTCATTGCCTCCAGAGGCACATGATCAGTGTATGACACCAAACATGATCAGCACATGATCAGTCACATGATCAGTGCATGATAAGCCACGTGATCAGTGCATGATCAATTACGTGATCAGTGCATGATCAGTCATGTGACCAGTACATGGTAGCTGCGTGATCAGTGCATGATCAGCCACGTGATCAGTGCATGATCAGTCACGTGATCAGTGCATGATCAGCCACGTGATCAGTGCATGATCAGTCACGTGATCAGTGCATGGTAGCTACGTGATCAGTGCATGATCAGCCACGTGATCAGTGCATGATAGCCACGTGATCAGTGCATGATCAGTCACGTGATACATGTGTGATCAGCCACGTGATCAGTGCATGATATCCACGTGATCAGTGCATGATAGCCACGTGATCAGTGCATGATTAGTCACGTGATCAGTGCATGATCAGTCACGTGATACGTGTGTGATCAGCCACGGATCAGTGCATGATGAGCCACGTGATCAGTGCAGGATCAATTACGTGATCAGTGCATGATCAGTCACGTGACCAGTACATGGTTGCTACGTGATCGTTGCATGATCAGCCACGTGAGCAGAGCATGATAGCCACGTGATCAGTGCATGATCAGTCACGTGATCAGTACATGATCAGTCACGTGAACAGTGCATGATCATTTACGTGATCTGTGCATGATCAGTCACGTGACCAGTATATGGTAGCTTCGTGATCATTCCATGACGAACCACGTGAGCAGTGCATGATAGCCACGTGATGTGTGCATGATGAGTTACGTGAGCAGTGTATGATCAGCCACGTGATCAGTGCATGAGTGCCACGTGATCAGTGCATGATATGTCACGTGACAGGTGTGTGATCAGCCACGTGAACAGTGCATGTTCAGCCACGTGATCAGTGCATGATAGCCACGTGATCAGTGCATGATCAGTTACGTGAGCAGTGTATGATCAGCCACGTGATCAGTGCATGGTCAGACACGTGAACAGTGTATGATCAGCCACGTGATCAGTGCATGATATCCAAGTGATCAGTGCATGATCAATCACGTGATCAGTGTATGATCAGCCACGTGAACAGTGCATGCTCAGTCACGTGATCAGGGCCTGCTGAGCTGCGTGATTACTGTCTGCTCATCTGCTTGACAATTGCCAGCTGAGCTGCACGATTCCTGCCTGTCATCTGCTTGACAATTGCCAGCTGTGCTGCGTAATTCCTGCCTGCTCAGCTGCTTGATTATTGCCAGCTGAGCAGCATGATTCCTCACAGCTGAGTTCCATGATTATTGCCTGCTGACTGTTTGATTCGTGCCTACTCAGCTCTTTGTTTATTGCCTCCAGAGGCACATGATCAGTGTATGATAGCAAACATGATCAGCGCATGATCAGTCACATGATCAGCGCCATTAAGTCACGTGATCACTACATGATAGTCATGTGATCAGTCCATGCTCAGTCACGGTATCAGTGCATGATCAGCCACGTGATCAGTGCATGATCTGTCACATGATTAGTGTATGATCATCCACGTGATCAGTGCATGGGCAGTCATGTGATCAGTGCATGATATAGACGTGATCAGTGCATGATCAGTCTCGTGATCAGTGCATGATAGCCACGTGATCAGTGCATGATCAGTCACCTGATGGGTGTATGATCATTCACGTGACCTGTACATGGTAGCTACATGATCATTGCATGATCAGCCACGTGAGTAGTGCATGATAGCCACGTGATCACTGCATGATCAGTCACGTGATCAGTGCATGATCAGTCATGTGACCAGTACATGGTAGCTGCGTGATCATTGCATGATCAGCCACGTGAGCAGTGCATGATAGCCACGTGATCAGTGCATGATCAGTCACGTGATCAGTGCATGATCAGCCACGTGATCAGTGCATGATCAGCCACGTGATCAGTGCATGATCAGCCACGTGATCAGTGCATGATAGCCACGTGATCAGTGCATGATCAGTCACGTGATCAGTGCATGATCAGCCACGTGATCAGTGCATGATCAGCCACGTGATCAGTGCATGATCAGTTACGTGATCAGTGCATGATCAGTCACGTGACCAGTACATGGTAGCTACGTGATCATTGCATGATCAGCCACGTGAGCAGTGCATGATAGCCACGTGATCAGTGCATGATCAGCCACGTGATCAGTGCATGATCAGTCACGTGATCAGTGCATGATCAGTCACGTGATCAGTGCATGATCAGCCACGTGATCAGTGCATGATCAGTCATGTAGTCAGTGCATGATAGCACGTGATCAGTGCATGATCAGTCCCGTGATCAGTGTATGATCAGCCACGTGATCAGTGCATGATAGCCACGTGATCAGTGCATGATCAGTCACGTGATAGTGTGTGATCAGCCACGTGAACAGTGCATGCTCAGTCACGTGATCAGGGCCTGCTGAGCTGCGTGATTACTGTCTGCTCATCTGCTTGACAATTGCCAGCTGAGCTGCACGATTCCTGCCTGTCATCTGCTTGACAATTGCCACCTGTGCTGCGTAATTCCTGCCTGCTCATCTGCTTGATTATTGCCAGCTGAGCAGCATGATTTCTCAGAGCTGAGTTCCATGATTATAGCCTGCTGACTGATTCCTGCCTACTCAGCTCTTTGTTCATTGCCTCCAGAGGCACATGATCAGTGTATGACACCAAACATGATCAGCACATGATCAGTCACATGATCAGTGCATGATAAGCCACGTGATCAGTGCATGATCAATTATGTGATCAGTGCATGATCAGTCATGTGATCAGTGCATGGTAGCACGTGATCATTGCATGATCAGCCACGTGATCAGTGCATGATAGCCACGTGATCAGTGCATGATCAGTCACGTGATCAGTGCATGATCAGTCACGTGATCAGTGCATGATCAGTCACGTGATCAGTGCATGATCAGTCACCTGATCAGTGCATGATCAGTCACGTGATCAGTGCATGGTAGCTACGTGATCATTGCATGATCAGCCACGTGATCAGTGCATGATAGCCACGTGATCAGTGCATGATCAGCCACGTGATCAGTGCATGATCAGTCACGTGATCAGTGCATGATAGCCACGTGATCAGTGCATGATCAGCCACGTGATCAGTGCATGATAGCCACGTGATCAGTGCATGATCAGTCACGTGATCAGTGCATGATCAGCCACGTGATCAGTGCATGATATCAGTGCATGATAGCCACGTGATCAGTGCATGATCAGTCACGTGATCAGTGCATGATCAGCCACGTGATCAGTGCATGATCAGCCACGTGATCAGTGCATGATCAGTCACGTGATCAGTGCATGATCAGCCACGTGATCAGTGCATGATCAGTCACGTGACCAGTACATGGTAGCTACGTGATCAGTGCATGATCAGCCACGTGATCAGTGCATGATAGCCACGTGATCAGTGCATGATCAGTCACGTGATACATGTGTGATCAGCCACGTGATCAGTGCATGATATCCACGTGATCAGTGCATGATAGCCACGTGATCAGTGCATGATTAGTCACGTGATCAGTGCATGATCAGTCACGTGATACGTGTGTGATCAGCCACGTGATCAGTGCATGATGAGCCACGTGATCAGTGCAGGATCAATTACGTGATCAGTGCATGATCAGTCACGTGACCAGTACATGGTTGCTACGTGATCGTTGCATGATCAGCCACGTGAGCAGAGCATGATAGCCACGTGATCAGTGCATGATCAGTCACGTGATCAGTACATGATCAGTCACGTGAACAGTGCATGATCATTTACGTGATCTGTGCATGATCAGTCACGTGACCAGTATATGGTAGCTTCGTGATCATTCCATGACGAGCCACGTGAGCAGTGCATGATAGCCACGTGATGTGTGCATGATGAGTTACGTGAGCAGTGTATGATCAGCCACGTGATCAGTGCATGAGTGCCACGTGATCAGTGCATGATATGTCACGTGACAGGTGTGTGATCAGCCACGTGAACAGTGCATGTTCAGCCACGTGATCAGTGCATGATAGCCACGTGATCAGTGCATGATCAGTTACGTGAGCAGTGTATGATCAGCCACGTGATCAGTGCATGGTCAGACACGTGAACAGTGTATGATCAGCCACGTGATCAGTGCATGATATCCAAGTGATCAGTGCATGATCAATCACGTGATCAGTGTATGATCAGCCACGTGAACAGTGCATGCTCAGTCACGTGATCAGGGCCTGCTGAGCTGCGTGATTACTGTCTGCTCATCTGCTTGACAATTGCCAGCTGAGCTGCACGATTCCTGCCTGTCATCTGCTTGACAATTGCCAGCTGTGCTGCGTAATTCCTGCCTGCTCAGCTGCTTGATTATTGCCAGCTGAGCAGCATGATTCCTCACAGCTGAGTTCCATGATTATTGCCTGCTGACTGTTTGATTCGTGCCTACTCAGCTCTTTGTTTATTGCCTCCAGAGGCACATGATCAGTGTATGATAGCAAACATGATCAGCGCATGATCAGTCACATGATCAGCGCCATTAAGTCACGTGATCACTACATGATAGTCATGTGATCAGTCCATGCTCAGTCACGGTATCAGTGCATGATCAGCCACGTGATCAGTGCATGATCAGTCACGTGATCAGTGCATGATCAGTCACGTGATCAGTGCATGATCATTACGTGATCAGTGCATGATCAGTCACGTGATCAGTGCATGATAGCTACGTGATCAGTGCATGATCAGCCACGTGATCAGTGCATGATAGCCACGTGATCAGTGCATGATCAGCCACGTGATCAGTGCATGATCAGTCACGTGATCAGTGCATGATCAGCCACGTGATCAGTGCATGATCAGTCACGTGACAGTACATGGTAGCTACGTGATCATTGCATGATCAGCCACGTGATCAGTGCATGATAGCCACGTGATCAGTGCATGATCAGTCACATGATCGTGTGTGATCATCCACGTGATCAGTGCATAATATCAGTGCATGATAGCCACGTGATCAGTGCATGATCAGTCACGTGATCAGTGCATGATCAGTCACGTGATCAGTGCATGATCAGCCACGTGATCAGTGCATGATCAGTCACGTGATCAGTGCATGATCAGCCACGTGATCAGTGCATGATCAGTCACGTGACCAGTACATGGTAGTACGTGATCAGTGCATGATCAGCCACGTGATCAGTGCATGATAGCCACGTGATCAGTGCATGATCAGTCACGTGATACATGTGTGATCAGCCACGTGATCAGTGCATGATATCCACGTGATCAGTGCATGATAGCCACGTGATCAGTGCATGATTAGTCACGTGATCAGTGCATGATCAGTCACGTGATACGTGTGTGATCAGCCACGTGATCAGTGCATGATGAGCCACGTGATCAGTGCAGGATCAATTACGTGATCAGTGCATGATCAGTCACGTGACCAGTACATGGTTGCTACGTGATCGTTGCATGATCAGCCACGTGAGCAGAGCATGATAGCCACGTGATCAGTGCATGATCAGTCACGTGATCAGTACATGATCAGTCACGTGAACAGTGCATGATCATTTACGTGATCAGTGCATGATCAGTCACGTGACCAGTATATGGTAGCTTCGTGATCATTCCATGACGAGCCACGTGAGCAGTGCATGATAGCCACGTGATGTGTGCATGATGAGTTACGTGAGCAGTGTATGATCAGCCACGTGATCAGTGCATGAGTGCCACGTGATCAGTGCATGATATGTCACGTGACAGGTGTGTGATCAGCCACGTGAACAGTGCATGTTCAGCCACGTGATCAGTGCATGATAGCCACGTGATCAGTGCATGATCAGTTACGTGAGCAGTGTATGATCAGCCACGTGATCAGTGCATGGTCAGACACGTGAACAGTGTATGATCAGCCACGTGATCAGTGCATGATATCCAAGTGATCAGTGCATGATCAATCACGTGATCAGTGTATGATCAGCCACGTGAACAGTGCATGCTCAGTCACGTGATCAGGGCCTGCTGAGCTGCGTGATTACTGTCTGCTCATCTGCTTGACAATTGCCAGCTGAGCTGCACGATTCCTGCCTGTCATCTGCTTGACAATTGCCAGCTGTGCTGCGTAATTCCTGCCTGCTCAGCTGCTTGATTATTGCCAGCTGAGCAGCATGATTCCTCACAGCTGAGTTCCATGATTATTGCCTGCTGACTGTTTGATTCGTGCCTACTCAGCTCTTTGTTTATTGCCTCCAGAGGCACATGATCAGTGTATGATAGCAAACATGATCAGCGCATGATCAGTCACATGATCAGCGCCATTAAGTCACGTGATCACTACATGATAGTCATGTGATCAGTCCATGCTCAGTCACGGTATCAGTGCATGATCAGCCACGTGATCAGTGCATGATCTGTCACATGATTAGTGTATGATCATCCACGTGATCAGTGCATGGGCAGTCATGTGATCAGTGCATGATATAGACGTGATCAGTGCATGATCAGTCTCGTGATCAGTGCATGATAGCCACGTGATCAGTGCATGATCAGTCACCTGATGGGTGTATGATCATTCACGTGACCTGTACATGGTAGCTACATGATCATTGCATGATCAGCCACGTGAGTAGTGCATGATAGCCACGTGATCACTGCATGATCAGTCACGTGATCAGTGCATGATCAGTCATGTGACCAGTACATGGTAGCTGCGTGATCATGCATGATCAGCCACGTGAGCAGTGCATGATAGCCACGTGATCAGTGCATGATCAGACACGTGATCAGTGCATGATCAGTCACGTGATCAGTGCATGATCAGCCACGTGATCAGTGCATGACCAGGCACGTGATCAGTGTATGTCAGCCACGTGATCAGTGCATGATAGCCACGTGATCAGTGCATGATCAGTCACGTGATCAGTGCATGATCAGCCACGTGATCAGTGCATGATCAGCCACGTGATCAGTGCATGATCAATTACGTGATCAGTGCATGATCAGTCACGTGACCAGTACATGGTAGCTACGTGATCATTGCATGATCAGCCACGTGATCAGTGCATGATAGCCACGTGATCAGTGCATGATCAGTCACGTGATCAGTGCATGATCAGTCACGTGATCAGTGCATGATCAGCCACGTGATCAGTGCATGTGAGTCATATAGTCAGTGCATGATAGCCCGTGATCAGTGCATGATCAGTCCCGTGATCAGTGTATGATCAGCCACGTGATCAGTGCATGATAGCCACGTGATCAGTGCATGATCAGTCACGTGATCAGTGCATGATCAGTCACGTGATCAGTGTGTGATCAGCCACGTGAACAGTGCATGCTCAGTCACGTGATCAGGGCCTGCTGAGCTGCGTGATTACTGTCTGCTCATCTGCTTGACAATTGCCAGCTGAGCTGCACGATTCCTGCCTGTCATCTGCTTGACAATTGCCACCTGTGCTGCGTAATTCCTGCCTGCTCATCTGCTTGATTATTGCCAGCTGAGCAGCATGATTTCTCAGAGCTGAGTTCCATGATTATAGCCTGCTGACTGATTCGTGCCTACTCAGCTCTTTGTTCATTGCCTCCAGAGGCACATGATCAGTGTATGACACCAAACATGATCAGCACATGATCAGTCACATGATCAGTGCATGATAAGCCACGTGATCAGTGCATGATCAATTACGTGATCAGTGCATGATCAGTCATGTGACCAGTACATGGTAGCTGCGTGATCAGTGCATGATCAGCCACGTGATCAGTGCATGATCAGTCACGTGATCAGTGCATGATCAGCCACGTGATCAGTGCATGATCAGTCACGTGATCAGTGCATGGTAGCTACGTGATCAGTGCATGATCAGCCACGTGATCAGTGCATGATAGCCACGTGATCAGTGCATGATCAGTCACGTGATACATGTGTGATCAGCCACGTGATCAGTGCATGATATCCACGTGATCAGTGCATGATAGCCACGTGATCAGTGCATGATCAGTCACGTGATCAGTGCATGATCAGTCACGTGATACGTGTGTGATCAGCCACGTGATCAGTGCATGATGAGCCACGTGATCAGTGCAGGATCAATTACGTGATCAGTGCATGATCAGTCACGTGACCAGTACATGGTTGCTACGTGATCGTTGCATGATCAGCCACGTGAGCAGTGCATGATAGCCACGTGATCAGTGCATGATCAGTCACGTGATCAGTACATGATCAGTCACGTGAACAGTGCATGATCATTTACGTGATCTGTGCATGATCAGTCACGTGACCAGTATATGGTAGCTACGTGATCATTCCATGACGAGCCACGTGAGCAGTGCATGATAGCCACGTGATGTGTGCATGATGAGTTACGTGAGCAGTGTATGATCAGCCACGTGATCAGTGCATGAGTGCCACGTGATCAGTGCATGATATGTCACGTGACAGGTGTGTGATCAGCCACGTGATCAGTGCATGTTCAGCCACGTGATCAGTGCATGATAGCCACGTGATCAGTGCATGATCAGTTACGTGAGCAGTGTATGATCAGCCACGTGATCAGTGCATGGTCAGACACGTGAACAGTGTATGATCAGCCACGTGATCAGTGCATGATATCCAAGTGATCAGTGCATGATCAATCACGTGATCAGTGTATGATCAGCCACGTGAACAGTGCATGCTCAGTCACGTGATCAGGGCCTGCTGAGCTGCGTGATTACTGTCTGCTCATCTGCTTGACAATTGCCAGCTGAGCTGCACGATTCCTGCCTGTCATCTGCTTGACAATTGCCAGCTGTGCTGCGTAATTCCTGCCTGCTCAGCTGCTTGATTATTGCCAGCTGAGCAGCATGATTCCTCACAGCTGAGTTCCATGATTATTGCCTGCTGACTGTTTGATTCGTGCCTACTCAGCTCTTTGTTTATTGCCTCCAGAGGCACATGATCAGTGTATGATAGCAAACATGATCAGCGCATGATCAGTCACATGATCAGCGCCATTAAGTCACGTGATCACTACATGATAGTCATGTGATCAGTCCATGCTCAGTCACGGTATCAGTGCATGATCAGCCACGTGATCAGTGCATGATCAGCCACGTGATCAGTGCATGATCAGTCACGTGATCAGTGCATGATCAGCCACGTGATCAGTGCATGATCAGTCACGTGATCAGTGCATGATAGCTACGTGATCAGTGCATGATCAGCCACGTGATCAGTGCATGATAGCCACGTGATCAGTGCATGATCAGTCACGTGATCATGTGTGATCAGCCACGTGATCAGTGCATGATAGCCACGTGATCAGTGCATGATAGCCACGTGATCAGTGCATGATCAGTCACGTGATCAGTGCATGATCAGTCACGTGACGTGTCATGATCAGCCACGTGATCAGTGCATGATCAGCCACGTGATCAGTGCATGATCAATTACGTGATCAGTGCATGATCAGTCACGTGACCAGTACATGGTAGCTACGTGATCAGTGCATGATCAGCCACGTGATCAGTGCATGATAGCCACGTGATCAGTGCATGATCAGTCACGTGATCAGTGCATGATCAGTCACGTGATCAGTGCATGATCAGTTACGTGATCAGTGCATGATCAGTCACGTGATCAGTATATGGTAGCTTCGTGATCATTGCATGATCAGCCACGTGATCAGTGCATGATAGCCACGTGATCAGTGCATGATCAGTTACGTGATCAGTGTATGATCAGCCACGTGATCAGTGCATGATGCCACGTGATCAGTGCATGATAGTCACGTGACAGTGTGTGATCAGCCACGTGATCAGTGCATGATCAGCCACGTGATCAGTGCATGATAGCCACGTGATCAGTGCATGATCAGTCACGTGATCAGTGCATGATCAGCCACGTGATCAGTGCATGATCAGACACGTGATCAGTGCATGATCAGCCACGTGATCAGTGCATGATATCCACGTGATCAGTGCATGATCATCACGTGATCAGTGCATGATCAGCCACGTGATCAGTGCATGATCAGCCACGTGATCAGTGCATGATCAGCCACGTGATCAGTGCATGATCAGTCACGTGATCAGTACATGATCAGTCACGTGAACAGTGCATGATCATTTACGTGATCTGTGCATGATCAGTCACGTGACCAGTATATGATAGCTACGTGATCATTCCATGACGAGCCACGTGAGCAGTGCATGATAGCCACGTGATGTGTGCATGATGAGTTACGTGAGCAGAGTATGATCAGCCACGTGATCAGTGCATGAGTGCCACGTGATCAGTGCATGATATGTCACGTGACAGGTGTGTGATCAGCCACGTGAACAGTGCATGTTCAGCCACGTGATCAGTGCATGATAGCCACGTGATCAGTGCATGATCAGTTACGTGAGCAGTGTATGATCAGCCACGTGATCAGTGCATGGTCAGACACGTGAACAGTGTATGATCAGCCACGTGATCAGTGCATGATATCCAAGTGATCAGTGCATGATCAATCACGTGATCAGTGTATGATCAGCCACGTGAACAGTGCATGCTCAGTCACGTGATCAGGGCCTGCTGAGCTGCGTGATTACTGTCTGCTCATCTGCTTGACAATTGCCAGCTGAGCTGCACGATTCCTGCCTGTCATCTGCTTGACAATTGCCAGCTGTGCTGCGTAATTCCTGCCTGCTCAGCTGCTTGATTATTGCCAGCTGAGCAGCATGATTCCTCACAGCTGAGTTCCATGATTATTGCCTGCTGACTGATTCGTGCCTACTCAGCTCTTTGTTCATTGCCTCCAGAGGCACATGATCAGTGTATGATAGCAAACATGATCAGCGCATGATCAGTCACATGATCAGTGCATGATAAGCCACGTGATCAGTGCATGATCAGTCATGTGATCAGTGCATGATCAGTCATGTGATCAGTGCATGATAGCTGCGTGATCAGTGCATGATCAGCCACGTGATCAGTGCATGATAGCCACGTGATCAGTGCATGATCAGTCACGTGATCAGTGCATGATCAGTCACGTGATCAGTGCATGATCAGTCACGTGATCAGTGCATGATCAGTCACGTGATCAGTGCATGATCAGCCACGTGATCAGTGCATGATAGCCACGTGATCAGTGCATGATAGCCACGTGATCAGTGCATGATCAGTCACGTGATCAGTGCATGATCAGCCACGTGATCAGTGCATGATAGCCACGTGATCAGTGCATGATCAGTCACGTGATCAGTGCATGATCAGTCACGTGATCAGTGCATGATCAGCCACGTGATCAGTGCATGATCAGCCACGTGATCAGTGCATGATCAGCCACGTGATCAGTGCATGATCAGTCACGTGATCAGTGCATGATAGCCACGTGATCAGTGCATGATCAGCCACGTGATCAGTGCATGATAGCCACGTGATCAGTGCATGATAGCCACGTGATCAGTGCATGATAGCCACGTGATCAGTGCATGATCAGTCACGTGATCATGTGTGATCAGCCACGTGATCAGTGCATGATCAGCCACGTGATCAGTGCATGATCAATTACGTGATCAGTGCATGATCAGTCACGTGACCAGTACATGGTTGCTACGTGATCATTGCATGATCAGCCACGTGATCAGTGCATGATAGCCACGTGATCAGTGCATGATCAGTCACGTGATCAGTGCATGATCAGTCACGTGATCAGTGCATGATCATTTACGTGATCAGTGCATGATCAGTCACGTGACCAGTACATGGTAGCTACGTGATCATTGCATGACAGCCACGTGAGCAGTGCATGATAGCCACGTGATCAGTGCATGATCAGTCACGTGATCAGTGTATGATCAGCCACGTGATCAGTGCATGAGTGCCACGTGATCAGTGCATGATAGTCACGTGACAGTGTGTGATCAGCCACGTGATCAGTGCATGATCAGCCACGTGATCAGTGCATGATAGCCACGTGATCAGTGCATGATCAGCCACGTGATCAGTGCATGATCAGTCACGTGATCAGTGCATGATCAGTCACGTGATCAGTGCATGATCAGCCACGTGATCAGTGCATGTGAGTCATGTGTCAGTGCATGATAGTGCCGTGATCAGTGCATGATCAGTCCCGTGATCAGTGTATGATCAGCCACGTGATCAGTGCATGATCAGCACGTGATCAGTGCATGATCAGCCACGTGATCAGTGCATGATAGCCACGTGATCAGTGCATGATCATCACGTGATCAGTGTATGATCAGCCACGTGAACAGTGCATGCTCAGTCACGTGATCAGGGCCTGCTGAGCTGCGTGATTACTGTCTGCTCATCTGCTTGACAATTGCCAGCTGAGCTGCACGATTCCTGCCTGTCATCTGCTTGACAATTGCCAGCTGTGCTGCGTAATTCCTGCCTGCTCAGCTGCTTGATTATTGCCAGCTGAGCAGCATGATTCCTCACAGCTGAGTTCCATGATTATTGCCTGCTGACTGTTTGATTCGTGCCTACTCAGCTCTTTGTTTATTGCCTCCAGAGGCACATGATCAGTGTATGATAGCAAACATGATCAGCGCATGATCAGTCACATGATCAGCGCCATTAAGTCACGTGATCACTACATGATAGTCATGTGATCAGTCCATGCTCAGTCACGGTATCAGTGCATGATCAGCCACGTGATCAGTGCATGATCTGTCACATGATTAGTGTATGATCATCCACGTGATCAGTGCATGGGCAGTCATGTGATCAGTGCATGATATAGACGTGATCAGTGCATGATCAGTCTCGTGATCAGTGCATGATAGCCACGTGATCAGTGCATGATCAGTCACCTGATGGGTGTATGATCATTCACGTGACCTGTACATGGTAGCTACATGATCATTGCATGATCAGCCACGTGAGTAGTGCATGATAGCCACGTGATCACTGCATGATCAGTCACGTGATCAGTGCATGATCAGTCATGTGACCAGTACATGGTAGCTGCGTGATCATGCATGATCAGCCACGTGAGCAGTGCATGATAGCCACGTGATCAGTGCATGATCAGACACGTGATCAGTGCATGATCAGCCACGTGATCAGTGCATGATCAGCCACGTGATCAGTGCATGATCAGTCACGTGATCAGTGCATGATCAGTCACGTGATCAGTGTGTGATCAGCCACGTGATCAGTGCATGATCAGTCACGTGATCAGTGCCTGCTGAGCTGCGTGATTACTGTCTGCTCATCTGCTTGACAATTGCCAGCTGAGCTGCACGATTCCTGCCTGTCATCTGCTTGACAATTGCCACCTGTGCTGCGTAATTCCTGCCTGCTCATCTACTTGATTATTGCCAGCTGAGCAGCATGATTTCTCAGAGCTGAGTTCCATGATTATAGCCTGCTGACTGATTCCTGCCTACTCAGCTCTATGTTCATTGCCTCCAGAGGCACATGATCAGTGTGTGACACCAAACATGATCAGCACATGATCAGTCACATGATCAGTGCATGATAAGCCACGTGATCAGTGCATGATCAATTACGTGATCAGTGCATGATCAGTCACGTGATCAGTGCATGGTAGCTGCGTGATCAGTGCATGATCAGCCACGTGATCAGTGCATGATAGCCACGTGATCAGTGCATGATCAGTCACGTGATCAGTGCATGATCAGTCACGTGATCAGTGCATGATAGCTACGTGATCAGTGCATGATCAGCCACGTGATCAGTGCATGATAGCCACGTGATCAGTGCATGATAGCCACGTGATCAGTGCATGATCAGTCACGTGATCGTGTGTGATCAGCCACGTGATCAGTGCATGATATCCACGTGATCAGTGCATGATAGCCACGTGATCAGTGCATGATCATTCACGTGATCAGTGCATGATCAGTCACGTGATCGTGATGATCAGCCACGTGATCAGTGCATGATCAGCCACGTGATCAGTGCATGATCAATTACGTGATCAGTGCATGATCAGTCACGTGATCAGTGCATGGTAGTACGTGATCAGTGCATGATCAGCCACGTGATCAGTGCATGATAGCCACGTGATCAGTGCATGATCAGCCACGTGATCAGTGCATGATCAGCCACGTGATCAGTGCATGATCAGTCACGTGATCAGTGTGATCAGCCACGTGATCAGTGCATGATCAGCCACGTGATCAGTGCATGATCAGCCACGTGATCAGTGCATGATCAGCCACGTGATCAGTGCATGATCAGTCACGTGATCAGTGCATGATCAGCCACGTGATCAGTGCATGATCAGTCACGTGATCAGTGCATGATAGCTACGTGATCAGTGCATGATCAGCCACGTGATCAGTGCATGATAGCCACGTGATCAGTGCATGATCAGTCACGTGATCAGTGCATGATCAGTCACGTGATCAGTGCATGATATCCGTGCATGATCAGCCACGTGATCAGTGCATGATAGCCACGTGATCAGTGCATGATAGCCACGTGATCAGTGCATGATTAGTCACGTGATCAGTGCATGATCAGTCACGTGATACGTGTGTGATCAGCCACGTGATCAGTGCATGATGAGCCACGTGATCAGTGCATGATCAATTACGTGATCAGTGCATGATCAGTCACGTGACCAGTACATGGTTGCTACGTGATCATTGCATGATCAGCCACGTGAGCAGTGCATGATAGCCACGTGATCAGTGCATGATCAGTCACGTGATCAGTACATGATCAGTCACGTGAACAGTGCATGATCATTTACGTGATCTGTGCATGATCAGTCACGTGACCAGTATATGGTAGCTTCGTGATCATTCCATGACGAACACGTGAGCAGTGCATGATAGCCACGTGATGTGTGCATGATGAGTTACGTGAGCAGAGTATGATCAGCCACGTGATCAGTGCATGAGTGCCACGTGATCAGTGCATGATATGTCACGTGACAGGTGTGTGATCAGCCACGTGATCAGTGCATGTTCAGCCACGTGATCAGTGCATGATAGCCACGTGATCAGTGCATGATCAGTTACGTGAGCAGTGTATGATCAGCCACGTGATCAGTGCATGGTCAGACACGTGAACAGTGTATGATCAGCCACGTGATCAGTGCATGATATCCAAGTGATCAGTGCATGATCAATCACGTGATCAGTGTATGATCAGCCACGTGAACAGTGCATGCTCAGTCACGTGATCAGGGCCTGCTGAGCTGCGTGATTACTGTCTGCTCATCTGCTTGACAATTGCCAGCTGAGCTGCACGATTCCTGCCTGTCATCTGCTTGACAATTGCCAGCTGTGCTGCGTAATTCCTGCCTGCTCAGCTGCTTGATTATTGCCAGCTGAGCAGCATGATTCCTCACAGCTGAGTTCCATGATTATTGCCTGCTGACTGTTTGATTCGTGCCTACTCAGCTCTTTGTTTATTGCCTCCAGAGGCACATGATCAGTGTATGATAGCAAACATGATCAGTGCATGATCAGTCACATGATCAGCGCCATTAAGTCACGTGATCACTACATGATAGTCATGTGATCAGTCCATGCTCAGTCACGGTATCAGTGCATGATCAGCCACGTGATCAGTGCATGATCAGTCACATGATCAGTGCATGATCAGTCACGTGATCAGTGTGTGATCAGCCACGTGATCAGTGCATGATCAGTCACGTGATCAGTGCATGATGAGCTGCGTGATTACTGTCTGCTCATCTGCTTGACAATTCCAGCTGAGCTGCACGATTCCTGCCTGTCATCTCCTTGACAATTGCCACCTGTGCTGCGTAATTCCTGCCTGCTCATCTACTTGATTATTGCCAGCTGAGCAGCATGATTTCTCAGAGCTGAGTTCCATGATTAGTGCCTGCTGACTGATTCCTGCCTACTCAGCTCTATGTTCATTGCCTCCAGAGGCACATGATCAGTGTATGACACCAAACATGATCAGTGCATGATCAGTCACATGATCAGTGCATGATCAGCCACGTGATCAGTGCATGATCAATTACGTGATCAGTGCATGATCAGTCACGTGATCAGTACATGGTAGCTGCGTGATCAGTGCATGATCAGCCACGTGATCAGTGCATGATAGCCACGTGATCAGTGCATGATCAGTCACGTGATCAGTGCATGATCAGTCACGTGATCAGTGCATGATAGCTACGTGATCAGTGCATGATCAGCCACGTGATCAGTGCATGATAGCCACGTGATCAGTGCATGATAGCCACGTGATCAGTGCATGATCAGTCACGTGATAGTGTGTGATCAGCCACGTGATCAGTGCATGATATCCACGTGATCAGTGCATGATAGCCACGTGATCAGTGCATGATCAGTCACGTGATCAGTGCATGATCAGTCACGTGATCGTGATGATCAGCCACGTGATCAGTGCATGATGAGCCACGTGATCAGTGCATGATCAATTACGTGATCAGTGCATGATCAGTCACGTGATCAGTGCATGGTTGCTACGTGATCATTGCATGATCAGCCACGTGATCAGTGCATGATAGCCACGTGATCAGTGCATGATCAGCCACGTGATCAGTGCATGATCAGCCACGTGATCAGTGCATGATCAGTCACGTGATCATGTGTGATCAGCCACGTGATCAGTGCATGATCAGCCACGTGATCAGTGCATGATCAGCCACGTGATCAGTGCATGATCAGCCACGTGATCAGTGCATGATCAGTCACGTG
Organism: Bos javanicus; assembly: GCF_032452875.1. Taxonomy (NCBI): domain Eukaryota; kingdom Metazoa; phylum Chordata; class Mammalia; order Artiodactyla; family Bovidae; genus Bos; species Bos javanicus. Next base: position 928,029 of record NW_026893606.1, on the reverse strand, counting down.
ATCAGTGCATGATCAGCCACGTGATCAGTGCATGATCAGTCACGTGATCAGTGCATGATAGCTACGTGATCAGTGCATGATCAGCCACGTGATCAGTGCATGATAGCCACGTGATCAGTGCATGATCAGTCACGTGATCAGTGCATGATCAGTCACGTGATCAGTGCATGATATCCGTGCATGATAGCCACGTGATCAGTGCATGATAGCCACGTGATCAGTGCATGATCAGTCACGTGATACGTGTGTGATCAGCCACGTGATCAGTGCATGATATCCACGTGATCAGTGCATGATAGCCACGTGATCAGTGCATGATTAGTCACGTGATCAGTGCATGATCAGTCACGTGATACGTGTGTGATCAGCCACGTGATCAGTGCATGATGAGCCACGTGATCAGTGCAGGATCAATTACGTGATCAGTGCATGATCAGTCACGTGACCAGTACATGGTTGCTACGTGATCATTGCATGATCAGCCACGTGAGCAGAGCATGATAGCCACGTGATCAGTGCATGATCAGTCACGTGATCAGTACATGATCAGTCACGTGAACAGTGCATGATCATTTACGTGATCTGTGCATGATCAGTCACGTGACCAGTATATGGTAGCTTCGTGATCATTCCATGACGAACCACGTGAGCAGTGCATGATAGCCACGTGATGTGTGCATGATGAGTTACGTGAGCAGAGTATGATCAGCCACGTGATCAGTGCATGAGTGCCACGTGATCAGTGCATGATATGTCACGTGACAGGTGTGTGATCAGCCACGTGAACAGTGCATGTTCAGCCACGTGATCAGTGCATGATAGCCACGTGATCAGTGCATGATCAGTTACGTGAGCAGTGTATGATCAGCCACGTGATCAGTGCATGGTCAGACACGTGAACAGTGTATGATCAGCCACGTGATCAGTGCATGATATCCAAGTGATCAGTGCATGATCAATCACGTGATCAGTGTATGATCAGCCACGTGAACAGTGCATGCTCAGTCACGTGATCAGGGCCTGCTGAGCTGCGTGATTACTGTCTGCTCATCTGCTTGACAATTGCCAGCTGAGCTGCACGATTCCTGCCTGTCATCTGCTTGACAATTGCCAGCTGTGCTGCGTAATTCCTGCCTGCTCAGCTGCTTGATTATTGCCAGCTGAGCAGCATGATTCCTCACAGCTGAGTTCCATGATTATTGCCTGCTGACTGTTTGATTCGTGCCTACTCAGCTCTTTGTTTATTGCCTCCAGAGGCACATGATCAGTGTATGATAGCAAACATGATCAGCGCATGATCAGTCACATGATCAGCGCCATTAAGTCACGTGATCACTACATGATAGTCATGTGATCAGTCCATGCTCAGTCACGGTATCAGTGCATGATCAGCCACGTGATCAGTGCATGATCTGTCACATGATTAGTGTATGATCATCCACGTGATCAGTGCATGGGCAGTCATGTGATCAGTGCATGATATAGACGTGATCAGTGCATGATCAGTCTCGTGATCAGTGCATGATAGCCACGTGATCAGTGCATGATCAGTCACCTGATGGGTGTATGATCATTCACGTGACCTGTACATGGTAGCTACATGATCATTGCATGATCAGCCACGTGAGTAGTGCATGATAGCCACGTGATCACTGCATGATCAGTCACGTGATCAGTGCATGATCAGTCATGTGACCAGTACATGGTAGCTGCGTGATCATGGCATGATCAGCCACGTGAGCAGTGCATGATAGCCACGTGATCAGTGCATGATCAGCCACGTGATCAGTGCATGATCAGTCACGTGATCAGTGCATGATCAGTCACGTGATCAGTGCATGATCAGCCACGTGATCAGTGCATGATCAGCCACGTGATCAGTGCATGATCAGTACGTGATCAGTGCATGATCAGCCACGTGATCAGTGCATGATAGCCACGTGATCAGTGCATGATCAGCCACGTGATCAGTGCATGATCAGCCACGTGATCAGTGCATGATCAATTACGTGATCAGTGCATGATCAGTCACGTGACCAGTACATGGTAGCTACGTGATCATTGCATGATCAGCCACGTGATCAGTGCATGATAGCCACGTGATCAGTGCATGATCAGCCACGTGATCAGTGCATGATCAGTCACGTGATCAGTGCATGATCAGTCACGTGATCAGTGCATGATCAGCCACGTGATCAGTGCATGCGGAGTCATGTAGTCAGTGCATGATAGCACGTGATCAGTGCATGATCAGTCACGTGATCAGTGTATGATCAGCCACGTGATCAGTGCATGATAGCCACGTGATCAGTGCATGATCAGTCACGTGATCAGTGTGTGATCAGCCACGTGAACAGTGCATGCTCAGTCACGTGATCAGGGCCTGCTGAGCTGCGTGATTACTGTCTGCTCATCTGCTTGACAATTGCCAGCTGAGCTGCACGATTCCTGCCTGTCATCTGCTTGACAATTGCCAGCTGTGCTGCGTAATTCCTGCCTGCTCATCTGCTTGATTATTGCCAGCTGAGCAGCATGATTTCTCAGAGCTGAGTTCCATGATTATAGCCTGCTGACTGATTCCTGCCTACTCAGCTCTTTGTTCATTGCCTCCAGAGGCACATGATCAGTGTATGACACCAAACATGATCAGCACATGATCAGTCACATGATCAATGCATGATAAGCCACGTGATCAGTGCATGATCAATTATGTGATCAGTGCATGATCAGTCATGTGATCAGTGCATGGTAGCTGCGTGATCAGTGCATGATCAGCCACGTGATCAGTGCATGATAGCCACGTGATCAGTGCATGATCAGTCACGTGATCAGTGCATGATCAGTCACGTGATCAGTGCATGATCAGTCACGTGATCAGTGCATGATCAGTCACCTGATCAGTGCATGATCAGTCACGTGATCAGTGCATGGTAGCTACGTGATCATTGCATGATCAGCCACGTGATCAGTGCATGATAGCCACGTGATCAGTGCATGATCAGCCACGTGATCAGTGCATGATCAGTCACGTGATCAGTGCATGATCAGCCACGTGATCAGTGCATGATCAGTCACGTGATCAGTGCATGATAGCCACGTGATCAGTGCATGATCAGCCACGTGATCAGTGCATGATAGCCACGTGATCAGTGCATGATCAGTCACGTGATCAGTGTGTGATCAGCCACGTGATCAGTGCATGATATCAGTGCATGATAGCCACGTGATCAGTGCATGATCAGTCACGTGATCAGTGCATGATCAGCCACGTGATCAGTGCATGATCAGCCACGTGATCAGTGCATGATCAGTCACGTGATCAGTGCATGATCAGCCACGTGATCAGTGCATGATCAGTCACGTGACCAGTACATGGTAGCTACGTGATCAGTGCATGATCAGCCACGTGATCAGTGCATGATAGCCACGTGATCAGTGCATGATCAGTCACGTGATACATGTATGATCAGCCACGTGATCAGTGCAAGATATCCACGTGATCAGTGCATGATAGCCACGTGATCAGTGCATGATTAGTCACGTGATCAGTGCATGATCAGTCACGTGATACGTGTGTGATCAGCCACGTGATCAGTGCATGATGAGCCACGTGATCAGTGCAGGATCAATTACGTGATCAGTGCATGATCAGTCACGTGACCAGTACATGGTTGCTACGTGATCGTTGCATGATCAGCCACGTGAGCAGAGCATGATAGCCACGTGATCAGTGCATGATCAGTCACGTGATCAGTACATGATCAGTCACGTGAACAGTGCATGATCATTTACGTGATCTGTGCATGATCAGTCACGTGACCAGTATATGGTAGCTTCGTGATCATTCCATGACGAGCCACGTGAGCAGTGCATGATAGCCACGTGATGTGTGCATGATGAGTTACGTGAGCAGTGTATGATCAGCCACGTGATCAGTGCATGAGTGCCACGTGATCAGTGCATGATATGTCACGTGACAGGTGTGTGATCAGCCACGTGAACAGTGCATGTTCAGCCACGTGATCAGTGCATGATAGCCACGTGATCAGTGCATGATCAGTTACGTGAGCAGTGTATGATCAGCCACGTGATCAGTGCATGGTCAGACACGTGAACAGTGTATGATCAGCCACGTGATCAGTGCATGATATCCAAGTGATCAGTGCATGATCAATCACGTGATCAGTGTATGATCAGCCACGTGAACAGTGCATGCTCAGTCACGTGATCAGGGCCTGCTGAGCTGCGTGATTACTGTCTGCTCATCTGCTTGACAATTGCCAGCTGAGCTGCACGATTCCTGCCTGTCATCTGCTTGACAATTGCCAGCTGTGCTGCGTAATTCCTGCCTGCTCAGCTGCTTGATTATTGCCAGCTGAGCAGCATGATTCCTCACAGCTGAGTTCCATGATTATTGCCTGCTGACTGTTTGATTCGTGCCTACTCAGCTCTTTGTTTATTGCCTCCAGAGGCACATGATCAGTGTATGATAGCAAACATGATCAGCGCATGATCAGTCACATGATCAGCGCCATTAAGTCACGTGATCACTACATGATAGTCATGTGATCAGTCCATGCTCAGTCACGGTATCAGTGCATGATCAGCCACGTGATCAGTGCATGATCAGCCACGTGATCAGTGCATGATCAGTCACGTGATCAGTGCATGGTAGCTACGTGATCAGTGCATGATCAGCCACGTGATCAGTGCATGATAGCCACGTGATCAGTGCATGATCAGTCACGTGATCAGTGTATGATCAGCCACGTGATCAGTGCATGATATCAGTGCATGATAGCCACGTGATCAGTGCATGATCAGTCACGTGATCAGTGCATGATCAGCCACGTGATCAGTGCATGATCAGTCACGTGATCAGTGCATGATCAGCCACGTGATCAGTGCATGATCAGTCATGTGATCAGTGCATGGATAGACGTGATCAGTGCATGATCAGTCACGTGATCAGTGCATGATAGCCACGTGATCAGTGCATGATCAGTCACGTGATCAGTGCATGATCAGTCACGTGATCAGTGCATGATAGCTACGTGATCAGTGCATGATCAGCCACGTGATCAGTGCATGATAGCCACGTGATCAGTGCATGATCAGTCACGTGATCAGTGCATGATCAGTCACGTGACAGTACATGGTAGCTACGTGATCAGTGCATGATCAGCCACGTGATCAGTGCATGATAGCCACGTGATCAGTGCATGATCAGTCACGTGATCAGTGCATGATCAGCCACGTGATCAGTGCATGATCAGCCACGTGATCAGTGCATGATCAGCCACGTGATCAGTGCATGATAGCCACGTGATCAGTGCATGATCAGTCACGTGATCAGTGCATGATCAGCCACGTGATCAGTGCATGATCAGCCACGTGATCAGTGCATGATCAATTACGTGATCAGTGCATGATCAGTCACGTGACCAGTACATGGTAGCTACGTGATCATTGCATGATCAGCCACGTGAGCAGTGCATGATAGCCACGTGATCAGTGCATGATCAGCCACGTGATCAGTGCATGATCAGTCACGTGATCAGTGCATGATCAGTCACGTGATCAGTGCATGATCAGCCACGTGATCAGTGCATGATCAGTCACGTATCAGTGCATGATAGCACGTGATCAGTGCATGATCAGTCCCGTGATCAGTGCATGATCAGCCACGTGATCAGTGCATGATCAGCCACGTGATCAGTGCATGATCAGTCACGTGATCAGTGCATGATCAGTCACGTGATCAGTGTATGATCAGCCACGTGAACAGTGCATGCTCAGTCACGTGATCAGGGCCTGCTGAGCTGCGTGATTACTGTCTGCTCATCTGCTTGACAATTGCCAGCTGAGCTGCACGATTCCTGCCTGTCATCTGCTTGACAATTGCCAGCTGTGCTGCGTAATTCCTGCCTGCTCAGCTGCTTGATTATTGCCAGCTGAGCAGCATGATTCCTCACAGCTGAGTTCCATGATTATTGCCTGCTGACTGATTCGTGCCTACTCAGCTCTTTGTTCATTGCCTCCAGAGGCACATGATCAGTGTATGATAGCAAACATGATCAGCGCATGATCAGTCACATGATCAGTGCATGATAAGCCACGTGATCAGTGCATGATCAGTCATGTGATCAGTGCATGATCAGTCACGTGATCAGTGCATGATAGCCACGTGATCAGTGCATGATCAGCCACGTGATCAGTGCATGATAGCCACGTGATCAGTGCATGATCAGTCACGTGATCAGTGCATGATCAGTCACGTGATCAGTGCATGATCAGCCACGTGATCAGTGCATGATCAGTCACGTGATCAGTGCATGATCATCCACGTGATCAGTGCATGATCAGTCACGTGATCAGTGCATGATAGCCACGTGATCAGTGCATGATCAGTCACGTGATCAGTGCATGATCAGTCACGTGACCAGTACATGGTAGCTACGTGATCATTGCATGATCAGCCACGTGATAGTGCATGATAGCCACGTGATCAGTGCATGATCAGTCACGTGATCAGTGCATGATCAGTCACGTGATCAGTGCATGATAGCTGCGTGATCATGCATGATCAGCCACGTGATCAGTGCATGATAGCCACGTGATCAGTGCATGATCAGCCACGTGATCAGTGCATGATCAGTCACGTGATCAGTGCATGATCAGCCACGTGATCAGTGCATGATCAGGCACGTGATCAGTGCATGTCAGCCACGTGATCAGTGCATGATAGCCACGTGATCAGTGCATGATCAGTCACGTGATCAGTGCATGATCAGCCACGTGATCAGTGCATGATCAGCCACGTGATCAGTGCATGATCAATTACGTGATCAGTGCATGATCAGTCACGTGACCAGTACATGGTAGCTACGTGATCATTGCATGATCAGCCACGTGAGCAGTGCATGATAGCCACGTGATCAGTGCATGATCAGCCACGTGATCAGTGCATGATCAGTCACGTGATCAGTGCATGATCAGTCACGTGATCAGTGCATGATCAGCCACGTGATCAGTGCATGTCAGTCACGTAGTCAGTGCATGATAGCCCGTGATCAGTGCATGATCAGTCCCGTGATCAGTGTATGATCAGCCACGTGATCAGTGCATGATAGCCACGTGATCAGTGCATGATCAGTCACGTGATCAGTGCATGATCAGTCACGTGATCAGTGTATGATCAGCCACGTGAACAGTGCATGCTCAGTCACGTGATCAGGGCCTGCTGAGCTGCGTGATTACTGTCTGCTCATCTGCTTGACAATTGCCAGCTGAGCTGCACGATTCCTGCCTGTCATCTGCTTGACAATTGCCAGCTGTGCTGCGTAATTCCTGCCTGCTCAGCTGCTTGATTATTGCCAGCTGAGCAGCATGATTTCTCAGAGCTGAGTTCCATGATTATAGCCTGCTGACTGATTCGTGCCTACTCAGCTCTTTGTTCATTGCCTCCAGAGGCACATGATCAGTGTGTGACACCAAACATGATCAGCACATGATCAGTCACATGATCAGTGCATGATAAGCCACGTGATCAGTGCATGATCAATTACGTGATCAGTGCATGATCAGTCATGTGATCAGTGCATGGTAGCTGCGTGATCAGTGCATGATCAGCCACGTGATCAGTGCATGATCAGTCACGTGATCAGTGCATGATCAGCCACGTGATCAGTGCATGATCAGTCACGTGATCAGTGCATGGTAGCTACGTGATCAGTGCATGATCAGCCACGTGATCAGTGCATGATAGCCACGTGATCAGTGCATGATCAGTCACGTGATACATGTGTGATCAGCCACGTGATCAGTGCATGATATCCACGTGATCAGTGCATGATAGCCACGTGATCAGTGCATGATTAGTCACGTGATCAGTGCATGATCAGTCACGTGATACGTGTGTGATCAGCCACGTGATCAGTGCATGATGAGCCACGTGATCAGTGCAGGATCAATTACGTGATCAGTGCATGATCAGTCACGTGACCAGTACATGGTTGCTACGTGATCGTTGCATGATCAGCCACGTGAGCAGAGCATGATAGCCACGTGATCAGTGCATGATCAGTCACGTGATCAGTACATGATCAGTCACGTGAACAGTGCATGATCATTTACGTGATCTGTGCATGATCAGTCACGTGACCAGTATATGGTAGCCGTGATCATTCCATGACGAGCCACGTGAGCAGTGCATGATAGCCACGTGATGTGTGCATGATGAGTTACGTGAGCAGTGTATGATCAGCCACGTGATCAGTGCATGAGTGCCACGTGATCAGTGCATGATATGTCACGTGACAGGTGTGTGATCAGCCACGTGAACAGTGCATGTTCAGCCACGTGATCAGTGCATGATAGCCACGTGATCAGTGCATGATCAGTTACGTGAGCAGTGTATGATCAGCCACGTGATCAGTGCATGGTCAGACACGTGAACAGTGTATGATCAGCCACGTGATCAGTGCATGATATCCAAGTGATCAGTGCATGATCAATCACGTGATCAGTGTATGATCAGCCACGTGAACAGTGCATGCTCAGTCACGTGATCAGGGCCTGCTGAGCTGCGTGATTACTGTCTGCTCATCTGCTTGACAATTGCCAGCTGAGCTGCACGATTCCTGCCTGTCATCTGCTTGACAATTGCCAGCTGTGCTGCGTAATTCCTGCCTGCTCAGCTGCTTGATTATTGCCAGCTGAGCAGCATGATTCCTCACAGCTGAGTTCCATGATTATTGCCTGCTGACTGTTTGATTCGTGCCTACTCAGCTCTTTGTTTATTGCCTCCAGAGGCACATGATCAGTGTATGATAGCAAACATGATCAGCGCATGATCAGTCACATGATCAGCGCCATTAAGTCACGTGATCACTACATGATAGTCATGTGATCAGTCCATGCTCAGTCACGGTATCAGTGCATGATCAGCCACGTGATCAGTGCATGATCTGTCACATGATTAGTGTATGATCATCCACGTGATCAGTGCATGGGCAGTCATGTGATCAGTGCATGATATAGACGTGATCAGTGCATGATCAGTCTCGTGATCAGTGCATGATAGCCACGTGATCAGTGCATGATCAGTCACCTGATGGGTGTATGATCATTCACGTGACCTGTACATGGTAGCTACATGATCATTGCATGATCAGCCACGTGAGTAGTGCATGATAGCCACGTGATCACTGCATGATCAGTCACGTGATCAGTGCATGATCAGTCATGTGACCAGTACATGGTAGCTGCGTGATCATGGCATGATCAGCCACGTGAGCAGTGCATGATAGCCACGTGATCAGTGCATGATCAGACACGTGATCAGTGCATGATCAGTCACGTGATCAGTGCATGATCAGCCACGTGATCAGTGCATGATCAGGCACGTGATCAGTGCATGATCAGCCACGTGATCAGTGCATGATAGCCACGTGATCAGTGCATGATCAGTCACGTGATCAGTGCATGATCAGTCACGTGATCAGTGCATGATCAGCCACGTGATCAGTGCATGATCAGCCACGTGATCAGTGCATGATCAATTACGTGATCAGTGCATGATCAGTCACGTGACCAGTACATGGTAGCTACGTGATCATTGCATGATCAGCCACGTGATCAGTGCATGATAGCCACGTGATCAGTGCATGATCAGCCACGTGATCAGTGCATGATCAGTCACGTGATCAGTGCATGATCAGTCACGTGATCAGTGCATGATCAGTCACGTGATCAGTGTGTGATCAGCCACGTGATCAGTGCATGCTCAGTCACGTGATCAGGGCCTGCTGAGCTGCGTGATTACTGTCTGCTCATCTGCTTGACAATTGCCAGCTGAGCTGCACGATTCCTGCCTGTCATCTGCTTGACAATTGCCACCTGTGCTGCGTAATTCCTGCCTGCTCATCTACTTGATTATTGCCAGCTGAGCAGCATGATTTCTCAGAGCTGAGTTCCATGATTATAGCCTGCTGACTGATTCCTGCCTACTCAGCTCTATGTTCATTGCCTCCAGAGGCACATGATCAGTGTATGACACCAAACATGATCAGTGCATGATCAGTCACGTGATCAGTGCATGATAAGCCACGTGATCAGTGCATGATCAGCCACGTGATCAGTGCATGATCAGTCACGTGATCAGTGCATGATCAGCCACGTGATCAGTGCATGATCAGTCACGTGATCAGTGCATGATCAGTCACGTGATCAGTGCATGATCAGTCACGTGATCAGTGCATGATCAGTCACGTGATCAGTGCATGATAGCTACGTGATCAGTGCATGATCAGCCACGTGATCAGTGCATGATAGCCACGTGATCAGTGCATGATCAGCCACGTGATCAGTGCATGATCAGTCACGTGATCAGTGCATGATCAGCCACGTGATCAGTGCATGATCAGTCACGTGACAGTGCATGATAGCTACGTGATCAGTGCATGATCAGCCACGTGATCAGTGCATGATAGCCACGTGATCAGTGCATGATCAGTCACATGATCGTGTGTGATCATCCACGTGATCAGTGCATGATATCAGTGCATGATAGCCACGTGATCAGTGCATGATAGCCACGTGATCAGTGCATGATCAGTTACGTGATCAGTGTATGATCAGCCACGTGATCAGTGCATGAGTGCCACGTGATCAGTGCATGATAGTCACGTGACAGTGTGTGATCAGCCACGTGATCAGTGCATGATCAGCCACGTGATCAGTGCATGATAGCCACGTGATCAGTGCGTGATCAGTGCATGATCAGTTACGTGAGCAGTGTATGATCAGCCACGTGATCAGTGCATGGTCAGACACGTGAACAGTGTATGATCAGCCACGTGATCAGTGCATGATATCCACGTGATCAGTGCATGATCAGTCACGTGATCAGTGTATGATCAGCCACGTGAACAGTGCATGCTCAGTCACGTGATCAGGGCCTGCTGAGCTGCGTGATTACTGTCTGCTCATCTGCTTGACAATTGCCAGCTGAGCTGCACGATTCCTGCCTGTCATCTGCTTGACAATTGCCAGCTGTGCTGTGTAATTCCTGCCTGCTCAGCTGCTTGATTATTGCCAGCTGAGCAGCATGATTCCTCACAGCTGAGTTCCATGATTATTGCCTGCTGACTGTTTGATTCGTGCCTACTCAGCTCTTTGTTTATTGCCTCCAGAGGCACATGATCAGTGTATGATAGCAAACATGATCAGCGCATGATCAGTCACATGATCAGCGCCATTAAGTCACGTGATCACTACATGATAGTCATGTGATCAGTCCATGCTCAGTCACGGTATCAGTGCATGATCAGCCACGTGATCAGTGCATGATCAGTCACATGATCAGTGTATGATCATCCACGTGATCAGTGCATGGGCAGTCATGTGATCAGTGCATGATATAGACGTGATCAGTGCATGATCAGTCACGTGATCAGTGCATGATAGCCACGTGATCAGTGCATGATCAGTCACCTGATGGGTGTATGATCATTCACGTGACCCAGTACATGGTAGCTACATGATCATTGCATGATCAGCCACGTGAGTAGTGCATGATAGCCACGTGATCAGTGCATGATCAGTCACGTGATCAGTGCATGATCAGTCATGTAGTCAGTGCATGATAGCCCGTGATCAGTGCATGATCAGTCACGTGATCAGTGCATGATCAGCCACGTGATCAGTGCATGATCAGTCACGTGATCAGTGCATGATCAGTCACGTGATCAGTGTATGATCAGCCACGTGAACAGTGCATGCTCAGTCACGTGATCAGGGCCTGCTGAGCTGCGTGATTACTGTCTGCTCATCTGCTTGACAATTGCCAGCTGAGCTGCACGATTCCTGCCTGTCATCTGCTTGACAATTGCCACCTGTGCTGCGTAATTCCTGCCTGCTCAGCTACTTGATTATTGCCAGCTGAGCAGCATGATTTCTCAGAGCTGAGTTCCATGATTATAGCCTGCTGACTGATTCCTGCCTACTCAGCTCTATGTTCATTGCCTCCAGAGGCACATGATCAGTGTATGACACCAAACATGATCAGTGCATGATCAGTCACATGATCAGTGCATGATAAGCCACGTGATCAGTGCATGATCAGTCATGTGATCAGTGCATGATCAGTCACGTGATCAGTGCATGGTAGCTGCGTGATCAGTGCATGATCAGCCACGTGATCAGTGCATGATAGCCACGTGATCAGTGCATGATCAGTCACGTGATCAGTGCATGATCAGTCACGTGATCAGTGCATGATCAGTTACGTGATCAGTGCATGATCAGTCACGTGATCAGTGCATGGTAGCTACGTGATCAGTGCATGATCAGCCACGTGATCAGTGCATGATAGCCACGTGATCAGTGCATGATCAGCCACGTGATCAGTGCATGATCAGTCACGTGATCAGTGCATGATCAGCCACGTGATCAGTGCATGATCAGTCACGTGATCAGTGCATGATCAGTCACGTGATCAGTGCATGATCAGCCACGTGATCAGTGCATGATCAGTCACGTGATCAGTGCATGATAGCCACGTGATCAGTGCATGATCAGCCACGTGATCAGTGCATGATAGCCACGTGATCAGTGCATGATCAGCCACGTGATCAGTGCATGATCAGTCACGTGATCAGTGCATGATCAGCCACGTGATCAGTGCATGATCAGTCACGTGATCAGTGCATGATAGCCACGTGATCAGTGCATGATCAGCCACGTGATCAGTGCATGATAGCCACGTGATCAGTGCATGATCAGCCACGTGATCAGTGCATGATCAGTCACGTGATCAGTGCATGATAGCCACGTGATCAGTGCATGATCAGTCACGTGATCAGTGCATGATCAGCCACGTGATCAGTGCATGATATCAGTGCATGATAGCCACGTGATCAGTGCATGATCAGTCACGTGACCAGTATATGGTAGCTCAGTGATCATTCCATGACGAGCCACGTGATCAGTGCATGATAGCCACGTGATGTGTGCATGATCAGTTACGTGAGCAGAGTATGATCAGCCACGTGATCAGTGCATGAGTGCCACGTGATCAGTGCATGATATGTCACGTGACAGGTGTGTGATCAGCCACGTGAACAGTGCATGTTCAGCCACGTGATCAGTGCATGATAGCCACGTGATCAGTGCATGATCAGTTACGTGAGCAGTGTATGATCAGCCACGTGATCAGTGCATGGTCAGACACGTGAACAGTGTATGATCAGCCACGTGATCAGTGCATGATATCCAAGTGATCAGTGCATGATCAATCACGTGATCAGTGTATGATCAGCCACGTGAACAGTGCATGCTCAGTCACGTGATCAGGGCCTGCTGAGCTGCGTGATTACTGTCTGCTCATCTGCTTGACAATTGCCAGCTGAGCTGCACGATTCCTGCCTGTCATCTGCTTGACAATTGCCAGCTGTGCTGCGTAATTCCTGCCTGCTCAGCTGCTTGATTATTGCCAGCTGAGCAGCATGATTCCTCACAGCTGAGTTCCATGATTATTGCCTGCTGACTGTTTGATTCGTGCCTACTCAGCTCTTTGTTTATTGCCTCCAGAGGCACATGATCAGTGTATGATAGCAAACATGATCAGCGCATGATCAGTCACATGATCAGCGCCATTAAGTCACGTGATCACTACATGATAGTCATGTGATCAGTCCATGCTCAGTCACGGTATCAGTGCATGATCAGCCACGTGATCAGTGCATGATCTGTCACATGATTAGTGTATGATCATCCACGTGATCAGTGCATGGGCAGTCATGTGATCAGTGCATGATATAGACGTGATCAGTGCATGATCAGTCTCGTGATCAGTGCATGATAGCCACGTGATCAGTGCATGATCAGTCACCTGATGGGTGTATGATCATTCACGTGACCTGTACATGGTAGCTACATGATCATTGCATGATCAGCCACGTGAGTAGTGCATGATAGCCACGTGATCACTGCATGATCAGTCACGTGATCAGTGCATGATCAGTCATGTGACCAGTACATGGTAGCTGCGTGATCATTGCATGATCAGCCACGTGAGCAGTGCATGATAGCCACGTGATCAGTGCATGATCAGACACGTGATCAGTGCATGATCAGTCACGTGATCAGTGCATGATCAGCCACGTGATCAGTGCATGATCAGGCACGTGATCAGTGCATGTCAGCCACGTGATCAGTGCATGATAGCCACGTGATCAGTGCATGATCAGTCACGTGATCAGTGCATGATCAGCCACGTGATCAGTGCATGATCAGCCACGTGATCAGTGCATGATCAATTACGTGATCAGTGCATGATCAGTCACGTGACCAGTGCATGGTAGCTACGTGATCAGTGCATGATCAGCCACGTGATCAGTGCATGATCAGTCATGTATCAGTGCATGATAGCCCGTGATCAGTGCATGATCAGTCCCGTGATCAGTGCATGATCAGCCACGTGATCAGTGCATGATAGCCACGTGATCAGTGCATGATCAGTCACGTGATCAGTGCATGATCAGTCACGTGATCAGTGTGTGATCAGCCACGTGAACAGTGCATGCTCAGTCACGTGATCAGGGCCTGCTGAGCTGCGTGATTACTGTCTGCTCATCTGCTTGACAATTGCCAGCTGAGCTGCACGATTCCTGCCTGTCATCTGCTTGACAATTGCCACCTGTGCTGCGTAATTCCTGCCTGCTCATCACTTGATTATTGCCAGCTGAGCAGCATGATTTCTCAGAGCTGAGTTCCATGATTATAGCCTGCTGACTGATCAGTGCATGATCAGTCACGTGATCAGTGTATGATCAGCCACGTGATCAGTGCATGATCAGCCACATGATCAGTGCATGATCAATTACGTGATCAGTGCATGATCAGTCACGTGATCAGTACATGGTAGCTGCGTGATCAGTGCATGATCAGCCACGTGATCAGTGCATGATAGCCACGTGATCAGTGCATGATCAGTCACGTGATCAGTGCATGATCAGTCACGTGATCAGTGCATGATCAATTACGTGATCAGTGCATGATCAGTCACGTGATCAGTGCATGGTAGCTACGTGATCAGTGCATGATCAGCCACGTGATCAGTGCATGATAGCCACGTGATCAGTGCATGATCAGCCACGTGATCAGTGCATGATCAGTCACGTGATCAGTGCATGATCAGCCACGTGATCAGTGCATGATCAGTCACGTGATCAGTGCATGATAGCTACGTGATCAGTGCATGATCAGCCACGTGATCAGTGCATGATAGCCACGTGATCAGTGCATGATCAGTCACGTGATAGTGTATGATCAGCCACGTGATCAGTGCATGATATCAGTGCATGATAGCCACGTGATCAGTGCATGATCAGTCACGTGATCAGTGCATGATCAGTCACGTGATCAGTGCATGATCAGCCACGTGATCAGTGCATGATCAGCCACGTGATCAGTGCATGATCAGTCACGTGATCAGTGCATGATAGTCACGTGATCAGTGCATGATCAGCCACGTGATCAGTGCATGATAGCCACGTGATCAGTGCATGATCAGTCACGTGATCAGTGCATGATCAGCCACGTGATCAGTGCATGATATCAGTGCATGATCAGCCACGTGATCAGTGCATGATCAGTCACGTGATCAGTGCATGATAGCTACGTGATCAGTGCATGATCAGCCACGTGATCAGTGCATGATAGCCACGTGATCAGTGCATGATAGCCACGTGATCAGTGCATGATCAGTCACGTGATCAGTGCATGATCAGTCACGTGATACGTGTCATGATCAGCCACGTGATCAGTGCATGATGAGCCACGTGATCAGTGCATGATCAATTACGTGATCAGTGCATGATCAGTCACGTGACCAGTACATGGTTGCTACGTGATCGTTGCATGATCAGCCACGTGAGCAGTGCATGATAGCCACGTGATCAGTGCATGATCAGTCACGTGATCAGTGCATGATCAGTCACGTGATCAGTGCATGATCATTTACGTGATCAGTGCATGATCAGTCACGTGACCAGTATATGGTAGCTACGTGATCATTGCATGATCAGCCACGTGATCAGTGCATGATAGCCACGTGATGTGTGCATGATCAGTTACGTGATCAGTGTATGATCAGCCACGTGATCAGTGCATGAGTGCCACGTGATCAGTGCATGATAGTCACGTGACAGGTGTGTGATCAGCCACGTGATCAGTGCATGATCAGCCACGTGATCAGTGCATGATAGCCACGTGATCAGTGCATGATCAGTCACGTGATCAGTGCATGATCAGCCACGTGATCAGTGCATGATCAGACACGTGATCAGTGCATGATCAGCCACGTGATCAGTGCATGATATCCACGTGATCAGTGCATGATCATCACGTGATCAGTGCATGATCAGCCACGTGATCAGTGCATGATCAGCCACGTGATCAGTGCATGATCAGCCACGTGATCAGTGCATGATCAGTCACGTGATCAGTGCATGATCAGTCACGTGATCAGTGCATGATCATTTACGTGATCAGTGCATGATCAGTCACGTGACCAGTATATGATAGCTACGTGATCATTCCATGACAGCCACGTGAGCAGTGCATGATAGCCACGTGATGTGTGCATGATGAGTTACGTGAGCAGAGTATGATCAGCCACGTGATCAGTGCATGAGTGCCACGTGATCAGTGCATGATATGTCACGTGACAGTGTGTGATCAGCCACGTGATCAGTGCATGTTCAGCCACGTGATCAGTGCATGATAGCCACGTGATCAGTGCATGATCAGTTACGTGAGCAGTGTATGATCAGCCACGTGATCAGTGCATGGTCAGACACGTGAACAGTGTATGATCAGCCACGTGATCAGTGCATGATATCCAAGTGATCAGTGCATGATCAATCACGTGATCAGTGTATGATCAGCCACGTGAACAGTGCATGCTCAGTCACGTGATCAGGGCCTGCTGAGCTGCGTGATTACTGTCTGCTCATCTGCTTGACAATTGCCAGCTGAGCTGCACGATTCCTGCCTGTCATCTGCTTGACAATTGCCAGCTGTGCTGCGTAATTCCTGCCTGCTCAGCTGCTTGATTATTGCCAGCTGAGCAGCATGATTTCTCACAGCTGAGTTCCATGATTATTGCCTGCTGACTGATTCGTGCCTACTCAGCTCTTTGTTCATTGCCTCCAGAGGCACATGATCAGTGTATGACACCAAACATGATCAGCACATGATCAGTCACATGATCAGTGCATGATAAGCCAGTGATCAGTGCATGATCAGTCATGTGATCAGTGCATGATCAGTCATGTGATCAGTGCATGATAGCTGCGTGATCAGTGCATGATCAGCCACGTGATCAGTGCATGATCAGTCACGTGATCAGTGCATGATCAGTCACGTGATCAGTGCATGATCAGTCACGTGATCAGTGCATGATCAGTCACGTGATCAGTGCATGATCAGCCACGTGATCAGTGCATGATAGCCACGTGATCAGTGCATGATAGCCACGTGATCAGTGCATGATCAGTCACGTGATAGTGTGTGATCAGCCACGTGATCAGTGCATGATCAGCCACGTGATCAGTGCATGATCAGTCACGTGATCAGTGCATGATCAGTCACGTGATCAGTGCATGATAGCCACGTGATCAGTGCATGATCAGCCACGTGATCAGTGCATGATAGCCACGTGATCAGTGCATGATCAGCCACGTGATCAGTGCATGATAGCCACGTGATCAGTGCATGATCAATTACGTGATCAGTGCATGATCAGTCACGTGACCAGTACATGGTTGCTACGTGATCATTGCATGATCAGCCACGTGAGCAGTGCATGATAGCCACGTGATCAGTGCATGATCAGTCACGTGATCAGTACATGATCAGTCACGTGAACAGTGCATGATCATTTACGTGATCTGTGCATGATCAGTCACGTGACCAGTATATGGTAGCTACGTGATCATTCCATGACGAGCCACGTGAGCAGTGCATGATAGCCACGTGATGTGTGCATGATCAGTTACGTGAGCAGAGTATGATCAGCCACGTGATCAGTGCATGAGTGCCACGTGATCAGTGCATGATATGTCACGTGACAGGTGTGTGATCAGCCACGTGAACAGTGCATGTTCAGCCACGTGATCAGTGCATGATAGCCACGTGATCAGTGCATGATCAGTTACGTGAGCAGTGTATGATCAGCCACGTGATCAGTGCATGGTCAGACACGTGAACAGTGTATGATCAGCCACGTGATCAGTGCATGATATCCAAGTGATCAGTGCATGATCATCACGTGATCAGTGTATGATCAGCCACGTGAACAGTGCATGCTCAGTCACGTGATCAGGGCCTGCTGAGCTGCGTGATTACTGTCTGCTCATCTGCTTGACAATTGCCAGCTGAGCTGCACGATTCCTGCCTGTCATCTGCTTGACAATTGCCAGCTGTGCTGCGTAATTCCTGCCTGCTCAGCTGCTTGATTATTGCCAGCTGAGCAGCATGATTCCTCACACCTGAGTTCCATGATTATTGCCTGCTGACTGTTTGATTCGTGCCTACTCAGCTCTTTGTTTATTGCCTCCAGAGGCACATGATCAGTGTATGATAGCAAACATGATCAGCGCATGATCAGTCACATGATCAGCGCCATTAAGTCACGTGATCACTACATGATAGTCATGTGATCAGTCCATGCTCAGTCACGGTATCAGTGCATGATCAGCCACGTGATCAGTGCATGATCAGCCACGTGATCAGTGCATGATAGCCATGTGATCAGTGCATGATCAGTCACGTGATCAGTGCATGATCAGTCACGTGATCAGTGCATGATCAGCCACGTGATCAGTGCATGATCAGTCACCTGATGGGTGTATGATCAGTCACGTGACCAGTACATGGTAGCTACATGATCATTGCATGATCAGCCACGTGAGTAGTGCATGATAGCCACGTGATCAGTGCATGATCAGCCACGTGATCAGTGCATGATCAGTCACGTGATCAGTGCATGATCAATTACGTGATCAGTGCATGATCAGTCACGTGATCAGTGCATGATAGCCACGTGATCAGTGCATGATCAGCCACGTGATCAGTGCATGATAGCCACGTGATCAGTGCATGATCAGTCACGTGATCAGTGCATGATCAGTCACGTGATCAGTGCATGATCCACGTGATCAGTGCATGATCAGTCACGTGATCAGTATATGGTAGCTACGTGATCAGTGCATGATCAGCCACGTGATCAGTGCATGATAGCCACGTGATCAGTGCATGATCAGTTACGTGATCAGTGCATGATCAGCCACGTGATCAGTGCATGAGTGCCACGTGATCAGTGCATGATCAGTCACGTGATCAGTGCATGATCAGCCACGTGATCAGTGCATGATCAGCCACGTGATCAGTGCATGATAGCCACGTGATCAGTGCATGATCAGTCACGTGATCAGTGCATGATCAGCCACGTGATCAGTGCATGATCAGACACGTGATCAGTGCATGATCAGCCACGTGATCAGTGCATGATAGCCACGTGATCAGTGCATGATCAGTCACGTGATCAGTGCATGATCAGTCACGTGATCAGTGCATGATCAATTACGTGATCAGTGCATGATCAGTCACGTGATCAGTGCATGATAGCTACGTGATCATTGCATGATCAGCCACGTGATCAGTGCATGATAGCCACGTGATCAGTGCATGATCAGTCACGTGATCAGTGCATGATCATCCACGTGATCAGTGCATGATCAGTCACGTGATCAGTGCATGATCAGACGTGATCAGTGCATGATCAGTCACGTGATCAGTGCATGATCAGCCACGTGATCAGTGCATGATCAGTCACGTGATCAGTGCATGATCATCCACGTGATCAGTGCATGATCAGTCACGTGATCAGTGCATGATCAGACGTGATCAGTGCATGATCAGTCACGTGATCAGTGCATGATAGCCACGTGATCAGTGCATGATCAGTCACGTGATCAGTGCATGATCAGTCACGTGATCAGTGCATGGTAGATACGTGATCAGTGCATGATCAGCCACGTGATCAGTGCATGATAGCCACGTGATCAGTGCATGATCAGCCACGTGATCAGTGCATGATCAGTCACGTGATCAGTGCATGATCAGCCACGTGATCAGTGCATGATCAGTTACGTGATCAGTGCATGATCAGTCACGTGATCAGTGCATGGTAGCTGCGTGATCAGTGCATGATCAGCCACGTGATCAGTGCATGATAGCCACGTGATCAGTGCATGATCAGTCACGTGATCAGTGCATGATCAGTCACGTGATCAGTGCATGATCAGCCACGTGATCAGTGCATGATAGCCACGTGATCAGTGCATGATCAGTCACGTGATCAGTGCATGATCAGTCACGTGATCAGTGCATGATCAGCCACGTGATCAGTGCATGATCAGCCACGTGATCAGTGCATGATCAGCCACGTGATCAGTGCATGATCAGCCACGTGATCAGTGCATGATCAGTCACGTGATCAGTGCATGATCAGTCACGTGATCAGTGCATGATCAGCCACGTGATCAGTGCATGATCAGTCATGTGATCAGTGCATGATAGCCCGTGATCAGTGCATGATCAGTCCCGTGATCAGTGCATGATCAGCCACGTGATCAGTGCATGATAGCTACGTGATCAGTGCATGATCAGCCACGTGATCAGTGCATGATCAGCCACGTGATCAGTGCATGATCAGTCACGTGATCAGTGCATGATAGCCACGTGATCAGTGCATGATCAGTCACGTGATCAGTGTATGATCAGCCACGTGAACAGTGCATGCTCAGTCACGTGATCAGGGCCTGCTGAGCTGCGTGATTACTGTCTGCTCATCTGCTTGACAATTGCCAGCTGAGCTGCACGATTCCTGCCTGTCATCTGCTTGACAATTGCCACCTGTGCTGCATAATTCCTGCCTGCTCATCTACTTGATTATTGCCAGCTGAGCAGCATGATTTCTCACAGCTGAGTTCCATGATTATAGCCTGCTGACTGATTCCTGCCTACTCAGCTCTATGTTCATTGCCTCCAGAGGCACATGATCAGTGTATGACACCAAACATGATCAGCACATGATCAGTCACATGATCAGTGCATGATAAGCCACGTGATCAGTGCATGATCAATTACGTGATCAGTGCATGATCAGTCATGTGATCAGTGCATGATAGCTGCGTGATCATTGCATGATCAGCCACGTGATCAGTGCATGATAGCCACGTGATCAGTGCATGATAGCCACGTGATCAGTGCATGATCAGTCACGTGATCAGTGCATGATCAGTCACGTGATACGTGTGTGATCAGCCACGTGATCAGTGCATGATGAGCCACGTGATCAGTGCAGGATCAATTACGTGATCAGTGCATGATCAGTCACGTGACCAGTACATGGTTGCTACGTGATCGTTGCATGATCAGCCACGTGAGCAGTGCATGATAGCCACGTGATCAGTGCATGATCAGTCACGTGATCAGTACATGATCAGTCACGTGAACAGTGCATGATCATTTACGTGATCTGTGCATGATCAGTCACGTGACCAGTATATGGTAGCTTCGTGATCATTCCATGACGAGCCACGTGAGCAGTGCATGATAGCCACGTGATGTGTGCATGATGAGTTACGTGAGCAGAGTATGATCAGCCACGTGATCAGTGCATGAGTGCCACGTGATCCGGGCATGATATGTCACGTGACAGGTGTGTGATCAGCCACGTGAACAGTGCATGTTCAGCCACGTATTCAGTGCATGATAGCCACGTGATCAGTGCATGATCAGTTACGTGAGCAGTGTATGATCAGCCACGTGATCAGTGCATGGTCAGACACGTGAACAGTGTATGATCAGCCACGTGATCAGTGCATGATATCCAAGTGATCAGTGCATGATCAATCACGTGATCAGTGTATGATCAGCCACGTGAACAGTGCATGCTCAGTCACGTGATCAGGGCCTCCTGAGCTGCGTGATTCCTGCCTGTCATCTGCTTGACAATTGCCAGCTGTGCTGTGTAATTCCTGCCTGCTCAGCTGCTTGATTATTGCCAGCTGAGCAGCAAGATTCCTCACACCTGAGTTCCATGATTATTGCCTGCTGACTGTTTGATTCGTGCCTACTCAGCTCTTTGTTTATTGCCTCCAGAGGCACATGATCAGTGTATGATAGCAAACATGATCAGCGCATGATCAGTCACATGATCAGCGCCATTAAGTCACGTGATCACTACATGATAGTCATGTGATCAGTCCATGCTCAGTCACGGTATCAGTGCATGATCAGCCACGTGATCAGTGCATGATCTGTCACATGATTAGTGTATGATCATCCACGTGATCAGTGCATGGGCAGTCATGTGATCAGTGCATGATATAGACGTGATCAGTGCATGATCAGTCTCGTGATCAGTGCATGATAGCCACGTGATCAGTGCATGATCAGTCACCTGATGGGTGTATGATCATTCACGTGACCTGTACATGGTAGCTACATGATCATTGCATGATCAGCCACGTGAGTAGTGCACGATAGCCACGTGATCACTGCATGATCAGTCACGTGATCAGTGCATGATCAGTCATGTGACCAGTACATGGTAGCTGCGTGATCATGCATGATCAGCCACGTGAGCAGTGCATGATAGCCACGTGATCAGTGCATGATCAGACACGTGATCAGTGCATGATCAGTCACGTGATCAGTGCATGATCAGCCACGTGATCAGTGCATGATAGCCACGTGATCAGTGCATGATCAGTCACGTGATCAGTGCATGATCAGTCACGTGATCAGTGCATGATCAGCCACGTGATCAGTGCATGATCAGCCACGTGATCAGTGCATGATCAATTACGTGATCAGTGCATGATCAGTCACGTGACCAGTACATGGTAGCTACGTGATCATTGCATGATCAGCCACGTGATCAGTGCATGATAGCCACGTGATCAGTGCATGATCAGCCACGTGATCAGTGCATGATCAGTCACGTGATCAGTGCATGATCAGTCACGTGATCAGTGCATGATCAGCCACGTGATCAGTGCATGTCAGTCATGTAGTCAGTGCATGATAGCCCGTGATCAGTGCATGATCAGTCCCGTGATCAGTGTATGATCAGCCACGTGATCAGTGCATGATAGCCACGTGATCAGTGCATGATCAGTCACGTGATCAGTGCATGATCAGTCACGTGATCAGTGTGTGATCAGCCACGTGAACAGTGCATGCTCAGTCACGTGATCAGGGCCTGCTGAGCTGCGTGATTACTGTCTGCTCATCTGCTTGACAATTGCCAGCTGAGCTGCACGATTCCTGCCTGTCATCTGCTTGACAATTGCCACCTGTGCTGCGTAATTCCTGCCTGCTCAGCTACTTGATTATTGCCAGCTGAGCAGCATGATTTCTCAGAGCTGAGTTCCATGATTATAGCCTGCTGACTGATTCCTGCCTACTCAGCTCTTTGTTCATTGCCTCCAGAGGCACATGATCAGTGTATGACACCAAACATGATCAGCACATGATCAGTCACATGATCAGTGCATGATAAGCCACGTGATCAGTGCATGATCAATTATGTGATCAGTGCATGATCAGTCATGTGACCAGTACATGGTAGCTGCGTGATCATTGCATGATCAGCCACGTGATCAGTGCATGATAGCCACGTGATCAGTGCATGATCAGTCACGTGATCAGTGCATGATCAGTCACGTGATCAGTGCATGATCAGTCACGTGATCAGTGCATGATCAGCCACGTGATCAGTGCATGATCAGTCACGTGATCAGTACATGGTAGCTACGTGATCAGTGCATGATCAGCCACGTGATCAGTGCATGATAGCCACGTGATCAGTGCATGATCAGTCACGTGATAGTGTGTGATCAGCCACGTGATCAGTGCATGATATCAGTGCATGATAGCCACGTGATCAGTGCATGATCAGTCACGTGATCAGTGCATGATCAGTCACGTGATCAGTGCATGATCAGCCACGTGATCAGTGCATGATCAGCCACGTGATCAGTGCATGATCAGTCACGTGATCAGTGCATGATCAGCCACGTGATCAGTGCATGATCAGTCACGTGATCAGTGCATGATAGCTACGTGATCAGTGCATGATCAGCCACGTGATCAGTGCATGATAGCCACGTGATCAGTGCATGATCAGTCACGTGACAGGTGTGTGATCAGCCACGTGAACAGTGCATGTTCAGCCACGTGATCAGTGCATGATAGCCACGTGATCAGTGCATGATCAGTTACGTGAGCAGTGTATGATCAGCCACGTGATCAGTGCATGGTCAGACACGTGAACAGTGTATGATCAGCCACGTGATCAGTGCATGATATCCAAGTGATCAGTGCATGATCAATCACGTGATCAGTGTATGATCAGCCACGTGAACAGTGCATGCTCAGTCACGTGATCAGGGCCTGCTGAGCTGCGTGATTACTGTCTGCTCATCTGCTTGACAATTGCCAGCTGAGCTGCACGATTCCTGCCTGTCATCTGCTTGACAATTGCCAGCTGTGCTGCGTAATTCCTGCCTGCTCAGCTGCTTGATTATTGCCAGCTGAGCAGCATGATTCCTCACAGCTGAGTTCCATGATTATTGCCTGCTGACTGTTTGATTCGTGCCTACTCAGCTCTTTGTTTATTGCCTCCAGAGGCACATGATCAGTGTATGATAGCAAACATGATCAGCGCATGATCAGTCACATGATCAGCGCCATTAAGTCACGTGATCACTACATGATAGTCATGTGATCAGTCCATGCTCAGTCACGGTATCAGTGCATGATCAGCCACGTGATCAGTGCATGATCTGTCACATGATTAGTGTATGATCATCCACGTGATCAGTGCATGGGCAGTCATGTGATCAGTGCATGATATAGACGTGATCAGTGCATGATCAGTCTCGTGATCAGTGCATGATAGCCACGTGATCAGTGCATGATCAGTCACCTGATGGGTGTATGATCATTCACGTGACCTGTACATGGTAGCTACATGATCATTGCATGATCAGCCACGTGAGTAGTGCATGATAGCCACGTGATCAGTGCATGATCAGTCACGTGATCAGTGCATGATCAGTCACGTGATCAGTGCATGATCAGTCACGTGATCAGTGCATGGCAGCCACGTGATCAGTGCATGATCAGCCACGTGATCAGTGCATGATAGCCACGTGATCAGTGCATGATCAGTCACGTGATCAGTGCATGATCAGCCACGTGATCAGTGCATGATATCAGTGCATGATAGCCACGTGATCAGTGCATGATCAGTCACGTGATCAGTGCATGATCAGCCACGTGATCAGTGCATGATCAGCCACGTGATCAGTGCATGATCAGTCCACGTGATCAGTGCATGATCAGCCACGTGATCAGTGCATGATCAGTCACGTGATCAGTGCATGATAGCTACGTGATCAGTGCATGATCAGCCACGTGATCAGTGCATGATAGCCACGTGATCAGTGCATGATCAGTCACGTGATCAGTGCATGATCAGCCACGTGATCAGTGCATGATATCAGTGCATGATCAGCCACGTGATCAGTGCATGATCAGTCACGTGATCAGTGCATGATAGCCACGTGATCAGTGCATGATCAGCCACGTGATCAGTGCATGATAGCCACGTGATCAGTGCATGATCAGTCACGTGATCATGTGTGATCAGCCACGTGATCAGTGCATGATAGCCACGTGATCAGTGCATGATAGCCACGTGATCAGTGCATGATCAGTCACGTGATCAGTGCATGATCAGTCACGTGATAGTGCATGATCAGCCACGTGATCAGTGCATGATAGCCACGTGATCAGTGCATGATCAATCACGTGATCAGTGCATGATCAGTCACGTGATCAGTGCATGATCAGTACGTGATCAGTGCATGATCAGCCACGTGATCAGTGCATGATAGCCACGTGATCAGTGCATGATCAGTCACGTGATCATTCCATGACAGCCACGTGAGCAGTGCATGATAGCCACGTGATGTGTGCATGATCAGTTACGTGAGCAGAGTATGATCAGCCACGTGATCAGTGCATGAGTGCCACGTGATCAGTGCATGATATGTCACGTGACAGGTGTGTGATCAGCCACGTGAACAGTGCATGTTCAGCCACGTGATCAGTGCATGATAGCCACGTGATCAGTGCATGATCAGTTACGTGAGCAGTGTATGATCAGCCACGTGATCAGTGCATGGTCAGACACGTGAACAGTGTATGATCAGCCACGTGATCAGTGCATGATATCCAAGTGATCAGTGCATGATCAATCACGTGATCAGTGTATGATCAGCCACGTGAACAGTGCATGCTCAGTCACGTGATCAGGGCCTGCTGAGCTGCGTGATTACTGTCTGCTCATCTGCTTGACAATTGCCAGCTGAGCTGCACGATTCCTGCCTGTCATCTGCTTGACAATTGCCAGCTGTGCTGTGTAATTCCTGCCTGCTCAGCTGCTTGATTATTGCCAGCTGAGCAGCATGATTCCTCACAGCTGAGTTCCATGATTATTGCCTGCTGACTGTTTGATTCGTGCCTACTCAGCTCTTTGTTTATTGCCTCCAGAGGCACATGATCAGTGTATGATAGCAAACATGATCAGCGCATGATCAGTCACATGATCAGCGCCATTAAGTCACGTGATCACTACATGATAGTCATGTGATCAGTCCATGCTCAGTCACGGTATCAGTGCATGATCAGCCACGTGATCAGTGCATGATCAGTCACGTGATCAGTGCATGATCAGTCACGTGATCAGTGCATGATCAGTCACGTGATCAGTGCATGATCAGGCACGTGATCAGTGCATGATCAGCCACGTGATCAGTGCATGATAGCCACGTGATCAGTGCATGATCAGTCACGTGATCAGTGCATGATCAGTCACGTGATCAGTGCATGATCAGCCACGTGATCAGTGCATGATCAGCCACGTGATCAGTGCATGATCAGTCACGTGATCAGTGCATGATCAGTCACGTGACCAGTACATGGTAGCTACGTGATCATTGCATGATCAGCCACGTGAGCAGTGCATGATAGCCACGTGATCAGTGCATGATCAGCCACGTGATCAGTGCATGATCAGTCACGTGATCAGTGCATGATCAGTCACGTGATCAGTGCATGATCAGCCACGTGATCAGTGCATGTCAGTCATGTATCAGTGCATGATAGCCCGTGATCAGTGCATGATCAGTCCCGTGATCAGTGCATGATCAGCCACGTGATCAGTGCATGATCAGCCACGTGATCAGTGCATGATCAGTCACGTGATCAGTGCATGATCAGTCACGTGATCAGTGTATGATCAGCCACGTGAACAGTGCATGCTCAGTCACGTGATCAGGGCCTGCTGAGCTGCGTGATTACTGTCTGCTCATCTGCTTGACAATTGCCAGCTGAGCTGCACGATTCCTGCCTGTCATCTGCTTGACAATTGCCACCTGTGCTGCGTAATTCCTGCCTGCTCATCTACTTGATTATTGCCAGCTGAGCAGCATGATTTCTCAGAGCTGAGTTCCATGATTATAGCCTGCTGACTGATTCCTGCCTACTCAGCTCTATGTTCATTGCCTCCAGAGGCACATGATCAGTGTGTGACACCAAACATGATCAGCACATGATCAGTCACATGATCAGTGCATGATAAGCCACGTGATCAGTGCATGATCAATTATGTGATCAGTGCATGATCAGTCATGTGACCAGTACATGGTAGCTGCGTGATCATTGCATGATCAGCCACGTGATCAGTGCATGATAGCCACGTGATCAGTGCATGATCAGTCACGTGATCAGTGCATGATCAGTCACGTGATCAGTGCATGATCAGTCACGTGATCAGTGCATGATCAGCCACGTGATCAGTGCATGATCAGTCACGTGACCAGTGCATGGTAGCTACGTGATCAGTGCATGATCAGCCACGTGATCAGTGCATGATAGCCACGTGATCAGTGCATGATCAGTCACGTGATAGTGTGTGATCAGCCACGTGATCAGTGCATGATATCAGTGCATGATAGCCACGTGATCAGTGCATGATCAGTCACGTGATCAGTGCATGATCAGTCACGTGATCAGTGCATGATCAGCCACGTGATCAGTGCATGATCAGCCACGTGATCAGTGCATGATCAGTCACGTGATCAGTGCATGATCAGCCACGTGATCAGTGCATGATCAGTCACGTGATCAGTGCATGATAGCTACGTGATCAGTGCATGATCAGCCACGTGATCAGTGCATGATAGCCACGTGATCAGTGCATGATCAGTCACGTGACAGGTGTGTGATCAGCCACGTGAACAGTGCATGTTCAGCCACGTGATCAGTGCATGATAGCCACGTGATCAGTGCATGATCAGTTACGTGAGCAGTGTATGATCAGCCACGTGATCAGTGCATGGTCAGACACGTGAACAGTGTATGATCAGCCACGTGATCAGTGCATGATATCCAAGTGATCAGTGCATGATCAATCACGTGATCAGTGTATGATCAGCCACGTGAACAGTGCATGCTCAGTCACGTGATCAGGGCCTGCTGAGCTGCGTGATTACTGTCTGCTCATCTGCTTGACAATTGCCAGCTGAGCTGCACGATTCCTGCCTGTCATCTGCTTGACAATTGCCAGCTGTGCTGCGTAATTCCTGCCTGCTCAGCTGCTTGATTATTGCCAGCTGAGCAGCATGATTCCTCACAGCTGAGTTCCATGATTATTGCCTGCTGACTGTTTGATTCGTGCCTACTCAGCTCTTTGTTTATTGCCTCCAGAGGCACATGATCAGTGTATGATAGCAAACATGATCAGCGCATGATCAGTCACATGATCAGCGCCATTAAGTCACGTGATCACTACATGATAGTCATGTGATCAGTCCATGCTCAGTCACGGTATCAGTGCATGATCAGCCACGTGATCAGTGCATGATCTGTCACATGATTAGTGTATGATCATCCACGTGATCAGTGCATGGGCAGTCATGTGATCAGTGCATGATATAGACGTGATCAGTGCATGATCAGTCTCGTGATCAGTGCATGATAGCCACGTGATCAGTGCATGATCAGTCACCTGATGGGTGTATGATCATTCACGTGACCTGTACATGGTAGCTACATGATCATTGCATGATCAGCCACGTGAGTAGTGCATGATAGCCACGTGATCAGTGCATGATCAGTCACGTGATCAGTGCATGATCAGCCACGTGATCAGTGCATGATCAGCCACGTGATCAGTGCATGATCAGCCACGTGATCAGTGCATGATCAGTCACGTGATCAGTGCATGATCAGCCACGTGATCAGTGCATGATCAGCCACGTGATCAGTGCATGATCAGTCATGTATCAGTGCATGATAGCCCGTGATCAGTGCATGATCAGTCACGTGATCAGTGTATGATCAGCCACGTGATCAGTGCATGATAGCCACGTGATCAGTGCATGATCAGTCACATGATCAGTGCATGATCAGTCACGTGATCAGTGTGTGATCAGCCACGTGAACAGTGCATGCTCAGTCACGTGATCAGGGCCTGCTGAGCTGCGTGATTACTGTCTGCTCATCTGCTTGACAATTGCCAGCTGAGCTGCACGATTCCTGCCTGTCATCTGCTTGACAATTGCCACCTGTGCTGCGTAATTCCTGCCTGCTCATCTACTTGATTATTGCCAGCTGAGCAGCATGATTTCTCAGAGCTGAGTTCCATGATTATAGCCTGCTGACTGATTCGTGCCTACTCAGCTCTATGTTCATTGCCTCCAGAGGCACATGATCAGTGTATGACACCAAACATGATCAGCACATGATCAGTCACATGATCAGTGCATGATAAGCCACGTGATCAGTGCATGATCAGTTATGTGATCAGTGCATGATCAGTCACGTGATCAGTGCATGGTAGCCACGTGATCAGTGCATGATCAGCCACGTGATCAGTGCATGATAGCCACGTGATCAGTGCATGATCAGTCACGTGATCAGTGCATGATCAGTCACGTGATCAGTGCATGATCAGTCACGTGATCAGTGCATGATCAGTCACGTGATCAGTGCATGGTAGCTACGTGATCATTGCATGATCAGCCACGTGATCAGTGCATGATAGCCACGTGATCAGTGCATGATCAGCCACGTGATCAGTGCATGATCAGTCACGTGATCAGTGCATGATCAGCCACGTGATCAGTGCATGATCAGTCACGTGATCAGTGCATGATAGCTACGTGATCAGTGCATGATCAGCCACGTGATCAGTGCATGATAGCCACGTGATCAGTGCATGATCAGTCACATGATCAGTGTGTGATCAGCCACGTGATCAGTGCATGATATCAGTGCATGATAGCCACGTGATCAGTGCATGATCAGTCACGTGATCAGTGCATGATCAGTCACGTGATCAGTGCATGATCAGCCACGTGATCAGTGCATGATCAGCCACGTGATCAGTGCATGATCAGTCACGTGATCAGTGCATGATAGCCACGTGATCAGTGCATGATCAGCCACGTGATCAGTGCATGATAGCCACGTGATCAGTGCATGATCAGTCACGTGATCAGTGCATGATCAGCCACGTGATCAGTGCATGATATCAGTGCATGATCAGCCACGTGATCAGTGCATGATCAGTCACGTGATCAGTGCATGGTAGCTACGTGATCAGTGCATGATCAGCCACGTGATCAGTGCATGATAGCCACGTGATCAGTGCATGATCAGTCACGTGATCATGTGTGATCAGCCACGTGATCAGTGCATGATATCCACGTGATCAGTGCATGATAGCCACGTGATCAGTGCATGATTAGTCACGTGATCAGTGCATGATCAGTCACGTGATACGTGTGTGATCAGCCACGTGATCAGTGCATGATGAGCCACGTGATCAGTGCATGATCAATTACGTGATCAGTGCATGATCAGTCACGTGACCAGTACATGGTTGCTACGTGATCGTTGCATGATCAGCCACGTGAGCAGTGCATGATAGCCACGTGATCAGTGCATGATCAGTCACGTGATCAGTACATGATCAGTCACGTGAACAGTGCATGATCATTTACGTGATCTGTGCATGATCAGTCACGTGACCAGTATATGGTAGCTTCGTGATCATTCCATGATGAGCCACGTGAGCAGTGCATGATAGCCACGTGATGTGTGCATGATCAGTTACGTGAGCAGAGTATGATCAGCCACGTGATCAGTGCATGAGTGCCACGTGATCAGTGCATGATATGTCACGTGACAGGTGTGTGATCAGCCACGTGATCAGTGCATGATCAGCCACGTGATCAGTGCATGATCAGTTACGTGATCAGTGTATGATCAGCCACGTGATCAGTGCATGATCAGACACGTGATCAGTGTATGATCAGCCACGTGATCAGTGCATGATATCCAAGTGATCAGTGCATGATCATCACGTGATCAGTGCATGATCAGCCACGTGATCAGTGCATGATCAGGCACGTGATCAGTGCATGATCAGCCACGTGATCAGTGCATGATCAGTCACGTGATCAGTGCATGATCAGTCACGTGATCAGTGCATGATCATTTACGTGATCAGTGCATGATCAGTCACGTGACCAGTGCATGATAGCTACGTGATCATTGCATGACAGCCACGTGATCAGTGCATGATAGCCACGTGATCAGTGCATGATCAGTCACGTGATCAGTGTATGATCAGCCACGTGATCAGTGCATGAGTGCCACGTGATCAGTGCATGATAGTCACGTGATCAGTGCATGATCAGCCACGTGATCAGTGCATGATCAGCCACGTGATCAGTGCATGATAGCCACGTGATCAGTGCATGATCAGTCACGTGATCAGTGCATGATCAGCCACGTGATCAGTGCATGATCAGTCACGTGATCAGTGCATGATCAGCCACGTGATCAGTGCATGATATCCACGTGATCAGTGCATGATCATCACGTGATCAGTGCATGATCAGCCACGTGATCAGTGCATGATCAGCCACGTGATCAGTGCATGATCAGTCACGTGATCAGTGCATGATCAGTCACGTGATCAGTGCATGATCAGCCACGTGATCAGTGCATGATCAGTCACGTGATCAGTGCATGATAGCCACGTGATCAGTGCATGATCAGCCACGTGATCAGTGCATGATAGCCACGTGATCAGTGCATGATCAGTCACGTGATCAGTGCATGATCAGCCACGTGATCAGTGCATGATATCAGTGCATGATCAGCCACGTGATCAGTGCATGATCAGTCACGTGATCAGTGCATGATAGCCACGTGATCAGTGCATGATCAGCCACGTGATCAGTGCATGATAGCCACGTGATCAGTGCATGATCAGTCACGTGATACATGTGTGATCAGCCACGTGATCAGTGCATGATAGCCACGTGATCAGTGCATGATAGCCACGTGATCAGTGCATGATCAGTCACGTGATCAGTGCATGATCAGTCACGTGATACGTGCATGATCAGCCACGTGATCAGTGCATGATAGCCACGTGATCAGTGCATGATCAATTACGTGATCAGTGCATGATCAGTCACGTGATCAGTACATGATCAGTACGTGATCAGTGCATGATCAGCCACGTGATCAGTGCATGATAGCCACGTGATCAGTGCATGATCAGTCACGTGATCATTCCATGACGAGCCACGTGAGCAGTGCATGATAGCCACGTGATGTGTGCATGATGAGTTACGTGAGCAGAGTATGATCAGCCACGTGATCAGTGCATGAGTGCCACGTGATCAGTGCATGATATGTCACGTGTCAGGTGTGTGATCAGCCACGTGAACAGTGCATGTTCAGCCACGTGATCAGTGCATGATAGCCACGTGATCAGTGCATGATCAGTTACGTGAGCAGTGTATGATCAGCCACGTGATCAGTGCATGGTCAGACACGTGAACAGTGTATAGTCAGCCACGTGATCAGTGCATGATATCCAAGTGATCAGTGCATGATCAATCACGTGATCAGTGTATGATCAGCCACGTGAACAGTGCATGCTCAGTCACGTGATCAGGGCCTGCTGAGCTGCGTGATTACTGTCTGCTCATCTGCTTGACAATTGCCAGCTGAGCTGCACGATTCCTGCCTGTCATCTGCTTGACAATTGCCAGCTGTGCTGCGTAATTCCTGCCTGCTCAGCTGCTTGATTATTGCCAGCTGAGCAGCATGATTCCTCACAGCTGAGTTCCATGATTATTGCCTGCTGACTGTTTGATTCGTGCCTACTCAGCTCTTTGTTTATTGCCTCCAGAGGCACATGATCAGTGTATGATAGCAAACATGATCAGCGCATGATCAGTCACATGATCAGTGCCATTAAGTCACGTGATCACTACATGATAGTCATGTGATCAGTCCATGCTCAGTCACGGTATCAGTGCATGATCAGCCACGTGATCAGTGCATGATCTGTCACATGATTAGTGTATGATCATCCACGTGATCAGTGCATGGGCAGTCATGTGATCAGTGCATGATATAGACGTGATCAGTGCATGATCAGTCTCGTGATCAGTGCATGATAGCCACGTGATCAGTGCATGATCAGTCACCTGATGGGTGTATGATCATTCACGTGACCTGTACATGGTAGCTACATGATCATTGCATGATCAGCCACGTGAGTAGTGCATGATAGCCACGTGATCACTGCATGATCAGTCACGTGATCAGTGCATGATCAGTCAAGTGACCAGTACATGGTAGCTGCGTGATCATGCATGATCAGCCACGTGAACAGTGCATGATAGCCACGTGATCAGTGCATGATCAGTCACGTGATCAGTGCATGATCAGGCACGTGATCAGTGCATGTCCAGCCACGTGATCAGTGCATGATAGCCACGTGATCAGTGCATGATCAGTCACGTGATCAGTGCATGATCAGTTACGTGATCAGTGCATGATCAGCCACGTGATCAGTGCATGATCAGCCACGTGATCAGTGCATGATCAATTACGTGATCAGTGCATGATCAGTCACGTGACCAGTACATGGTAGCTACGTGATCATTGCATGATCAGCCACGTGATCAGTGCATGATAGCCACGTGATCAGTGCATGATCAGCCACGTGATCAGTGCATGATCAGTCACGTGATCAGTGCATGATCAGTCACGTGATCAGTGCATGATCATCCACGTGATCAGTGCATGTGGAGTCATGTAGTCAGTGCATGATAGCGCCGTGATCAGTGCATGATCAGTCCCGTGATCAGTGCATGATCAGCCACGTGATCAGTGCATGATAGCCACGTGATCAGTGCATGATCAGTCACGTGATCAGTGCATGATCAGTCACGTGATCAGTGTGTGATCAGCCACGTGAACAGTGCATGCTCAGTCACGTGATCAGGGCCTGCTGAGCTGCGTGATTACTGTCTGCTCATCTGCTTGACAATTGCCAGCTGAGCTGCACGATTCCTGCCTGTCATCTGCTTGACAATTGCCACCTGTGCTGCGTAATTCCTGCCTGCTCAGCTACTTGATTATTGCCAGCTGAGCAGCATGATTTCTCAGAGCTGAGTTCCATGATTATAGCCTGCTGACTGATTCGTGCCTACTCAGCTCTTTGTTCATTGCCTCCAGAGGCACATGATCAGTGTGACACCAAACATGATCAGCACATGATCAGTCACATGATCAGTGCATGATAAGCCACGTGATCAGTGCATGATCAATTATGTGATCAGTGCATGATCAGTCATGTGACCAGTGCATGGTAGCTGCGTGATCATTGCATGATCAGCCACGTGATCAGTGCATGATAGCCACGTGATCAGTGCATGATCAGTCACGTGATCAGTGCATGATCAGTCACGTGATCAGTGCATGATCAGTCACGTGATCAGTGCATGATCAGCCACGTGATCAGTGCATGATCAGTCACGTGACCAGTACATGGTAGCTACGTGATCATTGCATGATCAGCCACGTGATCAGTGCATGATAGCCACGTGATCAGTGCATGATCAGTCAGGTGATACGTGTGTGATCAGCCACGTGATCAGTGCATGATATCAGTGCATGATAGCCACGTGATCAGTGCATGATCAGTCACGTGATCAGTGCATGATCAGTCACGTGATCAGTGCATGATCAGCCACGTGATCAGTGCATGATCAGCCACGTGATCAGTGCATGATCAGTCACGTGATCAGTGCATGATCAGCCACGTGATCAGTGCATGATCAGTCACGTGATCAGTGCATGGTAGCTACGTGATCAGTGCATGATCAGCCACGTGATCAGTGCATGATAGCCACGTGATCAGTGCATGATCAGTCACGTGACAGGTGTGTGATCAGCCACGTGAACAGTGCATGTTCAGCCACGTGATCAGTGCATGATAGCCACGTGATCAGTGCATGATCAGTTACGTGAGCAGTGTATGATCAGCCACGTGATCAGTGCATGGTCAGACACGTGAACAGTGTCTGATCAGCCACGTGATCAGTGCATGATATCCAAGTGATCAGTGCATGATCAATCACGTGATCAGTGTATGATCAGCCACGTGAACAGTGCATGCTCAGTCACGTGATCAGGGCCTGCTGAGCTGCGTGATTACTGTCTGCTCATCTGCTTGACAATTGCCAGCTGAGCTGCACGATTCCTGCCTGTCATCTGCTTGACAATTGCCAGCTGTGCTGCGTAATTCCTGCCTGCTCAGCTGCTTGATTATTGCCAGCTGAGCAGCATGATTCCTCACAGCTGAGTTCCATTATTATTGCCTGCTGACTGTTTGATTCGTGCCTACTCAGCTCTTTGTTTATTGCCTCCAGAGGCACATGATCAGTGTATGATAGCAAACATGATCAGCGCATGATCAGTCACATGATCAGCGCCATTAAGTCACGTGATCACTACATGATAGTCATGTGATCAGTCCATGCTCAGTCACGGTATCAGTGCATGATCAGCCACGTGATCAGTGCATGATCTGTCACATGATTAGTGTATGATCATCCACGTGATCAGTGCATGGGCAGTCATGTGCTCAGTGCATGATATAGACGTGATCAGTGCATGATCAGTCTCGTGATCAGTGCATGATAGCCACGTGATCAGTGCATGATCAGTCACCTGATGGGTGTATGATCATTCACGTGACCTGTACATGGTAGCTACATGATCATTGCATGATCAGCCACGTGAGTAGTGCATGATAGCCACGTGATCAGTGCATGATCAGTCACGTGATCAGTGCATGATCAGCCACGTGATCAGTGCATGATCAGCCACGTGATCAGTGCATGATCAGCCACGTGATCAGTGCATGATCAGTCACGTGATCAGTGCATGATCAGCCACGTGATCAGTGCATGATCAGCCACGTGATCAGTGCATGATCAGTCATGTATCAGTGCATGATAGCGCCATGATCAGTGCATGATCAGTCACGTGATCAGTGTATGATCAGCCACGTGATCAGTGCATGATAGCTACGTGATCAGTGCATGATCAGTCACATGATCAGTGCATGATCAGTCACGTGATCAGTGTGTGATCAGCCACGTGAACAGTGCATGCTCAGTCACGTGATCAGGGCCTGCTGAGCTGCGTGATTACTGTCTGCTCATCTGCTTGACAATTGCCAGCTGAGCTGCACGATTCCTGCCTGTCATCTGCTTGACAATTGCCACCTGTGCTGCGTAATTCCTGCCTGCTCATCTACTTGATTATTGCCAGCTGAGCAGCATGATTTCTCAGAGCTGAGTTCCATGATTATAGCCTGCTGACTGATTCCTGCCTACTCAGCTCTATGTTCATTGCCTCCAGAGGCACATCATCAGTGTGTGACACCAAACATGATCAGCACATGATCAGTCACATGATCAGTGCATGATAAGCCACGTGATCAGTGCATGATCAGTTACGTGATCAGTGCATGATCAGTCACGTGATCAGTGCATGGTAGCTGCGTGATCAGTGCATGATCAGCCACGTGATCAGTGCATGATAGCCACGTGATCAGTGCATGATCAGTCACGTGATCAGTGCATGATCAGTCACGTGATCAGTGCATGATCAGTTACGTGATCAGTGCATGATCAGTCACGTGATCAGTGCATGGTAGCTACGTGATCATTGCATGATCAGCCACGTGATCAGTGCATGATAGCCACGTGATCAGTGCATGATCAGCCACGTGATCAGTGCATGATCAGTCACGTGATCAGTGCATGATCAGCCACGTGATCAGTGCATGATCAGTCACGTGATCAGTGCATGGTAGCTACGTGATCAGTGCATGATCAGCCACGTGATCAGTGCATGATAGCCACGTGATCAGTGCATGATCAGTCACATGATCAGTGTGTGATCAGCCACGTGATCAGTGCATGATATCAGTGCATGATAGCCACGTGATCAGTGCATGATCAGTCACGTGATCAGTGCATGATCAGTCACGTGATCAGTGCATGATCAGCCACGTGATCAGTGCATGATCAGCCACGTGATCAGTGCATGATCAGTCACGTGATCAGTACATGGTAGCCACGTGATCAGTGCATGATCAGCCACGTGATCAGTGCATGATAGCCACGTGATCAGTGCATGATCAGTCACGTGATACGTGCATGATCAGCCACGTGATCAGTGCATGATATCAGTGCATGATCAGCCACGTGATCAGTGCATGATCAGTCACGTGATCAGTGCATGGTAGCTACGTGATCAGTGCATGATCAGCCACGTGATCAGTGCATGATAGCCACGTGATCAGTGCATGATCAGTCACGTGATCATGTGTGATCAGCCACGTGATCAGTGCATGATATCCACGTGATCAGTGCATGATAGCCACGTGATCAGTGCATGATTAGTCACGTGATCAGTGCATGATCAGTCACGTGATACGTGTGTGATCAGCCACGTGATCAGTGCATGATGAGCCACGTGATCAGTGCATGATCAATTACGTGATCAGTGCATGATCAGTCACGTGACCAGTACATGGTTGCTATGTGATCGTTGCATGATCAGCCACGTGAGCAGTGCATGATAGCCACGTGATCAGTGCATGATCAGTCACGTGATCAGTGCATGATCAGTCACGTGAACAGTGCATGATCATTTACGTGATCAGTGCATGATCAGTCACGTGACCAGTATATGGTAGCTTCGTGATCATTCCATGATCAGCCACGTGAGCAGTGCATGATAGCCACGTGATGTGTGCATGATGAGTTACGTGAGCAGAGTATGATCAGCCACGTGATCAGTGCATGAGTGCCACGTGATCAG
Source organism: Bos javanicus (assembly GCF_032452875.1). Lineage (NCBI taxonomy): Eukaryota > Metazoa > Chordata > Mammalia > Artiodactyla > Bovidae > Bos > Bos javanicus. The sequence continues at coordinate 889,602 of NW_026893606.1, read as the reverse complement.
TGCATGATATGTCACGTGACAGGTGTGTGATCAGCCACGTGATCAGTGCATGATCAGCCACGTGATCAGTGCATGATCAGTTACGTGATCAGTGCATGATCAGCCACGTGATCAGTGCATGGTCAGACACGTGATCAGTGTATGATCAGCCACGTGATCAGTGCATGATATCCAAGTGATCAGTGCATGATCATCACGTGATCAGTGTATGATCAGCCACGTGATCAGTGCATGATCAGCCACGTGATCAGTGCATGATCAGCCACGTGATCAGTGCATGATCAGTCACGTGATCAGTGCATGATCAGTCACGTGATCAGTGCATGATCATTTACGTGATCAGTGCATGATCAGTCACGTGATCAGTGCATGATAGCTACGTGATCATTGCATGACAGCCACGTGATCAGTGCATGATAGCCACATGATCAGTGCATGATCAGTCACGTGATCAGTGTATGATCAGCCACGTGATCAGTGCATGAGTGCCACGTGATCAGTGCATGATAGTCACGTGATCAGTGCATGATCAGCCACGTGATCAGTGCATGATCAGCCACGTGATCAGTGCATGATAGCCACGTGATCAGTGCATGATCAGTCACGTGATCAGTGCATGATCAGCCACGTGATCAGTGCATGATCAGTCACGTGATCAGTGCATGATCAGCCACGTGATCAGTGCATGATATCCACGTGATCAGTGCATGATCATCACGTGATCAGTGCATGATCAGCCACGTGATCAGTGCATGATCAGCCACGTGATCAGTGCATGATCAGTTACGTGATCAGTGCATGATCAGTCACGTGATCAGTGCATGATCAGCCACGTGATCAGTGCATGATCAGTCACGTGATCAGTGCATGGTAGCTACGTGATCAGTGCATGATCAGCCACGTGATCAGTGCATGATAGCCACGTGATCAGTGCATGATCAGTCACGTGATCAGTGCATGATCAGCCACGTGATCAGTGCATGATATCAGTGCATGATCAGCCACGTGATCAGTGCATGATCAGTCACGTGATCAGTGCATGGTAGCCACGTGATCAGTGCATGATCAGCCACGTGATCAGTGCATGATAGCCACGTGATCAGTGCATGATCAGTCACGTGATACATGTGTGATCAGCCACGTGATCAGTGCATGATAGCCACGTGATCAGTGCATGATAGCCACGTGATCAGTGCATGATCAGTCACGTGATCAGTGCATGATCAGTCACGTGATCGTGCATGATCAGCCACGTGATCAGTGCATGATAGCCACGTGATCAGTGCATGATCAATCACGTGATCAGTGCATGATCAGTCACGTGATCAGTACATGATCAGTACGTGATCAGTGCATGATCAGCCACGTGATCAGTGCATGATAGCCACGTGATCAGTGCATGATCAGTCACGTGATCATTCCATGACGAGCCACGTGAGCAGTGCATGATAGCCACGTGATGTGTGCATGATGAGTTACGTGAGCAGAGTATGATCAGCCACGTGATCAGTGCATGAGTGCCACGTGATCAGTGCATGATATGTCACGTGTCAGGTGTGTGATCAGCCACGTGAACAGTGCATGTTCAGCCACGTGATCAGTGCATGATAGCCACGTGATCAGTGCATGATCAGTTACGTGAGCAGTGTATGATCAGCCACGTGATCAGTGCATGGTCAGACACGTGAACAGTGTATAGTCAGCCACGTGTTCAGTGCATGATATCCAAGTGATCAGTGCATGATCAATCACGTGATCAGTGTATGATCAGCCACGTGAACAGTGCATGCTCAGTCACGTGATCAGGGCCTGCTGAGCTGCGTGATTACTGTCTGCTCATCTGCTTGACAATTGCCAGCTGAGCTGCACGATTCCTGCCTGTCATCTGCTTGACAATTGCCAGCTGTGCTGCGTAATTCCTGCCTGCTCAGCTGCTTGATTATTGCCAGCTGAGCAGCATGATTCCTCACAGCTGAGTTCCATGATTATTGCCTGCTGACTGTTTGATTCGTGCCTACTCAGCTCTTTGTTTATTGCCTCCAGAGGCACATGATCAGTGTATGATAGCAAACATGATCAGCGCATGATCAGTCACATGATCAGTGCCATTAAGTCACGTGATCACTACATGATAGTCATGTGATCAGTCCATGCTCAGTCACGGTATCAGTGCATGATCAGCCACGTGATCAGTGCATGATCTGTCACATGATTAGTGTATGATCATCCACGTGATCAGTGCATGGGCAGTCATGTGATCAGTGCATGATATAGACGTGATCAGTGCATGATCAGTCTCGTGATCAGTGCATGATAGCCACGTGATCAGTGCATGATCAGTCACCTGATGGGTGTATGATCATTCACGTGACCTGTACATGGTAGCTACATGATCATTGCATGATCAGCCACGTGAGTAGTGCATGATAGCCACGTGATCACTGCATGATCAGTCACGTGATCAGTGCATGATCAGTCATGTGACCAGTACATGGTAGCTGCGTGATCATGCATGATCAGCCACGTGAGCAGTGCATGATAGCCACGTGATCAGTGCATGATCAGACACGTGATCAGTGCATGATCAGGCACGTGATCAGTGCATGATCAGCCACGTGATCAGTGCATGATAGCCACGTGATCAGTGCATGATCAGTCACGTGATCAGTGCATGATCAGTTACGTGATCAGTGCATGATCAGCCACGTGATCAGTGCATGATCAGCCACGTGATCAGTGCATGATCAATTACGTGATCAGTGCATGATCAGTCACGTGACCAGTACATGGTAGCTACGTGATCATTGCATGATCAGCCACGTGATCAGTGCATGATAGCCACGTGATCAGTGCATGATCAGCCACGTGATCAGTGCATGATCAGTCACGTGATCAGTGCATGATCAGTCACGTGATCAGTGCATGATCAGCCACGTGATCAGTGCATGTCAGTCATGTATCAGTGCATGATAGCCCGTGATCAGTGCATGATCAGTCCCGTGATCAGTATGATCAGCCACGTGATCAGTGCATGATAGCCACGTGATCAGTGCATGATCAGTCACGTGATCAGTGCATGATCAGTCACGTGATCAGTGTGTGATCAGCCACGTGAACAGTGCATGCTCAGTCACGTGATCAGGGCCTGCTGAGCTGCGTGATTACTGTCTGCTCATCTGCTTGACAATTGCCAGCTGAGCTGCACGATTCCTGCCTGTCATCTGCTTGACAATTGCCACCTGTGCTACGTAATTCCTGCCTGCTCATCTACTTGATTATTGCCAGCTGAGCAGCATGATTTCTCAGAGCTGAGTTCCATGATTATAGCCTGCTGACTGATTCCTGCCTACTCAGCTCTTTGTTCATTGCCTCCAGAGGCACATGATCAGTGTGTGACACCAAACATGATCAGCACATGATCAGTCACATGATCAGTGCATGATAAGCCACGTGATCAGTGCATGATCAATTATGTGATCAGTGCATGATCAGTCATGTGACCAGTGCATGGTAGCTGCGTGATCAGTGCATGATCAGCCACGTGATCAGTGCATGATAGCCACGTGATCAGTGCATGATCAGTCACGTGATCAGTGCATGATCAGTCACGTGATCAGTGCATGATCAGTCACGTGATCAGTGCATGATCAGCCACGTGATCAGTGCATGATCAGTCACGTGACCAGTACATGGTAGCTACGTGATCATTGCATGATCAGCCACGTGATCAGTGCATGATAGCCACGTGATCAGTGCATGATCAGTCACGTGATCAGTGTGTGATCAGCCACGTGATCAGTGCATGATATCAGTGCATGATAGCCACGTGATCAGTGCATGATCAGTCACGTGATCAGTGCATGATCAGTCACGTGATCAGTGCATGATCAGCCACGTGATCAGTGCATGATCAGCCACGTGATCAGTGCATGATCAGTCACGTGATCAGTGCATGATCAGCCACGTGATCAGTGCATGATCAGTCACGTGATCAGTGCATGGTAGCTACGTGATCAGTGCATGATCAGCCACGTGATCAGTGCATGATAGCCACGTGATCAGTGCATGATCAGTCACGTGACAGGTGTGTGATCAGCCACGTGATCAGTGCATGATCAGCCACGTGATCAGTGCATGATAGCCACGTGATCAGTGCATGATCAGTTACATGAGCAGTGTATGATCAGCCACGTGATCAGTGCATGGTCAGACACGTGAACAGTGTCTGATCAGCCACGTGATCAGTGCATGATATCCAAGTGATCAGTGCATGATCAATCACGTGATCAGTGTATGATCAGCCACGTGAACAGTGCATGCTCAGTCACGTGATCAGGGCCTGCTGAGCTGCGTGATTACTGTCTGCTCATCTGCTTGACAATTGCCAGCTGAGCTGCACGATTCCTGCCTGTCATCTGCTTGACAATTGCCAGCTGTGCTGCGTAATTCCTGCCTGCTCAGCTGCTTGATTATTGCCAGCTGAGCAGCATGATTCCTCACAGCTGAGTTCCATGATTATTGCCTGCTGACTGTATGATTCGTGCCTACTCAGCTCTTTGTTTATTGCCTCCAGAGGCACATGATCAGTGTATGATAGCAAACATGATCAGCGCATGATCAGTCACATGATCAGCGCCATTAAGTCACGTGATCACTACATGATAGTCATGTGATCAGTCCATGCTCAGTCACGGTATCAGTGCATGATCAGCCACGTGATCAGTGCATGATCTGTCACATGATTAGTGTATGATCATCCACGTGATCAGTGCAAGGGCAGTCATGTACTCAGTGCATGATATAGACGTGATCAGTGCATGATCAGTCACGTGATCAGTGCATGATAGCCACGTGATCAGTGCATGATCAGTCACCTGATGGGTGTATGATCATTCACGTGACCTGTACATGGTAGCTACATGATCATTGCATGATCAGCCACGTGAGTAGTGCATGATAGCCACGTGATCAGTGCATGATCAGTCACGTGATCAGTGCATGATCAGCCACGTGATCAGTGCATGATCAGCCACGTGATCAGTGCATGATCAATTACGTGATCAGTGCATGATCAGTCACGTGACCAGTGCATGGTAGCTACGTGATCATTGCATGATCAGCCACGTGATCAGTGCATGATAGCCACGTGATCAGTGCATGATCAGTTACGTGATCAGTGTATGATCAGCCACGTGATCAGTGCATGAGTGCCACGTGATCAGTGCATGATATGTCACGTGACAGTGTGTGATCAGCCACGTGATCAGTGCATGATCAGCCACGTGATCAGTGCATGATAGCCACGTGATCAGTGCATGATCAGTTACGTGAGCAGTGTATGATCAGCCACGTGATCAGTGCATGGTCAGACACGTGAACAGTGTATGATCAGCCACGTGATCAGTGCATGATATCCAAGTGATCAGTGCATGATCAATCACGTGATCAGTGTATGATCAGCCACGTGAACAGTGCATGCTCAGTCACGTGATCAGGGCCTGCTGAGCTGCGTGATTACTGTCTGCTCATCTGCTTGACAATTGCCAGCTGAGCTGCACGATTCCTGCCTGTCATCTGCTTGACAATTGCCAGCTGTGCTGCGTAATTCCTGCCTGCTCATCTGCTTGATTATTGCCAGCTGAGCAGCATGATTTCTCACAGCTGAGTTCCATGATTATTGCCTGCTGACTGATTCGTGCCTACTCAGCTCTTTGTTCATTGCCTCCAGAGGCACATGATCAGTGTATGACAGCAAACATGATCAGCACATGATCAGTCACATGATCAGTGCATGATAAGCCCAGTGATCAGTGCATGATCAGTCATGTGATCATGCATGATCAGTCATGTGACCAGTACATGGTAGCTGCGTGATCAGTGCATGATCAGCCACGTGATCAGTGCATGATAGCCACGTGATCAGTGCATGATCAGTCACGTGATCAGTGCATGATCAGTCACGTGATCAGTGCATGATCAGTCACGTGATCAGTGCATGATCAGTTACGTGATCAGTGCATGATCAGCCACGTGATCAGTGCATGATAGCCACGTGATCAGTGCATGATAGCCACGTGATCAGTGCATGATCAGTCACGTGATCAGTGTGTGATCAGCCACGTGATCAGTGCATGATAGCCACGTGATCAGTGCATGATCAGTCACGTGATCAGTGCATGATCAGTCACGTGATCAGTGCATGATCAGCCACGTGATCAGTGCATGATCAGCCACGTGATCAGTGCATGATCAATTACGTGATCAGTGCATGATCAGTCACGTGATCAGTGCATGATAGCCACGTGATCAGTGCATGATCAGCCACGTGATCAGTGCATGATAGCCACGTGATCAGTGCATGATAGCCACGTGATCAGTGCATGATAGCCACGTGATCAGTGCATGATCAGTCACGTGATACATGTGTGATCAGCCACGTGATCAGTGCATGATGAGCCACGTGATCAGTGCAGGATCAATTACGTGATCAGTGCATGATCAGTCACGTGACCAGTACATGGTTGCTACGTGATCATTGCATGATCAGCCACGTGAGCAGAGCATGATAGCCACGTGATCAGTGCATGATCAGTCACGTGATCAGTACATGATCAGTCACGTGAACAGTGCATGATCATTTACGTGATCTGTGCATGATCTGTCACGTGACCAGTATATGGTAGCTACGTGATCATTCCATGACGCGCCACGTGAGCAGTGCATGATAGCCACGTGATGTGTGCATGATCAGTTACGTGAGCAGAGTATGATCAGCCACGTGATCAGTGCATGAGTGCCACGTGATCAGTGCATGATATGTCACGTGACAGGTGTGTGATCAGCCACGTGATCAGTGCATGATCAGTTACGTGAGCAGTGTATGATCAGCCACGTGATCAGTGCATGGTCAGACACGTGAAAAGTGTATGATCAGCCACGTGATCAGTGCATGATATCCAAGTGATCAGTGCATGATCATCACGTGATCAGTGTATGATCAGCCACGTGATTAGTGCATGCTCAGTCACGTGATCAGGGCCTGCTGAGCTGCGTGATTACTGTCTGCACATCTGCTTGACAATTGCCAGCTGAGCTCTATGATTCCTGCCTGTCATCTGCTTGACAATTGCCAGCTGTGCTGCGTAATTCCTGCCTGCCCAGCTGCTTGATTATTGCCAGCTGAGCAGCATGATTCCTCACACCTGAGTTCCATGATTATTGCCTGCTGACTGTTTGATTCGTGCCTACTCAGCTCTTTGTTTATTGCCTCCAGAGGCAAGTGATCAGTGTATGATAGCAAACATGATCAGCGCATGATCAGTCACATGATCAGCGCCATTAAGTCACGTGATCACTACATGATAGTCATGTGATCAGTCCATGCTCAGTCACGGTATCAGTGCATGATCAGCCACGTGATCAGTGCATGATCAGCCACGTGATCAGTTCATGATAGCCATGTGATCAGTGCATGATTTGTCACGTGATCAGTGCATGATCAGTCACGTGATCAGTGCATGATCAGCCACGTGATCAGTGCATGATCAGTCACCTGATGGGTGTATGATCAGTCACGTGACCAGTACATGGTAGCTACATGATCATTGCATGATCAGCCACGTGAGTAGTGCATGATAGCCACGTGATCAGTGCATGATCAGTCACGTGATCAGTGCATGATCAGTCACGTGATCAGTGCATGATCAGTTACGTGATCAGTGCATGATCAGTCACGTGATCAGTGCATGATAGCCACGTGATCAGTGCATGATCAGCCACGTGATCAGTGCATGATAGCCACGTGATCAGTGCATGATCAGTCACGTGATCAGTGCATGATCAGTCACGTGATCAGTGCATGATCGTCACGTGATCAGTGCATGATCAGTCACGTGATCAGTGCATGGTAGCTACGTGATCAGTGCATGATCAGCCACGTGATCAGTGCATGATAGCCACGTGATCAGTGCATGATCAGTCACGTGATCAGTGCATGATCAGCCACGTGATCAGTGCATGATGCCACGTGATCAGTGCATGATCAGTCACGTGATCAGTGCATGATCAGCCACGTGATCAGTGCATGATCAGCCACGTGATCAGTGCATGATAGCCACGTGATCAGTGCATGATCAGTCACGTGATCAGTGCATGATCAGCCACGTGATCAGTGCATGATCAGCCACGTGATCAGTGCATGATCAGCCACGTGATCAGTGCATGATAGCCACGTGATCAGTGCATGATCAGTCACGTGATCAGTGCATGATCAGTCACGTGATCAGTGCATGATCAATTACGTGATCAGTGCATGATCAGTCACGTGATCAGTGCATGATAGCTACGTGATCAGTGCATGATCAGCCACGTGATCAGTGCATGATAGCCACGTGATCAGTGCATGATCAGTCACATGATCAGTGTATGATCATCCACGTGATCAGTGCATGATCAGTCACGTGATCAGTGCATGATCAGACGTGATCAGTGCATGATCAGTCACGTGATCAGTGCATGATCAGCCACGTGATCAGTGCATGATAGCCACGTGATCAGTGCATGATAGCCACGTGATCAGTGCATGATCAGTCACGTGATCAGTGCATGATCAGCCACGTGATCAGTGCATGATAGCCACGTGATCAGTGCATGATCAGTCACGTGATCAGTGCATGATGCCACGTGATCAGTGCATGATCAGTCACGTGATCAGTGTATGATCAGCCACGTGATCAGTGCATGATATCCACGTGATCAGTGCATGATCAGTCACGTGATCAGTGTATGATCAGCCACGTGAACAGTGCATGCTCAGTCACGTGATCAGGGCCTGCTGAGCTGCATGATTACTGTCTGCTCATCTGCTTGACAATTGCCAGCTGTGCTGCGTAATTCCTGCCTGCTCAGCTGCTTGATTATTGCCAGCTGAGCAGCATGATTCCTCACAGCTGAGTTCCATGATTATTGCCTGCTGACTGTTTGATTCGTGCCTACTCAGCTCTTTGTTTATTGCCTCCAGAGGCACATGATCAGTGTATGATAGCAAACATGATCAGCGCATGATCAGTCACATGATCAGCGCCATTAAGTCACGTGATCACTACATGATAGTCATGTGATCAGTCCATGCTCAGTCACGGTATCAGTGCATGATCAGCCACGTGATCAGTGCATGATCTGTCACATGATTAGTGTATGATCATCCACGTGATCAGTGCATGGGCAGTCACGTGATCAGTGCATGATTAGACGTGATCAGTGCATGATCAGTCACGTGATCAGTGCATGATAGCCACGTGATCAGTGCATGATCAGTCACCTGATGGGTGTATGATCATTCACGTGACCAGTACATGGTAGCTACATGATCAGTGCATGATCAGCCACGTGATCAGTGCATGATAGCCACGTGATCAGTGCATGATCAGCCACGTGATCAGTGCATGATCAGTCACGTGATCAGTGCATGATCAGCCACGTGATCAGTGCATGATCAATTACGTGATCAGTGCATGATCAGTCACGTGACCAGTGCATGGTAGCCACGTGATCAGTGCATGATCAGCCACGTGATCAGTGCATGATAGCCACGTGATCAGTGCATGATCAGTCACGTGATCAGTGCATGATCAGTCACGTGATCAGTGCATGATCAGCCACGTGATCAGTGCATGATAGCCACGTGATCAGTGCATGATCAGTCACGTGATCAGTGCATGATCAGTCACGTGATCAGTGCATGATCAGCCACGTGATCAGTGCATGATCAGCCACGTGATCAGTGCATGATCAGTTACGTGATCAGTGCATGATCAGCCACGTGATCAGTGCATGATCAGTCACGTGATCAGTGCATGATCAGCCACGTGATCAGTGCATGATCAGCCACGTGATCAGTGCATGAGGAGTCATGTAGACAATGCATGATAGCGCCGTGATCAGTGCACGATCAGTCCCGTGATGAGGGTATGATCACCCAGTGATCAGTGCAAGATAGCTACGTGATCAGTGCATGATCAGCCACGTCATCAGTGCATGATAGCCAGGTGAGCAGTGCATACAATCACGTGATCAGTGCATGAGAGCCACGTGATCAGTGCATGATTATTCACGTGATAGGTGTGTGATCAGCCACGTGAACAGTGCATGCTCAGTCACGTGATAAGGGCCTGCTGAGCTGCGTGATTACTGTCTGCTCATCTGCTTGACAATTGCCAGCTGAGCTGCACGATTCCTGCCTGTCATCTCCTTGACAATTGCCACCTGTGCCGCATAATTCCTGCCTGCTCATCTACTTGATTATTGCCAGCTGAGCAGCATGATTTCTCAAAGCTGAGTTCCATGATTATAGCCTGCTGACTGATTCCTGCCTACTCAGCTCTATGTTCATTGCCTCCAGAGGCACATGATCACTGTGTGACACCAAACATGATCAGCACATGATCAGTCACATGATCAATGCATGATAAGCCAGGTGATCAGTGCATGATCAATTACGTGATCAGTGCATGATCAGTCATGTGACCAGTATATGGTAGCTTCGTGATCATTGCATGATCAGCCACATGAGCAGTGCATGATAGCCACTTGATCAGTGCAGGATAGCCACGTGATCACTTCATGATTAGTCATGTGATCTGTACATGATCAGTCAAGTGATACGTGTCTGATCAGCCACTGGATCAGTGCGTGAAGAGCCACGTGATCAGTGTAGGATCAATTACGTGATCAGTGCATGATCAGTCACGAGACCAGTACATGGTTGCTACGTGATCGTTGCATGATCAGCCACGTGAGCAGAGCATGATAGCCACGTGATCAGTGCATGATCAGTCACATGATCAGTACATGATCAGTCACGTGAACAGTGCATGATCATTTACGTGATCTGTGCATGCTTAGTCATGTGACCGGTATATGGTAGCTTCGTGATCATTCCATGAAGAACCACTTGAGCAGTGCATGATAGCCTCGTGATGTGTGCATGATGAGTTACGTGAGCAGAGTATGATCAGCCACGTGATCAGTGCATGAGTGCCACGTGATCCGGGCATGATATGTCACGTGACAGGTGTGTGATCAGCCACGTGAACAGTGCATGTTCAGCCACGTATTCAGTGCATGATAGCCACGTGATCAGTGCATGATCAGTTACGTGAGCAGTGTATGATCAGCCACGTGATCAGTGCATGGTCAGACACGTGAACATTGTATGATCAGCCACGTGATCAGTGCATGATATCCAAGTGATCAATGCATGATCAATCACGTGATCAGTGTATGATCAGCCACGTGAACAGTGCATGCTCAGTCACGTGATCAGGGCCTCCTGAGCTGCGTGATTACTGTCTGCTCATCTGCTTGACAATTGCCAGCTGAGCTGCACGATTCCTGCCTGTCATCTGCTTGACAATTGCCAGCTGTGCTGTGTAATTCCTGGCTGCTCAGCTGCTTGATTATTGCCAGCTGAGCAGCAAGATTCCTCACACCTGAGTTCCATGATTATTGCCTGCTGACTGTATGATTTGTGCCTACTCAGCTCTTTGTTTATTGCCTCCAGAGGCACATGATCAGTGTATGATAGCAAACATGATCAGCGCATGATCAGTCACATGATCAGCGCCATTAAGCCACGTGATCACTACATGATAGTCATGTGATCAGTCCATGCTCAGTCACGGTATCAGTGCATGATCAGCCACGTGATCAGTGCATGATCTGTCACATGATTAGTGTATGATCATCCACGTGATCAGTGCACGGGCAGTCATGTGATCAGTGCATGATATAGACGTGATCAGTGCATGATCAGTCTCGTGATCAGTGCATGATAGCCACGTGATCAGTGCATGATCAGTCACCTGATGGGTGTATGATCATTCACGTGACCTGTACATGGTAGCTACATGATCATTGCATGATCAGCCACGTGAGTAGTGCACGATAGCCACGTGATCACTGCATGATCAGTCTCGTGATCAGTGCATGATAGCCACGTGATCAGTGCATGATCAGTCACCTGATGGGTGTATGATCATTCACGTGACCTGTACATGGTAGCTACATGATCATTGCATGATCAGCCACGTGAGTAGTGCACGATAGCCACGTGATCACTGCATGATCAGTCACGTGATCAGTGCATGATCAGTCATGTAATCTGTGCATGATCAGTCACCTGATGGGTGTATGATCATTCACGTGACCTGTACATGGTAGCTACATGATCATTGCATGATCAGCCACGTGAGTAGTGCACGATAGCCACGTGATCACTGCATGATCAGTCACGTGATCAGTACATGATCAGTCACTTGAACAGTGCATGATCATTGACGTGATCTGTGCATGATCAGTCACGTGACCAGTATATGGTAGCTACGTGATCATTCCTTGAAGAGCCACGTGAGCACTGCATGATAGCCACGTGATGTGTGCATGATCAATTACGTGAGCAGAGTATGATCAGCCACGTGATCGTTGCATGAGTGCCACGTGATCAGTGCTTGATATGTCACGTGACTGGTGTGTGATCAGCCACGTGAACAGTGCATGTTCAGCCACGTGATCAGTGCATGATAGCCACGTGATCAGTGCATGATCAGTTACCTGAGCAGTGTATGATCAGCCACGTGATCAGTGCATGGTCAGACACGTGAACAGTGTATGATCAGCCACGTGATCAGTGCATGATATCCAAGTGATCAGTGCATGATCATCACGTGATCAGTGTATGATCAGCCACGTGAACAGTGCATGCTCAATCACGTGATCAGGGCCTCCTGAGCTGCGTGATTACTGTCTGCTCATCTGCTTGACAATGGCCAGCTGAGCTGCACGATTCCTGCCTGTCATCTGCTTGACAATTGCCAGCTGTGCTGCGTAATTCCTGCCTGCTCAGCTGCTTGATTATTGCCAGCTGAGCAGCATGATTCCTCACAGCTGAGTTCCATGATTATTGCCTGCTGACTGTTTGATTCGTGCCTACTCAGCTCTTTGTTTATTGCCTCCAGAGGCAAATGATCAGTGTATGATAGCAAACATGATCAGCGCATGATCAGTCACATGATCAGAGCCATTAAGTCACGTGATCACTACATGATAGTCATGTGATCAGTCCATGCTCAGTCACGGTATCAGTGCATGATCAGCCACGTGATCAGTGCACGATAGCCAGGTAATGAGTGCATGATAGCCAGATGATCAGTGCATAATCTGTCACGTGATCAGTGTATGATCAGCCAAGTAATCAGTGCATGATAGCCAACTGATCAGTGGATGATCAGTCACATGATCAGTGCATGGTCAGTCACTTGATCATTGCATGATCAGCCAGGTGAATAGTGCATGATCAATTACGTGATCAGTGCATGATCAGTCAGGTGATCAGTACATGATCAGTCACGTGAACAGTGCATGATCAGTCATGTGATCAGTGTATGACCAGCCAAGTGATCAGTGCATGATAGCCACGTGGTCAGTGCATGATCAATCACGTGATCAGTGCATGATCAGTCACGTGATCAGTGTATGATCAGCCACGTGATCAGTGCATGATCAGCCAAATGATCAGTGAATAATCAATTACGTGATCAGTGCATGATCAGCCACGTGATCAGTGAATGATCAGTCACGTGATCAGTGCATGGTCAGTAACGTGATCAGTGCATGATCATCCACGTGATCAGTGCATGTGGAGTCATGTAGACAATGCATGATAGCGCCGTGATCAGTGCACGATCAGTCCCGTGATGAGGGTATGATCAGCCAAGTGATCAGTGCAAGATAGCTACGTGATCAGTGCATGATCAGCCACGTCATCAGTGCATGATAGCCTGGTGAGCATTGCATACAATCACGTGATCAGTGCATGAGAGCCACGTGATCAGTGCATGATTATTCACGTGATAGGTGTGTGATAAGCCACGTGAACAGTGCATGCTCAGTCACGTGATAAGGGCCTGCTGAGCTGCGTGATTACTGTCTGCTCATCTGCTTGACAATTGCAACCTGAGCTGCACGATTCCTGCCTGTCATCTCCTTGACAATTGCCACCTGTGCCGCATAATTCCTGCCTGCTCATCTACTTGATTATTGCCAGCTGAGCAGCATGATTTCTCACAGCTTAATTCCATGATTATAGCCTGCTGACTGATTCCTGCCTACTCAGCTCTTTGTTCATTGCCTGCAGATGCACATGATCAGTGTGTGACACCAAACATGATCAGCACATGATCAGTCACATGATCAATGCATGATAAGCCAGGTGATCAGTGCATGATCAATTACGTGATCAGTGCATGATCAGTCATGTGACCAGTATATGGTAGCTGCGTGATCATTGCATGATCAGCCACGTGAGCAGTGCATGATAGCCACGTGATCAGTGCATGATCAGTCACGTGATCAGTGCATGATCAGTCACGTGTTCAGTGCATGATCAGCCACGTGGTCAGTGCATGATCAATTACGTGATCAGTGCATGTTCACTCACGGGACCAGTACATGGTAGCTACATGATCATTGCATGATCAGCCATGTGATCAGTGCATGGTCAGACACGTGAACAGTGTATGATCAGCCACGTGATCAGTGCATGATATCCAAGTGATCAGTGAATGATTATTCACGTGATAGGTGTGTGATCAGCCACGTGAACAGTGCATGCTCAGTCACGTGATAAGGGCCTGCTGAGCTGCGTGATTCCTGTCTGCTCATCTGCTTGACAATTGCCAGCTGTGCTGTGTAATTCCTGCCTGCTCAGCTGCTTGATTATTGCCACCTGAGCAGCATGATTCCTCACAGCTGAGTTCCATGATTTTTGCCTGCTGCCTGTTTGATTCATGCCTACTCAGCTCTTTGTTTATTGCCTCCAGAGGCACATGATCAGTGTATGAAAGCAAACATGATCAGCTCATGATCAGTCACATGATCAGTGCCATGAAGTCACGTGATCACTACATGATAGTCATGTGATCAGTCCATGCTCAGTCACGGTAGCAGTGCATGACCAGGCACGTGATCAGTGCATGATAGCCACGTAATCATTGCACGATAGCCACATGATCAGTGCATGATCTGCCAGGTGATCAGTACATGATAGCTACGTAATCAGTTCATGATTAGTCACCTGATCTGTGCATGACCAGGCAGGTGATCAGTGTATGATCAGCCACATGGACAGTGCATGATAGCCACGTGATCAGTGCATGATCAGTCACCTGATGGGTGTATGATCGGTCACGTGACCGGTACATGGTAGCTTCATGATCATTGCATGATCAGCCACGTGATCAGTGCATGATAGCCACTTGATCAGGGCATGATCAGTCACGTGACCAGTGCATGATCAGTCACTTGATCAGTGCATGATAGCCACGTGATCAGTGCATGATCAGTTACGTGAAAAGTGTATGATCAGCCACGTGATTAGTGCATGGTCAGACACGTGAACAGTGTATGATCAGCCACGTTATCAGTGCATGATATCCAGGTGATCAGTGCATGATCAATCACGTGATAAGTGTATGATCAGCCACGTGATCAGTGCCTGGTCAGCCACGTGATCAGTGCATGATCTGTCACATGATTAGTGTATGATCATCCACATGATCAGTGCATGGGCAGTCATGTGATCAGTGCATGATTAGACGTGATCAGTGCATTTTCAGTCTCATGGTCAGTGCATGATAGCCACGTGATCAGTGCATGATACCACATGATCAGTGCATGATAGCCACGTGATCAGTGCATGAGAGCTACGTAATCACTGCATGATCAGTCACGTGATACATGTGTGATAAGCCACGTGATCAGTGCATGATGAGCCACGTGATCTGTGCAGGATCAATTACGTGATGAGTGCATGATCAGTCCCGTGACCAGTACATGGTTGCTACGTGATCATTGCATGATGAGCCACGTGAGCAGGGCATGATAGCCACGTGATCAGTACATGATCAGTCATGTGAACAGTGCATGATCATTTACATAATCTGTGCATGATGAGTCACGTGACCAGTATATTGTAGCTACGTGATCATTGCATGACGAACCACGTGAGCAGTGCATGATAGCCACGTGATGTGTGCATGATCAGTTACGTGAGCAGAGTATGATCAGCCACGTGATCAGTGCATGAGTGTCACGTGATCAGTGCATGATATGTCATGTGACAGCTGTGTGATCAGCCACGAGAACACTGTATGATCAGCCACGTGATCAGTGCATGATATCCAAGTGATCAGTGCATGATCCATCACGTGATCAGTGTATGATCAGCCACGTGAACAGTGCATGCTCAGTCACATGATCAGGGCCTGCTGAGCTGCGTGATTACTGTCTGCTCATCTGCTTGACAATTGCAGCTGTGCTGTGTAATTCCTGCCTGCTCAGCTGCTTGATTATTGCCACCTGAGCAGCATGATTCCTCACAGCTGAGTTCCATGATTATTGCCTGCTGACTGTTTGATTCGTGCCTACTCAGCTCTTTGTTTATTGCCTCCAGAGGCACATGTTCAGTGTATGATAGCAAACATGATCAGCGCATGATCAGCACCATTAAGTCACGTGATCACTACATGATAGTTATGTGATCAGTCCATGCTCAGTCACGGTATCAGTGCATGATCAGCCAAGTGATCAGTGCATGATAGCCACGTGATCATTGCATGATAGCCACGTGATCAGTGCATGTTCAGCCAGGAGATCAGTGCATGATAGTTACGTGATCAGTTCATGATTAGTCACGTGATTTGTGCATGACCAGGCAGGTGATCAGTGTATGATCAGCCACGTGAGTAGTGCATGATAGCCACGTGATCAGTGCATGATCAGTCACGTGATCAGTGCATGATCAGTCATGTGACCAGTATATGGTAGTTGCATGATCATTGCCTAATCAGCCACGTGAGCACTGCATGATATCCAAGTTATCAGTGCATGATCAGTCACGTGATCAGTGCATGATCAGTCACGTGATCAGTGCATGATCAGTCACGTGTTCAGTGCATGATCAGCCACGTGAATATTGCATGCTCAGTCACGTGATCAGGGCCCGCTGAGCTGCGTGATTACTGTCTGCCCATCTGCTTGACATTTGCCAGCTGAGCTGCACGATTCCTGCCTGCCATCTCTTTGACAATTGCCACCTGTGCGGCGTAATTCCTACCTACTCATCTATTTGATTATTGCCAGCTGAGCAGCATGATTTCTCAGAGCTGAGTTTCATGATTATAGCCTGCTGACTGATTCCTGCCTACTCAGCTCTATGTTCTTTGCCTCCACAGGCACATGATCAGTGTGTGACACCAAACATGATCAGCACATGATCAGTCACATGATGAATGCATGATAAGCCAGGTGATCAGTGCATAATCAATTACGTGATCAGTGCATGATCAGTCATGAGACCAGTACATGGTAGCTGCGTGATCATTGCATGATCAGCCACGTGAGCAGTGCATGATAGCCAAGTGATCATTGCATGATCAGCCACGTGATCAGTGCATGATCAGTCACGTGATACGTGTGTGATGAGCCACGTGATCAGTGCATGATATCCACGTGATCGATTCAGGATAGCCACGTGATCACTTCATGATTAGTCACGTGATCTGTACATGATCAGTCAAGTGATACGTGTGTGATCAGCCACCGGATCAGTGTGTGATGAGCCAGGTGATCAGTGCAGGATCAATTACGTGATCAGTGCATGATCAGTCACGAGACCAGTATGTGGTTGCTACGTGATCGTTGCATGATCAGCCACGTGAGCAGAGCATGATAGCCACGTGATCAGTGCATGATCAGTCACGTGATCAGTACATGATCAGTCACGTGAACAGTGCATGATCATTTACGTGATCTGTGCATGATCAGTCACGTGACCAGTATATGGTAGCTTCGTGATCATTCCATGACGAACCACGTGAGCAGTGCATGATAGCCACGTGATGTGTGCATGATCAGTTACGTGAGCAGAGTATGATCAGCCACGTGATCAGTGCATGAGTGCCAGATGAGCAATGCAAGATATGTCACGTGACAGGTGTGTGATCAGCCAGGTGAACAGTGCATGTACAGCCACGTATTCAGTGCATGATAGCCACGTGATCAGTGCATGATCAGTTACGTGAGCAGTGTATGATCAGCCACGTGATCAGTGCATGGTCAGACACGTGAACAGTGTATGATCAGCCACGTGATCAGTGCATGATATCCAAGTGATCAGTGCATGATCAATCACGTGATCAGTGTATGATCAGCCACGTGAACAGTGCATGCTCAGTCACGTGATCTGGGCCTGCTGAGCTGCGTGATTACTGTCTGTTCATCTGCTTGACAATTGCCAGCTGAGCTGCATGATTCCTGCCTGTCATCTGCTTGACAATTGCCAGCTGTGCTGCGTAATTCCTGCCTGCTCAGCTGCTTGATTATTGCCAGCTGAGCAGCATGATTCCTCACACCTGAGTTCCAGGATTATTGCCTGCTGACTGTTTGATTCGTGCCTACTCAGCTCTTTGTTTATTGCCTCCAGAGGCACATGATCAGTGTATGATAGCAAACATGATCAGCGCATGATCAGTCACATGATCAGCGCCATTAAGTCACGTGATCACTACATGATAGTCATGTGATCAGTCCATGCTCAGTCACGGTATCAGTGCATGATCAGCCACGTGAACAGTGCGTGATCTGTCACATGATTAGTGTATGATCATCCATGTGATCAGTGCATGGGCAATCATGTGATCAGTGCATGATATAGACGTGATCAGTGCATGGTCAGTCTCCTGATCAGTGCATGATAGCCACGTGATCATTGCATGATCAGTCTCCTGATGGGTGTATGATAATTCACGTGGCCTGTTCATGGTAGCTACATGATCATTGCATGATCAGCCACGTGAGTAGTGCATGATCAATTACGTGATCAGTGTATGATCAGCCCCGTGATCAGTGCCTGATCCGTTACCTGATGGGTGTATGATCAGTCACCTGACCGGTACATGGTAGCTATATGATCATTGCATGATCAGTCAGGTAATCTGTGCATGACCAGGCACGTGATCAGTGTATGATCAGCCACATGATCAGTGCATGATCAATTATGTGATCAGTGCATGATCAGTCACGTGACCAGTATATGGTAGCTAGGTGATCATTGCAGGATCAGCCACATGAGCCGTGCATGATAGCCACGAGTTCAGTGCATGATCAGTCACGTGATCAGTGCACGATCACTCACGTTAACAGTGCATGATAAGTCACCTGATCAGTGCATTATCAATTATGTGATCAGTGCATGATCACTCACGTGACCAGTACATGGTAGCTACGTGATCATTGCATGAACAGCCGCGTGAGCAGTGCATGATAGCCACGTGATCAGTGCATGATCTGTCGCATGATCAGTGTATGATCATCCGGGTGATCAGTGCATAGGCAGTCATGTGATCAGTGCATGATATCGACGTGATCAGTGCATGACAGCCACGTGATCAGTGCATGACAGCCACGTGATCAGTGCATGATCAGTCAGGTGATACATGTGTGATCAGCCAAGTGATCAGTGCATGATGAGCCACGTGATTAGTGCACGATCAGACACGAGATCAGTGCATGATCAGTCACGTGATCCGTGCATGATCAGCCACGTGATCAGTGCATGACCAGGGAGGTGATCAGTGTATGTCCAGCCAAGTGATCAGTGCATGATAGCCACGTGATCAGTGCATGATCAGTCACGTGATCAGTGCATGATCAGCCACGTGATCAGTGCATGATCAGCCACATGATCAGTGCATGATCAATTACGTGATCAGTGCATGATCAGTCACGTGACCAGTACATGGTAGCTACATGAACATTGCCTGATCAGCCACGTGATCAGTGCATGATAGCCACGTGTTCAGTGCATGATAGCCACGTGATCAGTGCATGATCAGTCATGTGATACGTGTGTGATCAGCCACGTGATCAGTGCATGACAGCCACGAGATCAGTGCATGATCAGTCACGTGATCAGTGCATGATCAGCCACGTGATCAGTGCATGATCAGCCACATGATCAGTGCATGATCAATTACGTGATCAGTGCATGATCAGTCACGTGACCAGTACATGGTAGCTACATGAACATTGCCTGATCAGCCACGTGATCAGTGCATGATAGCCACGTGTTCAGTGCATGATAGCCACGTGATCAGTGCATGATCAGTCATGTGATACGTGTGTGATCAGCCACGTGATCAGTGCATGACAGCCACGAGATCAGTGCATGATCAGTCACGTGATCAGTGCATGATCAGCCACGTGATCAGTGCATGATCAGCCACATGATCAGTGCATGATCAATTACGTGATCAGTGCATGATCAGTCACGTGACCAGTACATGGTAGCTACATGAACATTGCCTGATCAGCCACGTGATCAGTGCATGATAGCCACGTGTTCAGTGCATGATAGCCACGTGATCAGTGCATGATCAGTCATGTGATACGTGTGTGATCAGCCACGTGATCAGTGCATGATATCCACGTGATCAGTGCATGACAGCCACGTGATCAGTGCATAATCAGTCACGTGATACATGTGTGATCAGCCAAGTGATCAGTGCATGATGAGCCACGTGATTAGTGCAGGATCAATTACGTGATCAGTACATGATCAGTCACGTGACCAGTACGTGGTTGCTACGTGAACGTTGCATGATCAGCCACGTGAGCAGAGCATGATAGCCACGTGATCAGTGCATGATCAGTCACGTGATCAGTACATGATCAGTCACGTGAACAGTGCATGATCATTTACGTGATCTGTGCATGATCAGTCACGTGACCAGTATATGGTAGCTTCGTGATCATTCCATGACGAACCACGTGAGCAGTGCATGATAGCCACGTGATGTGTGCATGATGACTTACGTGAGCAGAGTATGATCAGCCACGTGATCAGTGCATGAGTGCCAGGTGAGCAGTGCATGACGAGTCACCTGATGGGTGTATGATCATTCACGTGACCTGTACATGGTAGCTACATGATCATTGCGTGATCAGCCACGTGAGTAGTGCATGATAGCCACGTGATCAACGCATGATCAGTCACGTGATCAGTGCATGATATCCACGTGATCAGTGCATGATATGTCATGTGACAGGTGTGTGATCAGCCACGAGAACACTGTATGATCAGCCACGTAATCAGTGCATGATATCCAAGTGATCAGTGCATGATCCATCACGTGATCAGTGTATGATCAGCCACGTGAACAGTGCATGCTCAGTCACATGATCAGGGCCTGCTGAGCTGCGTGATTACTGTCTGCTCATCTGCTTGACAATTGCAGCTGTGCTGTGTAATTCCTGCCTGCTCAGCTGCTTGATTATTGCCACCTGAGCAGCATGATTCCTCACAGCTGAGTTCCATGATTATTGCCTGCTGACTGTTTGATTCGTGCCTACTCAGCTCTTTGTTTATTGCCTCCAGAGGCACATGTTCAGTGTATGATAGCAAACATGATCAGCGCATGATCAGCACCATTAAGTCACGTGATCACTACATGATAGTTATGTGATCAGTCCATGCTCAGTCACGGTATCAGTGCATGATCAGCCAAGTGATCAGTGCATGATAGCCACGTGATCATTGCATGATAGCCACGTGATCAGTGCATGTTCAGCCAGGAGATCAGTGCATGATAGTTACGTGATCAGTTCATGATTAGTCACGTGATTTGTGCATGACCAGGCAGGTGATCAGTGTATGATCAGCCACGTGAGTAGTGCATGATAGCCACGTGATCAGTGCATGATCAGTCACGTGATCAGTGCATGATCAGTCATGTGACCAGTATATGGTAGTTGCATGATCATTGCCTAATCAGCCACGTGAGCACTGCATGATATCCAAGTTATCAGTGCATGATCAGTCACGTGATCAGTGCATGATCAGTCACGTGATCAGTGCATGATCAGTCACGTGTTCAGTGCATGATCAGCCACGTGAATATTGCATGCTCAGTCACGTGATCAGGGCCCGCTGAGCTGCGTGATTACTGTCTGCCCATCTGCTTGACATTTGCCAGCTGAGCTGCACGATTCCTGCCTGCCATCTCTTTGACAATTGCCACCTGTGCGGCGTAATTCCTACCTACTCATCTATTTGATTATTGGCAGCTGAGCAGCATGATTTCTCAGAGCTGAGTTTCATGATTATAGCCTGCTGACTGATTCCTGCCTACTCAGCTCTATGTTCTTTGCCTCCACAGGCACATGATCAGTGTGTGACACCAAACATGATCAGCACATGATCAGTCACATGATGAATGCATGATAAGCCAGGTGATCAGTGCATAATCAATTACGTGATCAGTGCATGATCAGTCATGAGACCAGTACATGGTAGCTGCGTGATCATTGCATGATCAGCCACGTGAGCAGTGCATGATAGCCAAGTGATCATTGCATGATCAGCCACGTGATCAGTGCATGATCAGTCACGTGATACGTGTGTGATGAGCCACGTGATCAGTGCATGATATCCACGTGATCGATTCAGGATAGCCACGTGATCACTTCATGATTAGTCACGTGATCTGTACATGATCAGTCAAGTGATACGTGTGTGATCAGCCACCGGATCAGTGTGTGATGAGCCAGGTGATCAGTGCAGGATCAATTACGTGATCAGTGCATGATCAGTCACGAGACCAGTATGTGGTTGCTACGTGATCGTTGCATGATCAGCCACGTGAGCAGAGCATGATAGCCACGTGATCAGTGCATGATCAGTCACGTGATCAGTACATGATCAGTCACGTGAACAGTGCATGATCATTTATGTGATCTGTGCATGATCAGTCACGTGACCAGTATATGGTAGCTTCGTGATCATTCCATGACGAACCACGTGAGCAGTGCATGATAGCCACGTGATGTGTGCATGATGAGTTACGTGAGCAGAGTATGATCAGCCACGTGATCAGTGCATGAGTGCCAGATGAGCAATGCAAGATATGTCACGTGACAGGTGTGTGATCAGCCAGGTGAACAGTGCATGTACAGCCACGTATTCAGTGCATGATAGCCACGTGATCAGTGCATGATCAGTCACGTGATACGTGTGTGATCAGCCACGTGATCAGTGCATGTTATCCACGTGATCAGTGCAGGATAGCCACGTGATCACTTCATGATTATTCACGTGATCTGTACATGATCATTCACGTGAACAGTACATGATCAGTCATGTGATCAGTGTATGACGAGCCTAGTGATCAGTGCATGATAGCCACGTGATCAGTGCATGATCAGTCACGTGATCAGTGCATGATCAGTCACGTGATCAGTGCATGATCAGCCACGTGATCAGTGCATGATCAGCCAAATGATAAGTGCATGATCAATTACGTGATCAGTGCATGATCAGCCACGTGATCAGTGCATGATCAATTACGTGTTCAGTGCATGAGCAGTCACGTGACCAGTACTTGGTAGCTACGTGATCATTGCCAGATCAGCCACGAGAGCAGTGCATGATAGCCACGTGATCAGTGCATGATCAGCCATGTGATCAGTGCATGATCAGTCACGTGATCAGTGCACGATCAGTCCCGTGATGAGTGTATGATCAGCCAAGTGATCAGTGCAAGACAGCTACGTGATCAGTGCATGATCAGTCACATGATCAGTGCATGATCAGTCAGGTGATATGTGTGTGATCAGCCATGTGAACAGTGCATGCTCAGTCACGTGATCAGGGCCTGCTGAGCTGCGTGATTACTGTCTGCTCATCTGCTTGACAATTTCCAGCTGAGCTGCATGATTCCTGCCTGTCATCTCCTTGACAATTGCCACCTGGGCTGCGTAATTCCTGCCTGCTCATCTACTTGATTATTGCCAGCTGAGCAGCATGATTTCTCAGAGCTGAGTTCCACGATTATAGCCTGCTGACTGATTCCTGCCTACTCAGCTCTATGTTCATTGCCTCCAGAGGCACATGATCAGTGTGTGACACCAAACATGATCAGCACATGATCAGTCACATGATCAATGCATGATAAGCCAGGTGATCAGTGCATGATCAATTATGTGATCAGTGCATGATCAGTCATGTGACCTGTACATGGTAGCTGCATGATCACTGCATGATCAGCCACGTGAGCAGTGCATGATAGCCACGTGATCAGTGCATGATCAGTCACGTGTTCTGTGCATGATCGGTCACGTGATCTATGCATGATCAGTCACGTGATCAGTGCATGATCAATTACCTGATCAGTGCATGATCAGTCACGTGACCAGTGCATGGTAGCTACGTGATCATTGCATGATGAGCCACGTGATCAGTGCATGATAGCCACGTGATCAGTGCATGATAGCCACGTCATCAGTGCATGATCAGTCACGTGATCAGTGCATGATCAGTCACGTGATCAGTGAATGATCAGCCACGTGATCAGTGCATGATCAGCCACATGATAAGTTCATGATCAATTACGTGATCAGTTCATGATCAGTCACTTGACCAGTACATGGTAGCTACGTGATCATTGAATGAACAGCCGCGTGAGCAGTGCATGATAGCCACGTGATCAGTGCATGATCTGTCACATGATCAGTGTATGATCATCCGGGTGATCAGTGCATGGGCAGTCATGTGATCAGTGCATGATATAGACGTGATTAGTGCATGATCAGTCTCGTGATCAGTGTATGATCAACCACGTGATCAGTGCACGATAGCCAGCTAATGAGTGCATGATAGCCAGATGATCAGTGCATTATCAGTCACGTGATCAGTGTATGATCAGCCAAGTAATCAGTGCATGATAGCCAACTGATCAGTGGATGATCAGTCATGTGATCAGTGCATGATCAGTCACGTAATCAGTGTATGATCAGCCACGTGATCAGTGCATGGTCGGCCAAATGATCAGTGCATGATCAATTACGTGATCAGTGCATGATCAGCCACGTGATCAGTGCATGATCAGTCACGTGATCAGTGCATGGTCAGTCACCTGATCAGTGCATGATCATGCACGTGAGCATTGCATGTGGAGTCATGTAGACAATGCATGATAGCGCCATGATCAGTGCATGATCAGTCCCGTGATGAGTGTGTGATCAGCCAAGTGATCAGTGCAAGATAGCAACGTGATCAGTGCATGATCAGCCACGTCATCAGTGCATGATAGCCTCGTGAGCAGTGCATACAATTACGTGATCAGTGCATGCACGATCACGTGATCAGTGCATGAGAGCCAGGTGATCAGTGCATGATTATTCACGTGATAGGTGTGTGATCAGCGACGTGAACAGTGCATGCTCAGTCACGTGATCAGGGCCTGCTGAGCTGCGTGATTACTGTCTGCTCATCTGCTTGACAATTGCCAGCTGAGCTGTACGATTCCTGCCTGTCATCTCCTTGACAATTGCCACCTGTGCTGCATAATTCCTGCCTGCTCATCTACTTGATTATTGCCAGCTGAGCAGCATGATTTATCAAAGCTGAGTTCCATGATTATAGCCTGCTGACTGATTCCTGCCTACTCACCTCTTTGTTCATTGCCTGCAGATGCACATGATCAGTGTGTGACACCAAACATGATCAGCACATGAGCAGTCACATGATGAATGCATGATAAGCCAGGTGATCAGTGCATGATCAATTACGTGATCAGTGCATGATCAGTCATGTGAGCAGTACATGGTAGCTGCGTGATCATTGCATGATCAGACACGTGAGCAGTGCATGATAGCCACGTGATCAGTGCATGAACAGTCACGTGATCAGTGCATGATGAGTCTCGTGAAGAGTGCATGATCAGTCACGTGATCAGTGTATGATCAGCCACTTGATAAGTGCATGATCAATTACGTGATCAGTGCATGATCGGTCATGTGACCAGTATATGGTAGCTATGTGAACATTGTATGATCAGCCACGTAAGCAGTGCATGATACACACGCGATCAGTGCATGATCAATCACGTGATCAGTACATGATCAGTCACGTGATCAGTGCATGATCAGCCACGTGATCAGTGCATGATCAGGCACGTGATCAGTGTATGTCCAGCCAAGTGATCAGTGCATGATAGCCACGTGATCAGTGCATGATAGCCACGTGATCAGTGCATGATCAGTCACGTGATACGTGTTTGATCAGCCACGTGATCAGTGCATGTTATCCACGTGATCAGTGCAGGATAGCCACGTGATCACTTCATGATTATTCACGTGATCTGTACATGATCATTCACGTGAACAGTACATGATCAGTCATGTGATCACTGTATGACGAGCCAAGTGATCAGTGCATGATAGCCACGTGATCAGTGCATGATCAGTCACGTGATACATGTGTGATCAGCCACGTGATCAGTGCATGATAGCCACGTGATCATTGTATGATAGCCACATGATCAGTGCATGATCAGCCAGGTGATCAGTACATGATAGCTAAGTAATCAGTTCATGATTAGTCACCTGATCTGTGCATGACCAGGCAGGTGATCAGTGTATGATCAGCCAGGTTAACAATGCAATATATCCACGTGATCAGTGCATGATCAGTCACCTGATGGGTGTATTATCGGTCAAGTGACTGGTACATGGTAGCTACATGAACATTGCATGATCAGCCACGTGATCAGTGCATGATAGCCACGTGATCAGTGCATGATAGCCACGATTTCAGTGCATGATCAGTTACGTGAGCAGTGTATGCTCAGCCACGTGATCCGTGCATGATATCCAAGTGATCAGTGCAAGATCAATCACGTGATCAGTGTATGATCAGCCACGTGAACAGTGCATGCTCAGTCACGTGATCAGGGCCTGCTGAGCTGCGTGATTACTGTCTGCTCATCTGCTTGACAATTGCCAGCTGAGCTGCACGAATCCTGCCTGTCATCTGCTTGACAATTGCCAGCTGTGCTGCGTAATTCCTGCCTGCTCAGCTGCTAGATTATTGCCAGCTGAGCAGCATGATTCCTCACAGCTGAGTTCCATGATTATTGCCTGCTGACTGTTTGATTCGTGCCTACTCAGCTCTTTGTTTATTGCCTCCAGAGGCACATGATCAGTGTATGAAAGCAAACATGCTCAGAGCATGATCAGTCACATGATCAGCACCATTAAGTCACGTGATCAGTACATGATAGTCATGTAATTAGTCCATGCTCATTCAGGGTATCAGTGCATGATCAGACACGTGATCAGTGCATGATCTGTCACATGATTAGTGTATGATCATCCACGTGATCAGTGCATGGGCAGTCATGTGATCAGTGCATGATAGCCACGTGATCAGTGCATGATCAGTCTCGTGGTCAGTGCATGATCAGTCACGTGACCAGTACATGGTAGCTGCGTGATCAGTGTATGACCAGCCAAGTGATCAGTGCATGATAGCCACGTGATCAGTGCATGATCAGTCACGTGATCAGTGCATGATCAGTCACGTGATCAGTGCATGATCAGCCACATGATCAGTGCATGATCAATTATGTCATCAGTGCATGATCAGTCACGTGACCAGTACATGGTAGCTGCGTGATCATTGCATGATCAGCCAAGTTAGCAGTGCATGATAACCACGTGATCAGTGCATGATCAGTCACGTGATCAGTCATGATTATTCACGTGTTCAGTGCATGATCAATTACGTGATCAGTGCATGATCAGTCACGTGACCAGTACATGGTAGTTACGTGATCATTGCATGATTAGCCACGTGATCAGTGCATGATAGCCACGTGATCAGTGCATGATAGCCACGTGATCAGTGCATGATCAGTCATGTGATACGTGTGTGATCAGCGACGTGATCAGTGCATGGTGTCCACGTGATCAGTGAATGATAGCCACGTGATTAGTGCATGATAGCCACGTGATCAGTGCATGATCAGTCACGTGATACGTGTGTGATCAGCCACGTGATCAGTGCATGATGAGTCAGGTGATCAGTGCAGGATTAATTACGTGATCAGTGCATGATCAGTCACGTGACCAGTACATGTTTGCTACGTGATCTTTGCATGATCAGCCACGTGAGCAGTGCATCATAGCCACGTGATCAGTGCATGATCAGTCACGTGATCAGTACATGATCAGTCAACTGAACTGTGCATGATCATTTACGTGATCTGAGCATGATCAGTCACGTGACCAGTATATTGCAGCTACGTGAGCATTGCATGACCAGCCAGGTGAGAAGTGCATGATAGCCACGTGATTTGTGCATGATCAGTTACGTGAGCAGAGTATGATCAGCCACGTGATCAGTGCATGAGTGCCGTGTGATCAGTACATGATCAGTCACGTGACAGGTGTGTGGTAAGCCACGTGAACAGTGCATGTTCAGCCACGTGATCAATGCATGATATCCACGTGATCAGTGCATTATCAGTTACGTGAACAGTGTATGATCAGCCACGTGAGCAGTGCATGGTTAGACACGAGAACATTGTATGATCAAATACGTGATCAGTGCATGATATCCTCGTGATCAGTGCATGATGAGTCTCGTGAACTGTGCATGATCAGTCACGTGATCAGTGCATGATCAGCCACGTGATCAGTGCATGATCAGTCACGTGACCAGTATATGGTAGCTACGTGATCATTGCATGATCAGCCATGTGATCAGTGCATGATCAGTCACGTGATCAGTGCACGATCAGTCCCGTGATGAGTGTATGATCAGCCAAGTGATCAGTGCCAGATAGCTACGTGATCAGTGCATGATCAGTCACATGATCAGTGCATGATCAGTCACGTGATATGTGTGTGATCAGCCATGTGAACAGTGCATGCTCAGTCACGTGATCAGGGCCTGCTGAGCTGCGTGATTACTGTCTGCTCATCTGCTTGACAATTTCCAGCTGAGCTGCATGATTCCTGCCTGTCATCTCCTTGACAATTGCCACCTGGGCTGTGTAATTCCTGCCTGCTCATCTACTTGATTATTGCCAGCTGAGCAGCATGATTTCTCAGAGCTGAGTTCCACGATTATAGCCTGCTGACTGATTCCTGCCTACTCAGCTCTATGTTCATTGCCTCCAGAGGCACATGATCAGTGTGTGACACCAAACATGATCAGCACATGATCAGTCACATGATCAATGGATGATAAGCCAGGTGATCAGTGCATGATCAATTATGTGATCAGTGCATGATCAGTCATGTGACCTGTACATGGTAGCTGCATGATCACTGCATGATCAGCCACGTGAGCAGTGCATGATAGCCACGTGATCAGTGCATGATCAGTCACGTGTTCTGTGCATGATCGGTCACGTGATCTATGCATGATCAGTCACGTGATCAGTGCATGATCAATTACCTGATCAGTGCATGATCAGTCACGTGACCAGTGCATGGTAGCTACGTGATCATTGCATCATGAGCCACGTGATCAGTGCATGATAGCCACGTGATCAGTGCATGATAGCCACGTCATCAGTGCATGATCAGTCACGTGATCAGTGCATGATCAGTCACGTGATCAGTGAATGATCAGCCACGTGATCAGTGCATGATCAGCCACATGATAAGTTCATGATCAATTACGTGATCAGTGCATGATCAGTCACTTGACCAGTACATGGTAGCTACGTGATCATTGAATGAACAGCCGCGTGAGCAGTGCATGATAGCCACGTGATCAGTGCATGATCTGTCACATGATCAGTGTATGATCATCCGGGTGATCAGTGCATGGGCAGTCATGTGATCAGTGCATGATATAGACGTGATTAGTGCATGATCAGTCTCGTGATCAGTGTATGATCAACCACGTGATCAGTGCACGATAGGCAGCTAATGAGTGCATGATAGCCAGATGATCAGTGCATTATCAGTCACGTGATCAGTGTATGATCAGCCAAGTAATCAGTGCATGATAGCCAACTGATCAGTGGATGATCAGTCATGTGATCAGTGCATGATCAGTCACGTAATCAGTGTATGATCAGCCACGTGATCAGTGCATGGTCGGCCAAATGATCAGTGCATGATCAATTACGTGATCAGTGCATGATCAGCCACGTGATCAGTGCATGATCAGTCACGTGATCAGTGCATGGTCAGTCACGTGATCAGTGCATGATCAGCACGTGATCAGTGCATGTGAGTCATGTGATCAGTGCATGATAGCCCGTGATCAGTGCATGATCAGTCCCGTGATCAGTGCATGATCAGCCACGTGATCAGTGCATGATAGCCACGTGATCAGTGCATGATCAGCCACGTGATCAGTGCATGATCAGCCACGTGATCAGTGCATGACAGTTACGTGATCAGTGCATGCACGATCACGTGATCAGTGCATGATAGCCACGTGATCAGTGCATGATCAGTCACGTGATCAGTGTGTGATCAGCCACGTGAACAGTGCATGCTCAGTCACGTGATCAGGGCCTGCTGAGCTGCGTGATTACTGTCTGCTCATCTGCTTGACAATTGCCAGCTGAGCTGCACGATTCCTGCCTGTCATCTGCTTGACAATTGCCAGCTGTGCTGCATAATTCCTGCCTGCTCATCTGCTTGATTATTGCCAGCTGAGCAGCATGATTTCTCACAGCTGAGTTCCATGATTATAGCCTGCTGACTGATTCGTGCCTACTCAGCTCTTTGTTCATTGCCTCCAGAGGCACATGATCAGTGTATGATAGCAAACATGATCAGCACATGATCAGTCACATGATCAGTGCATGATAAGCCACGTGATCAGTGCATGATCAGTCACGTGATCAGTGCATGATCAGTCATGTGATCAGTGCATGATCAGCCACGTGATCAGTGCATGATCAGCCACGTGATCAGTGCATGATAGCCACGTGATCAGTGCATGATCAGTCACGTGATCAGTGCATGATCAGTCACGTGATCAGTGCATGATCAGTCACGTGATCAGTGCATGATCAGCCACGTGATCAGTGCATGATCAGTCACGTGATCAGTGCATGATCAGTCACGTGACCAGTACATGGTAGCTACGTGATCATTGCATGATCAGCCACGTGAGCAGTGCATGATAGCCACGTGATCAGTGCATGATCAGTCACGTGATCAGTGCATGATCAGTCACGTGATCAGTGCATGATCAGCCACGTGATCAGTGCATGATCAGGCACGTGATCAGTGCATGATCAGCCACGTGATCAGTGCATGATAGCCACGTGATCAGTGCATGATAGCCACGTGATCAGTGCATGATCAGTCACGTGATACGTGCATGATCAGCCACGTGATCAGTGCATGATAGCCACGTGATCAGTGCATGATAGCCACGTGATCAGTGCATGATCAGTCACGTGATCAGTGCATGATCAGTCACGTGATCAGTGCATGATCAGTCACGTGATCAGTGCATGATCAGCCACGTGATCAGTGCATGATAGCCACGTGATCAGTGCATGATCAGTCACGTGATCAGTGCATGATCAGTCACGTGATCAGTGCATGATCAGCCACGTGATCAGTGCATGATCAGCCACGTGATCAGTGCATGATCAGCCACGTGATCAGTGCATGATCAGTTACGTGATCAGTGCATGATCAGTCACGTGACCAGTGCATGATAGCTACGTGATCAGTGCATGATCAGCCACGTGATCAGTGCATGATAGCCACGTGATCAGTGCATGATCAGCCACGTGATCAGTGCATGATCAGTCACGTGATCAGTGCATGATCAGTCCCGTGATCAGTGCATGATCAGCCACGTGATCAGTGCATGATAGCCACGTGATCAGTGCATGATCAGTCACGTGATCAGTGCATGATCAGTCACGTGATCAGTGTGTGATCAGCCACGTGAACAGTGCATGCTCAGTCACGTGATCAGGGCCTGCTGAGCTGCGTGATTACTGTCTGCTCATCTGCTTGACAATTGCCAGCTGAGCTGCATGATTCCTGCCTGTCATCTGCTTGACAATTGCCAGCTGTGCTGCGTAATTCCTGCCTGCTCATCTGCTTGATTATTGCCAGCTGAGCAGCATGATTTCTCACAGCTGAGTTCCATGATTATAGCCTGCTGACTGATTCCTGCCTACTCAGCTCTTTGTTCATTGCCTCCAGAGGCACATGATCAGTGTATGACAGCAAACATGATCAGCACATGATCAGTCACATGATCAGTGCATGATAAGCCACGTGATCAGTGCATGATCAGTTATGTGATCAGTGCATGATCAGTCACGTGATCAGTGCATGGTAGCTGCGTGATCAGTGCATGATCAGCCACGTGATCAGTGCATGATAGCCACGTGATCAGTGCATGATCAGTCACGTGATCAGTGCATGATCAGTCACGTGATCAGTGCATGATCAGTCACGTGATCAGTGCATGATCAGTTACGTGATCAGTGCATGATCAGTCACGTGATCAGTGCATGGTAGCTACGTGATCATTGCATGATCAGCCACGTGATCAGTGCATGATAGCCACGTGATCAGTGCATGATAGCCACGTGATCAGTGCATGATCAGTCACGTGATCAGTGCATGATCAGTCACGTGATCAGTGCATGATCAGCCACGTGATCAGTGCATGATCAGCCACGTGATCAGTGCATGATCAATTACGTGATCAGTGCATGATCAGTCACGTGATCAGTGCATGGTAGCTACGTGATCAGTGCATGATCAGCCACGTGATCAGTGCATGATAGCCACGTGATCAGTGCATGATCAGTCACGTGATCAGTGCATGATCATCCGCGTGATCAGTGCATGATCAGTCACGTGATCAGTGCATGATATAGACGTGATCAGTGCATGATCAGTCACGTGATCAGTGCATGATCAGCCACGTGATCAGTGCATGATAGCCAGTGATCAGTGCATGATAGCCACGTGATCAGTGCATGATCAGTCACGTGATCAGTGCATGATCAGCCACGTGATCAGTGCATGATAGCCACGTGATCAGTGCATGATCAGTCACGTGATCAGTGCATGATCAGTCACGTGATCAGTGCATGATCAGCCACGTGATCAGTGCATGATCAGCCACGTGATCAGTGCATGATCAGTCACGTGATCAGTGCATGATCAGCCACGTGATCAGTGCATGATCAGTCACGTGATCAGTGCATGATCAGTCACGTGATCAGTGCATGATCAGCACGTGATCAGTGCATGTGAGTCATGTGACAGTGCATGATAGCGCCGTGATCAGTGCATGATCAGTCCCGTGATCAGTGCATGATCAGCCACGTGATCAGTGCATGATAGCTACGTGATCAGTGCATGATCAGCCACGTGATCAGTGCATGATAGCCACGTGATCAGTGCATGACAATTACGTGATCAGTGCATGCACGATCACGTGATCAGTGCATGATAGCCACGTGATCAGTGCATGATTAGTCACGTGATCAGTGTGTGATCAGCCACGTGAACAGTGCATGCTCAGTCACGTGATCAGGGCCTGCTGAGCTGCGTGATTACTGTCTGCTCATCTGCTTGACAATTGCCAGCTGAGCTGCACGATTCCTGCCTGTCATCTGCTTGACAATTGCCACCTGTGCTGCATAATTCCTGCCTGCTCATCTACTTGATTATTGCCAGCTGAGCAGCATGATTTCTCACAGCTGAGTTCCATGATTATAGCCTGCTGACTGATTCCTGCCTACTCAGCTCTTTGTTCATTGCCTGCAGATGCACATGATCAGTGTGTGACACCAAACATGATCAGCACATGATCAGTCACATGATCAGTGCATGATAAGCCACGTGATCAGTGCATGATCAATTATGTGATCAGTGCATGATCAGTCACGTGATCAGTACATGGTAGCTGCGTGATCAGTGCATGATCAGCCACGTGATCAGTGCATGATAGCCACGTGATCAGTGCATGATCAGTCACGTGATCAGTGCATGATCAGTCACGTGATCAGTGCATGATCAGCCACGTGATCAGTGCATGATCAGTTACGTGATCAGTGCATGATCAGTCACGTGATCAGTGCATGATCAGCCACGTGATCAGTGCATGATCAGTCACGTGATCAGTGCATGATCAGTCACGTGATCAGTGCATGATAGCCACGTGATCAGTGCATGATCAGCCACGTGATCAGTGCATGATCAGCCACGTGATCAGTGCATGATCAGTTACGTGATCAGTGCATGATCAGCCACGTGATCAGTGCATGGTCAGACACGTGATCAGTGTATGATCAGCCACGTGATCAGTGCATGATATCCACGTGATCAGTGCATGATCAGTCACGTGATCAGTGTATGATCAGCCACGTGAACAGTGCATGCTCAGTCACGTGATCAGGGCCTGCTGAGCTGCGTGATTACTGTCTGCTCATCTGCTTGACAATTGCCAGCTGAGCTGCATGATTCCTGCCTGTCATCTGCTTGACAATTGCCAGCTGTGCTGTGTAATTCCTGCCTGCTCAGCTGCTTGATTATTGCCAGCTGAGCAGCATGATTCCTCACAGCTGAGTTCCATGATTATTGCCTGCTGACTGTTTGATTCGTGCCTACTCAGCTCTTTGTTTATTGCCTCCAGAGGCACATGATCAGTGTATGATAGCAAACATGATCAGCGCATGATCAGTCACATGATCAGCGCCATTAAGTCACGTGATCACTACATGATAGTCATGTGATCAGTCCATGATCAGTCACGGTATCAGTGCATGATCAGCCACGTGATCAGTGCATGATAGCCACGTGATCAGTGCATGATAGCCACGTGATCAGTGCATGATCAGCCACGTGATCAGTGCATGATAGCTACGTGATCAGTGCATGATCAGTCACGTGATCAGTGCATGATCAGGCACGTGATCAGTGCATGATCAGCCACGTGATCAGTGCATGATAGCCACGTGATCAGTGCATGATCAGTCACGTGATCAGTGCATGATCAGTCACGTGACCAGTACATGATAGCCACATGATCAGTGCATGATCAGCCACGTGATCAGTGCATGATAGCCACGTGATCAGTGCATGATCAGTCACGTGATCAGTGCATGATCAGTCACGTGATCAGTGCATGATAGTCACGTGATCAGTGCATGATCAGTTACGTGAGCAGTGTATGATCAGCCACGTGATCAGTGCAAGGTCAGACACGTGAACAGTGTATGATCAGCCACGTGATCAGTGCATGATATCCAAGTGATCAGTGCATGATCAATCACGTGATCAGTGTATGATCAGCCACGTGAACAGTGCATGCTCAGTCACGTGATCAGGGCCTGCTGAGCTGCGTGATTACTGTCTGCTCATCTGCTTGACAATTGCCAGCTGAGCTGCATGATTCCTGCCTGTCATCTGCTTGACAATTGCCAGCTGTGCTGCGTAATTCCTGCCTGATCAGCTGCTTGATTATTGCCAGCTGAGCAGCATGATTCCTCACAGCTGAGTTCCATGATTATTGCCTGCTGACTGTTTGATTCGTGCCTACTCAGCTCTTTGTTTATTGCCTCCAGAGGCACATGATCAGTGTATGATAGCAAACATGATCAGCGCATGATCAGTCACATGATCAGCGCCATTAAGTCACGTGATCACTACATGATAGTCATGTGATCAGTCCATGCTCAGTCACGGTATCAGTGCATGATCAGCCACGTGATCAGTGCATGATCTGTCACATGATTAGTGTATGATCATCCACGTGATCAGTGCATGGGCAGTCATGTGATCAGTGCATGATTAGACGTGATCAGTGCATGATCAGTCTCGTGATCAGTGCATGATAGCCACGTGATCAGTGCATGATCAGTCACCTGATGGGTGTATGATCATTCACGTGACCAGTACATGGTAGCTACATGATCAGTGCATGATCAGCCACGTGATCAGTGCATGATAGCCACGTGATCAGTGCATGATCAGCCACGTGATCAGTGCATGATCAGTCACGTGATCAGTGCATGATCAGCCACGTGATCAGTGCATGATCAATTACGTGATCAGTGCATGATCAGTCACGTGATCAGTGCATGATAGGCGTGATCAGTGCATGATCAGCCACGTGATCAGTGCATGATAGCCACGTGATCAGTGCATGATCAGCCACGTGATCAGTGCATGATCAGTCACGTGATCAGTGCATGATCAGCCACGTGATCAGTGCATGATCAATTACGTGATCAGTGCATGATCAGTCACGTGATCAGTGCATGATAGCTGCGTGATCAGTGCATGATCAGCCACGTGATCAGTGCATGATAGCCACGTGATCAGTGCATGATCAGTCACGTGATCAGTGCATGATCAGTCACGTGATCAGTGCATGATCAGCCACGTGATCAGTGCATGATCAATTACGTGATCAGTGCATGATCAGTCACGTGATCAGTGCATGGTAGCAGCGTGATCAGTGCATGATCAGCCACGTGATCAGTGCATGATAGCCACGTGATCAGTGCATGATCAGTCACGTGATCAGTGCATGATCAGTCACGTGATCAGTGCATGATCAGCCACGTGATCAGTGCATGATCAGTTACGTGATCAGTGCATGATAGCCACGTGATCAGTGCATGATCAGTCACGTGATCAGTGTGTGATCAGCCACGTGATCAGTGCATGATATCCACGTGATCAGTGCATGATAGCCACGTGATCAGTGCATGATAGCCACGTGATCAGTGCATGATCAGTCACGTGATCAGTGTGTGATCAGCCACGTGATCAGTGCATGATCAGTCACGTGATCAGTGCATGATCAATTACGTGATCAGTGCATGATCAGTCACGTGACCAGTACATGGTTGCTACGTGATCTTTGCATGATCAGCCACGTGAGCAGTGCATGATAGCCACGTGATCAGTGCATGATCAGTCACGTGATCAGTGCATGATCAGTCCACTGATCAGTGCATGATCATTTACGTGATCAGTGCATGATCAGTCACGTGACAGTATATGGTAGCTACGTGATCATTGCATGATCAGCCACGTGATCAGTGCATGATAGCCACGTGATCAGTGCATGATCAGTTACGTGATCAGTGTATGATCAGCCACGTGATCAGTGCATGAGTGCCGCATGATCAGTGCATGATCAGTCACGTGACAGTGCATGATCAGCCACGTGATCAGTGCATGATAGCCACGTGATCAGTGCATGATCAGTCACGTGATCAGTGCATGATCAGCCACGTGATCAGTGCATGATCAGACACGTGATCAGTGCATGATCAGTCGTGATCAGTGCATGATAGCC
Organism: Bos javanicus; assembly: GCF_032452875.1. Classification (NCBI taxonomy): domain Eukaryota; kingdom Metazoa; phylum Chordata; class Mammalia; order Artiodactyla; family Bovidae; genus Bos; species Bos javanicus. The sequence continues at coordinate 852,380 of NW_026893606.1, read as the reverse complement.
ACGTGATCAGTGCATGATCAGTCACGTGATCAGTGCATGATCAGTCACGTGATCAGTGCATGATCAGCCACGTGATCAGTGCATGATCAGTCACGTGATCAGTGCATGGTAGCTACGTGATCAGTGCATGATCAGCCACGTGATCAGTGCATGATAGCCACGTGATCAGTGCATGATAGCCACGTGATCAGTGCATGATCAGTCACGTGATCAGTGCATGATCAGCCACGTGATCAGTGCATGACCAGGCACGTGATCAGTGTGACCAGCCAAGTGATCAGTGCATGATAGCCACGTGATCAGTGCATGATCAGTCACGTGATCAGTGCATGATCAGTCACGTGATCAGTGCATGATCAGCCACGTGATCAGTGCATGATCAGCCACGTGATCAGTGCATGATCAATTACGTGATCAGTGCATGATCAGTCACGTGATCAGTACATGGTAGCTACGTGATCAGTGCATGATCAGCCACGTGATCAGTGCATGATAGCCACGTGATCAGTGCATGATCAGCCACGTGATCAGTGCATGATCAGTCACGTGATCAGTGCATGATCAGTCACGTGATCAGTGCATGATCATCCACGTGATCAGTGCATGTAGAGTCATGTATCAGTGCATGATAGCCCGTGATCAGTGCATGATCAGTCCCGTGATCAGTGCATGATCAGCCACGTGATCAGTGCATGATAGCCACGTGATCAGTGCATGATCAGTCACGTGATCAGTGCATGATCAGCCACGTGATCAGTGCATGATAGCCACGTGATCAGTGCATGACAATTACGTGATCAGTGCATGATCAGTCACGTGATCAGTGCATGATAGCCACGTGATCAGTGCATGATCATTCACGTGATCAGTGTGTGATCAGCCACGTGAACAGTGCATGCTCAGTCACGTGATCAGGGCCTGCTGAGCTGCGTGATTACTGTCTGCTCATCTGCTTGACAATTGCCAGCTGAGCTGCACGATTCCTGCCTGTCATCTGCTTGACAATTGCCACCTGAGCTGCATAATTCCTGCCTGCTCATCTACTTGATTATTGCCAGCTGAGCAGCATGATTTCTCAGAGCTGAGTTCCATGATTATAGCCTGCTGACTGATTCCTGCCTTCTCAGCTCTTTGTTCATTGCCTCCAGATGCACATGATCAGTGTATGACACCAAACATGATCAGTGCATGATCAGTCACATGATCAGTGCATGATAAGCCACGTGATCAGTGCATGATCAGTCACGTGATCAGTGCATGATCAGTCACGTGATCAGTGCATGATAGCTGCGTGATCAGTGCATGATCAGCCCGTGATCAGTGCATGATAGCTACGTGATCAGTGCATGATCAGTCACGTGATCAGTGCATGATCAGTCACGTGATCAGTGCATGATCAGCCACGTGATCAGTGCATGATCAGTTACGTGATCAGTGCATGATCAGTCACGTGACCAGTACATGGTAGCTACGTGATCAGTGCATGATCAGCCACGTGATCAGTGCATGATCAGCCACGTGATCAGTGCATGATCAGTTACGTGAGCAGTGTATGATCAGCCACGTGATCAGTGCATGGTCAGACACGTGAACAGTGTATGATCAGCCACGTGATCAGTGCATGATATCCAAGTGATCAGTGCATGATCAATCACGTGATCAGTGTATGATCAGCCACGTGAACAGTGCATGCTCAGTCACGTGATCAGGGCCTGCTGAGCTGCGTGATTACTGTCTGCTCATCTGCTTGACAATTGCCAGCTGAGCTGCATGATTCCTGCCTGTCATCTGCTTGACAATTGCCAGCTGTGCTGCGTAATTCCTGCCTGCTCAGCTGCTTGATTATTGCCAGCTGAGCAGCATGATTCCTCACAGCTGAGTTCCATGATTATTGCCTGCTGACTGTTTGATTCGTGCCTACTCAGCTCTTTGTTTATTGCCTCCAGAGGCACATGATCAGTGTATGATAGCAAACATGATCAGCGCATGATCAGTCACATGATCAGCGCCATTAAGTCACGTGATCACACATGATAGTCATGTGATCAGTCCATGCTCAGTCACGGTATCAGTGCATGATCAGCCACGTGATCAGTGCATGATCAGTCACGTGATCAGTGCATGATCAGTCACGTGATCAGTGCATGATCATTTACGTGATCAGTGCATGATCAGTCACGTGATCAGTGCATGATAGCTACGTGATCAGTGCATGACAGCCACGTGATCAGTGCATGATAGCCACGTGATCAGTGCATGATCAGTCACGTGATCAGTGTATGATCAGCCACGTGATCAGTGCATGATCAGTTACGTGATCAGTGCATGATCAGTCACGTGATCAGTGCATGATCAGCCACGTGATCAGTGCATGATCAGCACGTGATCAGTGCATGATCAGCCACGTGATCAGTGCATGATAGCCACGTGATCAGTGCATGATCAGTCACGTGATCAGTGCATGATCAGCCACGTGATCAGTGCATGATCAGCCACGTGATCAGTGCATGATCAGCCACGTGATCAGTGCATGATCAGCCACGTGATCAGTGCATGATCAGCCACGTGATCAGTGCATGATCAGCCACGTGATCAGTGCATGATTGCCACGTGATCAGTGCATGATCAGTCACGTGATCAGTGCATGATCAGGCACGTGATCAGTGCATGATCAGCCACGTGATCAGTGCATGATAGCCACGTGATCAGTGCATGATCAGTCACGTGATCGGTGTATGATCAGTCACGTGACAGTACATGGTAGCTACGTGATCAGTGCATGATCAGCCACGTGATCAGTGCATGATAGCCACGTGATCAGTGCATGATCAGTCACGTGATCAGTGCATGATCAGTCATGTGATCAGTGCATGATCAGGCACGTGATCAGTGCATGATCAGCCACGTGATCAGTGCATGATAGCCACGTGATCAGTGCATGATCAGTCACGTGATCAGTGCATGATCAGTCACGTGATCAGTGCATGATCAGCCACGTGATCAGTGCATGATCAATTACGTGATCAGTGCATGATCAGTCACGTGACCAGTACATGGTAGCTGTGTGATCAGTGCATGATCAGCCACGTGATCAGTGCATGATAGCCACGTGATCAGTGCATGATCAGTCACGTGATCAGTGCATGATCAGTCACGTGATCAGTGCATGATCAGCCACGTGATCAGTGCATGATCAGTCACGTGATCAGCACATGGTAGCTGCGTGATCAGTGCATGATCAGCCACGTGATCAGTGCATGATAGCCACGTGATCAGTGCATGATCAGTCACGTGATCAGTGCATGATCAGTCACGTGATCAGTGCATGATCAGCCACGTGATCAGTGCATGATCAGCCACGTGATCAGTGCATGATCAGCCACGTGATCAGTGCATGATCAGCCACGTGATCAGTGCATGATCAGTCACGTGATCAGTGCATGATCAGTCACGTGATCAGTGCATGATCATTCACGTGATCAGTGCATGATCAGTCACGTGACCAGTATATGGTAGCTACGTGATCATTCCATGATCAGCCACGTGATCAGTGCATGATAGCCACGTGATCAGTGCATGATCAGTTACGTGATCAGTGTATGATCAGCCACGTGATCAGTGCATGAGTGCCACGTGATCAGTGCATGATATGTCACGTGACAGTGTGTGATCAGCCACGTGATCAGTGCATGATCAGCCACGTGATCAGTGCATGATAGCCACGTGATCAGTGCATGATCAGTCACGTGATCAGTGCATGATCAGCCACGTGATCAGTGCATGATCAGACACGTGATCAGTGCATGATCAGCCACGTGATCAGTGCATGATCAGCCACGTGATCAGTGCATGATCAGCCACGTGATCAGTGCATGATCAGTCACGTGATCAGTGCATGATCAGTCACGTGATAGGTGTGTGATCAGCCACGTGAACAGTGCATGCTCAGTCACGTGATCAGGGCCTGCTGAGCTGCGTGATTACTGTCTGCTCATCTGCTTGACAATTGCCAGCTGAGCTGCACGATTCCTGCCTGTCATCTGCTTGACAATTGCCACCTGTGCTGCGTAATTCCTGCCTGCTCATCTACTTGATTATTGCCAGCTGAGCAGCATGATTTCTCAGAGCTGAGTTCCATGATTATAGCCTGCTGACTGATTCCTGCCTACTCAGCTCTATGTTCATTGCCTCCAGAGGCACATGATCAGTGTGTGACACCAAACATGATCAGTGCATGATCAGTCACATGATCAGTGCATGATAAGCCACGTGATCAGTGCATGATCAGTTACGTGATCAGTGCATGATCAGTCACGTGATCAGTGCATGATAGCCACGTGATCAGTGCATGATCAGTTACGTGAGCAGTGTATGATCAGCCACGTGATCAGTGCATGGTCAGACACTTGAACAGTGTATGATCAGCCACGTGATCAGTGCATGATATCCAAGTGATCAGTGCATGATCATCACGTGATCAGTGTATGATCAGCCACGTGAACAGTGCATGCTCAGTCTCGTGATCAGGGCCTGCTGAGCTGCGTGATTACTGTCTGCTCATCTGCTTGACAATTGCCAGCTGAGCTGCATGATTCCTGCCTGTCATCTGCTTGACAATTGCCAGCTGTGCTGCGTAATTCCTGCCTGCTCAGCTGCTTGATTATTGCCAGCTGAGCAGCATGATTCCTCACACCTGAGTTCCATGATTATTGCCTGCTGACTGTTTGATTCGTGCCTACTCAGCTCTTTTTATTGCCTCCAGAGGCACATGATCAGTGTATGATAGCAAACATGATCAGCGCATGATCAGTCACATGATCAGTGCCATTAAGTCACGTGATCACTACATGATAGTCATGTGATCAGTCCATGCTCAGTCACGGTATCAGTGCATGATCAGCCACGTGATCAGTGCATGATCAGCCACGTGATCAGTGCATGATAGCTATGTGATCAGTGCATGATTTATCACGTGATCAGTGCATGATCAGGCACGTGATCAGTGCATGATCAGCCACGTGATCAGTGCATGATCAGTCACCTGATGGGTGTATGATCAGTCACGTGACCAGTACATGGTAGCTACATGATCATTGCATGATCAGCCACGTGAGTAGTGCATGATAGCCACGTGATCAGTGCATGATCAGTCACGTGATCAGTGCATGATCAGTCATGTGATCAGTGCATGATCAGGCACGTGATCAGTGCATGATCAGCCACGTGATCAGTGCATGATAGCCACGTGATCAGTGCATGATCAGTCACGTGATCAGTGCATGATCAGTCACGTGATCAGTGCATGATCAGCCACGTGATCAGTGCATGATCAGCCACGTGATCAGTGCATGATCAATTACGTGATCAGTGCATGATCAGTCACGTGACCAGTACATGGTAGCTACGTGATCAGTGCATGATCAGCCACGTGAGCAGTGCATGATAGCCACGTGATCAGTGCATGATCAGTCACGTGATCAGTGCATGATCAGTCACGTGATCAGTGCATGATCAGTCACGTGATCAGTGCATGATCAATTACGTGATCAGTGCATGATCAGTCACGTGACCAGTGCATGGTAGCTACGTGATCATTGCATGATCAGCCACGTGATCAGTGCATGATAGCCACGTGATCAGTGCATGATCAGTCGCATGATCAGTGCATGATCAGCCACGTGATCAGTGCATGATCAGTCACGTGATCAGTGCATGATATAGACGTGATCAGTGCATGATCAGTCACGTGATCAGTGCATGATCAGCCACGTGATCAGTGCATGATAGCCACGTGATCAGTGCATGACAATTACGTGATCAGTGCATGATCAATCACGTGATCAGTGCATGATAGCCACGTGATCAGTGCATGATCAGTCACGTGATCAGTGTATGATCAGCCACGTGAACAGTGCATGCTCAGTCACGTGATCAGGGCCTGCTGAGCTGCGTGATTACTGTCTGCTCATATGCTTGACAATTGCCAGCTGAGCTGCACGATTCCTGCCTGTCATCTGCTTGACAATTGCCAGCTGTGCTGCATAATTCCTGCCTGCTCATCTGCTTGATTATTGCCAGCTGAGCAGCATGATTTCTCAGAGCTGAGTTCCATGATTATTGCCTACTGATTCCTGCCTACTCAGCTCTTTGTTCATTGCCTCCAGAGGCACATGATCAGTGTATGATAGCAAACATGATCAGCACATGATGAATCACATGATCAGTGCATGATAAGCCACGTGATCAGTGCATGATCAGTCACGTGATCAGTGCATGATCAGTCACGTGACCAGTGCATGGTAGCTGCGTGATCAGTGCATGATCAGCCACGTGATCAGTGCATGATAGCCACGTGATCAGTGCATGATCAGTCACGTGATCAGTGCATGATCAGTCACGTGATCAGTGCATGATCAGTCACGTGATCAGTGCATGATCAGTTACGTGATCAGTGCATGATCAGTCACGTGACCAGTGCATGATAGCTACGTGATCATTGCATGATCAGCCACGTGATCAGTGCATGATAGCCACGTGATCAGTGCATGATCAGCCACGTGATCAGTGCATGATCAGTCACGTGATACGTGCATGATCAGCCACGTGATCAGTGCATGATATCCACGTGATCAGTGCATGATAGCCACGTGATCAGTGCATGATCAGTCACGTGATCAGTGCATGATCAGTCACGTGATCAGTGCATGGTAGCTACGTGATCAGTGCATGATCAGCCACGTGATCAGTGCATGATAGCCACGTGATCAGTGCATGATCAGTCACGTGATCAGTGCATGATCAGCCACGTGATCAGTGCATGATGCCACGTGATCAGTGCATGATCAGTCACGTGATCAGTGCATGATCAGCCACGTGATCAGTGCATGATCAGCCACGTGATCAGTGCATGATAGCCACGTGATCAGTGCATGATCAGTCACGTGATCAGTGCATGATCAGCCACGTGATCAGTGCATGATCAGACACGTGATCAGTGCATGATCAGCCACGTGATCAGTGCATGATAGCTACGTGATCAGTGCATGATCAGTCACATGATCAGTGCATGATATCCACGTGATCAGTGCATGATCAGTCACGTGATCAGTGCATGATAGCCACGTGATCAGTGCATGATCAGTCACGTGATCAGTGCATGATCAGCCACGTGATCAGTGCATGATAGCCACGTGATCAGTGCATGATAGCCACGTGATCAGTGCATGATCAGTCACGTGATCAGTGCATGATCAGCCACGTGATCAGTGCATGATAGCCACGTGATCAGTGCATGATCAGTCACGTGATCAGTGCATGATCAGTCACGTGATCAGTGCATGATAGCCACGTGATCAGTGCATGATCAGTCACGTGATCAGTGCATGATCAGCCACGTGATCAGTGCATGATCAGTCACGTGATCAGTGCATGATCAGCCACGTGATCAGTGCATGATAGCCACGTGATCAGTGCATGATCAGTCACGTGATCAGTGCATGATATGTCACGTGACAGTGTGTGATCAGCCACGTGAACAGTGCATATTCAGCCACGTGATCAGTGCATGATAGCCACGTGATCAGTGCATGATCAGTTACGTGATCAGTGTATGATCAGCCACGTGATCAGTGCATGGTCAGACACGTGAACAGTGTATTATCAGCCACGTGATCAGTGCATGATATCCAAGTTATCAGTGCATGATCAATCACGTGATCAGTGTATGATCAGCCACGTGAACAGTGCATGCTCAGTCACGTGATCAGGGCCTGCTGAGCTGCGTGATTACTGTCTGCTCATCTGCTTGACAATTGCCAGCTGAGCTGCACGATTCCTGCCTGTCATCTGCTTGACAATTGCCAGCTGTGCTGCGTAATTCCTGCCTGCTCAGCTGCTTGATTATTGCCAGCTGAGCAGCATGATTCCTCACAGCTGAGTTCCATGATTATTGCCTGCTGACTGTTTGATTCGTGCCTACTCAGCTCTTTGTTTATTGCCTCCAGAGGCACATGATCAGTGTATGATAGCAAACATGATCAGCGCATGATCAGTCACATGATCAGCGCCATTAAGTCACGTGATCACTACATGATAGTCATGTGATCAGTCCATGCTCAGTCACGGTATCAGTGCATGATCAGCCACGTGATCAGTGCATGATCTGTCACATGATTAGTGTATGATCATCCACGTGATCAGTGCATGGGCAGTCATGTGATCAGTGCATAATATAGACGTGATCAGTGCATGATCAGTCTCGTGATCAGTGCATGATAGCCACGTGATCAGTGCATGATCAGTCACCTGATGGGTGTATGATCATTCACGTGACCTGTACATGGTAGCTACATGATCATTGCATGATCAGCCATGTGAGCAGTGCATGATAGCCACGTGATCAGTGCATGATCAGACACGTGATCAGTGCATGATCAGTCACGTGATCACTGCATGAACAGCCACGTGATCAGTGCATGATCAGGCACGTGATCACTGTATGACCAGCCAAGTGATCAGTGCATGATAGCCACGTGATCAGTGCATGATCAGTCATGTGATCAGTGCATGATCAGTTACGTGATCAGTGTATGATCAGCCACGTGATCAGTGCATGATCAGCCACATGATCAGTGCATGATCAATTACGTGATCAGTGCATGATCAGTCACGTGACCAGTGCATGGTAGCTACGTGATCATTGCCAGATCAGCCAGGTGAGCAGTGCATGATAGCCACGTGATCAGTGCATGATCAGCCATGTGAGCAGTGCATGATCAGTCACGTGATCAGTGCATGATCAGTCACGTGATCAGTGCATGATCATCCACGTGATCAGTGCATGTGGAGTCATGTAGTCAATGCGTGATAGCGCCGTGATCAGTGCACGATCAGTCCCGTTATGAGTGTATGATCACCCAAGTGATCAGTGCAAGATAGCTACGTGATCAGTGCATGATCAGTCACGCTGATTCTTGTGTGATCAGCCACGTGATCAGTGCATGATATCCAGGTGATCTGTACATGATCAGTCACGTGAACAGTGCATGATCAGTCACGTGATCAGTGTATGACCAGCCAAGTGATCAGTGCATGATAGCCACGTGATCAGTGCATGATCAGTCACGTGATCAGTGTATGATCAGCCACGTGATCAGGGCATGCTCAGCCAAATGATAAGTGCATGATCAATCACGTGATCAGTGCATGATCAGCCACGTGATCAGTGCATGATCAGTCACGTGATCAGTACATGATCAGTCACATGAGCAGTGCATGATCATTTACGTGATCTGTGTAGGATCAGTCACATGACCAGTATATGTTAGCTACGTGATCATTCCATGACGAGCCACGTGAGCAGTGCATGATAGACACGTGATCAGTGCATGATATGTCACGGGACAGGTGTGTGATCAGCCACGTGAACAGTGCATGTTCAGCCACGTATTCAGTGCATGATAGCCACGTGATCAGTGCATGATCAGTTACGTGAGCAGTGTATGATCAGCCACGTGATCAGTGCATGGTCAGACACGTGAACAGTGTATGATCAGCCACGTGATCAGTGCATGATATCCAAGTGATCAGTGCATGATCAATCACGTGATCAGTGTATGATCAGCCACGTGAACAGTGCATGCTCAGTCACGTGATCAGGGCCTGCTGAGCTGCGTGATTACTGTCTGCTCATCTGCTTGACAATTGCCAGCTGATCTGCAGGATTCCTGCCTGTCATCTGCTTGACAATTGCCACCTGTGCTGCGTTATTCCTGCCTGCTCATCTACTTGATTATTGCCAGCTGAGCAGCATCATTTCTCAGAGGTGAGTTCCATGATTGTAGCCTGCTGACTGATTCCTGCCTACTCAGCTCTATGTTCATTGCCTCCAGAGGCACATGATCAGTGTGTTACACCAAACATGATCAGCGCATGATCAGTCACATGATCAGCGCCATTAAGTCACGTGATCACTACATGATAGTCATGTGATCAGTCCATGCTCAGTCACGGTATCAGTGCATGATCAGCCACGTGATCAGTGCATGATCTGTCACATGATTAGTGTATGATCATCCACGTGATCAGTGCATGGGCAGTCATGTGATCAGTGCATGATATAGACGTGATCAGTGCATGATCAGTCTCGTGATCAGTGCATGATAGCCACGTGATCAGTGCATGATCAGTCACCTGATGGGTGTATGATCATTCACGTGACCTGTACATGGTAGCTACATGATCATTGCATGATCAGCCACGTGAGTAGTGCACGATAGCCACGTGATCACTGCATGATCAGTCACGTGATCAGTGCATGATCAGTCATGTGACCAGTACATGGTAGCTGCGTGATCATCGCATGATCAGCCACGTGAGCAGTGCATGATAGCCACGTGATCAGTGCATGATCAGACACGTGATCAGTGCATGATCTGTCACGTGATCAGTGCATGATCAGCCACGTGATCAGTGCATGAGAAGGCACGTGATCAGTGTATGTCCAGCCACGTGATCAGTGCATGATAGCCACGTGATCAGTGCATGATCAGTCACGTGATCAGTGCATGATCAGTCACGTAATCAGTGTATGATCAGCCACGTGATCAGTGCATGATCAGCCACATGATCAGTGCATGATCAATTACGTGATCAGTGCATGATCAGTCACGTGACCAGTACATGGTAGCTACGTGATCATTGCCAGATCAGCCACCTGAGCAGTGCATGATAGCCACGTGATCAGTGCATGATCAGCCTTGTGATCAGTGCATGATCAGTCACGTGATCAGTGCATGGTCAGTCACGTGATCAGTGCATGATCATCCACGTGATCAGTGCATGTGGAGTCATGTAGTCAATGCGTGATAGCGCTGTGATCAGTGCATGATCAGTCCCGTGATGAGTGTATGATCAGCCACGTGATCAGTGCAAGATAGCCACGTGATCAGTGCATGATCAGTCACATGTTCAGTGCATGATCAGTCACGTGATCAGTGTGTGATCAGCCACGTGAACAGTGCATGCTCAGTCACGTGATCAGGGCCTGCTGAGCTGCGTGATTACTGTCTGCTCATCTGCTTGACAATTTCCAGCTGAGCTGCACGATTCCTACCTGTCATCTCCTTGACAATTGCCACCTTTTCTACGTAATTCCTACCTGCTCATCTACTTGATTATTGCCAGCTGAGCAGCATGATTTCTCAGAGCTGAGTTCCATGATTTTAGCCTGCTGACTGATTCCTGCCTACTCAGCTCTATATTCATTGCCTCCAGAGGCACATGATCAGTGTGTAACACCAAACATGATCAGCACATGATCAGTCACATGATCAATGCATGATAAGCCAGGTGATCAGTGCATGATCAATTACGTGATCAGTGCATGATCAGTCATGTGACCAGTGCATGGTAGCTGCGTGATCAGTGCATGATCAGCCACGTGAGCAGTGCATGATAGCCACGTGATCAGTGCATGATCAGCCACGTGATCAGTGCATGATCAGCCACGAGATCACTGCATGATCAGCCACGTGATCACTGCATGATATGTCACGTGACAGGTGTGTGATCAGCCACGTGAGCAGTGAACGGGCAGTCATGTAATCAGTGCATGATATAGACGTGATCAGTGCACGATCAGTCTCGTGATCAGTGCATGATAGCCACGTGATCAGTGCATGATCAGTCACGTGATCTGTGCATAATCAGTCACGTGATCAGTGCATGATCAGTCACGTGATCAGTGCATGATCAGTTACCTGATCAGTGCATGATCAGTCATGTGATCAGTGCATGTTAGCTACTTGATCATTGCATGATCAACCACGTGATCAGTGCATGATAGCCACGTGATCAGTGCATGATAGCCTTGTGATCAGTGCATGATCAGTCACATGATACGTGTGTGATCAGCCACGTGATCAGTGCATGTTATCCACGTGATCAGTGCATGAGCAGCCACGTGATCACTTCATGATTATTTACGTGATCTGTACATGATCAGTCACGTCATACGTGTGTGATCAGCCACCGGATCAGTGCGTGATGAGCCATGTGATCATTGCAGGATCAATTACGTGATCAGTGCATGATCAGTCACGTGACCAGTATATGGTTGCTACGTGATCATTGCATGATCAGACACGTGATCAGTGCATGGTAGCCACGTGATCAGTGCATGATAGCCACATGATCAGTGCATGAGATCCACGTGATCAGTGCATGATCAGTCACGTGACACATGTGTGATCAGCCACGTGATCAGTGCATGATGAGCCACGTGATCAGTGCAGGATCAATTACGTGATCAGTGCATGATCAGTCACGTGACCAGTACATGGTTGCTACGTGATCAGTGCATGATCAGCCACGTGAGCAGAGCATGAGAGCCACGTGATCAGTGCATGATCAGTCACTTGATCAGTACATGATCAGTCACTTGAACAGTGCATGATCATTTACGTGATCTGTGCAAGATCAGGCACATGACCAGTATATGGTAGCTACGTGATCATTCCTTGACGAGCCACGTGAGCAGTGCATGATAGCCACGTGATGTGTGCATGATCAGTTACCTGAGCAGAGTATGATCAGCCACGTGATCAGTGCATGAGTGCCACGTGATCAGTGCATGATCAGTTACCTGAGCAGTGTATGGTCAGCCAGGTGATCAGTGCATGGTCAGACACGTGAACAGTGAATGATCAGCCACGTGATCAGTGCATGATCAGCCACGTGATCAGTGCATGATATGTCACGTGATCAGTGCATGATCAGCCACGTGAACAGTGCATTTTCAGCCACGTGATCAGTGCATGATCAGCCACGTGATCAGTGCATGATCAGTTACCTGAGCAGTGTATGATCAGCCACGTGATCAGTGCATGATCAGCCACGTGATCAGTGCATGATTAGTCACGTGATCAGTTCATGATCAGTCACGTGATCAGTGTATGATCAGCCACGTGAATAGTGCATGCTCAGTCTCGTGATGAGGGCCTGCTGAGCTGCGTGATTACTGTCTTCTCATCTGCTTGACAATTGCCAGCTGAGCTGCATGATTCCTTCCTGTCATCTGCTTGACAATTGCCAGCTGTGCTGCGTAATTCCTGCCTGCTCAGCTGCTTGATTATTGCCAGCTGAGCAGCATGATTTCTCACACCTGTGTTCCATGATTATAGCCTGCTGACTGATTCGTGCCTACTCAGCTCTTTGTTCATTGCCTCCAGAGGCACATGATCAGTGTATGATAGCAAACATGATCAGCGCATGATCAGTCACATGATCAGAGCCATGATAAGTCACGTGATCACTACATGATCAGTCATGTGATCAATCCATGCTCAGTCACGTGACCAGTGCATGGTAGCTGCGTGATCAGTGCATGATCAGCCACGTGATCAGTGCATGATCAGCCACGTGATCAGTGCATGATCAGTCACGTGATCAGTGTATGATCAGCCACGTGATCAGTGCATGATCAGCCACATGATCAGTGCATGATCAATTACGTGATCAGTGCATGATGAGTCACGTGACCAGTACATGGTAGCTACGTGATCATTGCATGATCAGCCACGTGATCAGTGCATGATAGCCACGTGATCAGTGCATGATCAGCCATGTGATCAGTGCATGATCAGTCACGTGATCAGTGCATGATCAGTCACATGAGCAGTACATGGTCAGCTACGTGATCATTGCATGATCAGCCACGTGATCAGTGCATGATCAGCCACGTGATCAGTGCATGATCAGTCATGTGATCAGTGCATGATCAGCTACGTGATCAGTGCATGATCATCCACGTGATCAGTGAATGATAGCCACGTGATTAGTGCATGATCAGTCACGTGATCAGTGCATGATCAGTCACGTGATCAGTGCCATTATCAGTCACGTGATCACTACATGATATAGACGTGATCAGTCCATGCTCAGTCACGGTATCAGTATATGATCAGCCACGTGGTCAGTGCATGATAGCCACGTGATCATTGCATGATAGCCACATGATCAGTGCATGATCAGCCAGGTGATCAGTACATGATCAGCTACATAATCAGTTCATGATTAGTCACCTGATCTGTACATGACCAGGCAGGTGATCAGTGCATGATCAGTCACGTGACCAGTACATGGTCAGCTACGTGATCATTGCATGATCAGCCACGTGAGCAGTGTATGATCAGTCACGTGATCAGTGCATGATCAGCCACGTGATCAGTGCATAATCAGTCACGTGATCAGTGCATGGTCAGTCACGTGATCAGTGCATGATCATCCACGTGATCAGTGCATGTGGAGTCATGTAGACAGTGCATGATAGCGCCGTAATCAGTGCACCATCAGTCCCGTGATAAGTGTATGATCAGCCAAGTGATCAGTGCAAGATAGCTACGTGATCAGTGCATGATCAGCCACGTGATCAGTGCATGATAGCCACGTGAGCAGTGCATACAATTACGTGATCAGTGCATGCGCGATCACGTGATCAGTGCATGAGAGCCAAGTGATCAGTGCATGATCATTCACGTGATCAGTGTGTGATCAGCGACGTGAACAGTGCATGCTCAGTCACGTGATCAGGGCCTGCTGAGCTGCGTGATTCCTGTCTGCTCATCTGCTTGACAATTGCCAGCTGAGCTGCACGATTCCTGCCTGTCATCTCCTTGACAATTGCCACCTGTGCTGTGTAATTCCTGCCTGCTCATTTACTTGATTATTGCCAGCTGAGCAGCATGATTTCTCAGAGCTGAGTTCCATGATTATAGCCTGCTGACTGAATCCTGCCTACTCAAATCTATGTTCATTGCCTCCAGAGGCACATGATCAGTGTGTGACACCAAACATGATCAGCACATGATCAGTCACATGATCAATGCATGATAAGCCAGGTGATCAGTGCATGATCAATTATGTGATCAGTGCATGATCAGTCGTGTGACCAGTACATGGTAGCTGCGTGATCATTGCATGATCAGACACCTGATCAGTGCATGATCAGCCACGTGATCAGTGCATGATCAGCCACGTGATCAGTGCATGATCAGTCACGTGATCAGTGCATGATCAGCCACGTGAGCAGTGCATGATCAGCCACGTGATCAGTGCATGATCAGTCACGTGATCAGTGCATGTTCATCCACGTGATCAGTGCATGATCAGTCACGTGATCAGTGCATGATCAGTCACGTGATCAGTACATGATAGCCACGTGATCAGTGCGTGATCAGCCACGTGATCAGTGCATGATCAGCCACGTGATCAGTGCATGATCAGTTACGTGAGCAGTGCATGATCAGCCACGTGATCAGTGTATGGTCAGACACGTGATCAGTGTATGATCAGCCACGTGATCAGTGCATGATAGCCACGTGATCAGTGCATGATCAATCACGTGATCAGTGTATGATCAGCCACGTGAACAGTGCATGCTCAGTCACGTGATCAGGGCCTGCTGAGCTGCGTGATTACTGTCTGCTCATCTGCTTGACAATTGCCAGCTGAGCTGCATGATTCCTGCCTGTCATCTGCTTGACAATTGCCAGCTGTGCTGTGTAATTCCTGCCTGCTCAGCTGCTTGATTATTGCCAGCTGAGCAGCATGATTCCTCACAGCTGAGTTCCATGATTATTGCCTGCTGACTGTTTGATTCGTGCCTACTCAGCTCTTTGTTTATTGCCTCCAGAGGCACATGATCAGTGTATGATAGCAAACATGATCAGTGCATGATCAGTCACATGATCAGCGCCATTAAGTCACGTGATCACTACATGATAGTCATGTGATCAGTCCATGCTCAGTCACGGTATCAGTGCATGATCAGCCACGTGATCAGTGCATGATAGCCACGTGATCAGTGCATGATCAGCCACGTGATCAGTGCATGATCAGCCACGTGATCAGTGCATGATAGCTACGTGATCAGTGCATGATCAGTCACGTGATCAGTGCATGATCAGTCACGTGATCAGTGCATGATCAGCCACGTGATCAGTGCATGATAGCCACGTGATCAGTGCATGATCAGTCACGTGATCAGTGCATGATCAGTCACGTGACCAGTACATGATAGCCACATGATCAGTGCATGATCAGCCACGTGATCAGTGCATGATAGCCACGTGATCAGTGCATGATCAGTCACGTGATCAGTGCATGATCAGCCACGTGATCAGTGCATGATAGTCACGTGATCAGTGCATGATCAGTTACGTGAGCAGTGTATGATCAGCCACGTGATCAGTGCAAGGTCAGACACGTGAACAGTGTATGATCAGCCACGTGATCAGTGCATGATATCCAAGTGATCAGTGCATGATCAATCACGTGATCAGTGTATGATCAGCCACGTGAACAGTGCATGCTCAGTCACGTGATCAGGGCCTGCTGAGCTGCGTGATTACTGTCTGCTCATCTGCTTGACAATTGCCAGCTGAGCTGCATGATTCCTGCCTGTCATCTGCTTGACAATTGCCAGCTGTGCTGCGTAATTCCTGCCTGATCAGCTGCTTGATTATTGCCAGCTGAGCAGCATGATTCCTCACAGCTGAGTTCCATGATTATTGCCTGCTGACTGTTTGATTCGTGCCTACTCAGCTCTTTGTTTATTGCCTCCAGAGGCACATGATCAGTGTATGATAGCAAACATGATCAGCGCATGATCAGTCACATGATCAGCGCCATTAAGTCACGTGATCACTACATGATAGTCATGTGATCAGTCCATGCTCAGTCACGGTATCAGTGCATGATCAGCCACGTGATCAGTGCATGATCTGTCACATGATTAGTGTATGATCATCCACGTGATCAGTGCATGGGCAGTCATGTGATCAGTGCATGATTAGACGTGATCAGTGCATGATCAGTCTCGTGATCAGTGCATGATAGCCACGTGATCAGTGCATGATCAGTCACCTGATGGGTGTATGATCATTCACGTGACCAGTACATGGTAGCTACATGATCAGTGCATGATCAGCCACGTGATCAGTGCATGATAGCCACGTGATCAGTGCATGATCAGCCACGTGATCAGTGCATGATCAGTCACGTGATCAGTGCATGATCAGCCACGTGATCAGTGCATGATCAGCCACGTGATCAGTGCATGATCAGTCACGTGATCAGTGCATGATAGCTGCGTGATCAGTGCATGATCAGCCACGTGATCAGTGCATGATAGCCACGTGATCAGTGCATGATCAGCCACGTGATCAGTGCATGATCAGTCACGTGATCAGTGCATGATCAGCCACGTGATCAGTGCATGATCAATTACGTGATCAGTGCATGATCAGTCACGTGATCAGTGCATGATAGCTGCGTGATCAGTGCATGATCAGCCACGTGATCAGTGCATGATAGCCACGTGATCAGTGCATGATCAGTCACGTGATCAGTGCATGATCAGTCACGTGATCAGTGCATGATCAGCCACGTGATCAGTGCATGATCAATTACGTGATCAGTGCATGATCAGTCACGTGACCAGTGCATGGTAGCCACGTGATCAGTGCATGATCAGCCACGTGATCAGTGCATGATAGCCACGTGATCAGTGCATGATCAGTCACGTGATCAGTGCATGATCAGTCACGTGATCAGTGCATGATCAGCCACGTGATCAGTGCATGATCAGTTACGTGATCAGTGCATGATAGCCACGTGATCAGTGCATGATCAGTCACGTGATACGTGTGTGATCAGCCACGTGATCAGTGCATGATATCCACGTGATCAGTGCATGATAGCCACGTGATCAGTGCATGATAGCCACGTGATCAGTGCATGATCAGTCACGTGATACGTGTGTGATCAGCCACGTGATCAGTGCATGATCAGTCACGTGATCAGTGCATGATCAATTACGTGATCAGTGCATGATCAGTCACGTGACCAGTACATGGTTGCTACGTGATCTTTGCATGATCAGCCACGTGAGCAGTGCATGATAGCCACGTGATCAGTGCATGATCAGTCACGTGATCAGTGCATGATCAGTCCACGTGATCAGTGCATGATCATTTACGTGATCAGTGCATGATCAGTCACGTGACAGTATATGGTAGCTACGTGATCATTGCATGATCAGCCACGTGATCAGTGCATGATAGCCACGTGATCAGTGCATGATCAGTTACGTGATCAGTGTATGATCAGCCACGTGATCAGTGCATGAGTGCCACGTGATCAGTGCATGATCAGTCACGTGACAGTGCATGATCAGCCACGTGATCAGTGCATGATAGCCACGTGATCAGTGCATGATCAGTCACGTGATCAGTGCATGATCAGCCACGTGATCAGTGCATGATCAGCCACGTGATCAGTGCATGATCAAACGTGATCAGTGCATGATAGCCACGTGATCAGTGCATGATCAGTCACGTGATCAGTGCATGATCAGTCACGTGATCAGTGCATGATCAGCCACGTGATCAGTGCATGATCAGTCACGTGATCAGTGCATGGTAGCTACGTGATCAGTGCATGATCAGCCACGTGATCAGTGCATGATAGCCACGTGATCAGTGCATGATAGCCACGTGATCAGTGCATGATCAGTCACGTGATCAGTGCATGATCAGCCACGTGATCAGTGCATGACGAGGCACGTGATCAGTGTGACCAGCCAAGTGATCAGTGCATGATAGCCACGTGATCAGTGCATGATCAGTCACGTGATCAGTGCATGATCAGTCACGTGATCAGTGCATGATCAGCCACGTGATCAGTGCATGATCAGCCACGTGATCAGTGCATGATCAATTACGTGATCAGTGCATGATCAGTCACGTGATCAGTACATGGTAGCTACGTGATCAGTGCATGATCAGCCACGTGATCAGTGCATGATAGCCACGTGATCAGTGCATGATCAGCCACGTGATCAGTGCATGATCAGTCACGTGATCAGTGCATGATCAGTCACGTGATCAGTGCATGATCATCCACGTGATCAGTGCATGTAGAGTCATGTATCAGTGCATGATAGCCCGTGATCAGTGCATGATCAGTCACGTGATCAGTGTATGATCAGCCACGTGATCAGTGCATGATAGCCACGTGATCAGTGCATGATCAGTCACGTGATCAGTGCATGATCAGCCACGTGATCAGTGCATGATCAGCCACGTGATCAGTGCATGCAATTACGTGATCAGTGCATGATCAGTCACGTGATCAGTGCATGATAGCCACGTGATCAGTGCATGATCAGTCACGTGATCAGTGTGTGATCAGCCACGTGAACAGTGCATGCTCAGTCACGTGATCAGGGCGTGCTGAGCTGCGTGATTACTGTCTGCTCATCTGCTTGACAATTGCCAGCTGAGCTGCACGATTCCTGCCTGTCATCTCCTTGACAATTGCCACCTGTGCTGCATAATTCCTGCCTGCTCATCTACTTGATTATTGCCAGCTGAGCAGCATGATTTCTCAGAGCTGAGTTCCATGATTATAGCCTGCTGACTGATTCCTGCCTACTCAGCTCTTTGTTCATTGCCTCCAGATGCACATGATCAGTGTATGACACCAAACATGATCAGTGCATGATCAGTCACATGATCAGTGCATGATAAGCCACGTGATCAGTGCATGATCAGTTACGTGATCAGTGCATGATCAGTCACGTGACCAGTGCATGGTAGCTGCGTGATCAGTGCATGATCAGCCACGTGAGCAGTGCATGATAGCCACGTGATCAGTGCATGATCAGTCACGTGATCAGTGCATGATCAGTCACGTGATCAGTGCATGATCAGCCACGTGATCAGTGCATGATCAGTCACGTGATCAGTGCATGATCAGTCACGTGACCAGTGCATGATAGCCACGTGATCAGTGCATGATCAGCCACGTGATCAGTGCATGATCAGCCACGTGATCAGTGCATGATCAGTTACGTGAGCAGTGTATGATCAGCCACGTGATCAGTGCATGGTCAGACACGTGAACAGTGTATGATCAGCCACGTGATCAGTGCATGATATCCAAGTGATCAGTGCATGATCAATCACGTGATCAGTGTATGATCAGCCACGTGAACAGTGCATGCTCAGTCACGTGATCAGGGCCTGCTGAGCTGCGTGATTACTGTCTGCTCATCTGCTTGACAATTGCCAGCTGAGCTGCATGATTCCTGCCTGTCATCTGCTTGACAATTGCCAGCTGTGCTGCATAATTCCTGCCTGCTCAGCTGCTTGATTATTGCCAGCTGAGCAGCATGATTCCTCACAGCTGAGTTCCATGATTATTGCCTGCTGACTGTTTGATTCGTGCCTACTCAGCTCTTTGTTTATTGCCTCCAGAGGCACATGATCAGTGTATGATAGCAAACATGATCAGCGCATGATCAGTCACATGATCAGCGCCATTAAGTCACGTGATCACAACATGATAGTCATGTGATCAGTCCATGCTCAGTCACGGTATCAGTGCATGATCAGCCACGTGATCAGTGCATGATCAGTCACGTGATCAGTGCATGATCAGTCACGTGATCAGTGCATGATCAGTTACGTGATCAGTGCATGATCAGTCACGTGACCAGTGCATGATAGCTACGTGATCAGTGCATGACAGCCACGTGATCAGTGCATGATAGCCACGTGATCAGTGCATGATCAGTCACGTGATCAGTGTATGATCAGCCACGTGATCAGTGCATGATCAGCCACGTGATCAGTGCATGATCAGTCACGTGATCAGTGCATGATCAGCCACGTGATCAGTGCATGATCAGTCACGTGATCAGTGCATGATCAGCCACGTGATCAGTGCATGATAGCCACGTGATCAGTGCATGATCAGTCACGTGATCAGTGCATGATCAGCCACGTGATCAGTGCATGATCAGCCACGTGATCAGTGCATGATCAGCCACGTGATCAGTGCATGATAGCCACGTGATCAGTGCATGATCAGCCACGTGATCAGTGCATGATCAGCCACGTGATCAGTGCATGATAGCCACGTGATCAGTGCATGATCAGTCACGTGATCAGTGCATGATCAGCCACGTGATCAGTGCATGATCAGCCACGTGATCAGTGCATGATAGCCACGTGATCAGTGCATGATCAGTCACGTGATCAGTGCATGATCAGTCACGTGACAGTACATGGTAGCTACGTGATCAGTGCATGATCAGCCACGTGATCAGTGCATGATAGCCACGTGATCAGTGCATGATCAGTCACGTGATCAGTGCATGATCAGTCATGTGATCAGTGCATGATCAGGCACGTGATCAGTGCATGATCAGCCACGTGATCAGTGCATGATAGCCACGTGATCAGTGCATGATCAGTCACGTGATCAGTGCATGATCAGTCACGTGATCAGTGCATGATCAGCCACGTGATCAGTGCATGATCAATTACGTGATCAGTGCATGATCAGTCACGTGATCAGTACATGGTAGCTGTGTGATCAGTGCATGATCAGCCACGTGATCAGTGCATGATAGCCACGTGATCAGTGCATGATCAGCCACGTGATCAGTGCATGATCAGTCACGTGATCAGTGCATGATCAGCCACGTGATCAGTGCATGATCAGTCACGTGATCAGCACATGGTAGCTGCGTGATCATTTCATGATGAGCCACGTTAGTAGTGCATGATAGCCACGTGATCAGTGAATGATAGTCAAGTGATCAGTGCATGATCAGTCACGTGATCAGTGCATGATCAGCCACGTGATCAGTGCATGATCAGCCACGTGATCAGTGCATGATCAGTTACGTGATCAGTGCATGATCAGCCACGTGATCAGTGCATGATCAGTCACGTGATCAGTGCATGATCAGTCACGTGATCAGTGCATGATCATTCACGTGATCAGTGCATGATCAGTCACGTGACCAGTATATGGTAGCTACGTGATCATTGCATGATCAGCCACGTGATCAGTGCATGATAGCCACGTGATCAGTGCATGATCAGTCACGTGATCAGTGCATGATCAGCCACGTGATCAGTGCATGATGCCACGTGATCAGTGCATGATAGTCACGTGACAGTGCATGATCAGCCACGTGATCAGTGCATGATCAGCCACGTGATCAGTGCATGATAGCCACGTGATCAGTGCATGATCAGTCACGTGATCAGTGCATGATCAGCCACGTGATCAGTGCATGATCAGTCACGTGATCAGTGCATGATCAGCCACGTGATCAGTGCATGATCAGCCACGTGATCAGTGCATGATCAGCCACGTGATCAGTGCATGATCAGTCACGTGATCAGTGCATGATCAGTCACGTGATCAGTGTGTGATCAGCCACGTGATCAGTGCATGATCAGTCACGTGATCAGGGCCTGCTGAGCTGCGTGATTACTGTCTGCTCATCTGCTTGACAATTGCCAGCTGAGCTGCACGATTCCTGCCTGTCATCTGCTTGACAATTGCCACCTGTGCTGCGTAATTCCTGCCTGCTCATCTACTTGATTATTGCCAGCTGAGCAGCATGATTTCTCAGAGCTGAGTTCCATGATTATAGCCTGCTGACTGATTCCTGCCTACTCAGCTCTATGTTCATTGCCTCCAGAGGCACATGATCAGTGTGTGACACCAAACATGATCAGCACATGATCAGTCACATGATCAGTGCATGATAAGCCACGTGATCAGTGCATGATCAGCCACGTGATCAGTGCATGATCAGTCACGTGATCAGTGCATGATAGCCACGTGATCAGTGCATGATCAGTTACGTGAGCAGTGTATGATCAGCCACGTGATCAGTGCATGGTCAGACACTTGAACAGTGTATGATCAGCCACGTGATCAGTGCATGATATCCAAGTGATCAGTGCATGATCATCACGTGATCAGTGTATGATCAGCCACGTGAACAGTGCATGCTCAGTCACGTGATCAGGGCCTGCTGAGCTGCGTGATTACTGTCTGCTCATCTGCTTGACAATTGCCAGCTGAGCTGCATGATTCCTGCCTGTCATCTGCTTGACAATTGCCAGCTGTGCTGCGTAATTCCTGCCTGCTCAGCTGCTTGATTATTGCCAGCTGAGCAGCATGATTCCTCACACCTGAGTTCCATGATTATTGCCTGCTGACTGTTTGATTCGTGCCTACTCAGCTCTTTTTTTATTGCCTCCAGAGGCACATGATCAGTGTATGATAGCAAACATGATCAGCGCATGATCAGTCACATGATCAGCGCCATTAAGTCACGTGATCACTACATGATAGTCATGTGATCAGTCCATGCTCAGTCACGGTATCAGTGCATGATCAGCCACGTGATCAGTGCATGATCAGCCACGTGATCAGTGCATGATAGCTATGTGATCAGTGCATGATTTATCACGTGATCAGTGCATGATCAGGCAGGTGATCAGTGCATGATCAGCCACGTGATCAGTGCATGATCAGTCACCTGATGGGTGTATGATCAGTCACGTGACCAGTACATGGTAGCTACATGATCATTGCATGATCAGCCACGTGAGTAGTGCATGATAGCCACGTGATCAGTGCATGATCAGTCACGTGATCAGTGCATGATCAGTCATGTAATCTGCATGACCAGGCACGTGATCAGTGCATGATCAGCCACGTGATCAGTGCATGATAGCCACGTGATCAGTGCATGATCAGTCACGTGATCAGTGCATGATCAGTCACGTGATCAGTGCATGATCAGCCACGTGATCAGTGCATGATCAGCCACGTGATCAGTGCATGATCAATTACGTGATCAGTGCATGATCAGTCACGTGACCAGTACATGGTAGCTACGTGATCAGTGCATGATCAGCCACGTGAGCAGTGCATGATAGCCACGTGATCAGTGCATGATCAGTCACGTGATCAGTGCATGATCAGTCACGTGATCAGTGCATGATCAGTCACGTGATCAGTGCATGATCAATTACGTGATCAGTGCATGATCAGTCACGTGATCAGTACATGGTAGCTACGTGATCATTGCATGAACAGCCGCGTGAGCAGTGCATGATAGCCACGTGATCAGTGCATGATCAGTCACATGATCAGTGCATGATCAGCCACGTGATCAGTGCATGATCAGTCACGTGATCAGTGCATGATATAGACGTGATCAGTGCATGATCAGTCACGTGATCAGTGCATGATCAGCCACGTGATCAGTGCATGATAGCCACGTGATCAGTGCATGACAATTACGTGATCAGTGCATGATCAGCCACGTGATCAGTGCATGATAGCCACGTGATCAGTGCATGATCAGTCACGTGATCAGTGTATGATCAGCCACGTGAACAGTGCATGCTCAGTCACGTGATCAGGGCCTGCTGAGCTGCGTGATTACTGTCTGCTCATATGCTTGACAATTGCCAGCTGAGCTGCATGATTCCTGCCTGTCATCTGCTTGACAATTGCCAGCTGTGCTGCATAATTCCTGCCTGCTCATCTGCTTGATTATTGCCAGCTGAGCAGCATGATTTCTCAGAGCTGAGTTCCATGATTATTGCCTACTGATTCCTGCCTACTCAGCTCTTTGTTCATTGCCTCCAGAGGCACATGATCAGTGTATGACAGCAAACATGATCAGCACATGATCAGTCACATGATCAGTGCATGATAAGCCACGTGATCAGTGCATGATCAGTTACGTGATCAGTGCATGATCAGTCATGTGATCAGTGCATGGTAGCTGCGTGATCAGTGCATGATCAGCCACGTGATCAGTGCATGATAGCCACGTGATCAGTGCATGATCAGTCACGTGATCAGTGCATGATCAGTCACGTGATCAGTGCATGATCAGTCACGTGATCAGTGCATGATCAGTCACGTGATCAGTGCATGATCAGTCACGTGACCAGTGCATGATAGCTACGTGATCATTGCATGATCAGCCACGTGATCAGTGCATGATAGCCACGTGATCAGTGCATGATCAGCCACGTGATCAGTGCATGATCAGTCACGTGATCAGTGCATGATCAGCCACGTGATCAGTGCATGATATCCACGTGATCAGTGCATGATAGCCACGTGATCAGTGCATGATCAGTCACGTGATCAGTGCATGATCAGTCACGTGATCAGTGCATGGTAGCTACGTGATCAGTGCATGATCAGCCACGTGATCAGTGCATGATAGCCACGTGATCAGTGCATGATCAGTCACGTGATCAGTGCATGATCAGCCACGTGATCAGTGCATGATGCCACGTGATCAGTGCATGATCAGTCACGTGACAGTGCATGATCAGCCACGTGATCAGTGCATGATCAGCCACGTGATCAGTGCATGATAGCCACGTGATCAGTGCATGATCAGTCACGTGATCAGTGCATGATCAGCCACGTGATCAGTGCATGATCAGACACGTGATCAGTGCATGATCAGCCACGTGATCAGTGCATGATAGCCACGTGATCAGTGCATGATCAGTCACATGATCAGTGCATGATCATCCACGTGATCAGTGCATGATCAGTCACGTGATCAGTGCATGATAGCCACGTGATCAGTGCATGATCAGTCACGTGATCAGTGCATGATCAGCCACGTGATCAGTGCATGATATCCACGTGATCAGTGCATGATAGCCAGTGATCAGTGCATGATCAGTCACGTGATCAGTGCATGATCAGCCACGTAATCAGTGCATGATTGCCACGTCATCAGTGCATGGTCAGTCACGTGATCAGCGCAGGATCAGTCACGTGATCCGTGCATGATAGCCACGTGATCAGTGCATGATCAGTTACGTGAGCAGTGCATGATCAGCCACGTGATCAGTGCATGGTCAGACACGTGAACAGTGCATGATCAGCCACGTGATCAGTGCATGATATCCAAGTGATCAGTGCATGATCAATCAAGTGATAAGTGCATGATATGTCACGTGACAGGTGTGTGATCAGCCACGTGAACAGTGCATATTAAGCCACGTGATCAGTGCATGATAGCCACGTGATCAGTGCATGATCAGTTACGTGATCAGTGTATGATCAGCCACGTGATCAGTTCATGGTCAGACACGTGAACACTGTATTATCAGCCACGTGATCAGTGCATGATATCCAAGTGATCAGTGCATGAACAATCACGTGATCAGTGTATGATCAGCCACGTGAACAGTGCATGCTCAGTCACGTGATCAGGGCCTGCTGAGCTGCGTGAATACCGTCTGCTCATCTGCTTGACAATTGCCAGCTGAGCTGCACGATTCCTGCCTGTCATCTGCTTGGCAATTGCAAGCTGTGCTGCGTAATTCCTGCCTGCTCAGCTGCTTGATTATTGCCAGCTGAGCAGCATGATTCCTCACAGCTGAGTTCCATGATTATTGCCTGCTGACTGTATGATTCGTGCCTACTCAGCTCTTTGTTTATTGCCTCCAGAGGCACATGATCAATGTATGATAGCAAACATGATCAGCGCATGATCAGTCACATGATCAGCGCCATTAAGTCACGTGATCACTACATGATAGTCATGTGATCAGTCCATGCTCAGTCACGGTATCAGTGCATGATCAGCCACGTGATCAGTGCATGATCTGTCACATGATTAGTGTATGATCATCCACGTGATCAGTGCATGGGCAGTCATGTGATCAGTGCATAATATAGACGTGATCAGTGCATGATCAGTCTCGTGATCAGTGCATGATAGCCACGTGATCAGTGCATGATCAGTCACCTGATGGGTGTATGATCATTCACGTGACCTGTACATGGTAGCTACATGATCATTGCATGATCAGCCATGTGAGCAGTGCATGATAGCCACGTGATCAGTGCATGATCAGACACGAGATCAGTGCATGATCAGTCACGTGATCACTGCATGAACAGCCACGTGATCAGTGCATGACCAGGCACGTGATCACTGTATGTCCAGCCAAGTGATCAGTGCATGATAGCCACGTGATCAGTGCATGATCAGTCACGTGATCAGTGCATGATCAGTTACGTGATCAGTGCATGATCAGCCACGTGATCAGTGCATGATCAGCCACATGATCAGTGCATGATCAATTACGCGATCAGTGCATGATCAGTCACGTGACCAGTACATGGTAGCTACGTGATCATTGCCAGATCAGCCAGGTGAGCAGTGCATGATAGCCACGTGATCAGTGCATGATCAGCCATGTGAGCAGTGCATGATCAGTCACGTGATCAGTGCATGATCAGTCACGTGATCAGTGCATGATCATCCACGTGATCAGTGCATGTGGAGTCATGTAGTCAATGCGTGATAGCGCCGTGATCAGTGCACGATCAGTCCCGTGATCAGTGTATGATCACCCAAGTGATCAGTGCAAGATAGCCACGTGATCAGTGCATGATCAGTCACGCTGATTCTTGTGTGATCAGCCACGTGATCAGTGCATGATATCCAGGTGATCTGTACATGATCAGTCACGTGAACAGTGCATGATCAGTCATGTGATCAGTGTATGACCAGCCAAGTGATCAGTGCATGATAGCCACGTGATCAGTGCATGATCAGTCACGTGATCAGTGTATGATCAGCCACGTGATCAGGGCATGCTCAGCCAAATGATAAGTGCATGATCAATCACGTGATCAGTGCATGATCAGCCACGTGATCAGTGCATGATCAGTCACGTGATCAGTACATGATCAGTCACATGAGCAGTGCATGATCATTTACGTGATCTGTGTAGGATCAGTCACATGACCAGTATATGTTAGCTACGTGATCATTCCATGATCAGCCACGTGAGCAGTGCATGATAGACACGTGATCAGTGCATGATATGTCACAGGACAGGTGTGTGATCAGCCACGTGAACAGTGCATGTTCAGCCACGTATTCAGTGCATGATAGCCACGTGATCAGTGCATGATCAGTTACGTGAGCAGTGTATAATCAGCCACGTGATCAGTGCATGGTCAGACACGTGAACAGTGTATGATCAGCCACGTGATCAGTGCATGATATCCAAGTGATCAGTGCATGATCAATCACGTGATCAGTGTATGATCAGCCACGTGAACAGTGCATGCTCAGTCACGTGATCAGGCCCTGCTGAGCTGCGTGATTACTGTCTGCTCATCTGCTTGACAATTGCCAGCTGATCTGCAGGATTCCTGCCTGTCATCTGCTTGACAATTGCCACCTGTGCTGCGTTATTCCTGCCTGCTCATCTACTTGATTATTGCCAGCTGAGCAGCATCATTTCTCAGAGGTGAGTTCCATGATTGTAGCCTGCTGACTGATTCCTGCCTACTCAGCTCTATGTTCATTGCCTCCAGAGGCACATGATCAGTGTGTTACACCAAACATGATCAGCGCATGATCAGTCACATGATCAGCGCCATTAAGTCACGTGATCACTACATGATAGTCATGTGATCAGTCCATGCTCAGTCACGGTATCAGTGCATGATCAGCCACGTGATCAGTGCATGATCTGTCACATGATTAGTGTATGATCATCCACGTGATCAGTGCATGGGCAGTCATGTGATCAGTGGATGATATAGACGTGATCAGTGCATGATCAGTCTCGTGATCAGTGCATGATAGCCACGTGATCAGTGCATGATCAGTCACCTGATGGGTGTATGATCATTCACGTGACCTGTACATAGTAGCTACATGATCATTGCATGATCAGCCACGTGAGTAGTGCACGATAGCCACGTGATCACTGCATGATCAGTCACGTGATCAGTGCATGATCAGTCATGTGACCAGTACATGGTAGCTGCGTGATCATCGCATGATCAGCCACGTGAGCAGTGCATGATAGCCACGTGATCAGTGCATGATCAGACACGAGATCAGTGCATGATCTGTCACGTGATCAGTGCATGATCAGCCACGTGATCAGTGCATGAGAAGGCACGTGATCAGTGTATGTCAGCCAAGTGATCAGTGCATGATAGCCACGTGATCAGTGCATGATCAGTCACGTGATCAGTGCATGATCAGTCACGTGATCAGTGTATGATCAGCCACGTGATCAGTGCATGATCAGCCACATGATCAGTGCATGATCAATTACGTGATCAGTGCATGATCAGTCACGTGACCAGTACATGGTAGCTACGTGATCATTGCCAGATCAGCCACCTGAGCAGTGCATGATAGCCACGTGATCAGTGCATGATCAGCCTTTTGATCAGTGCCTGATCAGTCACGTGATCAGTGCATGGTCAGTCACGTGATCAGTGCATGATCATCCACGTGATCGGTGCATGTGGAGTCATGTAGTCAATGCGTGATAGCGCTGTGATCAGTGCACGATCAGTCCCGTGATGAGTGTATGATCAGCCACGTGATCAGTGCAAGATAGCTACGTGATCAGTGCATGATCAGTCACATGTTCAGTGCATGATCAGTCACGTGATGGGTGTGTGATCAGCCATGTGAACAGTGCATGCTCAGTCACGTGATCAGGGCCTGCTGAGCTGCGTGATTACTGTCTGCTCATCTGCTTGACAATTTCCAGCTGAGCTGCACGATTCCTACCTGTCATCTCCTTGACAATTGCCACCTTTTCTACGTAATTCCTACCTGCTCATCTACTTGATTATTGCCAGCTGAGCAGCATGATTTCTCAGAGCTGAGTTCCATGATTTTAGCCTGCTGACTGATTCCTGCCTACTCAGCTCTATGTTCATTGCCTCAAGAGGCACATGATCAGTGTGTAACACCAAACATGATCAGCACATGATCAGTCACATGATCAATGCATGATAAGCCAGGTGATCAGTGCATGATCAATTACGTGATCAGTGCATGATCAGTCATGTGACCAGTACATGGTAGCTGCGTGATCAGTGCATGATCAGCCACGTGAGCAGTGCATGATAGCCACGTGATCAGTGCATGATCAGCCACGTGATCAGTGCATGATAGCCACGAGATCACTGCATGATAGCCACGTGATCAGTGCATGATAGTCACGTGATCAGTGTGTGATCAGCCACGTGAGCAGTGAACGGGCAGTCATGTAATCAGTGCATGATATAGACGTGATCAGTGCACGATCAGTCTCGTGATCAGTGCATGATAGCCACGTGATCAGTGCATGATCAGTCACGTGATCTGTGCATAATCAGTCATGTGATCTGTGCATGATCAGTCACGTGATCAGTGCATGATCAGTTACCTGATCAGTGCATGATCAGTCATGTGACCAGTGCATGTTAGCTACTTGATCATTGCATGATCAACCACGTGATCAGTGCATGATAGCCACGTGATCAGTGCATGATAGCCTTGTGATCAGTGCATGATCAGTCACATGATACGTGTGTGATCAGCCACGTGATCAGTGCATGTTATCCACGTGATCAGTGCAGGAGAGCCACGTGATCACTTCATGATTATTTATGTGATCTGTACATGATCAGTCACGTCATACGTGTGTGATCAGCCACCGGATCAGTGCGTGATGAGCCATGTGATCATTGCAGGATCAATTACGTGATCAGTGCATGATCAGTCACATGACCAGTGCATGGTTGCTACGTGATCATTGCGTGATCAGACACGTGATCAGTGCATGGTAGCCACGTGATCAGTGCATGATAGCCACATGATCAGTGCATGAGATCCACGTGATCAGTGCATGATCAGTCACGTGACACATGTGTGATCAGCCACGTGATCAGTGCATGATGAGCCACGTGATCAGTGCAGGATCAATTACGTGATCAGTGCATGATCAGTCACGTGACCAGTACATGGTTGCTACGTGATCCTTGCATGATCAGCCACGTGAGCAGAGCATGAGAGCCACGTGATCAGTGCATGATCAGTCACTTGATCAGTACATGATCAGTCACTTGAACAGTGCATGATCATTTTCGTGATCTGTGCAAGATCAGGCACATGACCAGTATATGGTAGCTACGTGATCATTCCTTGACGAGCCACGTGAGCAGTGCATGATAGCCACGTGATGTGTGCATGATCAGTTACCTGAGCAGAGTATGATCAGCCACGTGATCAGTGCATGAGTGCCACGTGATCAGTGCATGATCAGTTACCTGAGCAGTGTATGGTCAGCCAGGTGATCAGTGCATGGTCAGACACGTGAACAGTGTATGATCAGCCACGTGATCAGTGCATGAGTGCCACGTGATCAGTGCATGATATGTCACGTGACAGGTGTGTGATCAGCCACGTGGACAGTGCATTTTCAGCCACGTGATCAGTGCATGATAGCCACGTGATCAGTGCATGATCATTTACCTGAGCAGTGTATGATCAGCCACGTGATCAGTGCATGGTCAGACAGGTGAACAGTGTATGATCAGCCACGTGATCAGTGCATGATTTCCAAGTGATCAGTTCATGATCATCACGTGATCAGTGTATGATCAGCCACGTGAATAGTGCATGCTCAGTCTCGTGATGAGGGCCTGCTGAGCTGCGTGATTACTGTCTTCTCATCTGCTTGACAATTGCCAGCTGAGCTGCATGATTCCTTCCTGTCATCTGCTTGACAATTGCCAGCTGTGCTGCGTAATTCCTGCCTGCTCAGCTGCTTGATTATTGCCAGCTGAGCAGCATGATTCCTCACACCTGTGTTCCATGATTATTGCCTGCTGACTGTCTGATTCGTGCCTACTCAGCTCTTTTCTGCCTCCAGAGGCACATGATCAGTGTATGATAGCAAACATGGTCAGCGCATGATCAGTCACATGATCAGAGCCATTAAGTCACGTGATCACTACATGATAGTCATGTGATCAATCCATGCTCAGTCACGGTATCAGTGCATGATAGCCACGTGATCAGTGCATGATCAGTCACGTGATCAGTGCATGATCAGTCACGTGATCAGTGTATGATCAGCCACGTGATCAGTGCATGATCAGCCACATGATCAGTGCATGATCAATTAAGTGATCAGTGCATGATGAGTCACGTGACCAGTACATGGTAGCTACGTGATCATTGCCATATCAGCCACCTGAGCAGTGCATGATAGCCACGTGATCAGTGCATGATCAGCCATGTGATCAGTGCATGATCAATTACGTTATCAGTGCATGATCAGTCACATGAGCAGTACATGGTAGCTACGTGATCATTGCATGATCAGCCACGTGATCAGTGCATGATAGCCACGCGATCAGTGCATGATCAGTCATGTGATACGTGTGTGATCAGCCACGTGATCAGTGCATGATATCCACGTGATCAGTGAATGATAGCCACGTGATTAGTGCATGATAGCCACGTGATCAGTGCATGATCAGTCACGTGATCAGCGCCATTAAGTCACGTGATCACTACATGATAGTCATGTGATCAGTCCATGCTCAGTCACGGTATCAGTATATGATCAGCCACGTGGTCAGTGCATGATAGCCACGTGATCATTGCATGATAGCCACATGATCAGTGCATGATCAGCCAGGTGATCAGTACATGATAGCTACATAATCAGTTCATGATTAGTCACCTGATCTGTACATGACCAGGCAGGTGATCAGTGTATGATCAGCCACGTTAAGAGTGCAATATAGCCCCTTGATCAGTGCATGATCAGTCACGTGACCAGTACATGGTGGCTACGTGATCATTGCATGATCAGCCACGTGAGCAGTGTATGATAGCCTCGTGATCAGTGCATGATCAGCCACGTGATCAGTGCATAATCAGTCACGTGATCAGTGCATGGTCAGTCACGTGATCAGTGCATGATCATCCACGTGATCAGTGCATGTGAGTCATGTAGTCAATGCATGATAGCGTCGTAATCAGTGCACCATCAGTCCCGTGATAAGTGTATGATCAGCCAAGTGATCAGTGCAAGATAGCTACGTGATCAGTGCATGATCAGTGACATGATCAGTGCATGATCAGCCACGTCATCGGTGCATGATAGCCACGTGAGCAGTGCATACAATTACGTGATCAGTGCATGCGCAATCACGTGATCAGTGCATGAGAGCCAAGTGATCATTGCATGATCATTCACGTGATAGGTGTGTGATCAGCGACGTGAACAGTGCATGCTCAGTCACGTGATCAGGGCCTGCTGAGCTGCGTGATTCCTGTCTGCTCATCTGCTTGACAATTGCCAGCTGAGCTGCACGATTCCTGCCTGTCATCTCCTTGACAATTGCCACCTGTGCTGTGTAATTCCTGCCTGCTCATTTACTTGATTATTGCCAGCTGAGCAGCATGATTTCTCAGAGCTGAGTTCCATGATTATAGCCTGCTGACTGAATCCTGCCTACTCAAATCTATGTTCATTGCCTCCAGAGGCACATGATCAGTGTGTGACACCAAACATGATCAGCACATGATCAGTCACATGATCAATGCATGATAAGCCAGGTGATCAGTGCATGATCAATTATGTGATCAGTGCATGATCAGTCGCGTGACCAGTACATGGTAGCTGCGCGATCATTGCATGATCAGTCACCTGATCAGCGCATGATCAGCCACATGATCAGTGCATGATAGCCACGTGATCAGTGCATGATCAGTCACGTGACCAGTACATGGTTGCTACGTGATCCGTGCATGATCAGCCACGTGAGCAGAGTATGATAGCCACGTGATCAGTGCATGATCAGTCACGTGATCAGTGCATGTTATCCACGTGATCAGTGCAGGAGAGCCACGTGATCACTTCAGGATTATTTACGTGATCTGTACATGATCAGTCACGTCATACGTGTGTGATCAGCCACCGGATCAGTGAGTGATGAGCCATGTGATCATTGCAGGATCAATTACGTGATCAGTGCATGATCAGTCACATGACCAGTATATGGTTGCTACGTGATCATTGCGTGATCAGACACGTGATCAGTGCATGGTAGCCACGTGATCAGTGCATGATCAGTTACCTGAGCAGTGTATGATCAGCCACGTGATCAGTAGGTGAACAGTGTATGATCAGCCACGTGATCAGTAGGTGAACAGTGTATGATCAGCCACGTCATCAGTACATGATAGCCACGTGATCAGTGCATACAATAATGTGATCAGTGCATGAGGAATCACGTGATCAGTGCATGAGAGCCACGTGATCAATGCATGATCATTCACGTGATAGGTGTGTGATCAGCGACGTGAACAGTGCATGCTCAGTCACGTGATCAGGGCCTGCTGAGCTTCGTGATTACTGTCTGCTCATCTGCTTGACAATTGCCAGCTGAGCTGTACGATTCCTGCCTGTCATCTCCTTGACAATTGCCATCTGTGCTGCATAATTCCTGCCTGCTCATCTACTTGATTATTGCCAGCTGAGCAGCATGATTTCTCAGAGCTGAGTTCCATGATTATTGTCTACTGATTCCTGCCTACTCAGCTCTTTGTTCATTGCCTCCAGAGGCACATGATCAGTGTATGACACCAAACATGATCAGTACATGATGAATCACATAATCAATGCATGATAAGCCAGGTGATCAGTGCATGATCAATTACGTGATCAGTGCATGATCAGTCATGTGACCAGTACATGGTAGCATGATCAGCCACGTGAGCAGTGCATGATAGCCACGTGATCAGTGCATGATGAGCCACGTGATCAGTGCATGATCAGTCACGTGATCAGTGCATGATCAGCCACGTGATCAGTGCATGATCAGTCACATGACCAGTACATGGTAGCGCAGATCATGATCAGTCACGCGATCGTGATCAGCCACTTGACCAGTGCATGATATCAGTGCATGATAGCCACGTGATCAGTGCATGATAGCCACGTGATCAGTGCATGATCAGTCACGTGATCTGTGCATGATAGCCACGTGATCAGTGCATGATCAGTCACGAGATACGTGTGTGATCAGCCACGTGACCAGTGCATGATATCAGTGCATGATAGCCACGTGATCTGTGCATGATAGCCACGTGATCAGTGCATGATCAGTCACGTGATACGTGTGTGATCAGCCACCGGATCAGTGCGTGATGAGCCACGTGATCAGTGCAGGATGAATTACGTGATCAGTGCATGATCAGTCACGAGACTAGTACATGGTTGCTACGTGATCGTTGCATGATCAGCCACGTGAGCAGAGCATGATAGCCACGTGATCAGTGCATGATCAGGCACGTGATCAGTACATGATCAGTCACGTGAACAGTGCATGCTCAGTCACGTGATCAGGGCCTGCTGAGCTGCGTGATTACTGTCTGCTCATCTGCTTGACAATTGCCAGCTGAGCTGCATGATTCCTGCCTGTCATCTGCTTGACAATTGCCAGCTGTGCTGTGTAATTCCTGCCTGCTCAGCTGCTTGATTATTGCCAGCTGAGCAGCATGATTCCTCACAGCTGAGTTCCATGATTATTGCCTGCTGACTGTTTGATTCATGCCTACTCAGCTCTTTGTTTATTGCCTCCAGAGGCACATGATCAGTGTATGAGAGCAAACATGCTCAGCGCATGATCAGTCAGATGGTCAGCGCCATTAAGACACGTGATCACTACATGATAGTCATGTGATCAGTCCATGCTCAGTCACGGTAGCAGTGCATGATCAGCCACGTGATCAGTGCATGATAGCCACGTGATCATTGCAGGATAGCCACGTGATCAGTGCATGATTAGCCAGGTGATCAGTGAATGATTGCTACGTGATCAGTTCATGATTAGTCACGTGATCTGTGCATGACCAGGCAGGTGATCAGTGCATGATCAGCCACGTGATCAGTGCATGATAGCCAGGTGATCAGTGCATGATCAGTCACCTGATGGGTGTATGATCAGTCACGTGACCGGTACATGGTAGCTACATGATGATTGCATGATCAGCCACGTGAGTAGTGCCTGATAGCCACGTGATGAGTGCATGATCAGTGGCGTGATCACTGCATGATTAGCCACATGATCAGTGCATGATCAATTACGTGATCAGTGCATGATCAGTCACGTGACCAGTATATGTAAGCTACGTGATCATTGCAGGATCAGCCACGTGAGCACTGCATGATAGACACGTGATCAGTGCATGATCAGCTACGTGAGCAGTCTATGATCAGCCACGTGATCAGTGCATGATCAGACACGTGAACAGTGTATGATCAGCCACGTGATCAGTGCATGATACCACGTGATCAGTTCATGATTAGTCACGTGATCTGTGCCTGACAGGCACGTAATCAGTGCATGATATCCACGTGATCAGTGAATTATAGCCACGTGATAAGTTCATGATTAGTCACGTGATCTGTGCATGACCAGAAACTTGAACAGTGTATGATCAGCCACGTGATCAGTGCATTATAGCCACGTGATAAGTTCATGATTAGTCACGAGATCTGTGCATGACCAGGCACCTGAAAAGTGTATGATCAGCCACGTAATCAGGGCATTATAGCCACGTGATCAGTGCATGATCAGTCACGTGATCAGTGCATGATCAGTCACGTGACCCTTGGATGATCAGCCATGTGATCAGTGCATGATCAGCCACATGATCTGTGCATGATCAATGACGTTTTCAGTGCATGATCAGTCACTTTACCAGTATACGGTAGCTACGTGAACATTGCATGACCAGCCAGGTGAGAAGTGCATGACAGCCACCTGATGTGTGCATGATCAATTACATGAGCAGAATATGATCAGCCACGTGATCAGTGCATGAGTGCCACGTGATCAGTGCATGATCAGACACGTGACAGGTATGTGATAAGTCACGTGAACAGTGCATGTTCAGCCACGTGATCAGTGCATGATATCCACGTGATCAGTACATGATCAGTTACGTGAACAGTGTATGATCAGCCATGTGAGCAGTGCATGGTCAGACACGTGAACAATGTATGATCAAACACGTGATCAGTGCATGATATCCACGTGATCAGTGCATGATCAGTCTCGTGAACAGTGCATGATCAGTCACGTGATCAGTGTATGATCAGCCACGTGATCAGTGCATGATCAATTACGTGATCAGTGCATGATCAGTCATGTGACCAGTACATGGTAGCTATGTGAACATTGTATGATCAGCCACGTAAGCAGTGCATGAGAGACACGTGATCAGTGCATGATCAATTACGTGATCAGTGCATGATCAGTCACGTGACCAGTACATGGTAGCTACGTGATCAGTGCATGACCAGCCACGTGAGCAGTGCATGAGAGCCACGGGATGTGTGCATGATCAGTCACGTGATCAGTGCATGATCAGCCACGTGATCAGTGCATGATCAGCCACGTGATCAGTGCATGATCAGTCACGTGATCAGTGCATGATCAGCCACGTGATCAGTGCATGATCAGTCACGTGACCAGTATATGGTAGCTACGTGATCATTGCATGACCAGCCACGTGAGCAGTGCATGATAGCCACGGGATGTGTGCATGATCAGTCACGTGATCAGTGCATGATCAGTCACGTGTTCAGTGCATGATCAGCCACGTGATCAGTGCATGATCAATTACGTGAGCAGTTCCTGATCAGTTACGTGAGCAGTGTATGATCAGCCAAGTGATCAGTGCATGGTCAGACACGTGAACAGAGTATGATTAGCCACGTGATCAGTGCATGATCAGTCACGTGATCAGTGTATGATCAGCCACGTGATCAGTGCATGATTAATTACGTGATCAGTGCATGATAGTCACGTGACCAGTACATGGTAGCTACGTGATCATTGCATGACCAGCCACGTGAGCAGTGCATGATAGCCAAGGGATGTGTGCATGATCAGTCACGTGATCAGTGCATGACCAGTCACGTGATTAGTGCATGATCAGCCACGTGATCAGTGCATGATCAATTACATGATCAGTGCATGATCAGTCACGTGACCAGTACATGGTAGCCACGTGATCATTGCATGATCAGCCACGTGATCATTGCATGATCAGTCACGTGATCAGTGTATGATCAGCCACGTGATCAGTGCATGATCAATTACGTGATCAGTGCATGATAGTCACGTGACCAGTACATGGTAGCTACGTGATCATTGCATGATCAGCCATGTGAACCGTGCATGACAGCAACGAGATCAGTGCATGATCAGTCACGGATCAGTGCATGATCATTCACGTGAACAGTGCATGATAAGTCACCTGATCAGTGTATGAACAATTACGTGCTCAGTGCATGATCACTCACGTGATCAGTACATGGTAGCTAGGTGATCATTGCATGATCAGCCACGTGAGCAGTGCATGATAGCCGCGTGATCACTGCATGATCTGTGATATGATCAGTGTATGTTTATCCACGTGATCAGTGCATGGACCATCAGGTGATCAGTGCATGATACAGGCGTGATCAGTGCAAGATCAGTCTCGTGATCAGTGTATGATCAACCACGTGATCAGTGCACAATAGCCAGGTAATGAGTGCACGATAGCTAGATGATCAGTGCATTATCAGTCACGTGATCAGTGCATGGTCAGTCATGTGATCAGTGCATGATCAGTCACGTGATCAGTGTATGATCATCCAGGTGATCAGTGTATGTTGAGTCATGTAATCAATGCATGATAGCGCCATGATCAGTGCATGATCAGTCCCATGGTGAGTGTATGATCACCCAAGTGATTAGTGCAAGATAGCTACGTGATCAGTGCATGATCAGTCACATGATCAGTGCATGATCAGCCACGTCTTCAGTGCATGATAGCCACGTGATCAGTGCATACAATAATGTGATCAGTGCATGAGGAATCACGTGATCAATGCATGATCATTCACGTGATAGGTGTGTGATCAGCGACGTGAACAGTGCATGCTCAGTCACGTGATCAGGGCCTGCTGAGCTGCGTGATTACTGTCTGCTCATCTGCTTGACAATTGCCAGCTGAGCTGTACGATTCCTGCCTGTCATCTCCTTGACAATTGCCATCTGTGCTGCATAATTCCTGCCTGCTCATCTACTTGATTATTGCCAGCTGAGCAGCATGATTTCTCAGATCTGAGTTCCATGATTATTGCCTACTGATTCCTGCCTACTCAGCTCTTTGTTCATTGCCTCCAGAGGCACATGATCAGTGTATGACACCAAACATGATCAGCACATGATGAATCACATAATCAATGCATGATAAGCCAGGTGATCAGTGCCTGATCAATTACGTGATCAGTGCATGATCAGTCATGTGACCAGTGCATGGTAGCTGCGTGATCATTGCATGATCAGCCACGTGAGCAGTGCATGATAGCCACGTGATCAGTGCATGATCAGCCACGTGATCAGTGCATGATCAGTCACGTGATCAGTGCATGATCAGCCACGTCATCAGTGCATGATCAGTCACGTGACCAGTACATGGTAGCTACGTGATCATTGCATGATCAGTCACGTGATCTGTGCATGATGCCACGTGATCAGTGCATGATCGGTCACGAGATCAGTGCATGATCAGTCACGTGATCAGTGCATGATCAGCCACGTGATCAGTGCATGACCAGGCACGTGACCAGTACATGGTACCTACGTGATCATTGCATGATCAGTCACGTGATCAGTGCATGAAAGCCACGTGATCAGTGCATGATCAGTCACGAGATCAGTGCATGATCAGCCACGTGATCAGTGCATGATCAGTCACGTGACCAGTACATGGTAGCTACGTGATCATTGCATGATCAGTCACGTGATCTGTGCATGATAGCCACGTGATCAGTGCATGATCAGCCACGTGATCAGTGCATGATAGCCACGTGATCAGTGCATGATCAGTCACGTGATCTGTGCATGATCAGCCACGTGATCAGTGCATGATCAGTCACGTGATCAGTGTGTGATCAGCCACGTGACCAGTGCATGATATCAGTGCATGATAGCCACGTGATCAGTGCATGATCAGTCACCTGATCTGTGCATGATAGCCACGTGATCAGTGCATGATCAGTCACTGATACGTGTGTGATCAGCCACGTGACCAGTGCATGATATCAGTGCATGATGGCCACGTGATCAGTGCATGATCAGTCACGTGATCCGTGTGTGATCAGCCACGTGATCAGTGCATGATATCCACGTGATCAGTGCATGATAGCCGCGTGATCACTGCATGATCTGTCACATGATCAGTGTATGTTTATCCACCTGATCAGTGCATGGGCATCAGGTGATCAGTGCATGATACAGACGTGATCAGTGCAAGATCAGTCTCATGATCAGTGTATGATCAACCACGTGATCAGTGCACGATAGACAGGTAATGAGTGCATGATAGCCATATGATCAGTGCATTATCAGTCATGTGATCAGTGTATGATCAGCCAAGTAATCAGTGCATGATTGCCACTCATGAGTGCATGATCAGTCACGTGATCAGAGCATGGTCAGTCACGTGATAAGTGAATGATCATCCACGTGATCAGTGCATGTTGAGTCATGTAATCAATGCATGATAGCGCCGTGATCAGT
Organism: Bos javanicus; assembly: GCF_032452875.1. Taxonomy (NCBI): domain Eukaryota; kingdom Metazoa; phylum Chordata; class Mammalia; order Artiodactyla; family Bovidae; genus Bos; species Bos javanicus. The sequence goes on along the minus strand of NW_026893606.1, from coordinate 812,039 downwards.
GCATGATCAGTCCCGTGATGAGTGTATGATCAGCCAAGTGATCAGTGCAAGATAGCTACGTGATCAGTGCATGATCAGTCACATGATCAGTGCATGATCAGCCACGTCATCAGTGCATGATAGCCACGTGATCAGTGCATACATTTATGTGATCAGTGCATGCGCAATCACGTGATCAGTGAATGAGAGCCACGTGATAAGTGCATGATCAGTCACGTGATAGGTGTGTGATCATCCACGTGAACAGTGCATGCTCAGTCACGTGATCAGGGCCTGCTGAGCTGCGTGATTACTGTCTGCTCATCTGCTTGACAATTGCCAGCTGAGCTGCATGATTCCTGCCAGTCATCTCCTTGACATTTGCCACCTGTGCTGCGTAATTCCTGCCTGCTCATCTACTTGATTATTGCCAGCTGAGCAGCATGATTTCTCAGAGCTGACTTCCATGATTATTGCCTGCTGACTGATTCCTGCCTACTCAGCTCTGTGTTCATTGCCTCCAGAGGCACATGATCAGTGTATGACACCAAACATCATCAGCACATGATCAGTCACATGATCAATGCATGATAAGCCAGGTGATCAGTGCATCATCAAGTACATGATCAGTGCATGATTAGTCATGTGACCAGTACATGGGAGCTGCGTGATCATTGCATGATCAGCCACGTGAGCAGTGCATGATAGCCACGTGATCAGTTCATGATCAGCCACGTGATCAGTGCATGATCAGTCACATGATCAGTGCATGATCAGCCACGTGATCAGCGCATCACAGGCACGGGATCAGCATGACCAGCCAAGTGATCAGTGCATGATCAGTTACGTGATCCGTGCATGATCACTCACGTGACCAGTACATGGTAGCTACGTGATCATTGCATGATCAGCCACGTGATCAGTGCGCGATCAATTACGTGATCAGTGCATGATCAGTTACGTGATCAGTGTATGATCAGTCACGTGATCAGTGCATGATCAGACACGTGATCAGTGCATGATCAGCCACGTGATCAGTGCATGATATCCAAGTGATCAGTGCTTGATCAATCACGTGATCAGGGTATGATCAGCCACGGGAACAGTGCATGCTCAGTCACGTGATCAGGGCCTGCTGAGCTGCGTGATTACTGTCTGCTCATCTGCTTGACAAATGCCAGCTGAGCTGCATGATTCCTGCCTGTCATCTGCTTGACATTTGCCAGCTGTGCTGTGTAATTCCTGTCTGCTCAGCTGCTAGATTATTGCCAGCTGAGCAGCATGATTCCTCACAGCTGAGTTCCATGATCATTGCCTGCTGACTGTTTGATTCATGCCTACTCAGCTCTTTGTTTATTGCCTCCAGAGGCACAGGATCAGTGTATGATAGCAAACATGCTCAGTCACATGGTCAGCGCCATTAAGTCACGTGATCACTACATGATAGTCATGTGATCAGTCCATGCTCAGTCACGGTATCAGTGCATGATCAGCCACGTGATCAGTGCATGATAGCCACGTGATCAGTGCAGGATCAGCCACGTGATCAGTGCATGATCAGCCAGGTGATCAGTGAATGATTGCTACATGATCAGTTCATGATTAGTCACGTGATCAGTGTGTGATCAGCCACTTGATCAGTGCATGGTCAGTCACGTGTTCAGTGCATGATCAGCCAGGTGATCAGTGAATGATTGCTACGTGATCAGTGCATGATCAGTCACGTGATACGTGTGTGATCAGCCACTTGATCAGTGCATGGTCAGTCACGTGTTCAGTGCATGATCAGCCACGTGATCAGTGCATGATCAGTTACGTGATCAGTGCATGATCCCTCACGGGACCAGTACATGGTAGTTACGTGATCATTGCATGATCAGCCACGTGATCAGTGCATGATCAATTACGTGATCAGTGCATGATCAGTTATGTGAGCAGTGTATGATCAGCCACGTGATCAGTGCATGGTCAGACACGTGAACAGTGTATGGTCAGCCACGTGATCAGTGCATGATATCCAAGTGATCAGTGCTTGATCAATCACGTGATCAGTGTATGATCAGCCAGGTGAACAGTGCATGCTCAGTCACGTGATCAGGGCCTGCTGAGCTGCATGATTACTGTCTGCTCATTTGCTTGACAATTGCCAGCTGAGCTGCATGATTCCTGCCTGTCATCTGCTTGACAATTGCCAGCTGTGCTGTGTAATTCCTGCCTGCTCAGCTGCTTGATTATTGCCAGCTGAGCAGCATGATTCCTCACAGCTGAGTTCCATGATTATTGCCTGCTGACTGTGATTCATGCCTACTCAGCTCTTTGTTTATTGCCTCCAGAGGCACATGATCAGTGTATGAGAGCAAACATGCTCAGCGCATGATCAGTCAGATGGTCAGCGCCATTAAGTCACGTGATCACTACATGATAGTCATTTGATCAGTCCATGCTCAGTCACGGTAGCAGTGCATGATAGCCACGTGATCATTGCAGGATAGCCACGTGATCAGTGCATGATCAGCCAGGTGATCAGTGAATGATTGCTACGTGATCAGTTCATGATTAGTCACGTGATCTGTGCATGACCAGGCAGGTGATCAGTGTATGATCAGCCACGTGAACAGTGCATGATAGCCAGGTGATCAGTGCATGATCAGTCACCTGATGGGTGTATGATCAGTCACGTGACCGGTGCATGGTAGCTACATGATCATTGCATGATCAGCCACGTGAGTAGTGCCTGATAGCCACGTGATGAGTGCATGATCAGTGACGTGATCAGTGCATGATCAGCCACATGATCAGTGCATGATCAATTACGTGATCAGTGCATGATCAGTCACGTGACCAGTACATGGTAGCTGCGTGATCAGTGTATGACCAGCCAAGTGGTCAGTGCATGATAGCCACGTGATCAGTGTATGATCAGTCACGTGATACGTGTGTGATCAGCCACGTGATCAGTGCATGATGAGTCAGGTGATCAGTGCAGGATTAATTACGTGATCAGTGCATGATCAGTCACGTGACCAGTACATGGTTGCTACGTGATCATTGCATGATCAGCCACGTGAGCAGTGCATGATAGCCACGTGATCAGTGCATGATCAGTCACGTGATCAGTACATGATCAGTCAACTGAACAGTGCATGATCATTTGCGTGATCTGAGCATGATGAGTCACGTGACCAGTATATGGTAGTACGTGAACATTGCATGACCAGCCAGGTGAGAAGTGCATGATAGCCACGTGATCAGTGCATGATCAGTTACGTGATCAGTGCATGATCAGCCACGTGATCAGTGCATGAGTGCCACGTGATCAGTGCATGATCAGTCACGTGACAGGTGTGTGGTAAGCCACGTGAACAGTGCATGTTCAGCCACGTGATCAATGCATGATATCCACGTTATCAGTGCATGATCAGTTACATGAACAGTGTATGATCAGCCACGTGAGCAGTGCATGGTCATACACGTGAACAGTGTATGATCAGTCAAGTGACCAGTATATGGTAGCCACGTGATCATTGCATGATCAGCCATGTGATCTGTGCATGATAGCCACGTGATCACTGCATGATAGCCACGTGATCAGTGCATGATCAGTCACGTGATCAGTGCATGATCAGCCACATGATCAGTGCATGACAGGCACGTGATCAGTATGACCAGCCAAGTGATCAGTGCATGATAGTCATGTGATCAGTTCATGATCAGTCACGTGATCAATGCATGATATCTACGTGAGCAGTGCATGATCAGTTACATGAACAGTGTATGATCAGCCGCGTGATCAGTGCATGGTCAGACACGTGATCAGTGTATGATCAGTCACGTGACCAGTATATGGTAGCTACGTGATCATTGCATGATCAGCCATGTGATCTGTGCATGATAGCCACGTGATCACTGCATGATAGTCACGTGATCAGTACATGATCAATCAAGTGATCAGTGCATTATCAGTCACGTGATCAGTGTATGATCAGCACGTGATCAGTGCATGATCAGCCACATGACCAGTGCATGATCAATTACGTGACCAGTACATGGTAGCCACGTGATCAGTGCATGATCAGTCACTTGATCAGTGCATGATAATTACGTGATCAGTGCATGATCAGTCAGCGACAGTGACAGTAGCATGATAGATCATTGTATGATCAGCCACGGAAGCAGTGCATGATAGACACGTGATCAGTGCATGATCAATCACGTGATGAGTACATGATCAGTCACGTGATCAGTGCATGATCAATTACGTTACCATTGCATGAGCAGTCACGTGACCAGTACATGTAAGCTACGTGATCATTGCAGAATCAGCCACGTGAGCCCTGCATGATAGACGCGTGATCAGTGCATGATCAGCTACGTGAGCAGTCATGATCAGCCACGTAATCAGTGCATGATCAGACACGTGAACAGTGTAAGATCAGCCACGTGATCAGTGCATGATACCTCGTGATCAGTTCATGATTAGTCACGTGATCTGTGCCTGACAGGCACGTAATCAGTGCATGATATTCACGTGATCAGTGAATTATAGCCACGTGATAAGTGAATGATTAGTCACGTGATCTGTGCATGACCAGGCACGTGAAAAGTGTATGATCAGCCACGAAATCAGGGCATTATAGCCACGTGATCAGTGCATGATCAGTCAAGTGATCAGTGCGTGAACAGTCACGTGATCAGTGCATGATGAGCCACGTGATCAGTTCTGGATCAATTACATGATCAGTGCATGATCAGTCAGGTGACCAGTACATTTTTGCTACGTGATCATTGCATGAACACCCACGTGAGGAGAGCATGATAGCCACGTGTTCAGTGCATGATCAGTCACGTGATCAGTACATGATCAGTCAGGGGAACAGTGCAAGATCATTTACGTGATCTGTGCATGGTCAGTCACGTGACCAGTATATGGTAGCTATGTGATCTTTGCATGACCAGCCACGTGAGCAGTGCCTGATAGCTACGTGATGTGTGCATGATCAGTCACGTGATCAGTGCATGATCAGCCACGTGATCAGTGCATGACCAGTCACGTGATTAGTGCATGATCAGCCACGTGATCAGTGAATGATCAGTCACGTGATCAATGCATGATCAGCAGTGACCAGTACATGGTAGCTACGTGATCATTGCATGATGAGCCACGTGATCACTGCATGATAGCCACGTGATCAGTGCATGATCAGTCACGTGATCAGTGCATGATCAGCCACGTGATCAGTGCATGACCAGGCACGTGATCAGTATGATCAGCCAAGTGATCAGTGCATGATCAATTACGCGATCAGTGCATGATCACTCACGGGACCAGTACATGGTAGCTAAGTGATCATTGCATGATCAGCCACGTGATCAGTGCATGATCAATTACGTGATCAGTGCATGATCAGTTACGTGAGCAGTGTATGATCAGCCACGTGATCAGTGCATGGTCAGACACGTGAACAGTGTATGATCAGCCACGTGATCAGTGCATGATATCCAAGTGATCAGTGCATGATCAATCACGTGATCAGTGTATGATCAGCCACGTGAACAGTGCATGCTCAGTCACGTGATCAGGGCCTGCTGAGCTGCGTGATTACTGTCTGCTCATCTGCTTGACAATTGCCAGCTGAGCTGCATGATTCCTGCCTGTCATCTGCTTGACATTTGCCAGCTGTGCTGTGTAATTCCTGCCTGCTCATCTGCTTGATTATTGCCAGCTGAGCAGCATGATTTCTCACAGCTGAGTTCCATGATTATTGCCTGCTGACTGTTTGATTCGTGCCTACTCAGCTCTTTGTTTATTGCCTCCAGAGGCACATGATCAGTGTATGATAGCAAACATGATCAGCGCATGATCAGTCACATGATCAGCGCCATTAAGTCACGTGATCACTACATGATAGTCATGTGATCAGTCCATGCTCAGTCACGGTATCAGTGCATGATCAGCCACGTGATCAGTGCATGATAGCCACGTGATCAGTGCATGATAGCCACGTGATCAGTGCATGATCAGCCACGTGATCAGTGCATGATTGCACGTGATCAGTGCATGATCAGTCACGTGATCAGTGCATGACAGGCACGTGATCAGTGCATGATCAGCCACGTGATCAGTGCATGATAGCCACGTGATCAGTGCATGATCAGTCACGTGATCAGTGCATGATCAGTCACGTGACCAGTACATGGTAGCTACATGATCATTGCATGATCAGCCACGTGATAGTGCATGATAGCCACGTGATCAGTGCATGATCAGTCACGTGATCAGTGCATGATCAGTCATGTGATCAGTGCATGATCAGGCACGTGATCAGTGCATGATCAGCCACGTGATCAGTGCATGATAGCCACGTGATCAGTGCATGATCAGTCACGTGATCAGTGCATGATCAGCCACGTGATCAGTGCATGATCAGTCACGTGATCAGTGCATGATAGCTGCGTGATCAGTGCATGATCAGCCACGTGATCAGTGCATGATAGCCACGTGATCAGTGCATGATCAGTCACGTGATCAGTGCATGATCAGTCACGTGATCAGTGCATGATCAGCCACGTGATCAGTGCATGATCAGTCACGTGATCAGTGCATGATAGCCACGTGATCAGTGCATGATCAGTCACGTGATCAGTGCATGATAGCCACGTGATCAGTGCATGATCAGTCACGTGATCAGTGCATGATCAGCCACGTGATCAGTGCATGATCAGTACGTGATCAGTGCATGATCAGCACGTGATCAGTGCATGATAGCTACGTGATCAGTGCATGATCAGCCACGTGATCAGTGCATGATAGCCACGTGATCAGTGCATGATCAGTCACGTGATCAGTGCATGATCAGTCACGTGATCAGTGCATGATCAGCCACGTGATCAGTGCATGATCAGCCACGTGATCAGTGCATGATAGCCACGTGATCAGTGCATGATCAGTCACGTGATCAGTGCATGATCAGTCACGTGATCAGTGCATGATCAGCCACGTGATCAGTGCATGATCAGTCACGTGATCAGTGCATGATAGCTGCGTGATCAGTGCATGATCAGCCACGTGATCAGTGCATGATAGCCACGTGATCAGTGCATGATCAGTCACGTGATCAGTGCATGATCAGCCACGTGATCAGTGCATGATCAGTCACGTGATCAGTGCATGATAGCTGCGTGATCAGTGCATGATCAGCCACGTGATCAGTGCATGATAGCCACGTGATCAGTGCATGATCAGTCACGTGATCAGTGTGTGATCAGCCACGTGATCAGTGCATGATCAGCCACGTGATCAGTGCATGATCAGCCACGTGATCAGTGCATGATCAGCCACGTGATCAGTGCATGATCAGCCACGTGATCAGTGCATGATCAGCCACGTGATCAGTGCATGATCAGCCACGTGATCAGTGCATGATCAATCACGTGATCAGTGTATGATCAGCCACGTGAACAGTGCATGCTCAGTCACGTGATCAGGGCCTGCTGAGCTGCGTGATTACTGTCTGCTCATCTGCTTGACAATTGCCAGCTGAGCTGCACGATTCCTGCCTGTCATCTGCTTGACAATTGCCAGCTGTGCTGCGTAATTCCTGCCTGCTCAGCTGCTTGATTATTGTCAGCTGAGCAGCATGATTCCTCACAGCTGAGTTCCATGATTATTGCCTGCTGACTGTTTGATTCGTGCCTACTCAGCTCTTTGTTTATTGCCTCCAGAGGCACATGATCAGTGTATGATAGCAAACATGATCAGCGCATGATCAGTCACATGATCAGCGCCATTAAGACACGTGATCACTACATGATAGTCATGTGATCAGTCCATGCTCAGTCACGGTATCAGTGCATGATCAGCCACGTGATCAGTGCATGATAGCCACGTGATCAGTGCATGATCAGCCACGTGATCAGTGCATGATCAGCCACGTGATCAGTGCATGATTGCTACGTGATCAGTGCATGATCAGTCACGTGATCAGTGCATGATCAGGCACGTGATCAGTGCATGATCAGCCACGTGATCAGTGCATGATAGCCACGTGATCAGTGCATGATCAGTCACGTGATCAGTGCATGATCAGTCACGTGACCAGTACATGGTAGCTACATGATGATTGCATGATCAGCCACGTGAGTAGTGCATGATAGCCACGTGATCAGTGCATGATCAGTCACGTGATCAGTGCATGATCAGCCACGTGATCAGTGCATGATCAATTACGTGATCAGTGCATGATCAGTCACGTGATCAGTGCATGTAGCCACGTGATCAGTGCATGATCAGCCACGTGATCAGTGCATGATAGCCACGTGATCAGTGCATGATCAGCTACGTGATCAGTCTATGATCAGCCACGTGATCAGTGCATGATCAGCCACGTGATCAGTGCATGATCAGCCACGTGATCAGTGCATGATACCACGTGATCAGTGCATGATCAGTCACGTGATCAGTGCATGATCAGCCACGTGATCAGTGCATGATAGTCACGTGATCAGTGCATGATAGCCACGTGATCAGTGCATGATCAGTCACGTGATCAGTGCATGATCAGTCACGTGATCAGTGCATGATCAGCCACGTGATCAGTGCATGATAGCCACGTGATCAGTGCATGATCAGTCACGTGATCAGTGCATGATCAGTCACGTGATCAGTGCATGATCAGCCACGTGATCAGTGCATGATAGCCACGTGATCAGTGCATGATCAGTCACGTGATCAGTGCATGATCAGTCACGTGATCAGTGCATGATCAGCCACGTGATCAGTGCATGATCAGCCACGTGATCAGTGCATGATCAATGACGTTTTCAGTGCATGATCAGTCACGTGACCAGTATACGGTAGCTACGTGAACATTGCATGATCAGCCACGTGATCAGTGCATGATAGCCACGTGATCAGTGCATGATCAGTTACGTGATGTGTATGATCAGCCACGTGATCAGTGCATGAGTGCCACGTGATCAGTGCATGATCAGTCACGTGACAGGTATGTGATCAGTCACGTGATCAGTGCATGATCAGCCACGTGATCAGTGCATGATAGCCACGTGATCAGTGCATGATCAGTTACGTGATCAGTGTATGATCAGCCACGTGATCAGTGCATGATCAGACACGTGATCAGTGTATGATCAGCCACGTGATCAGTGCATGATATCCACGTGATCAGTGCATGATCAGTCACGTGATCAGTGCATGATCAGTCACGTGATCAGTGCATGATCAGCCACGTGATCAGTGCATGATCAATCACGTGATCAGTGCATGATCAGTCACGTGATCAGTACATGGTAGCTATGTGAACATTGCATGATCAGCCACGTGATCAGTGCATGATAGCCACGTGATCAGTGCATGATCAATTACGTGATCAGTGCATGATCAGTCATGTGACCAGTGCATGGTAGCTACGTGATCAGTGCATGATCAGCCACGTGATCAGTGCATGATAGCCACGTGATCAGTGCATGATCAGTCACGTGATCAGTGCATGATCAGCCACGTGATCAGTGCATGATCAGCCACGTGATCAGTGCATGATCAGCCACGTGATCAGTGCATGATAGCCACGTGATCAGTGCATGATCAGTCACGTGATCAGTGCATGATCAGCCACGTGATCAGTGCATGATCAGTCACGTGATCAGTGCATGGTAGCTACGTGATCAGTGCATGATCAGCCACGTGATCAGTGCATGATAGCCACGTGATCAGTGCATGATCAGTCACGTGATCAGTGCATGATCAGTCACGTGATCAGTGCATGATCAGCCACGTGATCAGTGCATGATCAGCCACGTGATCAGTGCATGATCAGTCACGTGATCAGTGCATGATCAGCCACGTGATCAGTGCATGATCAGCCACGTGATCAGTGCATGATCAGCCACGTGATCAGTGCATGATCAGTCACGTGATCAGTGCATGATCAGCCACGTGATCAGTGCATGATCATTACGTGATCAGTGCATGATAGTCACGTGATCAGTACATGATAGCTACGTGATCAGTGCATGATCAGCCACGTGATCAGTGCATGATCAGCCACGTGATCAGTGCATGATCAGTCACGTGATCAGTGCATGATCAGCCACGTGATCAGTGCATGATAGCCACGTGATCAGTGCATGATAGCCAGTGATCAGTGCATGATCAGTCACGTGATCAGTGCATGATCAGTCACGTGATCAGTGCATGATCAGTCACGTGATCAGTGCATGATCAGCCACGTGATCAGTGCATGATCAGTCATGTGATCAGTGCATGATAGCCCGTGATCAGTGCATGATCAGTCCCGTGATCAGTGCATGATCAGCCACGTGATCAGTGCATGATAGCCACGTGATCAGTGCATGATCAGTCACGTGATCAGTGCATGATCAGCCACGTGATCAGTGCATGATCAGCCACGTGATCAGTGCATGATCAGCCACGTGATCAGTGCATGATATCACGTGATCAGTGCATGATCAGTCACGTGATCAGTGTATGATCAGCCACGTGAACAGTGCATGCTCAGTCACGTGATCAGGGCCTGCTGAGCTGCGTGATTACTGTCTGCTCATCTGCTTGACAATTGCCAGCTGAGCTGCACGATTCCTGCCTGTCATCTGCTTGACAATTGCCAGCTGTGCTGCATAATTCCTGCCTGCTCAGCTGCTTGATTATTGCCAGCTGAGCAGCATGATTTCTCAGATCTGAGTTCCATGATTATTGCCTGACTGATTCCTGCCTACTCAGCTCTTTGTTCATTGCCTCCAGAGGCACATGATCAGTGTATGATACCAAACATGATCAGCACATGATCAGTCACATGATCAATGCATGATAAGCCACGTGATCAGTGCATGATCAGTCACGTGATCAGTGCATGATCAGTCATGTGATCAGTGCATGATAGCTGCGTGATCAGTGCATGATCAGCCACGTGATCAGTGCATGATAGCCACGTGATCAGTGCATGATCAGTCACGTGATCAGTGCATGATCAGTCACGTGATCAGTGCATGATCAGCCACGTGATCAGTGCATGATCAGTCACGTGATCAGTGCATGATAGCTACGTGATCAGTGCATGATCAGTCACGTGATCAGTGCATGATAGCCACGTGATCAGTGCATGATCAGTCACGTGATCAGTGCATGATCAGTCACGTGATCAGTGCATGATCAGCCACGTGATCAGTGCATGATCAGTCACGTGATCAGTGCATGATACCACGTGATCAGTGCATGATCAGTCACGTGATCAGTGCATGATAGCCACGTGATCAGTGCATGATCAGTCACGTGATCAGTGCATGATCAGCCACGTGATCAGTGCATGATCAGTCACGTGATCAGTGCATGATAGCCACGTGATCAGTGCATGATCAGTCACGTGATCAGTGCATGATAGCCACGTGATCAGTGCATGATCAGTCACGTGATCAGTGCATGATCAGCCACGTGATCAGTGCATGATCAGTCACGTGATCAGTGCATGATACCTACGTGATCAGTGCATGATCAGTCACGTGATCAGTGCATGATGCCACGTGATCAGTGCATGATCAGCCACGTGATCAGTGCATGATCAGTCACGTGATCAGTGCATGATCAGCCACGTGATCAGTGCATGATCAGTCACGTGATCAGTGCATGATCAGCACGTGATCAGTGCATGATCAGTCACGTGATCAGTGCATGATAGCCACGTGATCAGTGCATGATCAGTCACGTGATCAGTGCATGATCAGCCACGTGATCAGTGCATGATCAGTCACGTGATCAGTGCATGATAGTCACGTGATCAGTGCATGATCAGTCACGTGATCAGTGCATGATAGCCACGTGATCAGTGCATGATCAGTCACGTGATCAGTGCATGATCAGCCACGTCATCAGTGCATGATCAGTCACGTGACCAGTACATGGTAGCTACGTGATCAGTGCATGATCAGTCACGTGATCTGTGCATGATGCCACGTGATCAGTGCATGATCAGTCACGAGATCAGTGCATGATCAGTCACGTGATCAGTGCATGATCAGCCACGTGATCAGTGCATGATCAGGCACGTGACCAGTACATGGTACCTACGTGATCATTGCATGATCAGTCACGTGATCTGTGCATGATAGCCACGTGATCAGTGCATGATCAGTCACGAGATCAGTGCATGATCAGCCACGTGATCAGTGCATGATCAGTCACGTGACCAGTACATGGTAGCTACGTGATCATTGCATGATCAGTCACGTGATCTGTGCATGATAGCCACGTGATCAGTGCATGATCAGCCACGTGATCAGTGCATGATAGCCACGTGATCAGTGCATGATCAGTCACGTGATCTGTGCATGATAGCCACGTGATCAGTGCATGATCAGTCACGTGATCGTGCATGATCAGCCACGTGACCAGTGCATGATATCAGTGCATGATAGCCACGTGATCAGTGCATGATCAGTCACGTGATCTGTGCATGATAGCCACGTGATCAGTGCATGATCAGTCACTGATCGTGTGTGATCAGCCACGTGACCAGTGCATGATATCAGTGCATGATAGCCACGTGATCAGTGCATGATCAGTCACGTGATACGTGTGTGATCAGCCACGTGATCAGTGCATGTTATCCACGTGATCAGTGCATGATAGCCACGTGATCACTGCATGATCTGTGATATGATCAGTGTATGTTTATCCACGTGATCAGTGCATGAGCATCACGTGATCAGTGCATGATACAGACGTGATCAGTGCAAGATCAGTCTCATGATCAGTGTATGATCAACCACGTGATCAGTGCACGATAGACAGGTAATGAGTGCATGATAGCCATATGATCAGTGCATTATCAGTCATGTGATCAGTGTATGATCAGCCACGTGATCAGTGCATGATTGCCAACTCATGAGTGCATGATCAGTCACGTGATCAGAGCATGGTCAGTCACGTGATAAGTGAATGATCAGCCAGGTGATCAGTGCATGATCAGTCATGTAATCAATGCATGATAGCGCCGTGATCAGTGCATGATCAGTCCCGTGATCAGTGCATGATCAGCCAAGTGATCAGTGCAAGATAGCCACGTGATCAGTGCATGATCAGTCACGTGATCAGTGCATGATCAGCCACGTCATCAGTGCATGATAGCCACGTGATCAGTGCATACATTTATGTGATCAGTGCATGCGCAATCACGTGATCAGTGCATGAGAGCCACGTGATAAGTGCATGATCAGTCACGTGATAAGTGTGATCATCCACGTGAACAGTGCATGCTCAGTCACGTGATCAGGGCCTGCTGATCTGCGTGATTACTGTCTGCTCATCTGCTTGACAATTGCCAGCTGAGCTGCATGATTCCTGCCAGTCATCTCCTTGACATTTGCCACCTGTGCTGCGTAATTCCTGCCTGCTCATCTACTTGATTATTGCCAGCTGAGCAGCATGATTTCTCAGAGCTGACTTCCATGATTATTGCCTGCTGACTGATTCCTGCCTACTCAGCTCTGTGTTCATTGCCTCCAGAGGCACATGATCAGTGTATGACACCAAACATGATCAGCACATGATCAGTCACATGATCAATGCATGATAAGCCAGGTGATCAGTGTACCATCAAGTACATGATCAGTGCATGATTAGTCATGTGACCAGTACATGGGAGCTGCGTGATCATTGCATGATCAGCCACGTGAGCAGTGCATGATAGCCACGTGATCAGTGCATGATCAGCCACGTGATCAGTGCATGATCAGTCACGTGATCAGTGCATGATCAGCCACGTGATCAGCGCATGACGAGGCACGGGATCAGTATGACCAGCCAAGTGATCAGTGCATGATCAATTACGTGATCAGTGCATGATCACTCACGGGACCAGTACATGGTAGCCACGTGATCAGTGCATGATCAGCCACGTGATCAGTGCATGATCAGTTACGTGATCAGTGCATGATCAGTTACGTGAGCAGTGTATGATCAGCCACGTGATCAGTGCATGGTCAGACACGTGATCAGTGTATGATTAGCCACGTGATCAGTGCATGATATCCAAGTGATCAGTGCTTGATCAATCACGTGATCAGTGTATGATCAGCCACGTGAACAGTGCATGCTCAGTCACGTGATCAGGGCCTGCTGAGCTGCATGATTACTATCTGCTCATCTGCTTGACAAATGCCAGCTGAGCTGCATGATTCCTGCCTGTCATCTGCTTGACATTTGCCAGCTGTGCTGTGTAATTCCTGTCTGCTCAGCTGCTTGATTATTGCCAGCTGAGCAGCATGATTCCTCACAGCTGAGTTCCATGATTATTGCCTGCTGACTGTTTGATTCATGCCTACTCAGCTCTTTGTTTATTGCCTCCAGAGGCACAGGATCAGTGTATGATAGCAAACATGCTCAGTCACATGGTCAGCGCCATTAAGTCACGTGATCACTACATGATAGTCATGTGATCAGTCCATGCTCAGTCACGGTATCAGTGCATGATCAGCCACGTGATCAGTGCATGATAGCCACGTGATCAGTGCAGGATAGCCACGTGATCAGTGCATGATCAGCCAGGTGATCAGTGCATGATTGCTACGTGATCAGTGCATGATCAGTCACGTGATCAGTGCATGATCAGCCACGTGATCAGTGCATGATCAGTCACGTGATCAGTGCATGATCAGCCACGTGATCAGTGCATGATAGCTACGTGATCAGTGCATGATCAGTCACGTGATACGCGTGTGATCAGCCACGTGATCAGTGCATGATCAGTCCCGTGATCAGTGCATGATCAGCCACGTGATCAGTGCATGATCAGTTACGTGATCAGTGCATGATCAGTCACGTGATCAGTGCATGATAGCCACGTGATCAGTGCATGATCAGCCACGTGATCAGTGCATGATCAGTTACGTGATCAGTGCATGATCAGTTACGTGAGCAGTGTATGATCAGCCACGTGATCAGTGCATGGTCAGACACGTGAACAGTGTATGATCAGCCACGTGATCAGTGCATGATATCCAAGTGATCAGTGCATGATCAATCACGTGATCAGTGTATGATCAGCCACGTGAACAGTGCATGCTCAGTCACGTGATCAGGGCCTGCTGAGCTGCGTGATTACTGTCTGCTCATCTGCTTGACAATTGCCAGCTGAGCTGCATGATTCCTGCCTGTCATCTGCTTGACAATTGCCAGCTGTGCTGTGTAATTCCTGCCTGCTCAGCTGCTTGATTATTGCCAGCTGAGCAGCATGATTCCTCACAGCTGAGTTCCATGATTATTGCCTGCTGACTGTGATTCATGCCTACTCAGCTCTTTGTTTATTGCCTCCAGAGGCACATGATCAGTGTATGATAGCAAACATGATCAGCGCATGATCAGTCAGATGATCAGCGCCATTAAGTCACGTGATCACTACATGATAGTCATGTGATCAGTCCATGCTCAGTCACGGTATCAGTGCATGATCAGCCACGTGATCAGTGCATGATAGCCACGTGATCAGTGCATGATCAGCCACGTGATCAGTGCATGATTGCTACGTGATCAGTGCATGATCAGTCACGTGATCAGTGCATGATCAGGCAGGTGATCAGTGCATGATCAGCCACGTGATCAGTGCATGATAGCCACGTGATCAGTGCATGATCAGTCACCTGATGGGTGTATGATCAGTCACGTGACCAGTACATGGTAGCTACATGATCATTGCATGATCAGCCACGTGAGTAGTGCATGATAGCCACGTGATCAGTGCATGATCAGTCACGTGATCAGTGCATGATCAGCCACGTGATCAGTGCATGATCAATTACGTGATCAGTGCATGATCAGTCACGTGACCAGTGCATGATAGCTGCGTGATCAGTGCATGATCAGCCACGTGATCAGTGCATGATAGCCACGTGATCAGTGCATGATCAGTCACGTGATCAGTGTGTGATCAGCCACGTGATCAGTGCATGATCAGTCACGTGATCAGTGCATGATCAATTACGTGATCAGTGCATGATCAGTCACGTGACCAGTACATGGTTGCTACGTGATCATTGCATGATCAGCCACGTGATCAGTGCATGATAGCCACGTGATCAGTGCATGATCAGTCACGTGATCAGTGCATGATCAGTCACGTGATCAGTGCATGATCATTTACGTGATCAGTGCATGATCAGTCACGTGATCAGTATATGGTAGTACGTGATCATTGCATGATCAGCCACGTGATCAGTGCATGATAGCCACGTGATCAGTGCATGATCAGTTACGTGATCAGTGTATGATCAGCCACGTGATCAGTGCATGAGTGCCACGTGATCAGTGCATGATCAGTCACGTGACAGGTGTGTGATCAGCCACGTGATCAGTGCATGATCAGCCACGTGATCAGTGCATGATAGCCACGTGATCAGTGCATGATCAGTTACGTGATCAGTGTATGATCAGCCACGTGATCAGTGCATGATCACACGTGATCAGTGCATGATCAGTCACGTGATCAGTGCATGATAGCTACGTGATCAGTGCATGATCAGCCACGTGATCAGTGCATGATAGCCACGTGATCAGTGCATGATAGCCACGTGATCAGTGCATGATCAGTCACGTGATCAGTGCATGATCAGCCACGTGATCAGTGCATGACGAGGCATGTGATCAGTATGACCAGCCACGTGATCAGTGCATGATAGTCACGTGATCAGTGCATGATCAGTCACGTGATCAGTGCATGGTAGCTACGTGATCAGTGCATGATCAGTCACGTGATCAGTGCATGATCAGCCACGTGATCAGTGCATGATCAGTCACGTGATCAGTGCATGATCAGTCACGTGATCAGTGCATGGTAGCTACGTGATCAGTGCATGATCAGCCATGTGATCTGTGCATGATAGCCACGTGATCACTGCATGATCAGTCACGTGATCAGTACATGATCAATCACGTGATCAGTGCATGATCAGTCACGTGATCAGTGCATGATCAGCACGTGATCAGTGCATGATCAGCCACATGACCAGTGCATGATCAATTACGTGACCAGTACATGGTAGCTACGTGATCAGTGCATGATCAGTCACGTGATCAGTGCATGATAAATTACGTGATCAGTGCATGATCAGTCACGTGATCAGTACATGATAGCTACGTGATCATTGCATGATCAGCCACGGAAGCAGTGCATGTTAGCCACCTGATCAGTGCATGATCAATCACGTGATCAGTACATGATCAGTCACGTGATCAGTGCATGATCAATTACGTTACCATTGCATGAGCAGTCACGTGACCAGTACATGTAGCTACGTGATCATTGCATGATCAGCCACGTGAGCACTGCATGATAGCCACGTGATCAGTGCATGATCAGCTACGTGATCAGTCTATGATCAGCCACGTAATCAGTGCATGATCAGACACGTGATCAGTGTAAGATCAGCCACGTGATCAGTGCATGATACCACGTGATCAGTTCATGATTAGTCACGTGATCTGTGCATGATCAGGCACGTGATCAGTGCATGATATTCACGTGATCAGTGAATTATAGCCACGTGATAAGTTAATGATTAGTCACGTGATCAGTGCATGATCAGGCACGTGAAAAGTGTATGATCAGCCACGAAATCAGGGCATTATAGCCACGTGATCAGTGCATGATCAGTCACGTGATCAGTGCGTGAACAGTCACATGATCAGTGCATGATGAGCCATGTGATCAGTTCTGGATCAATTACATGATCAGTGCATGATCAGTCAGGTGACCAGTACATTTTTGCTACGTGATCATTGCATGAACACCCACGTGAGCAGAGCATGATAGCCACGTGTTCAGTGCATGATCAGTCACGTGATCAGTACATGATCAGTCAGGGGAACAGTGCAAGATCATTTACGTGATCTGTGCATGATCAGTCACGTGATCAGTGCATGGTAGCTACGTGATCAGTGCATGATCAGCCACGTGAGCAGTGCCTGATAGCCACGTGATGTGTGCATGATCAGTCACGTGATCAGTGCATGATCAGCCACGTGATCAGTGCATGATCAGTCACGTGATTAGTGCATGATCAGCCACGTGATCAGTGCATGATCAGTCACGTGATCAGTGCATGATCAACCAAGTGACCAGTGCATGATAGCTACGTGATCAGTGCATGATCAGCCACGTGATCAGTGCATGATAGCCACGTGATCAGTGCATGATCAGTCACGTGATCAGTGCATGATCAGCCACGTGATCAGTGCATGACGAGGCACGGGATCAGTATGACCAGCCAAGTGATCAGTGCATGATCAATTACGTGATCAGTGCATGATCACTCACGGGACCAGTACATGGTAGCTAAGTGATCAGTGCATGATCAGCCACGTGATCAGTGCATGATCAATTACGTGATCAGTGCATGATCAGTTACGTGAGCAGTGTATGATCAGCCACGTGATCAGTGCATGGTCAGACACGTGAACAGTGTATGATTAGCCACGTGATCAGTGCATGATATCCAAGTGATCAGTGCTTGATCAATCACGTGATCAGTGTATGATCAGCCACGTGAACAGTGCATGCTCAGTCACGTGATCAGGGCCTGCTGAGCTGCGTGATTCCTGTCTGCTCATCTGCTTGACAATTGCCAGCTGAGCTGAATGATTCCTGCCTGTCATCTGCTTGACATTTGCCAGCTGTGCTGTGTAATTCCTGCCTGCTCAGCTGCTTGATTATTGCCAGCTGAGCAGCATGATTCCTCACAGCTGAGTTCCATGATTATTGCCTGCTGACTGTTTGATTCATGCCTACTCAGCTCTTTGTTTATTGCCTCCAGAGGCACATGATCAGTGTATGAGAGCAAACATGCTCAGCGCATGATCAGTCACATGATCAGCGCCATTAAGTCACGTGATCACTACATGATAGTCATGTGATCAGTCCATGCTCAGTCACGGTATCAGTGCATGATCAGCCACGTGATCAGTGCATGGTCAGACACGTGATCAGTGCAGGATAGCCACGTGATCAGTGCATGATCAGCCAGGTGATCAGTGAATGATTGCTATATGATCAGTTCATGATTAGTCACGTGATCTGTGCATGACATGGCAGGTGATCAGTGCATGATCAGCCACGTGAACAGTGCATGATAGCCAGGTGATCAGTGCATGATCAGTCACCTGATGGGTGTATGATCAGTCACGTGACCGGTACATGGTAGCTACATGATCATTGCATGATCAGCCACGTGAGTAGTGCATGATAGCCACGTGATCAGTGCATGATCAGTGACGTGATCAGTGCATGATCAGTCATGTAATCAGTGCATGATCAGGCACGTGATCAGTGCATGACCAGCCATGTGATCAGTGCATGATAGCCACGTGATCAGTGCATGATCAGTCACGTGATCAGTGCATGATCAGCCACATGGTCAGTGCATGATCAGTCACGTGATCAGTACATGATAGCTGCGTGATCAGTGCATGAACAGCCAAGTGATCAGTTCATGATAGCCACGTGATGAGTGCATGATCAGTGACGTGATCAGTGCATGATCAGTCACGTGATCAGTGTGTGATCAGCCACGTGATCAGTGCATGGTCAGTCACGTGATCAGTGCATGATAGCCACGTAATCAGTGCATGGTCAGTCACGTGATCAGTGCATGATAGCCACGTGATGAGTGCATGATCAGTCACGTGATCAGTGCATGATCAGCCACGTGATCAGTGAATGATCAATTCGTGATCAGTGCATGATCAGCTAAGTGACCAGTACATGGTAGCTACGTGATCATTGAATGATCAGCCACGTGATCAGTGCATGATAGCCACGTGATCAGTGCATGATCAGTCACGTGATCAGTGCATGATCAGTCATGTAATCTGTGCATGACCAGGCATGTGATCAGTGCATGATCAGCCATGTGATCAGTGCATGATAGCCACGTGATCAGTGCATGATCAGTCACGTGATCAGTGCATGATCAGTCACGTGATCAGTGCATGATCAGCCACGTGATCAGTGCATGATCAGTCACGTGATCAGTACATGATAGCTGCGTGATCAGTGTATGAACAGCCAAGTGATCAGTGCATGATAGCCACGTGATCAGTGAATGATCAGTCACGTGATCCGTGTGTGATCAGCCACGTGATCAGTGCATGGTCAGTCACGTGACCAGTACATGGTAGCTGCGTGATCAGTGTATGAACAGCCAAGTGATCAGTGCATGATAGCCACGTGATCAGTGCATGATCAGTCACGTGATCAGTGTGTGATCAGCCACGTGATCAGTGCATGATCAGCCACGTGATCAGTGCATGATCAGCCACGTGATCAGTGCATGATCAGCCACGTGATCAGTGCATGATCAGCCACGTGATCAGTGCATGTCAGCCACGTGATCAGTGCATGATCAGCCACGTGATCAGTGCTTGATCAATCACGTGTTCAGTGTATGATCAGCCACGTGAACAGTGCATGCTCAGTCACGTGATCAGGGCCTGCTGAGCTGCGTGATTACTGTCTGCTCATCTGCTTGACAATTGCCAGCTGAGCTGCATGATTCCTGCCTGTCATCTGCTTGACAATTGCCAGCTGTGCTGCGTAATTCCTGCCTGCTCAGCTGCTTGATTATTGCCAGCTGAGCAGCATGATTCCTCACAGCTGAGTTCCATGATTATTGCCTGCTGACTGTTTGATTCGTGCCTACTCAGCTCTTTGTTTATTGCCTCCAGAGGCACATGATCAGTGTATGATAGCAAACATGATCAGCGCATGATCAGTCAGATGATCAGCGCCATTAAGTCACGTGATCACTACATGATAGTCATGTGATCAGTCCATGCTCAGTCACGGTATCAGTGCATGATCAGCCACGTGATCAGTGCATGATAGCCACGTGATCAGTGCATGATCAGCCACGTGATCAGTGCATGATCAGCCACGTGATCAGTGCATGATTGCTACGTGATCAGTGCATGATCAGTCACGTGATCAGTGCATGATCAGGCACGTGATCAGTGCATGATCAGCCACGTGATCAGTGCATGATAGCCACGTGATCAGTGCATGATCAGTCACGTGATCAGTGCATGATCAGTCACGTGACCAGTACATGGTAGCTACATGATGATTGCATGATCAGCCACGTGAGTAGTGCATGATAGCCACGTGATCAGTGCATGATCAGTCACGTGATCAGTGCATGATCAGCCACGTGATCAGTGCATGATCAATTACGTGATCAGTGCATGATCAGTCACGTGATCAGTGCATGTAGCACGTGATCAGTGCATGATCAGCCACGTGATCAGTGCATGATAGCCACGTGATCAGTGCATGATCAGCTACGTGATCAGTGCATGATCAGCCACGTGATCAGTGCATGATCAGCCACGTGATCAGTGCATGATCAGCCACGTGATCAGTGCATGATACCACGTGATCAGTGCATGATCAGTCACGTGATCAGTGCATGATCAGCCACGTGATCAGTGCATGATAGCCACGTGATCAGTGCATGATAGCCACGTGATCAGTGCATGATCAGTCACGTGATCAGTGCATGATCAGCCACGTGATCAGTGCATGATCAGCCACGTGATCAGTGCATGATAGCCACGTGATCAGTGCATGATCAGTCACGTGATCAGTGCATGATCAGGCACGTGATCAGTGCATGATCAGCCACGTGATCAGTGCATGATAGCCACGTGATCAGTGCATGATCAGTCACGTGATCAGTGCATGATCAGTCACGTGATCAGTGCATGATCAGCCACGTGATCAGTGCATGATCAGCCACGTGATCAGTGCATGATCAATGACGTTTTCAGTGCATGATCAGTCACGTGACCAGTATATGGTAGCTACGTGATCATTGCATGATCAGCCACGTGATCAGTGCATGATAGCCACGTGATCAGTGCATGATCAGTTACGTGATCAGTGTATGATCAGCCACGTGATCAGTGCATGAGTGCCACGTGATCAGTGCATGATCAGTCACGTGACAGGTATGTGATAAGTCACGTGAACAGTGCATGATCAGCCACGTGATCAGTGCATGATAGCCACGTGATCAGTGCATGATCAGTTACGTGATCAGTGTATGATCAGCCACGTGATCAGTGCATGATCAGACACGTGATCAGTGTATGATCAGCCACGTGATCAGTGCATGATATCCACGTGATCAGTGCATGATCAGTCACGTGATCAGTGCATGATCAGTCACGTGATCAGTGCATGATCAGCCACGTGATCAGTGCATGATCAATTACGTGATCAGTGCATGATCAGTCACGTGACCAGTACATGGTAGCTATGTGATCATTGCATGATCAGCCACGTGATCAGTGCATGATAGCCACGTGATCAGTGCATGATCAGTCACGTGATCAGTGCATGATCAGTCACGTGACCAGTACATGGTAGCTACGTGATCAGTGCATGATCAGCCACGTGATCAGTGCATGATAGCCACGTGATCAGTGCATGATCAGTCACGTGATCAGTGCATGATCAGCCACGTGATCAGTGCATGATCAGCCACGTGATCAGTGCATGATCAGCCACGTGATCAGTGCATGATAGCCACGTGATCAGTGCATGATCAGTCACGTGATCAGTGCATGATCAGCCACGTGATCAGTGCATGATCAGTCACGTGATCAGTGCATGGTAGCTACGTGATCAGTGCATGATCAGCCACGTGATCAGTGCATGATAGCCACGTGATCAGTGCATGATCAGTCACGTGATCAGTGCATGATCAGTCACGTGATCAGTGCATGATCAGCCACGTGATCAGTGCATGATCAGCCACGTGATCAGTGCATGATCAGTCACGTGATCAGTGCATGATCAGCCACGTGATCAGTGCATGATCAGCCACGTGATCAGTGCATGATCAGCCACGTGATCAGTGCATGATCAGTCACGTGATCAGTGCATGATCAGCCACGTGATCAGTGCATGATCAATTACGTGATCAGTGCATGATAGTCACGTGATCAGTACATGATAGCTACGTGATCAGTGCATGATCAGCCACGTGATCAGTGCATGAGCAGCCACGTGATCAGTGCATGATCAGTCACGTGATCAGTGCATGATCAGCCACGTGATCAGTGCATGATAGCCACGTGATCAGTGCATGATAGCCAGTGATCAGTGCATGATCAGTCACGTGATCAGTGCATGATCAGTCACGTGATCAGTGCATGATCAGTCACGTGATCAGTGCATGATCAGCCACGTGATCAGTGCATGATGAGTCACGTGATCAGTGCATGATAGCACGTGATCAGTGCATGATCAGTCCCGTGATCAGTGCATGATCAGCCAAGTGATTAGTGCAAGATAGCTACGTGATCAGTGCATGATCAGTCACATGATCAGTGCATGATCAGCCACGTCTTCAGTGCATGATAGCCACGTGATCAGTGCATACAATAATGTGATCAGTGCATGAGGAATCACGTGATCAATGCATGATCATTCACGTGATCAGTGTGTGATCAGCGACGTGAACAGTGCATGCTCAGTCACGTGATCAGGGCCTGCTGAGCTTCGTGATTACTGTCTGCTCATCTGCTTGACAATTGCCAGCTGAGCTGTACGATTCCTGCCTGTCATCTACTTGACAATTGCCATCTGTGCTGCATAATTCCTGCCTGCTCATCTACTTGATTATTGCCAGCTGAGCAGCATGATTTCTCAGATCTGAGTTCCATGATTATTGCCTACTGATTCCTGCCTACTCAGCTCTTTGTTCATTGCCTCCAGAGGCACATGATCAGTGTATGACACCAAACATGATCAGCACATGATGAATCACATAATCAATGCATGATAAGCCAGGTGATCAGTGCCTGATCAATTACGTGATCAGTGCATGATCAGTCATGTGACCAGTACATGGTAGCTGCGTGATCATTGCATGATCAGCCACGTGAGCAGTGCATGATAGCCACGTGATCAGTGCATGATCAGCCACGTGATCAGTGCATGATCAGTCACGTGATCAGTGCATGATCAGCCACGCCATCAGTGCATGATCAGTCACGTGACCAGTACATGGTAGCTACGTGATCATTGCATGATCAGTCACGTGATCTGTGCATGATGCCACGTGATCAGTGCATCATCAGTCACGAGATCAGTGCATGATCAGTCACGTGATCAGTGCATGATCAGCCACGTGATCAGTGCATGACCAGGCACGTGACCAGTACATGGTACCTACGTGATCAGTGCATGATCAGTCACGTGATCTGTGCATGAAAGCCACGTGATCAGTGCATGATCAGTCACGTGATCAGTGCATGATCAGCCACGTGATCAGTGCATGATCAGTCACGTGACCAGTACATGGTAGCTACGTGATCATTGCATGATCAGTCACGTGATCTGTGCATGATAGCCACGTGATCAGTGCATGATCAGTCACGTGATCAGTGCATGATCAGCCACGTGATCAGTGCATGATCAGTCACGAGACCAGTACATGGTACCTACGTGATCATTGCATGATCAGTCACGTGATCTGTGCATGATGCCACGTGATCAGTGCATGATCAGTCACGAGATCAGTGCATGATCAGTCACGTGATCAGTGCATGATCAGCCACGTGATCAGTGCATGACCAGGCACGTGACCAGTACATGGTACCTACGTGATCATTGCATGATCAGTCACGTGATCTGTGCATGAAAGCCACGTGATCAGTGCATGATCAGTCACGAGATCAGTGCATGATCAGCCACGTGATCAGTGCATGATCAGTCACGTGACCAGTACATGGTAGCTACGTGATCATTGCATGATCAGTCACGTGATCTGTGCATGATAGCCACGTGATCAGTGCATGATCAGTCACGAGATCAGTGCATGATCAGCCACGTCATCAGTGCATGATCAGTCACGTGACCAGTACATGGTAGCTACGTGATCATTGCATGATCAGTCACGTGATCTGTGCATGATGCCACGTGATCAGTGCATGATCAGTCACGAGATCAGTGCATGATCAGTCACGTGATCAGTGCATGATCAGCCACGTGATCAGTGCATGACCAGGCACGTGACCAGTACATGGTACCTACGTGATCATTGCATGATCAGTCACGTGATCTGTGCATGAAAGCCACGTGATCAGTGCATGATCAGTCACGAGATCAGTGCATGATCAGCCACGTGATCAGTGCATGATCAGTCACGTGACCAGTACATGGTAGCTACGTGATCATTGCATGATCAGTCACGTGATCTGTGCATGATAGCCACGTGATCAGTGCATGATCAGCCACTTGATCAGTGCATGATAGCCACGTGATCAGTGCATGATCAGTCACGTGATCTGTGCATGATAGCCACGTGATCAGTGCATGATCAGTCACGAGATACGTGTGTGATCAGCCACGTGACCAGTGCATGATATCAGTGCATGATAGCCACGTGATCAGTGCATGATCAGTCACCTGATCAGTGCATGATAGCCACGTGATCAGTGCATGATCAGTCACTAGATACGTGTGTGATCAGCCACGAGACCAGTGCATGATATCAGTGCATGATAGCCACGTGATCAGTGCATGATCAGTCACGTGATACGTGTGTGATCAGCCACGTGATCAGTGCATGATATCCACGTGATCAGTGCATGATAGCCGCGTGATCACTGCATGATCTGTCACATGATCAGTGTATGTTTATCCACCTGATCAGTGCATGGGCATCAGGTGATCAGTGCATGATACAGACGTGATCAGTGCATGATCAGTCTCATGATCAGTGTATGATCAACCACGTGATCAGTGCACGATAGACAGGTAATGAGTGCATGATAGCCATATGATCAGTGCATTATCAGTCATGTGATCAGTGTATGATCAGCCAAGTAATCAGTGCATGATTGCCAACTCATGAGTGCATGATCAGTCACGTGATCAGAGCATGGTCAGTCACGTGATAAGTGAATGATCATCCAGGTGATCAGTGCATGTTGAGTCATGTAATCAATGCATGATAGCGCCGTGATCAGTGCATGATCAGTCCCGTGATGAGTGTGTGATCAGCCAAGTGATCAGTGCAAGATAGCTACGTGATCAGTGCATGATCAGTCACATGATCAGTGCATGATCAGCCACGTCATCAGTGCATGATAGCCACGTGATCAGTGCATACATTTATGTGATCAGTGCATGCGCAATCACGTGATCAGTGCATGAGAGCCACGTGATAAGTGCATGATCAGTCACGTGATAGGTGTGTGATCATCCACGTGAACAGTGCATGCTCAGTCACGTGATCAGGGCCTGCTGAGCTGCGTGATTACTGTCTGCTCATCTGCTTGACAATTGCCAGCTGAGCTGCATGATTCCTGCCAGTCATCTCCTTGACATTTGCCACCTGTGCTGCGTAATTCCTGCCTGCTCATCTACTTGATTATTGCCAGCTGAGCAGCATGATTTCTCAGAGCTGACTTCCATGATTATTGCCTGCTGACTGATTCCTGCCTACTCAGCTCTGTGTTCATTGCCTCCAGAGGCACATGATCAGTGTATGACACCAAACATGATCAGCACATGATCAGTCACATGATCAATGCATGATAAGCCAGGTGATCAGTGTACCATCAAGTACATGATCAGTGCATGATTAGTCATGTGACCAGTACATGGGAGCTGCGTGATCATTGCATGATCAGCCACGTGAGCAGTGCATGATAGCCACGTGATCAGTTCATGATCAGCCACGTGATCAGTGCATGATCAGTCACATGATCAGTGCATGATCAGCCACGTGATCAGCGCATCACGAGGCACGGGATCAGTATGACCAGCCAAGTGATCAGTGCATGATCAATTACGTGATCCGTGCATGATCACTCACGTGACCAGTACATGGTAGCTACGTGATCATTGCATGATCAGCCACGTGATCAGTGCATGATCAATTACGTGATCAGTGCATGATCAGTTACGTGAGCAGTGTATGATCAGCCACGTGATCAGTGCATGGTCAGACACGTGAACAGTGTATGATTAGCCACGTGATCAGTGCATGATATCCAAGTGATCAGTGCTTGATCAATCACGTGATCAGTGTATGATCAGCCACGTGAACAGTGCATGCTCAGTCACGTGATCAGGGCCTGCTGAGCTGCATGATTACTATCTGCTCATCTGCTTGACAAATGCCAGCTGAGCTGCATGATTCCTGCCTGTCATCTGCTTGACATTTGCCAGCTGTGCTGTGTAATTCCTGTCTGCTCAGCTGCTTGATTATTGCCAGCTGAGCAGCATGATTCCTCACAGCTGAGTTCCATGATTATTGCCTGCTGACTGTTTGATTCATGCCTACTCAGCTCTTTGTTTATTGCCTCCAGAGGCACAGGATCAGTGTATGATAGCAAACATGCTCAGTCACATGGTCAGCGCCATTAAGTCACGTGATCACTACATGATAGTCATGTGATCAGTCCATGCTCAGTCACGGTATCAGTGCATGATCAGCCACGTGATCAGTGCATGATAGCCACGTGATCATTGCAGGATAGCCACGTGATCAGTGCATGATCAGCCAGGTGATCAGTGAATGATTGCTACGTGATCAGTTCATGATTAGTCACGTGATACGTGTGTGATCAGCCACTTGATCAGTGCATGGTCAGTCACGTGTTCAGTGCATGATCAGCCAGGTGATCAGTGAATGATTGCTACGTGATCAGTGCATGATCAGTCACGTGATACGTGTGTGATCAGCCACTTGATCAGTGCATGGTCAGTCACGTGTTCAGTGCATGATCAGCCACGTGATCAGTGCATGATCAGTTACGTGATCAGTGCATGATCACTCACGGGACCAGTACATGGTAGTTACGTGATCATTGCATGATCAGCCACGTGATCAGTGCATGATCAATTACGTGATCAGTGCATGATCAGTTATGTGAGCAGTGTATGATCAGCCACGTGATCAGTGCATGGTCAGACACGTGAACAGTGTATGGTCAGCCACGTGATCAGTGCATGATATCCAAGTGATCAGTGCTTGATCAATCACGTGATCAGTGTATGATCAGCCAGGTGAACAGTGCATGCTCAGTCACGTGATCAGGGCCTGCTGAGCTGCATGATTACTGTCTGCTCATTTGCTTGACAATTGCCAGCTGAGCTGCATGATTCCTGCCTGTCATCTGCTTGACAATTGCCAGCTGTGCTGTGTAATTCCTGCCTGCTCAGCTGCTTGATTATTGCCAGCTGAGCAGCATGATTCCTCACAGCTGAGTTCCATGATTATTGCCTGCTGACTGTGATTCATGCCTACTCAGCTCTTTGTTTATTGCCTCCAGAGGCACATGATCAGTGTATGAGAGCAAACATGCTCAGCGCATGATCAGTCAGATGGTCAGCGCCATTAAGTCACGTGATCACTACATGATAGTCATTTGATCAGTCCATGCTCAGTCACGGTAGCAGTGCATGATAGCCACGTGATCATTGCAGGATAGCCACGTGATCAGTGCATGATCAGCCAGGTGATCAGTGAATGATTGCTACGTGATCAGTTCATGATTAGTCACGTGATGTGTGCATGACCAGGCAGGTGATCAGTGTATGATCAGCCACGTGAACAGTGCATGATAGCCAGGTGATCAGTGCATGATCAGTCACCTGATGGGTGTATGATCAGTCACGTGACCGGTACATGGTAGCTACATGATCATTGCATGATCAGCCACGTGAGTAGTGCCTGATAGCCACGTGATGAGTGCATGATCAGTGACGTGATCAGTGCATGATCAGCCACATGATCAGTGCATGATCAATTACGTGATCAGTGCATGATCAGTCACGTGACCAGTACATGGTAGCTGCGTGATCAGTGTATGACCAGCCAAGTGGTCAGTGCATGATAGCCACGTGATCAGTGTATGATCAGTCACGTGATACGTGTGTGATCAGCCACGTGATCAGTGCATGATGAGTCAGGTGATCAGTGCAGGATTAATTACGTGATCAGTGCATGATCAGTCACGTGACCAGTACATGGTTGCTACGTGATCATTGCATGATCAGCCACGTGAGCAGTGCATGATAGCCACGTGATCAGTGCATGATCAGTCACGTGATCAGTACATGATCAGTCAACTGAACAGTGCATGATCATTTGCGTGATCTGAGCATGATGAGTCACGTGACCAGTATATGGTAGTACGTGAACATTGCATGACCAGCCAGGTGAGAAGTGCATGATAGCCACGTGATGTGCATGATCAGTTACGTGAGCAGAGTATGATCAGCCACGTGATCAGTGCATGAGTGCCACGTGATCAGTGCATGATCAGTCACGTGACAGGTGTGTGGTAAGCCACGTGAACAGTGCATGTTCAGCCACGTGATCAATGCATGATATCCACGTTATCAGTGCATGATCAGTTACATGAACAGTGTATGACCAGCCACGTGAGTAGTGCATGGTCATACACGTGAACAGTGTATGATCAGTCAAGTGACCAGTATATGGTAGCTACGTGATCATTGCATGATCAGCCATGTGATCTGTGCATGATAGCCACGTGATCACTGCATGATAGCCACGTGATCAGTGCATGATCAGTCACGTGATCAGTGCATGATCAGCCACATGATCAGTGCATGACGAGGCATGTGATCAGTATGACCAGCCAAGTGATCAGTGCATGATAGTCATGTGATCAGTTCATGATCAGTCACGTGATCAATGCACGATATCTACGTGAGCAGTGCATGATCAGTTACATGAACAGTGTATGATCAGCCACGTGAGCAGTGCATGGTCAGACACGTGACCAGTGTATGATCAGTCACGTGACCAGTATATGGTAGCTACGTGATCATTGCATGATCAGCCATGTGATCTGTGCATGATAGCCACGTGATCACTGCATGATAGTCACGTGATCAGTACATGATCAATCACGTGATCAGTGCATTATCAGTCACGTGATCAGTGTATGATCAGCACGTGATCAGTGCATGATCAGCCACATGACCAGTGCATGATCAATTACGTGACCAGTACATGGTAGCTACGTGATCAGTGCATGATCAGTCACTTGATCAGTGCATGATAAATTACGTGATCAGTGCATGATCAGTCATGTGACCAGTACATGATAGCTATGTGAACATTGTATGATCAGCCACGGAAGCAGTGCATGTTAGACACCTGATCAGTGCATGATCAATCACGTGATGAGTACATGATCAGTCACGTGATCAGTGCATGATCAATTACGTTACCATTGCATGAGCAGTCACGTGACCAGTACATGTAAGCTACGTGATCATTGCAGAATCAGCCACGTGAGCCCTGCATGATAGACACGTGATCAGTGCATGATCAGCCACGTGAGCAGTCTATGATCAGCCACGTAATCAGTGCATGATCAGACACGTGAACAGTGTAAGATCAGCCACGTGATCAGTGCATGATACCACGTGATCAGTTCATGATTAGTCACGTGATCTGTGCCTGACAGGCACGTAATCAGTGCATGATATTCACGTGATCAGTGAATTATAGCCACGTGATAAGTTAATGATTAGTCACGTGATCTGTGCATGACCAGGCACGTGAAAAGTGTATGATCAGCCACGAAATCAGGGCATTATAGCCACGTGATCAGTGCATGATCAGTCAAGTGATCAGTGCGTGAACAGTCACGTGATCAGTGCATGATGAGCCATGTGGTCAGTTCTGGATCAATTACATGATCAGTGCATGATCAGTCAGGTGACCAGTACATTTTTGCTACGTGATCATTGCATGAACACCCACGTGAGGAGAGCATGATAGCCACGTGTTCAGTGCATGATCAGTCACGTGATCAGTACATGATCAGTCAGGGGAACAGTGCAAGATCATTTACGTGATCTGTGCATGATCAGTCACGTGACCAGTATATGGTAGCTATGTGATCTTTGCATGACCAGCCACGTGAGCAGTGCCTGATAGCTACGTGATGTGTGCATGATCAGTCACGTGATCAGTGCATGATCAGCCACGTGATCAGTGCATGACCAGTCACGTGATTAGTGCATGATCAGCCACGTGATCAGTGAATGATCAATTACGTGATCAATGCATGATCAGCTAAGTGACCAGTACATGGTAGCTACGTGATCATTGCATGATGAGCCACGTGATCACTGCATGATAGCCACGTGATCAGTGCATGATCAGTCACGTGATCAGTGCATGATCAGCCACGTGATCAGTGCATGACCAGGCACGGGATCAGTATGACCAGCCAAGTGATCAGTGCATGATCAATTACGTGATCAGTGCATGATCACTCACGGGACCAGTACATGGTAGCTAGGTGATCATTGCATGATCAGCCACGTGATCAGTGCATGATCAATTACGTGATCAGTGCATGATCAGTTACGTGAGCAGTGTATGATCAGCCACGTGATCAGTGCATGGTCAGACACGTGAACAGTGTATGATTAGCCACGTGATCAGTGCATGATATCCAAGTGATCAGTGCTTGATCAATCACGTGATCAGTGTATGATCAGCCACGTGAACAGTGCATGCTCAGTCACGTGATCAGGGCCTGCTGAGCTGCGTGATTCCTGTCTGCTCATCTGCTTGACAATTGCCAGCTGAGCTGCATGATTCCTGCCTGTCATCTGCTTGACATTTGCCAGCTGTGCTGTGTAATTCCTGTCTGCTCAGCTGCTTGATTATTGCCAGCTGAGCAGCATGATTCCTCACAGCTGAGTTCCATGATTATTGCCTGCTGACTGTTTGATTCATGCCTACTCAGCTCTTTGTTTATTGCCTCCAGAGGCACATGATCAGTGTATGAGAGCAAACATGCTCAGCGCATGATCAGTCACATGATCAGCGCCATTAAGTCACGTGATCACTACATGATAGTCATGTGATCAGTCCATGCTCAGTCACGGTATCAGTGCATGATCAGCCACGTGATCAGTGCATGATAGCCACGTGATCATTGCAGGATAGCCACGTGATCAGTGCATGATCAGCCAGGTGATCAGTGAATGATTGCTATGTGATCAGTTCATGATTAGTCACGTGATCTGTGCATGACATGGCAGGTGATCAGTGTATGATCAGCCACGTGAACAGTGCATGATAGCCAGGTGATCAGTGCATGATCAGTCACCTGATGGGTGTATGATCAGTCACGTGACCGGTACATGGTAGCTACATGATCATTGCATGATCAGCCACGTGAGTAGTGCATGATAGCCACGTGATCAGTGCATGATCAGTGACGTGATCAGTGCATGATCAGTCATGTAATCTGTGCATGACCAGGCATGTGATCAGTGTATGACCAGCCATGTGATCAGTGCATGATAGCCACGTGATCAGTGCATGATCAGTCACGTGATCAGTGCATGATCAGCCACATGATCAGTGCATGATCAGTCACGTGATCAGTACATGGTAGCTGCGTGATCAGTGCATGAACAGCCAAGTGATCAGTTCATGATAGCCACGTGATGAGTGCATGATCAGTGACATGATCAGTGCATGATCAGTCACGTGATACGTGTGTGATCAGCCACGTGATCAGTGCATGGTCAGTCACGTGATCAGTGCATGATAGCCACGTAATCAGTGCATGGTCAGTCACGTGATCAGTGCATGATAGCCACGTGATGAGTGCATGATCAGTGACGTGATCAGTGCATGATCAGCCACGTGATCAGTGAATGATCAATTACGTGATCAATGCATGATCAGCTAAGTGACCAGTACATGGTAGCTACGTGATCATTGAATGATCAGCCACGTGATGACTGCATGATAGCCACGTGATCAGTGCATGATCAGTGACGTGATCAGTGCATGATCAGTCATGTAATCTGTGCATGACCAGGCATGTGATCATTGTATGACCAGCCATGTGATCAGTGCATGATAGCCACGTGATCAGTGCATGATCAGTCACGTGATCAGTGCATGATCAGTCACGTGATCAGTGCATGATCAGCCACATGATCAGTGCATGATCAGTCACGTGACCAGTACATGGTAGCTGCGTGATCAGTGTATGAACAGCCAAGTGATCAGTGCATGATAGCCACGTGATCAGTGAATGATCAGTCACGTGATAACGTGTGTGATCAGCCACGTGATCAGTGCATGGTCAGTCACGTGACCAGTACATGGTAGCTGCGTGATCAGTGTATGAACAGCCAAGTGATCAGTGCATGATAGCCACGTGATCAGTGCATGATCAGTCACGTGATACGTGTGTGATCAGCCACGTGATCAGTGAATGGTCAGTCACGTGATCAGTGCATGATAGCACGTGATCAGTGCATGTTCAGGTACGTGATCAGTGCATGATCAGCCACGTGACCAGTGCATGGTCAGTCACGTGATCATTGCATGATCAGCCACGTGATCAGTGCTTGATCATCACGTGTTCAGTGTATGATCAGCCACGTGAACAGTGCATGCTCAGTCACGTGTTCAGGGCCTGCTGAGCTGCGTGATTACTGTCTGCTCATCTGCTTGACAATTGCCAGCTGAGCTGCATGATTCCTGCCTGTCATCTGCTTGACAATTGCCAGCTGTGCTGTGTAATTCCTGCCTGCTCAGCTGCTTGATTATTGCCAGCTGAGCAGCATGATTCCTCACAGCTGAGTTCCATGATTATTGCCTGCTGACTGTTTGATTCATGCCTACTCAGCTCTTTGTTTATTGCCTCCAGAGGCACATGATCAGTGTATGAGAGCAAACATGCTCAGCGCATGATCAGTCAGATGGTCAGCGCCATTAAGTCACGTGATCACTACATGATAGTCATGTGATCAGTCCATGCTCAGTCACGGTAGCAGTGCATGATCAGCCACGTGATCAGTGCATGATAGCCACGTGATCATTGCAGGATAGCCACGTGATCAGTGCATGATTAGCCAGGTGATCAGTGAATGATTGCTACGTGATCAGTGCATGATCAGTCACGTGATCAGTGCATGACCAGGCAGGTGATCAGTGTATGATCAGCCACGTGAACAGTGCATGATAGCCAGGTGATCAGTGCATGATCAGTCACCTGATCGGTGCATGATCAGTCACGTGACCAGTACATGGTAGCTACATGATGATTGCATGATCAGCCACGTGAGTAGTGCATGATAGCCACGTGATCAGTGCATGATCAGTGACGTGATCACTGCATGATTAGCCACATGATCAGTGCATGATCAATTACGTGATCAGTGCATGATCAGTCACGTGATCAGTGCATGTAAGCTACGTGATCAGTGCAGGATCAGCCACGTGATCAGTGCATGATAGACACGTGATCAGTGCATGATCAGCTACGTGAGCAGTCTATGATCAGCCACGTGATCAGTGCATGATCAGACACGTGAACAGTGTATGATCAGCCACGTGATCAGTGCATGATACCACGTGATCAGTTCATGATCAGTCACGTGATCTGTGCATGACAGCCACGTAATCAGTGCATGATATTCACGTGATCAGTGCATTATAGCCACGTGATAAGTTCATGATGAGTCACGTGATCTGTGCATGACCAGGAACTTGAACAGTGTATGATCAGCCACGTGATCAGTGCATTATAGCCACGTGATAAGTTCATGATTAGTCACGAGATCTGTGCATGACCAGGCACCTGAAAAGTGTATGATCAGCCACGTAATCAGGGCATTATAGCCACGTGATCAGTGCATGATCAGTCAAGTGATCAGTGCGAGAACAGTGACGTGATCAGTGGATGATCAGCCATGTGATCATGCATGATCAGCCACATGATCTGTGCATGATCAATGACGTTTTCAGTGCATGATCAGTCACGTTACCAGTATACGGTAGCTACGTGAACATTGCATGACCAGCCAGGTGAGAAGTGCATGACAGCCACCTGATGTGTGCATGATCAATTACATGAGCAGAATATGATCAGCCACGTGATCAGTGCATGAGTGCCACGTGATCAGTGCATGATCAGACACGTGACAGGTATGTGATAAGTCACGTGAACAGTGCATGTTCAGCCACGTGATCAGTGCATGATATCCACGTGATCAGTACATGATCAGTTACGTGAACAGTGTATGATCAGCCACGTGAGCAGTGCATGGTCAGACGCGTGAACAGTGTATGATCAAACACGTGATCAGTGCATGATATCCACGTGATCAGTGCATGATCAGTCACGTGAACAGTGCATGATCAGTCACGTGATCAGTGTATGATCCGCCACGTGATCAGTGCATGATCAATTACGTGATCAGTGCATGATCAGTCATGTGACCAGTACATGGTAGCTATGTGAACATTGTATGATCAGCCACGTGATCAGTACATGAGAGACACGTGATCAGTGCATGATCAATTACGTGATCAGTGCATGATCAGTCATGTGACCAGTACATGGTAGCTACGTGATCATTGCATGACCAGCCACGTGAGCAGTGCATGATAGCCAAGGGATGTGTGCATGATCAGTCACGTGATCAGTGCATGATCAGCCACGTGATCAGTGCATGATCAGCCACGTGATCAGTGCATGACCAGCCACGTGATCAGTGCATGATAGCCACGGGATGTGTGCATGATCAGTCACGTGATCAGTGCATGATCAGCCACGTGATCAGTGCATGATCAGTCACGTGACCAGTATATGGTAGCTACGTGATCATTGCATGACCAGCCACGTGAGCAGTGCATGATAGCCACGGGATGTGTGCATGATCAGTCACGTGATCAGTGCATGATCAGTCACGTGTTCAGTGCACGATCAGCCACGTGATCAGTGCATGATCAATTACATGAGCAGTTCCTGATCAGTTACGTGAGCAGTGTATGATCAGCCAAGTGATCAGTGCAAGGTCAGACACGTGAACAGAGTATGATTAGCCACGTGATCAGTGCATGATCAGTCACGTGATCAGTGTATGATCAGCCACGCGATCAGTGCATGATCAATTACGTGATCAGTGCATGATAGTCACGTGACCAGTACATGGTAGCTACGTGATCATTGCATGATCAGCCATGTGAGCAGTGCATGATCAGCCAAGGGATGTGTGCAAGATCAGTCACGTGATCAGTGTATGATCAACCACGTGATCAGTGCATGATCAGCCACGTGATCAGTGCATGATAGCCAGTGATCAGTGCATGATCAGTCACGTGATCAGTGCATGGTCAGTCACGTGATCAGTGCATGATCAGTCACGTGATCAGTGTATGATCATCCAGGTGATCAGTGTATGTTGAGTCATGTAATCAATGCATGATAGCGCCGTGATCAGTGCATGATCAGTCCCATGGTGAGTGTATGATCACCCAAGTGATCAGTGCAAGATAGCTACGTGATCAGTGCATGATCAGTCACATGATCAGTGCATGATCAGCCACGTCTTCAGTGCATGATCAGCCACGTGATCAGTGCATGATCAGCCACGTGATCAGTGCATGAGGAATCACGTGATCAATGCATGATCATTCACGTGATCGGTGTGTGATCAGCCACGTGAACAGTGCATGATCAGTCACGTGATCAGGGCCTGCTGAGCTGCGTGATTACTGTCTGCTCATCTGCTTGACAATTGCCAGCTGAGCTGTACGATTCCTGCCTGTCATCTGCTTGACAATTGCCATCTGTGCTGCATAATTCCTGCCTGCTCATCTGCTTGATTATTGCCAGCTGAGCAGCATGATTTCTCAGATCTGAGTTCCATGATTATTGCCTACTGATTCCTGCCTACTCAGCTCTTTGTTCATTGCCTCCAGAGGCACATGATCAGTGTATGATACCAAACGCGATCACTGCATGATGTGTGACATAATCAGTGCATGTTTATCCACGTGATCAGTGCCTGATCAATCACGTGATCAGTGCATGATCAGTCATGTGACCAGTACATGGTAGCTGCGTGATCAGTGCATGATCAGCCACGTGAGCAGTGCATGATAGCCACGTAATGAGTGCATGATCAGCCACGTGATCAGTGCATGATCAGTCACGTGATCAGTGCATGATCAGCCACGTCATCAGTGCATGATCAGTCACGTGATCAGTGCATGATCATCCACGTGATCAGTGTATGATCAGTCACGTAATCTATGCATGATAGCGCCGTGATCAGTGCATGATCAGTCCCAAGGTGAGTGCATGATCAGTCACGTGATCAGTGCATGATCAGCCACGTGATCAGTGCATGACCAGGCACGTGACCAGTGCATGGTACCTACGTGATCATTGCATGATCAGTCACGTGATCTGTGCATGAAAGCCACGTGATCAGTGCATGATCAGTCACGAGATCAGTGCATGATCAGCCACGTGATCAGTGCATGATCAGTCACGTGACCAGTACATGGTAGCTACGTGATCATTGCATGATCAGTCACGTGATCAGTGCATGATAGCCACGTGATCAGTGCATGATCAGTCACGAGATCAGTGCATGATCAGCCACGTGATCAGTGCATGATCAGTCACGTGACCAGTACATGGTACCTTCGTGATCATTGCATGATCAGTCACTTGATCTGTGCATGATGCCAGGTGAGCAGTGCATGATTAGTCACGAGATCAGTTCATGATTATTCACGTGATCACTGCATGATCAGCCCTTTGTTCATTGCCTCACCAGACGCATGACCAGTATATGGCACCACATGATCAGCACATGATGAATCACATAATCTATGCATGATAGCCACGTGATCAGTGCATGATCAATTACGAGATCAGTGCATGATCAGCCACGTGATCAGTACATGGTCAGCTACGTGACCAGTACATGGTAGCTACGTGATCATTGCATGATCAGTCACGTGATCTGTGCATGATAGCCACGTGATCAGTGCATGATCAGTCACGTGATCAGTGCATGATCAGCCACGTGATCAGTGCATGATCAGTCACGAGACCAGTACATGGTAGCTACGTGATCATTGCATGATCAATCACGTGATCTGTGCATGATGCCACGTGATCAGTGCATGATCAGTCACGAGATCAGTGCATGATCAGTCACGTGATCAGTGCATGATCAGCCACGTGATCAGTGCATGACCAGGCACGTGACCAGTACATGGTACCTACGTGATCATTGCATGATCAGTCACGTGATCTGTGCATGAAAGCCACGTGATCAGTGCATGATCAGTCACGAGATCAGTGCATGATCAGCCACGTGATCAGTGCATGATCAGTCACGTGACCAGTACATGGTAGCTACGTGATCATTGCATGATCAGTCACGTGATCTGTGCATGATAGCCACGTGATCAGTGCATGATCAGCCACGTGATCAGTGCATGATAGCCACGTGATCAGTGCATGATCAGTCACGTGATCTGTGCATGATAGCCACGTGATCAGTGCATGATCAGTCACGAGATACGTGTGTGATCAGCCACGTGACCAGTGCATGATATCAGTGCATGATAGCCACGTGATCAGTGCATGATCAGTCACCTGATCTGTGCATGATAGCCACGTGATCAGTGCATGATCAGTCACTAGATACGTGTGTGATCAGCCACGAGACCAGTGCATGATATCAGTGCATGATAGCCACGTGATCAGTGCATGATCAGTCACGTGATACGTGTGTGATCAGCCACGTGATCAGTGCATGATATCCACGTGATCAGTGCATGATAGCCGCGTGATCACTGCATGATCTGTCACATGATCAGTGTATGTTTATCCACCTGATCAGTGCATGGGCATCAGGTGATCAGTGCATGATACAGACGTGATCAGTGCAAGATCAGTCTCATGATCAGTGTATGATCAACCACGTGATCAGTGCACGATAGACAGGTAATGAGTGCATGATAGCCATATGATCAGTGCATTATCAGTCATGTGATCAGTGTAAGATCAGCCAAGTAATCAGTGCATGATTGCCAACTCATGAGTGCATGATCAGTCACGTGATCAGAGCATGGTCAGTCACGTGATAAGTGAATGATCATCCAGGTGATCAGTGCATGTTGAGTCATGTAATCAATGCATGATAGCGCCGTGATCAGTGCATGATCAGTCCCGTGATGAGTGTATGATCAGCCAAGTGATCAGTGCAAGATAGCTACGTGATCAGTGCATGATCAGTCACATGATCAGTGCATGATCAGCCACGTCATCAGTGCATGATAGCCACGTGATCAGTGCATACATTTATGTGATCAGTGCATGCGCAATCACGTGATCAGTGCATGAGAGCCACGTGATAAGTGCATGATCAGTCACGTGATAGGTGTGTGATCATCCACGTGAACAGTGCATGCTCAGTCACGTGATCAGGGCCTGCTGAGCTGCGTGATTACTGTCTGCTCATCTGCTTGACAATTGCCAGCTGAGCTGCATGATTCCTGCCAGTCATCTCCTTGACATTTACCACCTGTGCTGCGTAATTCCTGCCTGCTCATCTACTTGATTATTGCCAGCTGAGCAGCATGATTTCTCAGAGCTGACTTCCATGATTATTGCCTGCTGACTGATTCCTGCCTACTCAGCTCTGTGTTCATTGCCTCCAGAGGCACATGATCAGTGTATGACACCAAACATGATCAGCACATGATCAGTCACATGATCAATGCATGATAAGCCAGGTGATCAGTGTACCATCAAGTACATGATCAGTGCATGATTAGTCATGTGACCAGTACATGGGAGCTGCGTGATCATTGCATGATCAGCCACGTGAGCAGTGCATGATAGCCACGTGATCAGTTCATGATCAGCCACGTGATCAGTGCATGATCAGTCACATGATCAGTGCATGATCAGCCACGTGATCAGCGCATCACGAGGCACGGGATCAGTATGACCAGCCAAGTGATCAGTGCATGATCAATTACGTGATCCGTGCATGATCACTCACGGGACCAGTACATGGTAGCTACGTGATCATTGCATGATCAGCCACGTGATCAGTGCATGATCAATTACGTGATCAGTGCATGATCAGTTACGTGAGCAGTGTATGATCAGCCACGTGATCAGTGCATGGTCAGACACGTGAACAGTGTATGATTAGCCACGTGATCAGTGCATGATATCCAAGTGATCAGTGCTTGATCAATCACGTGATCAGTGTATGATCAGCCACGTGAACAGTGCATGCTCAGTCACGTGATCAGGGCCTGCTGAGCTGCATGATTACTATCTGCTCATCTGCTTGACAAATGCCAGCTGAGCTGCATGATTCCTGCCTGTCATCTGCTTGACATTTGCCAGCTGTGCTGTGTAATTCCTGTCTGCTCAGCTGCTTGATTATTGCCAGCTGAGCAGCATGATTCCTCACAGCTGAGTTCCATGATTATTGCCTGCTGACTGTTTGATTCATGCCTACTCAGCTCTTTGTTTATTGCCTCCAGAGGCACAGGATCAGTGTATGATAGCAAACATGCTCAGTCACATGGTCAGCGCCATTAAGTCACGTGATCACTACATGATAGTCATGTGATCAGTCCATGCTCAGTCACGGTATCAGTGCATGATCAGCCACGTGATCAGTGCATGATAGCCACGTGATCATTGCAGGATAGCCACGTGATCAGTGCATGATCAGCCAGGTGATCAGTGAATGATTGCTATGTGATCAGTTCATGATTAGTCACGTGATACGTGTGTGATCAGCCACTTGATCAGTGCATGGTCAG
The DNA here is from genome assembly GCF_032452875.1 of Bos javanicus. Taxonomy (NCBI): domain Eukaryota; kingdom Metazoa; phylum Chordata; class Mammalia; order Artiodactyla; family Bovidae; genus Bos; species Bos javanicus. The sequence goes on along the minus strand of NW_026893606.1, from coordinate 771,344 downwards.
TCACGTGTTCAGTGCATGATCAGCCAGGTGATCAGTGAATGATTGCTACGGGATCAGTGCATGATCAGTCACGTGATACGTGTGTGATCAGCCACTTGATCAGTGCATGGTCAGTCACGTGTTCAGTGCATGATCAGCCACGTGATCAGTGCATGATCAGTTACGTGATCAGTGCATGATCACTCACGGGACCAGTACATGGTAGTTACGTGATCATTGCATGATCAGCCACGTGATCAGTGCATGATCAATTACGTGATCAGTGCAAGATCAGTTATGTGAGCAGTGTATGATCAGCCACGTGATCAGTGCATGGTCAGACACGTGAACAGTGTATGGTCAGCCACGTGATCAGTGCATGATATCCAAGTGATCAGTGCTTGATCAATCACGTGATCAGTGTATGATCAGCCAGGTGAACAGTGCATGCTCAGTCACGTGATCAGGGCCTGCTGAGCTGCATGATTACTGTCTGCTCATTTGCTTGACAATTGCCAGCTGAGCTGCATGATTCCTGCCTGTCATCTGCTTGACAATTGCCAGCTGTGCTGTGTAATTCCTGCCTGCTCAGCTGCTTGATTATTGCCAGCTGAGCAGCATGATTCCTCACAGCTGAGTTCCATGATTATTGCCTGCTGACTGTTTGATTCATGCCTACTCAGCTCTTTGTTTATTGCCTCCAGAGGCACATGATCAGTGTATGAGAGCAAACATGCTCAGCGCATGATCAGTCAGATGGTCAGCGCCATTAAGTCACGTGATCACTACATGATAGTCATTTGATCAGTCCATGCTCAGTCACGGTAGCAGTGCATGATAGCCACGTGATCATTGCAGGATAGCCACGTGATCAGTGCATGATCAGCCAGGTGATCAGTGAATGATTGCTACGTGATCAGTTCATGATTAGTCACGTGATGTGTGCATGACCAGGCAGGTGATCAGTGTATGATCAGCCACGTGAACAGTGCATGATAGCCAGGTGATCAGTGCATGATCAGTCACCTGATGGGTGTATGATCAGTCACGTGACCGGTACATGGTAGCTACATGATCATTGCATGATCAGCCACGTGAGTAGTGCCTGATAGCCACGTGATGAGTGCATGATCAGTGACGTGATCAGTGCATGATCAGCCACATGATCAGTGCATGATCAATTACGTGATCAGTGCATGATCAGTCACGTGACCAGTACATGGTAGCTGCGTGATCAGTGTATGACCAGCCAAGTGGTCAGTGCATGATAGCCACGTGATCAGTGTATGATCAGTCACGTGATACGTGTGTGATCAGCCACGTGATCAGTGCATGATGAGTCAAGTGATCAGTGCAGGATTAATTACGTGATCAGTGCATGATCAGTCACGTGACCAGTACATGGTTGCTACGTGATCATTGCATGATCAGCCACGTGAGCAGTGCATGATAGCCACGTGATCAGTGCATGATCAGTCACGTGATAAGTACATGATCAGTCAACTGAACAGTGCATGATCATTTGCGTGATCTGAGCATGATGAGTCACGTGACCAGTATATGGTAGTACGTGAACATTGCATGACCAGCCAGGTGAGAAGTGCATGATAGCCACGTGATGTGTGCATGATCAGTTACGTGAGCAGAGTATGATCAGCCACGTGATCAGTGCATGAGTGCCACGTGATCAGTGCATGATCAGTCACGTGACAGGTGTGTGGTAAGCCACGTGAACAGTGCATGTTCAGCCACGTGATCAATGCATGATATCCACGTTATCAGTGCATGATCAGTTACATGAACAGTGTATGACCAGCCACGTGAGCAGTGCATGGTCATACACGTGAACAGTGTATGATCAGTCAAGTGACCAGTATATGGTAGCTACGTGATCATTGCATGATCAGCCATGTGATCTGTGCATGATAGCCACGTGATCACTGCATGATAGCCACGTGATCAGTGCATGATCAGTCACGTGATCAGTGCATGATCAGCCACGTGATCAGTGCATGACGAGGCATGTGATCAGTATGACCAGCCAAGTGATCAGTGCATGATAGTCATGTGATCAGTTCATGATCAGTCACGTGATCAATGCACGATATCTACATGAGCAGTGCATGATCAGTTACATGAACAGTGTATGATCAGCCACGTGAGCAGTGCATGGTCAGACACGTGAACAGTGTATGATCAGTCACGTGACCAGTATATGGTAGCTACGTGATCATTGCATGATCAGCCATGTGATCTGTGCATGATAGCCACGTGATCACTGCATGATAGTCACGTGATCAGTACATGATCAATCAAGTGATCAGTGCATTATCAGTCACGTGATCAGTGTATGATCAGCACGTGATCAGTGCATGATCAGCCACATGACCAGTGCATGATCAATTACGTGACCAGTACATGGTAGCTACGTGATCAGTGCATGATCAGTCACTTGATCAGTGCATGATAAATTACGTGATCAGTGCATGATCAGTCATGTGACCAGTACATGATAGCTATGTGAACATTGTATGATCAGCCACGGAAGCAGTGCATGTTAGACACCTGATCAGTGCATGATCAATCACGTGATGAGTACATGATCAGTCACGTGATCAGTGCATGATCAATTACGTTACCATTGCATGAGCAGTCACGTGACCAGTACATGTAAGCTACGTGATCATTGCAGAATCAGCCACGTGAGCACTGCATGATAGACACGTGATCAGTGCATGATCAGCTACGTGAGCAGTCTATGATCAGCCACGTAATCAGTGCATGATCAGACACGTGAACAGTGTAAGATCAGCCACGTGATCAGTGCATGATACCACGTGATCAGTTCATGATTAGTCACGTGATCTGTGCCTGACAGGCACGTAATCAGTGCATGATATTCACGTGATCAGTGAATTATAGCCACGTGATAAGTTAATGATTAGTCACGTGATCTGTGCATGACCAGGCACGTGAAAAGTGTATGATCAGCCACGAAATCAGGGCATTATAGCCACGTGATCAGTGCATGATCAGTCAAGTGATCAGTGCGTGAACAGTCACGTGATCAGTGCATGATGAGCCATGTGATCAGTTCTGGATCAATTACATGATCAGTGCATGATCAGTCAGGTGACCAGTACATTTTTGCTACGTGATCATTGCATGAACACCCACGTGAGGAGAGCATGATAGCCACGTGTTCAGTGCATGATCAGTCACGTGATCAGTACATGATCAGTCACGGGAACAGTGCAAGATCATTTACGTGATCTGTGCATGATCAGTCACGTGACCAGTATATGGTAGCTATGTGATCTTTGCATGACCAGCCACGTGAGCAGTGCCTGATAGCTACGTGATGTGTGCATGATCAGTCACGTGATCAGTGCATGATCAGCCACGTGATCAGTGCATGACCAGTCACGTGATTAGTGCATGATCAGCCACGTGATCAGTGAATGATCAATTACGTGATCAATGCATGATCAGCTAAGTGACCAGTACATGGTAGCTACGTGATCATTGCATGATCAGCCACGTGATCACTGCATGATAGCCACGTGATCAGTGCATGATCAGTCACGTGATCAGTGCATGATCAGCCACGTGATCAGTGCATGACGAGGCACGGGATCAGTATGACCAGCCAAGTGATCAGTGCATGATCAATTACGTGATCAGTGCATGATCACTCACGGGACCAGTACATGGTAGCTAAGTGATCATTGCATGATCAGCCACGTGATCAGTGCATGATCAATTACGTGATCAGTGCATGATCAGTTACGTGAGCAGTGTATGATCAGCCACGTGATCAGTGCATGGTCAGACACGTGAACAGTGTATGATTAGCCACGTGATCAGTGCATGATATCCAAGTGATCAGTGCTTGATCAATCACGTGATCAGTGTATGATCAGCCACGTGAACAGTGCATGCTCAGTCACGTGATCAGGGCCTGCTGAGCTGCGTGATTCCTGTCTGCTCATCTGCTTGACAATTGCCAGCTGAGCTGAATGATTCCTGCCTGTCATCTGCTTGACATTTGCCAGCTGTGCTGTGTAATTCCTGCCTGCTCAGCTGCTTGATTATTGCCAGCTGAGCAGCATGATTCCTCACAGCTGAGTTCCATGATTATTGCCTGCTGACTGTTTGATTCATGCCTACTCAGCTCTTTGTTTATTGCCTCCAGAGGCACATGATCAGTGTATGAGAGCAAACATGCTCAGCGCATGATCAGTCACATGATCAGCGCCATTAAGTCACGTGATCACTACATGATAGTCATGTGATCAGTCCATGCTCAGTCACGGTATCAGTGCATGATCAGCCACGTGATCAGTGCATGATAGCCACGTGATCATTGCAGGATAGCCACGTGATCAGTGCATGATCAGCCAGGTGATCAGTGAATGATTGCTATGTGATCAGTTCATGATTAGTCACGTGATCTGTGCATGACATGGCAGGTGATCAGTGTATGATCAGCCACGTGATCAGTGCATGATAGCCAGGTGATCAGTGCATGATGAGTCACCTGATGGGTGTAATATCGGTCACGTGACCGGTACATGGTAGCTACATGATCATTGCAGATCAGCCACGTGATCAGTGCATGATAGCCACGTGATCAGTGCATGATCAGTGACGTGATCAGTGCATGATCAGTCATGTAATCTGTGCATGACCAGGCATGTGATCAGTGTATGACCAGCCATGTGATCAGTGCATGATAGCCACGTGATCAGTGCATGATCAGTCACGTGATCAGTGCATGATCAGCCACATGGTCAGTGCATGATCAGTCACGTGATCAGTACATGGTAGCTGCGTGATCAGTGTATGAACAGCCAAGTGATCAGTTCATGATAGCCACGTGATGAGTGCATGATCAGTGACATGATCAGTGCATGATCAGTCACGTGATCAGTGCATGATCAGCCACGTGATCAGTGCATGGTCAGTCACGTGATCAGTGCATGATAGCCACGTAATCAGTGCATGGTCAGTCACGTGATCAGTGCATGATAGCCACGTGATGAGTGCATGATCAGTGACGTGATCAGTGCATGATCAGCCACGTGATCAGTGAATGATCAATTACGTGATCAATGCATGATCAGCTAAGTGACCAGTACATGGTAGCTACGTGATCATTGCATGATCAGCCACGTGATGACTGCATGATAGCCACGTGATCAGTGCATGATCAGTGACGTGATCAGTGCATGATCAGTCATGTAATCTGTGCATGACCAGGCATGTGATCAGTGTATGACCAGCCATGTGATCAGTGCATGATAGCCACGTGATCAGTGCATGATCAGTCACGTGATCAGTGCATGATCAGTCACGTGATCAGTGCATGATCAGCCACATGATCACTGCATGATCAGTCACGTGACCAGTGCATGGTAGCTGCGTGATCAGTGTATGAACAGCCAGGTGATCAGTGCATGATAGCCACGTGATCAGTGCATGATCAGTCACGTGATAGGTGTGTGATCAGCCACGTGATCAGTGCATGGTCAGTCACGTGACCAGTACATGGTAGCTGCGTGATCAGTGCATGAACAGCCACGTGATCAGTGCATGATAGCCACGTGATCAGTGCATGATCAGTCACGTGATCAGTGTGTGATCAGCCACGTGATCAGTGAATGGTCAGTCACGTGTTCAGTGCATGATCAGCCACGTGATCAGTGCATGTTCAGGTACGTGATCAGTGCATGATCACTCACGGGACCAGTTCATGGTAGTTACGTGATCATTGCATGATCAGCCACGTGATCAGTGCTTGATCAATCACGTGTTCAGTGTATGATCAGCCACGTGAACAGTACATGCTCAGTCACGTGATCAGGGCCTGCTGAGCTGCGTGATTACTGTCTGCTCATCTGCTTGACAATTGCCAGCTGAGCTGCATGATTCCTGCCTGTCATCTGCTTGACAATTGCCAGCTGTGCTGTGTAATTCCTGCCTGCTCAGCTGCTTGATTGTTGCCAGCTGAGCAGCATGATTCCTCTCAGCTGAGTTCCATGATTGTTGCCTGCTGACTGTTTGATTCATGCCTACTCAGCTCTTTGTTTATTGCCTCCAGAGGCACATGATCAGTGTATGAGAGCAAACATGCTCAGCGCATGATCAGTCAGATGGTCAGCGCCATTAAGTCACATGATCACTACATGATAGTCATGTGATCAGTCCATGCTCAGTCACGGTAGCAGTGCATGATCAGCCACGTGATCAGTGCATGATAGCCACGTGATCATTGCAGGATAGCCACGTGATCAGTGCATGATTAGCCAGGTGATCAGTGAATGATTGCTACGTGATCAGTTCATGATTAGTCACGTGATCTGTGCATGACCAGGCAGGTGATCAGTGTATGATCAGCCACGTGAACAGTGCATGATAGCCAGGTGATCAGTGCATGATCAGTCACCTGATGGGTGTATGATCAGTCACGTGACCAGTACATGGTAGCTACATGATGATTGCATGATCAGCCACGTGAGTAGTGCCTGATAGCCACGTGATGAGTGCATGATCAGTTACGTGATCAGTGCATGATTAGCCACATGATCAGTGCATGATCAATTACGTGATCAGTGCATGATCAGACACGTGACCAGTATATGTAAGATACGTGATCATTGCAGGATCAGCCACGTGATCAGTGCATGATAGGCACGTGATCAGTGCATGATCAGCTACGTGAGCAGTCTATGATCAGCCACGTGATCAGTGCATGATCAGACACGTGAACAGTGCATGATCAGCCACGTGATCAGTGCATGATACCACGTGATCAGTTCATGATCAGTCACGTGATCTGTGCATGATCAGCCACGTGATCAGTGCATGATAGCCGTGATCAGTGCATGATAGCCACGTGATCAGTGCATGATCAGTCACGTGATCAGTGCATGATCAGCCACGTGATCAGTGCATGATCAGCCACGTGATCAGTGCATGATAGCCACGTGATCAGTGCATGATCAGTCACGTGATCAGTGCATGATCAGGCACGTGATCAGTGCATGATCAGCCACGTGATCAGTGCATGATAGCCACGTGATCAGTGCATGATCAGTCACGTGATCAGTGCATGATCAGTCACGTGATCAGTGCATGATCAGCCACGTGATCAGTGCATGATCAGCCACGTGATCAGTGCATGATCAATGACGTGATCAGTGCATGATCAGTCACGTGACCAGTATATGGTAGCTACGTGATCATTGCATGATCAGCCACGTGATCAGTGCATGATAGCCACGTGATCAGTGCATGATCAGTTACATGAGCAGTGTATGATCAGCCACGTGATCAGTGCATGAGTGCCACGTGATCAGTGCATGATCAGTCACGTGACAGGTATGTGATAAGTCACGTGAACAGTGCATGATCAGCCACGTGATCAGTGCATGATATCCACGTGATCAGTGCATGATCAGTTACGTGATCAGTGCATGATCAGCCACGTGATCAGTGCATGATCAGACACGTGATCAGTGTATGATCAGCCACGTGATCAGTGCATGATATCCACGTGATCAGTGCATGATCAGTCACGTGATCAGTGCATGATCAGTCACGTGATCAGTGCATGATCAGTTACGTGATCAGTGCATGATCAGTCACGTGACCAGTACATGGTAGCTACGTGATCATTGCATGATCAGCCACGTGATCAGTGCATGATAGCCACGTGATCAGTGCATGATCAGTTACGTGATCAGTGCATGATCAGTCATGTGACCAGTACATGGTAGCTACGTGATCATTGCATGATCAGCCACGTGATCAGTGCATGATAGCCACGTGATCAGTGCATGATCAGTCACGTGATCAGTGCATGATCAGCCACGTGATCAGTGCATGATCAGCCACGTGATCAGTGCATGATCAGCCACGTGATCAGTGCATGATAGCCACGTGATCAGTGCATGATCAGTCACGTGATCAGTGCATGATCAGTCACGTGATCAGTGCATGATCAGCCACGTGATCAGTGCATGATCAGTCACGTGATCAGTGCATGATCAGTCACGTGATCAGTGCATGATCAGCCACGTGATCAGTGCATGATCAGTCACGTGATCAGTGCATGATCAGCCACGTGATCAGTGCATGATCAGTCACGTGATCAGTGCATGATCAGCCACGTGATCAGTGCATGATCAGTTACGTGATCAGTGCATGATCAGTCACGTGATCAGTGCATGGTAGCTACGTGATCAGTGCATGATCAGCCACGTGATCAGTGCATGATAGCCACGTGATCAGTGCATGATCAGTCACGTGATCAGTGCATGATCAGCCACGTGATCAGTGCATGATCAGTCACGTGATCAGTGCATGATCAGCCACGTGATCAGTGCATGATCAGCCACGTGATCAGTGCATGATCAGTCACGTGATCAGTGCATGATAGCTACGTGATCAGTGCATGATCAGCCACGTGATCAGTGCATGATCAGTCACGTGATCAGTGCATGATCAGCCACGTGATCAGTGCATGATCAGTCACGTGATCAGTGCATGATCAGTCACGTGATCAGTGCATGATAGCTACGTGATCAGTGCATGATCAGCCACGTGATCAGTGCATGACAGCCACGTGATCAGTGCATGATCAGTCACGTGATCAGTGCATGATCAGTCACGTGATCAGTGCATGATCAGTCACGTGATCAGTGCATGATCAATTACGTGATCAGTGCATGATCAGTCACGTGATCAGTACATGGTAGCTACGTGATCAGTGCATGATCAGCCACGTGATCAGTGCATGATAGCCACGTGATCAGTGCATGATCAGTCACGTGATCAGTGCATGATCATCCACGTGATCAGTGCATGATCATCACGTGATCAGTGCATGATCAGACGTGATCAGTGCATGATCAGTCACGTGATCAGTGCATGATCAGCCACGTGATCAGTGCATGATAGCCACGTGATCAGTGCATGATAGCCAGTGATCAGTGCATGATCAGTCACGTGATCAGTGCATGATCAGTCACGTGATCAGTGCATGATCAGTCACGTGATCAGTGCATGATCAGTCCCGTGATCAGTGCATGATCAGCCACGTGATCAGTGCATGATAGCCACGTGATCAGTGCATGATCAGTCACGTGATCAGTGCATGATCAGCCACGTGATCAGTGCATGATAGCCACGTGATCAGTGCATGATCAGCCACGTGATCAGTGCATGATATCACGTGATCAGTGCATGATCAGTCACGTGATCAGTGTATGATCAGCCACGTGAACAGTGCATGCTCAGTCACGTGATCAGGGCCTGCTGAGCTGCGTGATTACTGTCTGCTCATCTGCTTGACAATTGCCAGCTGAGCTGCACGATTCCTGCCTGTCATCTGCTTGACAATTGCCAGCTGTGCTGCATAATTCCTGCCTGCTCATCTGCTTGATTATTGCCAGCTGAGCAGCATGATTTCTCAGAGCTGAGTTCCATGATTATTGCCTACTGATTCCTGCCTACTCAGCTCTTTGTTCATTGCCTCCAGAGGCACATGATCAGTGTATGACACCAAACATGATCAGCGCATGATCAGTCACATGATCAGTGCATGATAAGCCACGTGATCAGTGCATGATCAATTACGTGATCAGTGCATGATCAGTCACGTGATCAGTGCATGGTAGCTGCGTGATCAGTGCATGATCAGCCACGTGATCAGTGCATGATAGCCACGTGATCAGTGCATGATCAGCCACGTGATCAGTGCATGATCAGTCACGTGATCAGTGCATGATCAGTCACGTGATCAGTGCATGATCAGCCACGTGATCAGTGCATGATCAGCCACGTGATCAGTGCATGATAGCCACGTGATCAGTGCATGATCAGTCACGTGATCAGTGCATGATCAGTCACGTGATCAGTGCATGATAGCTACGTGATCAGTGCATGATCAGCCACGTGATCAGTGCATGATAGCCACGTGATCAGTGCATGATCAGCCACGTGATCAGTGCATGATCAGTCACGTGATCAGTGCATGATCAGCCACGTGATCAGTGCATGATCAGTCACGTGACCAGTGCATGATAGCTACGTGATCAGTGCATGATCAGTCACGTGATCAGTGCATGATGCCACGTGATCAGTGCATGATCAGTCACGTGATCAGTGCATGATCAGTCACGTGATCAGTGCATGATCAGCCACGTGATCAGTGCATGATCAGTCACGTGATCAGTGCATGGTACCTACGTGATCAGTGCATGATCAGTCACGTGATCAGTGCATGATAGCCACGTGATCAGTGCATGATCAGTCACGTGATCAGTGCATGATCAGCCACGTGATCAGTGCATGATCAGTCACGTGATCAGTGCATGGTAGCTACGTGATCAGTGCATGATCAGTCACGTGATCAGTGCATGATAGCCACGTGATCAGTGCATGATCAGCCACGTGATCAGTGCATGATAGCCACGTGATCAGTGCATGATCAGTCACGTGATCAGTGCATGATAGCCACGTGATCAGTGCATGATCAGTCACGTGATCGTGTGTGATCAGCCACGTGATCAGTGCATGATATCAGTGCATGATAGCCACGTGATCAGTGCATGATCAGTCACGTGATCAGTGCATGATAGCCACGTGATCAGTGCATGATCAGTCACTGATCGTGTGTGATCAGCCACGTGATCAGTGCATGATATCAGTGCATGATAGCCACGTGATCAGTGCATGATCAGTCACGTGATCAGTGCATGATCAGCCACGTGATCAGTGCATGATCAGTCACGTGATCAGTGCATGATCAGCCACGTGATCAGTGCATGATCAGTCACGTGATCAGTGCATGATCAGTCAGTGATCAGTGCATGATAGCTACGTGATCAGTGCATGATCAGCCACGTGATCAGTGCATGATAGCCACGTGATCAGTGCATGATCAGTCACGTGATCAGTGCATGATCAGCCACGTGATCAGTGCATGATCAGTCACGTGATCAGTATGATCAGCCACGTGATCAGTGCATGATCAGTCACGTGATCAGTGCATGATCAGTCACGTGATCAGTGCATGATAGCCACGTGATCAGTGCATGATCAGCCACGTGATCAGTGCATGATCAGCCACGTGATCAGTGCATGATCAGTTACGTGAGCAGTGTATGATCAGCCACGTGATCAGTGCATGGTCAGACACGTGAACAGTGTATGATCAGCCACGTGATCAGTGCATGATATCCAAGTGATCAGTGCATGATCAATCACGTGATCAGTGCATGATCAGCCACGTGAACAGTGCATGCTCAGTCACGTGATCAGGGCCTGCTGAGCTGCGTGATTACTGTCTGCTCATCTGCTTGACAATTGCCAGCTGAGCTGCATGATTCCTGCCTGTCATCTGCTTGACAATTGCCAGCTGTGCTGCGTAATTCCTGCCTGCTCAGCTGCTTGATTATTGCCAGCTGAGCAGCATGATTCCTCACAGCTGAGTTCCATGATTATTGCCTGCTGACTGTTTGATTCGTGCCTACTCAGCTCTTTGTTTATTGCCTCCAGAGGCACATGATCAGTGTATGATAGCAAACATGATCAGCGCATGATCAGTCACATGATCAGCGCCATTAAGTCACGTGATCACTACATGATAGTCATGTGATCAGTCCATGCTCAGTCACGGTATCAGTGCATGATCAGCCACGTGATCAGTGCATGATAGCCACGTGATCAGTGCATGATAGCCACGTGATCAGTGCATGATCAGCCACGTGATCAGTGCATGATGCTACGTGATCAGTGCATGATCAGTCACGTGATCAGTGCATGACAGGCACGTGATCAGTGCATGATCAGCCACGTGATCAGTGCATGATAGCCACGTGATCAGTGCATGATCAGTCACGTGATCAGTGCATGATCAGTCACGTGACCAGTACATGGTAGCTACGTGATCATTGCATGATCAGCCACGTGAGTAGTGCATGATAGCCACGTGATCAGTGCATGATCAGTCACGTGATCAGTGCATGATCAGTCATGTGATCAGTGCATGATCAGGCACGTGATCAGTGCATGATCAGCCACGTGATCAGTGCATGATAGCCACGTGATCAGTGCATGATCAGTCACGTGATCAGTGCATGATCAGCCACGTGATCAGTGCATGATCAGTCACGTGATCAGTGCATGATAGCTGCGTGATCAGTGCATGATCAGCCACGTGATCAGTGCATGATAGCCACGTGATCAGTGCATGATCAGTCACGTGATCAGTGCATGATCAGTCACGTGATCAGTGCATGATCAGCCACGTGATCAGTGCATGATCAGTCACGTGATCAGTGCATGATAGCCACGTGATCAGTGCATGATCAGTCACGTGATCAGTGCATGATAGCCACGTGATCAGTGCATGATCAGTCACGTGATCAGTGCATGATCAGCCACGTGATCAGTGCATGATCAATTACGTGATCAGTGCATGATCAGCCACGTGATCAGTGCATGATAGCCACGTGATCAGTGCATGATCAGCCACGTGATCAGTGCATGATAGCCACGTGATCAGTGCATGATCAGTCACGTGATCAGTGCATGATCAGTCACGTGATCAGTGCATGATCAGCCACGTGATCAGTGCATGATCAGCCACGTGATCAGTGCATGATAGCCACGTGATCAGTGCATGATCAGTCACGTGATCAGTGCATGATCAGTCACGTGATCAGTGCATGATCAGCCACGTGATCAGTGCATGATCAGTCACGTGATCAGTGCATGATAGCTGCGTGATCAGTGCATGATCAGCCACGTGATCAGTGCATGATAGCCACGTGATCAGTGCATGATCAGTCACGTGATCAGTGCATGATCAGCCACGTGATCAGTGCATGATCAGTCACGTGATCAGTGCATGATAGCTGCGTGATCAGTGCATGATCAGCCACGTGATCAGTGCATGATAGCCACGTGATCAGTGCATGATCAGTCACGTGATCAGTGTGTGATCAGCCACGTGATCAGTGCATGATCAGCCACGTGATCAGTGCATGATCAGCCACGTGATCAGTGCATGATCAGCCACGTGATCAGTGCATGATCACACGTGATCAGTGCATGGTAGCTACATGATCAGTGCATGATCAGCCACGTGATCAGTGCATGATCAATCACGTGATCAGTGTATGATCAGCCACGTGAACAGTGCATGCTCAGTCACGTGATCAGGGCCTGCTGAGCTGCGTGATTACTGTCTGCTCATCTGCTTGACAATTGCCAGCTGAGCTGCATGATTCCTGCCTGTCATCTGCTTGACAATTGCCAGCTGTGCTGTGTAATTCCTGCCTGCTCAGCTGCTTGATTATTGCCAGCTGAGCAGCATGATTCCTCACAGCTGAGTTCCATGATTATTGCCTGCTGACTGTTTGATTCGTGCCTACTCAGCTCTTTGTTTATTGCCTCCAGAGGCACATGATCAGTGTATGATAGCAAACATGATCAGCGCATGATCAGTCACATGATCAGCGCCATTAAGTCACGTGATCACTACATGATAGTCATGTGATCAGTCCATGCTCAGTCACGGTATCAGTGCATGATCAGCCACGTGATCAGTGCATGATAGCCACGTGATCAGTGCATGATCAGCCACGTGATCAGTGCATGATCAGCCACGTGATCAGTGCATGATTGCTACGTGATCAGTGCATGATCAGTCACGTGATCAGTGCATGATCAGGCACGTGATCAGTGCATGATCAGCCACGTGATCAGTGCATGATAGCCACGTGATCAGTGCATGATCAGTCACGTGATCAGTGCATGATCAGTCACGTGACCAGTACATGGTAGCTACATGATCATTGCATGATCAGCCACGTGAGTAGTGCATGATAGCCACGTGATCAGTGCATGATCAGTCACGTGATCAGTGCATGATCAGCCACGTGATCAGTGCATGATCATTACGTGATCAGTGCATGATCAGTCACGTGATCAGTGCATGTAGCCACGTGATCAGTGCATGATCAGCCACGTGATCAGTGCATGATAGCCACGTGATCAGTGCATGATCAGCGTGATCAGTGCATGATCAGCCACGTGATCAGTGCATGATCAGCCACGTGATCAGTGCATGATCAGCCACGTGATCAGTGCATGATACCACGTGATCAGTGCATGATCAGTCACGTGATCAGTGCATGATCAGCCACGTGATCAGTGCATGATAGCCACGTGATCAGTGCATGATAGCCACGTGATCAGTGCATGATCAGTCACGTGATCAGTGCATGATCAGTCACGTGATCAGTGCATGATCAGCCACGTGATCAGTGCATGATAGCCACGTGATCAGTGCATGATCAGTCACGTGATCAGTGCATGATCAGTCACGTGATCAGTGCATGATCAGCCACGTGATCAGTGCATGATAGCCACGTGATCAGTGCATGATCAGTCACGTGATCAGTGCATGATCAGTCACGTGATCAGTGCATGATCAGCCACGTGATCAGTGCATGATCAGCCACGTGATCAGTGCATGATCAATGACGTGATCAGTGCATGATCAGTCACGTGACCAGTATATGGTAGCTACGTGATCATTGCATGATCAGCCACGTGATCAGTGCATGATAGCCACGTGATCAGTGCATGATCAGTTACGTGATCAGTGTATGATCAGCCACGTGATCAGTGCATGAGTGCCACGTGATCAGTGCATGATCAGTCACGTGACAGGTATGTGATCAGTCACGTGATCAGTGCATGATCAGCCACGTGATCAGTGCATGATAGCCACGTGATCAGTGCATGATCAGTCACGTGATCAGTGCATGATCAGCCACGTGATCAGTGCATGATCAGACACGTGATCAGTGTATGATCAGCCACGTGATCAGTGCATGATATCCACGTGATCAGTGCATGATCAGTCACGTGATCAGTGCATGATCAGTCACGTGATCAGTGCATGATCAGCCACGTGATCAGTGCATGATCAGTACGTGATCAGTGCATGATCAGTCACGTGACCAGTACATGGTAGCTACGTGATCATTGCATGATCAGCCACGTGATCAGTGCATGATAGCCACGTGATCAGTGCATGATCAGTCACGTGATCAGTGCATGATCAGTCACGTGACCAGTGCATGGTAGCTACGTGATCAGTGCATGATCAGCCACGTGATCAGTGCATGATAGCCACGTGATCAGTGCATGATCAGTCACGTGATCAGTGCATGATCAGCCACGTGATCAGTGCATGATCAGCCACGTGATCAGTGCATGATCAGCCACGTGATCAGTGCATGATAGCCACGTGATCAGTGCATGATCAGTCACGTGATCAGTGCATGATCAGTCACGTGATCAGTGCATGATCAGCCACGTGATCAGTGCATGATCAATCACGTGATCAGTGCATGATCAGTCACGTGATCAGTGCATGATCAGCCACGTGATCAGTGCATGATCAGCCACGTGATCAGTGCATGATCAGCCACGTGATCAGTGCATGATCAGTCACGTGATCAGTGCATGATCAGCCACGTGATCAGTGCATGATCAGTTACGTGATCAGTGCATGATCAGTCACGTGATCAGTGCATGGTAGCTACGTGATCATTGCATGATCAGCCACGTGATCAGTGCATGATAGCCACGTGATCAGTGCATGATCAGTCACGTGATCAGTGCATGATCAGCCACGTGATCAGTGCATGATCAGTCACGTGATCAGTGCATGATCAGCCACGTGATCAGTGCATGATCAGTCACGTGATCAGTGCATGATCAGTCACGTGATCAGTGCATGATAGCTACGTGATCAGTGCATGATCAGCCACGTGATCAGTGCATGATCAGTCACGTGATCAGTGCATGATCAGCCACGTGATCAGTGCATGATCAGTCACGTGATCAGTGCATGATCAGTCACGTGATCAGTGCATGATAGCTACGTGATCAGTGCATGATCAGCCACGTGATCAGTGCATGACAGCCACGTGATCAGTGCATGATCAGTCACGTGATCAGTGCATGATCAGTCACGTGATCAGTGCATGATCAGTCACGTGATCAGTGCATGATCAATTACGTGATCAGTGCATGATCAGTCACGTGACCAGTACATGGTAGCTACGTGATCATTGCATGATCAGCCACGTGATCAGTGCATGATAGCCACGTGATCAGTGCATGATCAGTCACGTGATCAGTGCATGATCATCCACGTGATCAGTGCATGATCATCACGTGATCAGTGCATGATCAGACGTGATCAGTGCATGATCAGTCACGTGATCAGTGCATGATCAGCCACGTGATCAGTGCATGATAGCCACGTGATCAGTGCATGATAGCCAGTGATCAGTGCATGATCAGTCACGTGATCAGTGCATGATCAGTCACGTGATCAGTGCATGATCAGTCACGTGATCAGTGCATGATCAGTCCCGTGATCAGTGCATGATCAGCCACGTGATCAGTGCATGATAGCCACGTGATCAGTGCATGATCAGTCACGTGATCAGTGCATGATCAGCCACGTGATCAGTGCATGATCAGCCACGTGATCAGTGCATGATCAGCCACGTGATCAGTGCATGATATCACGTGATCAGTGCATGATCAGTCACGTGATCAGTGTATGATCAGCCACGTGAACAGTGCATGCTCAGTCACGTGATCAGGGCCTGCTGAGCTGCGTGATTACTGTCTGCTCATCTGCTTGACAATTGCCAGCTGAGCTGCACGATTCCTGCCTGTCATCTGCTTGACAATTGCCAGCTGTGCTGCGTAATTCCTGCCTGCTCAGCTACTTGATTATTGCCAGCTGAGCAGCATGATTTCTCACAGCTGAGTTCCATGATTATTGCCTACTGATTCCTGCCTACTCAGCTCTTTGTTCATTGCCTCCAGAGGCACATGATCAGTGTATGATAGCAAACATGATCAGCGCATGATCAGTCACATGATCAGTGCATGATAAGCCACGTGATCAGTGCATGATCAGTCACGTGATCAGTGCATGATCAGTCACGTGATCAGTGCATGATAGCTGCGTGATCAGTGCATGATCAGCCACGTGATCAGTGCATGATAGCCACGTGATCAGTGCATGATCAGCCACGTGATCAGTGCATGATCAGTCACGTGATCAGTGCATGATCAGTCACGTGATCAGTGCATGATCAGCCACGTGATCAGTGCATGATCAGCCACGTGATCAGTGCATGATAGCCACGTGATCAGTGCATGATCAGTCACGTGATCAGTGCATGATCAGTCACGTGACCAGTACATGGTAGCTGCGTGATCAGTGCATGATCAGCCACGTGATCAGTGCATGATAGCCACGTGATCAGTGCATGATCAGCCACGTGATCAGTGCATGATCAGTCACGTGATCAGTGCATGATCAGCCACGTGATCAGTGCATGATCAGTCACGTGATCAGTGCATGATAGCCACGTGATCAGTGCATGATCAGTCACGTGATCAGTGCATGATGCCACGTGATCAGTGCATGATCAGTCACGTGATCAGTGCATGATCAGTCACGTGATCAGTGCATGATCAGCCACGTGATCAGTGCATGATCAGTCACGTGATCAGTGCATGATACCACGTGATCAGTGCATGATCAGTCACGTGATCAGTGCATGATAGCCACGTGATCAGTGCATGATCAGTCACGTGATCAGTGCATGATCAGCCACGTGATCAGTGCATGATCAGTCACGTGATCAGTGCATGATAGCCACGTGATCAGTGCATGATCAGTCACGTGATCAGTGCATGATAGCCACGTGATCAGTGCATGATCAGCCACGTGATCAGTGCATGATCAGCCACGTGATCAGTGCATGATCAGTCACGTGATCAGTGCATGATAGCCACGTGATCAGTGCATGATCAGTCACGTGATCAGTGCATGATCAGCCACGTGATCAGTGCATGATATCAGTGCATGATAGCCACGTGATCAGTGCATGATCAGTCACGTGATCAGTGCATGATAGCCACGTGATCAGTGCATGATCAGTCACGTGATCGTGTGTGATCAGCCACGTGATCAGTGCATGATATCAGTGCATGATAGCCACGTGATCAGTGCATGATCAGTCACGTGATCAGTGCATGATCAGCCACGTGATCAGTGCATGATCAGTCACGTGATCAGTGCATGATCAGCCACGTGATCAGTGCATGATCAGTACGTGATCAGTGCATGATCAGCCACGTGATCAGTGCATGATAGCTACGTGATCAGTGCATGATCAGCCACGTGATCAGTGCATGATAGCCACGTGATCAGTGCATGATCAGTCACGTGATCAGTGCATGATCAGCCACGTGATCAGTGCATGATCAGCCACGTGATCAGTGCATGATCAGCCACGTGATCAGTGCATGATCAGCCACGTGATCAGTGCATGATAGCTACGTGATCAGTGCATGATCAGCCACGTGATCAGTGCATGACAGCCACGTGATCAGTGCATGATCAGTCACGTGATCAGTGCATGATCAGTCACGTGATCAGTGCATGATCAGTCACGTGATCAGTGCATGATCAATTACGTGATCAGTGCATGATCAGTCACGTGACCAGTACATGGTAGCTACGTGATCATTGCATGATCAGCCACGTGATCAGTGCATGATAGCCACGTGATCAGTGCATGATCAGTCACGTGATCAGTGCATGATCATCCACGTGATCAGTGCATGATCATCACGTGATCAGTGCATGATCAGACGTGATCAGTGCATGATCAGTCACGTGATCAGTGCATGATCAGCCACGTGATCAGTGCATGATAGCCACGTGATCAGTGCATGATAGCCAGTGATCAGTGCATGATCAGTCACGTGATCAGTGCATGATCAGTCACGTGATCAGTGCATGATCAGTCACGTGATCAGTGCATGATCAGTCCCGTGATCAGTGCATGATCAGCCACGTGATCAGTGCATGATAGCCACGTGATCAGTGCATGATCAGTCACGTGATCAGTGCATGATCAGCCACGTGATCAGTGCATGATCAGCCACGTGATCAGTGCATGATCAGCCACGTGATCAGTGCATGATATCACGTGATCAGTGCATGATCAGTCACGTGATCAGTGTATGATCAGCCACGTGAACAGTGCATGCTCAGTCACGTGATCAGGGCCTGCTGAGTTACGTGATTACTGTCTGCTCATCTGCTTGACAATTGCCAGCTGAGCTGCACGATTCCTGCCTGTCATCTGCTTGACAATTGCCAGCTGTGCTGCGTAATTCCTGCCTGCTCAGCTGCTTGATTATTGCCAGCTGAGCAGCATGATTTCTCACAGCTGAGTTCCATGATTATTGCCTACTGATTCCTGCCTACTCAGCTCTTTGTTCATTGCCTCCAGAGGCACATGATCAGTGTATGATAGCAAACATGATCAGCGCATGATCAGTCACATGATCAGTGCATGATAAGCCACGTGATCAGTGCATGATCAGTCACGTGATCAGTGCATGATCAGTCACGTGATCAGTGCATGGTAGCTGCGTGATCAGTGCATGATCAGCCACGTGATCAGTGCATGATAGCCACGTGATCAGTGCATGATCAGCCACGTGATCAGTGCATGATCAGTCACGTGATCAGTGCATGATCAGCCACGTGATCAGTGCATGATCAGTCACGTGATCAGTGCATGGTAGCTACGTGATCATTGCATGATCAGTCACGTGATCAGTGCATGATAGCCACGTGATCAGTGCATGATCAGTCACGTGATCAGTGCATGATCAGTCACGTGATCAGTGCATGATCAGCCACGTGATCAGTGCATGATCAGTCACGTGATCAGTGCATGGTACCACGTGATCAGTGCATGATCAGTCACGTGATCAGTGCATGATAGCCACGTGATCAGTGCATGATCAGTCACGTGATCAGTGCATGATCAGCCACGTGATCAGTGCATGATCAGTCACGTGATCAGTGCATGATAGCCACGTGATCAGTGCATGATCAGTCACGTGATCAGTGCATGATAGCCACGTGATCAGTGCATGATCAGCCACGTGATCAGTGCATGATAGCCACGTGATCAGTGCATGATCAGTCACGTGATCAGTGCATGATCAGCCACGTGATCAGTGCATGATCAGTCACGTGATCGTGCATGATCAGCCACGTGATCAGTGCATGATATCAGTGCATGATAGCCACGTGATCAGTGCATGATCAGTCACGTGATCAGTGCATGATAGCCACGTGATCAGTGCATGATCAGCCACGTGATCGTGTGTGATCAGCCACGTGATCAGTGCATGATATCAGTGCATGATAGTCACGTGATCAGTGCATGATCAGTCACGTGATCAGTGTGTGATCAGCCACGTGATCAGTGCATGATAGCCACGTGATCAGTGCATGATAGCCACGTGATCAGTGCATGATCAGTCACGTGATCAGTGCATGATCATCCACGTGATCAGTGCATGATCATCACGTGATCAGTGCATGATCAGACGTGATCAGTGCATGATCAGTCACGTGATCAGTGCATGATCAGCCACGTGATCAGTGCATGATAGCCACGTGATCAGTGCATGATAGCCACGTGATCAGTGCATGATCAGTCACGTGATCAGTGCATGATCAGCCACGTGATCAGTGCATGATTGCCACTGATCAGTGCATGATCAGTCACGTGATCAGTGCATGATCAGTCACGTGATCAGTGCATGATCATCCACGTGATCAGTGCATGATCAGTCACGTGATCAGTGCATGATAGCCCGTGATCAGTGCATGATCAGTCACGTGATCAGTGCATGATCAGCCACGTGATCAGTGCATGATAGCCACGTGATCAGTGCATGATCAGTCACGTGATCAGTGCATGATCAGCCACGTGATCAGTGCATGATAGCCACGTGATCAGTGCATGACAGCCACGTGATCAGTGCATGATCAGTCACGTGATCAGTGCATGATAGCCACGTGATCAGTGCATGATCAGTCACGTGATCAGTGTATGATCAGCCACGTGAACAGTGCATGCTCAGTCACGTGATCAGGGCCTGCTGAGCTGCGTGATTACTGTCTGCTCATCTGCTTGACAATTGCCAGCTGAGCTGCATGATTCCTGCCTGTCATCTGCTTGACAATTGCCACCTGTGCTGCGTAATTCCTGCCTGCTCATCTACTTGATTATTGCCAGCTGAGCAGCATGATTTCTCAGAGCTGAGTTCCATGATTATTGCCTGCTGACTGATTCCTGCCTACTCAGCTCTGTGTTCATTGCCTCCAGAGGCACATGATCAGTGTATGACACCAAACATGATCAGCACATGATCAGTCACATGATCAGTGCATGATAAGCCACGTGATCAGTGCATGATCAAGTACATGATCAGTGCATGATCAGTCACGTGATCAGTACATGGTAGCTGCGTGATCAGTGCATGATCAGCCACGTGATCAGTGCATGATAGCCACGTGATCAGTGCATGATCAGCCACGTGATCAGTGCATGATCAGTCACGTGATCAGTGCATGATCAGCCACGTGATCAGTGCATGACAGTCACGTGATCAGTATGATCAGCCACGTGATCAGTGCATGATCAGTCACGTGATCAGTGCATGATCAGTCACGTGATCAGTGCATGATAGCCACGTGATCAGTGCATGATCAGCCACGTGATCAGTGCATGATCAGCCACGTGATCAGTGCATGATCAGTCACGTGATCAGTGCATGATCAGCCACGTGATCAGTGCATGATCAGACACGTGATCAGTGTATGATCAGCCACGTGATCAGTGCATGATATCCACGTGATCAGTGCATGATCAGTCACGTGATCAGTGTATGATCAGCCACGTGAACAGTGCATGCTCAGTCACGTGATCAGGGCCTGCTGAGCTGCGTGATTACTGTCTGCTCATCTGCTTGACAATTGCCAGCTGAGCTGCATGATTCCTGCCTGTCATCTGCTTGACAATTGCCAGCTGTGCTGTGTAATTCCTGCCTGCTCAGCTGCTTGATTATTGCCAGCTGAGCAGCATGATTCCTCACAGCTGAGTTCCATGATTATTGCCTGCTGACTGTTTGATTCATGCCTACTCAGCTCTTTGTTTATTGCCTCCAGAGGCACATGATCAGTGTATGATAGCAAACATGATCAGTCACATGATCAGCGCCATTAAGTCACGTGATCACTGCATGATAGTCATGTGATCAGTGCATGATCAGTCACGGTATCAGTGCATGATCAGCCACGTGATCAGTGCATGATAGCCACGTGATCAGTGCATGATCAGCCACGTGATCAGTGCATGATCAGCCACGTGATCAGTGCATGATTGCCACGTGATCAGTGCATGATCAGTCACGTGATCAGTGCATGATCAGCCACGTGATCAGTGCATGATCAGTCACGTGATCAGTGCATGATCAGCCACGTGATCAGTGCATGATAGCTACGTGATCAGTGCATGATCAGTCACGTGATCAGTGCATGATCAGCCACGTGATCAGTGCATGATCAGTCACGTGATCAGTGCATGATCAGCCACGTGATCAGTGCATGATCAGTCACGTGATCAGTGCATGATCAGTCACGTGATCAGTGCATGATAGCCACGTGATCAGTGCATGATCAGCCACGTGATCAGTGCATGATCAGCCACGTGATCAGTGCATGATCAGTTACGTGAGCAGTGTATGATCAGCCACGTGATCAGTGCATGGTCAGACACGTGAACAGTGTATGATCAGCCACGTGATCAGTGCATGATATCCAAGTGATCAGTGCATGATCAATCACGTGATCAGTGTATGATCAGCCACGTGAACAGTGCATGCTCAGTCACGTGATCAGGGCCTGCTGAGCTGCGTGATTACTGTCTGCTCATCTGCTTGACAATTGCCAGCTGAGCTGCATGATTCCTGCCTGTCATCTGCTTGACAATTGCCAGCTGTGCTGTAATTCCTGCCTGCTCAGCTGCTTGATTATTGCCAGCTGAGCAGCATGATTCCTCACAGCTGAGTTCCATGATTATTGCCTGCTGACTGTTTGATTCATGCCTACTCAGCTCTTTGTTTATTGCCTCCAGAGGCACATGATCAGTGTATGATAGCAAACATGATCAGCGCATGATCAGTCACATGATCAGCGCCATTAAGTCACGTGATCACTACATGATAGTCATGTGATCAGTCCATGCTCAGTCACGGTATCAGTGCATGATCAGCCACGTGATCAGTGCATGATAGCCACGTGATCAGTGCATGATCAGCCACGTGATCAGTGCATGATTGCTACGTGATCAGTGCATGATCAGTCACGTGATCAGTGCATGATCAGGCACGTGATCAGTGCATGATCAGCCACGTGATCAGTGCATGATAGCCACGTGATCAGTGCATGATCAGTCACCTGATGGGTGTATGATCAGTCACGTGACTGGTACATGGTAGCTACATGATCATTGCATGATCAGCCACGTGAGTAGTGCATGATAGCCACGTGATCAGTGCATGATCAGTCACGTGATCAGTGCATGATCAGCCACGTGATCAGTGCATGATCAGTTACGTGATCAGTGCATGATCAGTCACGTGATCAGTGCATGATAGCCACGTGATCAGTGCATGATCAGCCACGTGATCAGTGCATGATAGCCACGTGATCAGTGCATGATCAGTCACGTGATCAGTGCATGATCAGCCACGTGATCAGTGCATGATCAGTCACGTGATCAGTGCATGATCAATTACGTGATCAGTGCATGATCAGTCACGTGATCAGTACATGGTTGCTACGTGATCAGTGCATGATCAGCCACGTGATCAGTGCATGATAGCCACGTGATCAGTGCATGATCAGTCACGTGATCAGTGCATGATCAGTCACGTGATCAGTGCATGATCATTTACGTGATCAGTGCATGATCAGTCACGTGATCAGTGCATGGTAGTACGTGATCATTGCATGATCAGCCACGTGATCAGTGCATGATAGCCACGTGATCAGTGCATGATCAGTCACGTGATCAGTGTATGATCAGCCACGTGATCAGTGCATGATGCCACGTGATCAGTGCATGATCAGTCACGTGATCAGTGCATGATCAGCCACGTGATCAGTGCATGATCAGCCACGTGATCAGTGCATGATCAGCCACGTGATCAGTGCATGATAGCCACGTGATCAGTGCATGATCAGTCACGTGATCAGTGCATGATCAGTCACGTGATCAGTGCATGATCAGCCACGTGATCAGTGCATGATCAGTCACGTGATCAGTGCATGATACCACGTGATCAGTGCATGATCAGTCACGTGATCAGTGCATGATAGCCACGTGATCAGTGCATGATCAGTCACGTGATCAGTGCATGATCAGCCACGTGATCAGTGCATGATCAGTCACGTGATCAGTGCATGATAGCTACGTGATCAGTGCATGATCAGTCACGTGATCAGTGCATGATAGCCACGTGATCAGTGCATGATCAGCCACGTGATCAGTGCATGATAGCCACGTGATCAGTGCATGATAGCCACGTGATCAGTGCATGATCAGTCACGTGATCAGTGCATGATAGCCACGTGATCAGTGCATGATCAGTCACGTGATCGTGTATGATCAGCCACGTGATCAGTGCATGATATCAGTGCATGATAGCCACGTGATCAGTGCATGATCAGTCACGTGATCAGTGCATGATAGCCACGTGATCAGTGCATGATCAGTCACGTGATCGTGTGTGATCAGCCACGTGATCAGTGCATGATATCAGTGCATGATAGCCACGTGATCAGTGCATGATCAGTCACGTGATCAGTGCATGATCAGCCACGTGATCAGTGCATGATAGCCACGTGATCAGTGCATGATAGCCACGTGATCAGTGCATGATCAGTCACGTGATCAGTGCATGATCATCCACGTGATCAGTGCATGATCATCACGTGATCAGTGCATGATCAGACGTGATCAGTGCATGATCAGTCACGTGATCAGTGCATGATCAGCCACGTGATCAGTGCATGATAGCCACGTGATCAGTGCATGATAGCCAGTGATCAGTGCATGATCAGTCACGTGATCAGTGCATGATCAGCCACGTGATCAGTGCATGATAGCCACTGATCAGTGCATGATCAGTCACGTGATCAGTGCATGATCAGTCACGTGATCAGTGCATGATCATCCACGTGATCAGTGCATGATCAGTCACGTGATCAGTGCATGATAGCCCGTGATCAGTGCATGATCAGTCACGTGATCAGTGCATGATCAGCCACGTGATCAGTGCATGATAGCCACGTGATCAGTGCATGATCAGCCACGTGATCAGTGCATGATCAGCCACGTGATCAGTGCATGATAGCCACGTGATCAGTGCATGACAGTCACGTGATCAGTGCATGATCAGTCACGTGATCAGTGCATGATAGCCACGTGATCAGTGCATGATCAGTCACGTGATCAGTGTATGATCAGCCACGTGAACAGTGCATGCTCAGTCACGTGATCAGGGCCTGCTGAGCTGCGTGATTACTGTCTGCTCATCTGCTTGACAATTGCCAGCTGAGCTGCATGATTCCTGCCTGTCATCTGCTTGACAATTGCCAGCTGTGCTGCGTAATTCCTGCCTGCTCAGCTGCTTGATTATTGCCAGCTGAGCAGCATGATTTCTCAGAGCTGAGTTCCATGATTATTGCCTGCTGACTGATTCCTGCCTACTCAGCTCTTTGTTCATTGCCTCCAGAGGCACATGATCAGTGTATGATACCAAACATGATCAGCACATGATCAGTCACATGATCAGTGCATGATAGCCACGTGATCAGTGCATGATCAAGTACATGATCAGTGCATGATCAGTCATGTGATCAGTACATGGTAGCTGCGTGATCATTGCATGATCAGCCACGTGATCAGTGCATGATAGCCACGTGATCAGTGCATGATCAGCCACGTGATCAGTGCATGATCAGTCACGTGATCAGTGCATGATCAGCCACGTGATCAGTGCATGATCAGTCACGTGACCAGTACATGGTAGCTACGTGATCATTGCATGATCAGCCACGTGATCAGTGCATGATAGCCACGTGATCAGTGCATGATAGTCACGTGATCAGTGCATGATCAGTCACGTGATCAGTGCATGATCAGCCACGTGATCAGTGCATGATCAGTCACGTGATCAGTGCATGATCAGCCACGTGATCAGTGCATGATAGCCACGTGATCAGTGCATGATCAGTCACGTGATCAGTGCATGATCAGTCACGTGATCAGTGCATGATCAGCACGTGATCAGTGCATGTCAGTCATGTGTCAGTGCATGATCGTGATCAGTGCATGATCAGTCCGTGATCAGTGCATGATCAGCCACGTGATCAGTGCATGATAGCCACGTGATCAGTGCATGATCAGTCACGTGATCAGTGCATGATCAGCCACGTGATCAGTGCATGATCAGTCACGTGATCAGTGCATGACAGCCACGTGATCAGTGCATGATCAGTCACGTGATCAGTGCATGATAGCCACGTGATCAGTGCATGATCAGTCACGTGATCAGTGTATGATCAGCCACGTGAACAGTGCATGCTCAGTCACGTGATCAGGGCCTGCTGAGCTGCGTGATTACTGTCTGCTCATCTGCTTGACAATTGCCAGCTGAGCTGCACGATTCCTGCCTGTCATCTGCTTGACAATTGCCAGCTGTGCTGCATAATTCCTGCCTGCTCAGCTGCTTGATTATTGCCAGCTGAGCAGCATGATTTCTCAGAGCTGAGTTCCATGATTATTGCCTACTGATTCCTGCCTACTCAGCTCTTTGTTCATTGCCTCCAGAGGCACATGATCAGTGTATGACACCAAACATGATCAGCACATGATCAGTCACATGATCAGTGCATGATAGCCACGTGATCAGTGCATGATCAGTCACGTGATCAGTGCATGATCATCCACGTGATCAGTGCATGATCAGTCACGTGATCAGTGCATGATATAGACGTGATCAGTGCATGATCAGTCACGTGATCAGTGCATGATAGCTACGTGATCAGTGCATGATCAGCCACGTGATCAGTGCATGATAGCCACGTGATCAGTGCATGATCAGTCACGTGATCGTGTGTGATCAGCCACGTGATCAGTGCATGATAGCCACGTGATCAGTGCATGATCAGCCACGTGATCAGTGCATGATAGCCACGTGATCAGTGCATGATCAGTCACGTGATCGTGTGTGATCAGCCACGTGATCAGTGCATGATCAGTCACGTGATCAGTGCATGATAATTACGTGATCAGTGCATGATCAGTCACGTGACAGTACATGGTTGCTACGTGATCAGTGCATGATCAGCCACGTGATCAGTGCATGATAGCCACGTGATCAGTGCATGATCAGTCACGTGATCAGTGCATGATCAGTCACGTGATCAGTGCATGATCAGTTACGTGATCAGTGCATGATCAGTCACGTGACCAGTATATGGTAGCACGTGATCATTGCATGATCAGCCACGTGATCAGTGCATGATAGCCACGTGATCAGTGCATGATCAGTTACGTGATCAGTGTATGATCAGCCACGTGATCAGTGCATGAGTGCCACGTGATCAGTGCATGATCAGTCACGTGACAGTGTGTGATCAGCCACGTGATCAGTGCATGATCAGCCACGTGATCAGTGCATGATAGCCACGTGATCAGTGCATGATCAGTCACGTGATCAGTGCATGATCAGCCACGTGATCAGTGCATGATCAGCCACGTGATCAGTGCATGATCAGTCACGTGATCAGTGCATGATAGCCACGTGATCAGTGCATGATCAGCCACGTGATCAGTGCATGATAGCCACGTGATCAGTGCATGATAGCCACGTGATCAGTGCATGATCAGTCACGTGATCAGTGCATGATCAGCCACGTGATCAGTGCATGACAGTCACGTGATCAGTATGATCAGCCACGTGATCAGTGCATGATCAATTACGTGATCAGTGCATGATCAGTCACGTGACCAGTGCATGATAGCCACGTGATCAGTGCATGATCAGCCACGTGATCAGTGCATGATCAGCCACGTGATCAGTGCATGATCAGTTACGTGAGCAGTGTATGATCAGCCACGTGATCAGTGCATGGTCAGACACGTGAACAGTGTATGATCAGCCACGTGATCAGTGCATGATATCCAAGTGATCAGTGCATGATCAATCACGTGATCAGTGTATGATCAGCCACGTGAACAGTGCATGCTCAGTCACGTGATCAGGGCCTGCTGAGCTGCGTGATTACTGTCTGCTCATCTGCTTGACAATTGCCAGCTGAGCTGCATGATTCCTGCCTGTCATCTGCTTGACAATTGCCAGCTGTGCTGTGTAATTCCTGCCTGCTCAGCTGCTTGATTATTGCCAGCTGAGCAGCATGATTCCTCACAGCTGAGTTCCATGATTATTGCCTGCTGACTGTTTGATTCATGCCTACTCAGCTCTTTGTTTATTGCCTCCAGAGGCACATGATCAGTGTATGATAGCAAACATGATCAGTCACATGATCAGCGCCATTAAGTCACGTGATCACTACATGATAGTCATGTGATCAGTCCATGCTCAGTCACGGTATCAGTGCATGATCAGCCACGTGATCAGTGCATGATAGCCACGTGATCAGTGCATGATCAGCCACGTGATCAGTGCATGATTGCCACGTGATCAGTGCATGATCAGTCACGTGATCAGTGCATGATCAGCCACGTGATCAGTGCATGATCAGTCACGTGATCAGTGCATGATCAGCCACGTGATCAGTGCATGATAGCTACGTGATCAGTGCATGATCAGTCACGTGATCAGTGCATG
The DNA here is from genome assembly GCF_032452875.1 of Bos javanicus. Classification (NCBI taxonomy): domain Eukaryota; kingdom Metazoa; phylum Chordata; class Mammalia; order Artiodactyla; family Bovidae; genus Bos; species Bos javanicus. The sequence continues at coordinate 742,451 of NW_026893606.1, read as the reverse complement.
ATCAGCCACGTGATCAGTGCATGATCAGTCACGTGATCAGTGCATGATCAGCCACGTGATCAGTGCATGATCAGTCACGTGATCAGTGCATGATCAGTCACGTGATCAGTGCATGATAGCCACGTGATCAGTGCATGATCAGCCACGTGATCAGTGCATGATCAGCCACGTGATCAGTGCATGATCAGTCACGTGATCAGTGCATGATCAGCCACGTGATCAGTGCATGATCAGCCACGTGATCAGTGCATGATCAGTTACGTGATCAGTGCATGATCAGCCACGTGATCAGTGCATGGTCAGACACGTGAACAGTGTATGATCAGCCACGTGATCAGTGCATGATATCCACGTGATCAGTGCATGATCAATCACGTGATCAGTGTATGATCAGCCACGTGAACAGTGCATGCTCAGTCACGTGATCAGGGCCTGCTGAGCTGCGTGATTACTGTCTGCTCATCTGCTTGACAATTGCCAGCTGAGCTGCATGATTCCTGCCTGTCATCTGCTTGACAATTGCCAGCTGTGCTGTGTAATTCCTGCCTGCTCAGCTGCTTGATTATTGCCAGCTGAGCAGCATGATTCCTCACAGCTGAGTTCCATGATTATTGCCTGCTGACTGTTTGATTCATGCCTACTCAGCTCTTTGTTTATTGCCTCCAGAGGCACATGATCAGTGTATGATAGCAAACATGATCAGCGCATGATCAGTCACATGATCAGCGCCATTAAGTCACGTGATCACTACATGATAGTCATGTGATCAGTCCATGCTCAGTCACGGTATCAGTGCATGATCAGCCACGTGATCAGTGCATGATAGCCACGTGATCAGTGCATGATCAGCCACGTGATCAGTGCATGATTGCTACGTGATCAGTGCATGATCAGTCACGTGATCAGTGCATGATCAGGCACGTGATCAGTGCATGATCAGCCACGTGATCAGTGCATGATAGCCACGTGATCAGTGCATGATCAGTCACGTGATCAGTGTATGATCAGTCACGTGACCAGTACATGGTAGCTACATGATCATTGCATGATCAGCCACGTGAGTAGTGCATGATAGCCACGTGATCAGTGCATGATCAGTCACGTGATCAGTGCATGATCAGCCACGTGATCAGTGCATGATCAATTACGTGATCAGTGCATGATCAGTCACGTGATCAGTGCATGATAGCTGCGTGATCAGTGCATGATCAGCCACGTGATCAGTGCATGATAGCCACGTGATCAGTGCATGATCAGTCACGTGATCAGTGTGTGATCAGCCACGTGATCAGTGCATGATCAGTCACGTGATCAGTGCATGATCAATTACGTGATCAGTGCATGATCAGTCACGTGATCAGTACATGGTTGCTACGTGATCAGTGCATGATCAGCCACGTGATCAGTGCATGATAGCCACGTGATCAGTGCATGATCAGTCACGTGATCAGTGCATGATCAGTCACTGATCAGTGCATGATCATTTACGTGATCAGTGCATGATCAGTCACGTGATCAGTGCATGGTAGTACGTGATCAGTGCATGATCAGCCACGTGATCAGTGCATGATAGCCACGTGATCAGTGCATGATCAGTCACGTGATCAGTGTATGATCAGCCACGTGATCAGTGCATGAGTGCCACGTGATCAGTGCATGATCAGTCACGTGACAGTGTGTGATCAGCCACGTGATCAGTGCATGATCAGCCACGTGATCAGTGCATGATAGCCACGTGATCAGTGCATGATCAGTTACGTGATCAGTGCATGATCAGCCACGTGATCAGTGCATGATCATCACGTGATCAGTGCATGATCAGTCACGTGATCAGTGCATGATAGCTACGTGATCAGTGCATGATCAGCCACGTGATCAGTGCATGATAGCCACGTGATCAGTGCATGATAGCCACGTGATCAGTGCATGATCAGTCACGTGATCAGTGCATGATCAGCCACGTGATCAGTGCATGACAGGCACGTGATCAGTATGATCAGCCACGTGATCAGTGCATGATAGCCACGTGATCAGTGCATGATCAGTCACGTGATCAGTGCATGATAGCCACGTGATCAGTGCATGATCAGTCACGTGATCAGTGCATGATCAGCCACGTGATCAGTGCATGATCAGCCACGTGATCAGTGCATGATCAGTCACGTGATCAGTGCATGATAGCCACGTGATCAGTGCATGATCAGCCACGTGATCAGTGCATGATCAGCCACGTGATCAGTGCATGATCAGTCACGTGATCAGTGCATGATAGCTACGTGATCAGTGCATGATCAGCCACGTGATCAGTGCATGATAGCCACGTGATCAGTGCATGATCAGCCACGTGATCAGTGCATGATCAGCCACGTGATCAGTGCATGATCAGTCACGTGATCAGTGCATGATAGCTGCGTGATCAGTGCATGATCAGCCACGTGATCAGTGCATGATAGCCACGTGATCAGTGCATGATCAGCCACGTGATCAGTGCATGATCAGTCACGTGATCAGTGCATGATCAGTCACGTGATCAGTGCATGGTAGCTACGTGATCAGTGCATGATCAGCCACGTGATCAGTGCATGATAGCCACGTGATCAGTGCATGATCAGTCACGTGATCAGTGCATGATCAGCCACGTGATCAGTGCATGATAGCCACGTGATCAGTGCATGATCAGCCACGTGATCAGTGCATGATCAGTCACGTGATCAGTGCATGATCAGTCACGTGATCAGTGCATGATAGCTACGTGATCAGTGCATGATCAGCCACGTGATCAGTGCATGATAGCCACGTGATCAGTGCATGATACCACGTGATCAGTGCATGATCAGTCACGTGATCAGTGCATGATCAGTCACGTGATCAGTGCATGATAGCCACGTGATCAGTGCATGATAGCCACGTGATCAGTGCATGATCAGTCACGTGATCAGTGCATGATCAGTCACGTGATCAGTGCATGATCAGCCACGTGATCAGTGCATGATAGCCACGTGATCAGTGCATGATCAGTCACGTGATCAGTGCATGATCAGTCACGTGATCAGTGCATGATCAGCCACGTGATCAGTGCATGATCAGTCACGTGATCAGTGCATGATCAGTCACGTGATCAGTGCATGATAGCTACGTGATCAGTGCATGATCAGCCACGTGATCAGTGCATGATCAGCCACGTGATCAGTGCATGATCAGCCACGTGATCAGTGCATGATCAGCCACGTGATCAGTGCATGATCAGTCACGTGATCAGTGCATGATCAGCCACGTGATCAGTGCATGATCAGTCACGTGATCAGTGCATGATCAGTCACGTGACCAGTACATGGTAGCTACGTGATCATTGCATGATCAGCCACGTGATCAGTGCATGATAGCCACGTGATCAGTGCATGATCAGTCACGTGATCAGTGCATGATCAGTCACGTGATCAGTGCATGATCAGTCACGTGATCAGTGCATGATCAGCCACGTGATCAGTGCATGATCAGTCACGTGATCAGTGCATGATAGCTACGTGATCAGTGCATGATCAGCCACGTGATCAGTGCATGATAGCCACGTGATCAGTGCATGATCAGTCACGTGATCAGTGCATGATCAGTCACGTGATCAGTGCATGATCAGCCACGTGATCAGTGCATGATCAGCCACGTGATCAGTGCATGATCAGCCACGTGATCAGTGCATGATCAGTCACGTGATCAGTACATGATCAGTCACGTGAACAGTGCATGATCATTTACGTGATCTGTGCATGATCAGTCACGTGACCAGTATATGGTAGCTACGTGATCATTCCATGACGAGCCACGTGAGCAGTGCATGATAGCCACGTGATGTGTGCATGATGAGTTACGTGAGCAGAGTATGATCAGCCACGTGATCAGTGCATGAGTGCCACGTGATCAGTGCATGATATGTCACGTGACAGGTGTGTGATCAGCCACGTGAACAGTGCATGTTCAGCCACGTGATCAGTGCATGATAGCCACGTGATCAGTGCATGATCAGTTACGTGAGCAGTGTATGATCAGCCACGTGATCAGTGCATGGTCAGACACGTGAACAGTGTATGATCAGCCACGTGATCAGTGCATGATATCCAAGTGATCAGTGCATGATCAATCACGTGATCAGTGTATGATCAGCCACGTGAACAGTGCATGCTCAGTCACGTGATCAGGGCCTGCTGAGCTGCGTGATTACTGTCTGCTCATCTGCTTGACAATTGCCAGCTGAGCTGCACGATTCCTGCCTGTCATCTGCTTGACAATTGCCAGCTGTGCTGCGTAATTCCTGCCTGCTCAGCTGCTTGATTATTGCCAGCTGAGCAGCATGATTCCTCACAGCTGAGTTCCATGATTATTGCCTGCTGACTGTTTGATTCGTGCCTACTCAGCTCTTTGTTTATTGCCTCCAGAGGCACATGATCAGTGTATGATAGCAAACATGATCAGCGCATGATCAGTCACATGATCAGCGCCATTAAGTCACGTGATCACTACATGATAGTCATGTGATCAGTCCATGCTCAGTCACGGTATCAGTGCATGATCAGCCACGTGATCAGTGCATGATCTGTCACATGATTAGTGTATGATCATCCACGTGATCAGTGCATGATCAGTCATGTGATCAGTGCATGATCAGACGTGATCAGTGCATGATCAGTCACGTGATCAGTGCATGATAGCCACGTGATCAGTGCATGATCAGTCACCTGATGGGTGTATGATCATCACGTGACCAGTACATGGTAGCTACGTGATCATTGCATGATCAGCCACGTGATCAGTGCATGATAGCCACGTGATCAGTGCATGATCAGTCACGTGATCAGTGCATGATCAGCCACGTGATCAGTGCATGATAGCCACGTGATCAGTGCATGATCAGCCACGTGATCAGTGCATGATAGCCACGTGATCAGTGCATGATCAGTCACGTGATCAGTGCATGATCAGCCACGTGATCAGTGCATGATATCAGTGCATGATAGCCACGTGATCAGTGCATGATCAGTCACGTGATCAGTGCATGATCAGCCACGTGATCAGTGCATGATCAGCCACGTGATCAGTGCATGATAGCCACGTGATCAGTGCATGATCAGTCACGTGATCAGTGCATGATCAGCCACGTGATCAGTGCATGATCATCACGTGATCAGTGCATGATCAGACGTGATCAGTGCATGATCAGTCACGTGATCAGTGCATGATCAGCCACGTGATCAGTGCATGATAGCCACGTGATCAGTGCATGATAGCCACGTGATCAGTGCATGATCAGTCACGTGATCAGTGCATGATCAGCCACGTGATCAGTGCATGATCAGTCACGTGATCAGTGCATGATAGCTGTGATCAGTGCATGATCAGCCACGTGATCAGTGCATGATAGCCACGTGATCAGTGCATGATCAGTCACGTGATCAGTGCATGATCAGTCACGTGATCAGTGCATGATCAGCCACGTGATCAGTGCATGATCAGTCACGTGATCAGTGCATGATAGCCACGTGATCAGTGCATGATCAGTCACGTGATCAGTGCATGATAGCCACGTGATCAGTGCATGATCAGTCACGTGATCAGTGCATGATCAGCCACGTGATCAGTGCATGATCAATTACGTGATCAGTGCATGATCAGCCACGTGATCAGTGCATGGTAGCTACGTGATCATTGCATGATCAGCCACGTGATCAGTGCATGATAGCCACGTGATCAGTGCATGATCAGTCACGTGATCAGTGCATGATCAGCCACGTGATCAGTGCATGATCAATTACGTGATCAGTGCATGATCAGTCACGTGACCAGTGCATGTCAGCTACGTGATCAGTGCATGATCAGCCACGTGATCAGTGCATGATAGCCACGTGATCAGTGCATGATCAGCTACGTGATCAGTCATGATCAGCCACGTGATCAGTGCATGATCAGCCACGTGATCAGTGCATGATCAGCCACGTGATCAGTGCATGATCCCACGTGATCAGTGCATGATCAGTCACGTGATCAGTGCATGATCAGCCACGTGATCAGTGCATGATCAGTCACGTGATCAGTGCATGATCAGCCACGTGATCAGTGCATGATCAGTCACGTGATCAGTGCATGATCAGTCACGTGATCAGTGCATGATCAGCCACGTGATCAGTGCATGATAGCCACGTGATCAGTGCATGATCAGTCACGTGATCAGTGCATGATCAGTCACGTGATCAGTGCATGATCAGCCACGTGATCAGTGCATGATAGCCACGTGATCAGTGCATGATCAGTCACGTGATCAGTGCATGATCAGTCACGTGATCAGTGCATGATCAGCCACGTGATCAGTGCATGATCAGCCACGTGATCAGTGCATGATCAATCACGTGATCAGTGCATGATCAGTCACGTGACCAGTATATGGTAGCTACGTGATCATTGCATGATCAGCCACGTGATCAGTGCATGATAGCCACGTGATCAGTGCATGATCAGTCACGTGATCAGTGTATGATCAGCCACGTGATCAGTGCATGATGCCACGTGATCAGTGCATGATCAGTCACGTGATCAGGTATGTGATCAGTCACGTGATCAGTGCATGATCAGCCACGTGATCAGTGCATGATAGCCACGTGATCAGTGCATGATCAGTCACGTGATCAGTGCATGATCAGCCACGTGATCAGTGCATGATCAGCACGTGATCAGTGCATGATCAGCCACGTGATCAGTGCATGATAGCCACGTGATCAGTGCATGATCAGTCACGTGATCAGTGCATGATCAGTCACGTGATCAGTGCATGATCAGCCACGTGATCAGTGCATGATCAGTTACGTGATCAGTGCATGATCAGTCACGTGACCAGTGCATGGTAGCTACGTGATCATTGCATGATCAGCCACGTGATCAGTGCATGATAGCCACGTGATCAGTGCATGATCAGTTACGTGATCAGTGCATGATCAGTCACGTGATCAGTGCATGGTAGCTACGTGATCAGTGCATGATCAGCCACGTGATCAGTGCATGATAGCCACGTGATCAGTGCATGATCAGTCACGTGATCAGTGCATGATCAGCCACGTGATCAGTGCATGATCAGCCACGTGATCAGTGCATGATCAGTCACGTGATCAGTGCATGATCAGCCACGTGATCAGTGCATGATCAGCCACGTGATCAGTGCATGATCAGTCACGTGATCAGTGCATGATCAGCCACGTGATCAGTGCATGATCAGTCACGTGATCAGTGCATGATAGCTACGTGATCAGTGCATGATCAGCCACGTGATCAGTGCATGATAGCCACGTGATCAGTGCATGATCAGTCACGTGATCAGTGCATGATCAGTCACGTGATCAGTGCATGATCAGCCACGTGATCAGTGCATGATCAGTCACGTGATCAGTGCATGATCAGTCACGTGATCAGTGCATGATCAGCCACGTGATCAGTGCATGATCAGCCACGTGATCAGTGCATGATCAGCCACGTGATCAGTGCATGATCAGTCACGTGATCAGTGCATGATCAGCCACGTGATCAGTGCATGATCAGTCACGTGATCAGTGCATGATCAGTCACGTGATCAGTGCATGATAGCTACGTGATCAGTGCATGATCAGCCACGTGATCAGTGCATGATAGCCACGTGATCAGTGCATGATCAGTCACGTGATCAGTGCATGATCAGCCACGTGATCAGTGCATGATCAGTCACGTGATCAGTGCATGATCAGCCACGTGATCAGTGCATGATCAGTCACGTGATCAGTGCATGATCAGTCACGTGATCAGTGCATGATAGCTACGTGATCAGTGCATGATCAGCCACGTGATCAGTGCATGATCAGTCACGTGATCAGTGCATGATCAGCCACGTGATCAGTGCATGATCAGTCACGTGATCAGTGCATGATCAGTCACGTGATCAGTGCATGATAGCTACGTGATCAGTGCATGATCAGCCACGTGATCAGTGCATGATAGCCACGTGATCAGTGCATGATCAGTCACGTGATCAGTGCATGATCAGTCACGTGATCAGTGCATGATCAGTCACGTGATCAGTGCATGATCAATTACGTGATCAGTGCATGATCAGTCACGTGATCAGTACATGATAGCTACGTGATCAGTGCATGATCAGCCACGTGATCAGTGCATGATAGCCACGTGATCAGTGCATGATCAGTCACGTGATCAGTGCATGATCATCCACGTGATCAGTGCATGATCAGTCACGTGATCAGTGCATGATCAGACGTGATCAGTGCATGATCAGTCACGTGATCAGTGCATGATCAGCCACGTGATCAGTGCATGATAGCCACGTGATCAGTGCATGATAGCCAGTGATCAGTGCATGATCAGTCACGTGATCAGTGCATGATCAGTCACGTGATCAGTGCATGATCAGTCACGTGATCAGTGCATGATCAGTCACGTGATCAGTGCATGATCAGCCACGTGATCAGTGCATGATCAGTCACGTGATCAGTGCATGATACCGTGATCAGTGCATGATCAGTCCCGTGATCAGTGCATGATCAGCCACGTGATCAGTGCATGATAGCCACGTGATCAGTGCATGATCAGTCACGTGATCAGTGCATGATCAGCCACGTGATCAGTGCATGATCAGCCACGTGATCAGTGCATGATCAGCCACGTGATCAGTGCATGATATCACGTGATCAGTGCATGATCAGTCACGTGATCAGTGTATGATCAGCCACGTGAACAGTGCATGCTCAGTCACGTGATCAGGGCCTGCTGAGCTGCGTGATTACTGTCTGCTCATCTGCTTGACAATTGCCAGCTGAGCTGCACGATTCCTGCCTGTCATCTGCTTGACAATTGCCAGCTGTGCTGCGTAATTCCTGCCTGCTCAGCTGCTTGATTATTGCCAGCTGAGCAGCATGATTTCTCACAGCTGAGTTCCATGATTATTGCCTACTGATTCCCTACTCAGCTCTTTGTTCATTGCCTCCAGAGGCACATGATCAGTGTATGATACCAAACATGATCAGCACATGATCAGTCACATGATCAGTGCATGATAAGCCACGTGATCAGTGCATGATCAATCACGTGATCAGTGCATGATCAGTCATGTGATCAGTGCATGATAGCTGCGTGATCAGTGCATGATCAGCCACGTGATCAGTGCATGATAGCCACGTGATCAGTGCATGATCAGTCACGTGATCAGTGCATGATCAGTCACGTGATCAGTGCATGATCAGCCACGTGATCAGTGCATGATCAGTCACGTGATCAGTGCATGGTAGCTACGTGATCAGTGCATGATCAGCCACGTGATCAGTGCATGATAGCCACGTGATCAGTGCATGATCAGTCACGTGATCAGTGCATGATCAGTCACGTGATCAGTGCATGATCAGCCACGTGATCAGTGCATGATCAGTCACGTGATCAGTGCATGATACCACGTGATCAGTGCATGATCAGTCACGTGATCAGTGCATGATAGCCACGTGATCAGTGCATGATCAGTCACGTGATCAGTGCATGATCAGCCACGTGATCAGTGCATGATCAGTCACGTGATCAGTGCATGATAGCACGTGATCAGTGCATGATCAGTCACGTGATCAGTGCATGATAGCCACGTGATCAGTGCATGATCAGCCACGTGATCAGTGCATGATAGCCACGTGATCAGTGCATGATCAGCCACGTGATCAGTGCATGATCAGTCACGTGATCAGTGCATGATAGCCACGTGATCAGTGCATGATCAGTCACGTGATCAGTGCATGATCAGCCACGTGATCAGTGCATGATATCAGTGCATGATAGCCACGTGATCAGTGCATGATCAGTCACGTGATCAGTGCATGATAGCCACGTGATCAGTGCATGATCAGTCACGTGATCGTGTGTGATCAGCCACGTGATCAGTGCATGATATCAGTGCATGATAGCCACGTGATCAGTGCATGATCAGTCACGTGATCAGTGCATGATCAGCCACGTGATCAGTGCATGATAGCCACGTGATCAGTGCATGATCAGTCACGTGATCAGTGCATGATCAGTCACGTGATCAGTGCATGATCAGCCACGTGATCAGTGCATGATCAGCCACGTGATCAGTGCATGACAGCCACGTGATCAGTGCATGATCAGTCACGTGATCAGTGCATGATAGCCACGTGATCAGTGCATGATCAGTCACGTGATCAGTGTATGATCAGCCACGTGAACAGTGCATGCTCAGTCACGTGATCAGGGCCTGCTGAGCTGCGTGATTACTGTCTGCTCATCTGCTTGACAATTGCCAGCTGAGCTGCATGATTCCTGCCTGTCATCTGCTTGACAATTGCCAGCTGTGCTGCGTAATTCCTGCCTGCTCAGCTGCTTGATTATTGCCAGCTGAGCAGCATGATTTCTCACAGCTGAGTTCCATGATTATTGCCTGCTGACTGATTCGTGCCTACTCAGCTCTTTGTTCATTGCCTCCAGAGGCACATGATCAGTGTATGATAGCAAACATGATCAGTGCATGATCAGTCACATGATCAGTGCATGATAAGCCACGTGATCAGTGCATGATCAAGTACATGATCAGTGCATGATCAGTCACGTGATCAGTGCATGGGAGCTGCGTGATCAGTGCATGATCAGCCACGTGATCAGTGCATGATAGCCACGTGATCAGTGCATGATCAGCCACGTGATCAGTGCATGATCAGTCACGTGATCAGTGCATGATCAGCCACGTGATCAGTGCATGATCAGTCACGTGATCAGTGCATGATAGCTACGTGATCAGTGCATGATCAGCCACGTGATCAGTGCATGATAGCCACGTGATCAGTGCATGATAGCCACGTGATCAGTGCATGATCAGTCACGTGATCAGTGCATGATCAGCCACGTGATCAGTGCATGATCAGTCACGTGATCAGTGCATGATCAGCCACGTGATCAGTGCATGATAGCCACGTGATCAGTGCATGATCAGTCACGTGATCAGTGCATGATCAGTCACGTGATCAGTGCATGATCAGCACGTGATCAGTGCATGTCAGTCATGTATCAGTGCATGATTGCGCGTGATCAGTGCATGATCAGTCCGTGATCAGTGCATGATCAGCCACGTGATCAGTGCATGATAGCCACGTGATCAGTGCATGATCAGTCACGTGATCAGTGCATGATCAGCCACGTGATCAGTGCATGATCAGTCACGTGATCAGTGCATGACAATTACGTGATCAGTGCATGATCATCACGTGATCAGTGCATGATAGCCACGTGATCAGTGCATGATCAGTCACGTGATCAGTGTGTGATCAGCCACGTGAACAGTGCATGCTCAGTCACGTGATCAGGGCCTGCTGAGCTGCGTGATTACTGTCTGCTCATCTGCTTGACAATTGCCAGCTGAGCTGCACGATTCCTGCCTGTCATCTGCTTGACAATTGCCAGCTGTGCTGCATAATTCCTGCCTGCTCAGCTGCTTGATTATTGCCAGCTGAGCAGCATGATTTCTCAGAGCTGAGTTCCATGATTATTGCCTACTGATTCCTGCCTACTCAGCTCTTTGTTCATTGCCTCCAGAGGCACATGATCAGTGTATGACACCAAACATGATCAGCACATGATCAGTCACATGATCAGTGCATGATAGCCACGTGATCAGTGCATGATCAGTCACGTGATCAGTGCATGATCATCCACGTGATCAGTGCATGATCAGTCACGTGATCAGTGCATGATATAGACGTGATCAGTGCATGATCAGTCACGTGATCAGTGCATGATAGCCACGTGATCAGTGCATGATCAGCCACGTGATCAGTGCATGATAGCCACGTGATCAGTGCATGATCAGTCACGTGATCAGTGCATGATCAGTCACGTGATCAGTGCATGATCAGTCACGTGATCAGTGCATGATCAATTACGTGATCAGTGCATGATCAGTCACGTGACCAGTGCATGATAGCTACGTGATCAGTGCATGATCAGCCACGTGATCAGTGCATGATAGCCACGTGATCAGTGCATGATCAGTCACGTGATCAGTGCATGATCAGTCACGTGATCAGTGCATGATCAGCCACGTGATCAGTGCATGATCAGTCACGTGATCAGTGCATGATAGCTACGTGATCAGTGCATGATCAGCCACGTGATCAGTGCATGATAGCCACGTGATCAGTGCATGATCAGTCACGTGATCAGTGCATGATAGCCACGTGATCAGTGCATGATCAGTCACGTGATCAGTGCATGATCAGTCACGTGATCAGTGCATGATCAGCCACGTGATCAGTGCATGATAGCCACGTGATCAGTGCATGATCAGTCACGTGATCAGTGCATGATCAGTCACGTGATCAGTGCATGATCAGCCACGTGATCAGTGCATGATAGCCACGTGATCAGTGCATGATCAGTCACGTGATCAGTGCATGATCAGTCACGTGATCAGTGCATGATCAGCCACGTGATCAGTGCATGATCAGCCACGTGATCAGTGCATGATCAATCACGTGATCAGTGCATGATCAGTCACGTGACCAGTATATGGTAGCTACGTGATCATTGCATGATCAGCCACGTGATCAGTGCATGATAGCCACGTGATCAGTGCATGATCAGTTACGTGATCAGTGTATGATCAGCCACGTGATCAGTGCATGATGCCACGTGATCAGTGCATGATCAGTCACGTGACAGGTATGTGATCAGTCACGTGATCAGTGCATGATCAGCCACGTGATCAGTGCATGATAGCCACGTGATCAGTGCATGATCAGTTACGTGATCAGTGCATGATCAGCCACGTGATCAGTGCATGATCAGACACGTGATCAGTGCATGATCAGCCACGTGATCAGTGCATGATATCCACGTGATCAGTGCATGATCAGTCACGTGATCAGTGCATGATCAGTCACGTGATCAGTGCATGATCAGCCACGTGATCAGTGCATGATCAATTACGTGATCAGTGCATGATCAGTCACGTGATCAGTGCATGGTAGCTACGTGATCAGTGCATGATCAGCCACGTGATCAGTGCATGATAGCCACGTGATCAGTGCATGATCAGTTACGTGATCAGTGCATGATCAGTCACGTGATCAGTGCATGGTAGCTACGTGATCAGTGCATGATCAGCCACGTGATCAGTGCATGATAGCCACGTGATCAGTGCATGATCAGTCACGTGATCAGTGCATGATCAGCCACGTGATCAGTGCATGATCAGCCACGTGATCAGTGCATGATCAGTCACGTGATCAGTGCATGATCAGCCACGTGATCAGTGCATGATCAGTCACGTGATCAGTGCATGATAGCTACGTGATCAGTGCATGATCAGCCACGTGATCAGTGCATGATAGCCACGTGATCAGTGCATGATCAGTCACGTGATCAGTGCATGATCAGTCACGTGATCAGTGCATGATCAGCCACGTGATCAGTGCATGATCAGTCACGTGATCAGTGCATGATCAGTCACGTGATCAGTGCATGATCAGCCACGTGATCAGTGCATGATCAGTCACGTGATCAGTGCATGATCAGCCACGTGATCAGTGCATGATCAGTCACGTGATCAGTGCATGATCAGTCACGTGATCAGTGCATGATAGCTACGTGATCAGTGCATGATCAGCCACGTGATCAGTGCATGATAGCCACGTGATCAGTGCATGATCAGTCACGTGATCAGTGCATGATCAGCCACGTGATCAGTGCATGATCAGTCACGTGATCAGTGCATGATCAGCCACGTGATCAGTGCATGATCAGTCACGTGATCAGTGCATGATCAGTCACGTGATCAGTGCATGGTAGCTACGTGATCAGTGCATGATCAGCCACGTGATCAGTGCATGATCAGTCACGTGATCAGTGCATGATCAGCCACGTGATCAGTGCATGATCAGTCACGTGATCAGTGCATGATCAGTCACGTGATCAGTGCATGATAGCTACGTGATCAGTGCATGATCAGCCACGTGATCAGTGCATGATAGCCACGTGATCAGTGCATGATCAGTCACGTGATCAGTGCATGATCAGTCACGTGATCAGTGCATGATCAATTACGTGATCAGTGCATGATCAGTCACGTGATCAGTACATGGTAGCTACGTGATCAGTGCATGATCAGCCACGTGATCAGTGCATGATAGCCACGTGATCAGTGCATGATCAGTCACGTGATCAGTGCATGATCATCCACGTGATCAGTGCATGATCAGTCACGTGATCAGTGCATGATCAGACGTGATCAGTGCATGATCAGTCACGTGATCAGTGCATGATCAGCCACGTGATCAGTGCATGATAGCCACGTGATCAGTGCATGATAGCCAGTGATCAGTGCATGATCAGTCACGTGATCAGTGCATGATCAGTCACGTGATCAGTGCATGATCAGTCACGTGATCAGTGCATGATCAGTCACGTGATCAGTGCATGATCAGCCACGTGATCAGTGCATGATCAGTCACGTGATCAGTGCATGATACCACGTGATCAGTGCATGATCAGTCCCGTGATCAGTGCATGATCAGCCACGTGATCAGTGCATGATAGCCACGTGATCAGTGCATGATCAGTCACGTGATCAGTGCATGATCAGCCACGTGATCAGTGCATGATCAGCCACGTGATCAGTGCATGATCAGCCACGTGATCAGTGCATGATATCACGTGATCAGTGCATGATCAGTCACGTGATCAGTGTATGATCAGCCACGTGAACAGTGCATGCTCAGTCACGTGATCAGGGCCTGCTGAGCTGCGTGATTACTGTCTGCTCATCTGCTTGACAATTGCCAGCTGAGCTGCACGATTCCTGCCTGTCATCTGCTTGACAATTGCCAGCTGTGCTGCATAATTCCTGCCTGCTCAGCTGCTTGATTATTGCCAGCTGAGCAGCATGATTTCTCACAGCTGAGTTCCATGATTATTGCCTACTGATTCCTGCCTACTCAGCTCTTTGTTCATTGCCTCCAGAGGCACATGATCAGTGTATGATAGCAAACATGATCAGCGCATGATCAGTCACATGATCAGTGCATGATAAGCCACGTGATCAGTGCATGATCAGTCACGTGATCAGTGCATGATCAGTCATGTGATCAGTGCATGATAGCCACGTGATCAGTGCATGATCAGCCACGTGATCAGTGCATGATAGCCACGTGATCAGTGCATGATCAGTCACGTGATCAGTGCATGATCAGTCACGTGATCAGTGCATGATCAGCCACGTGATCAGTGCATGATCAGTCACGTGATCAGTGCATGATAGCTACGTGATCAGTGCATGATCAGTCACGTGATCAGTGCATGATAGCCACGTGATCAGTGCATGATCAGTCACGTGATCAGTGCATGATCAGTCACGTGATCAGTGCATGATCAGCCACGTGATCAGTGCATGATCAGTCACGTGATCAGTGCATGATACCACGTGATCAGTGCATGATCAGTCACGTGATCAGTGCATGATAGCCACGTGATCAGTGCATGATCAGTCACGTGATCAGTGCATGATCAGCCACGTGATCAGTGCATGATCAGTCACGTGATCAGTGCATGATAGCCACGTGATCAGTGCATGATCAGTCACGTGATCAGTGCATGATAGCCACGTGATCAGTGCATGATCAGCCACGTGATCAGTGCATGATAGCCACGTGATCAGTGCATGATCAGCCACGTGATCAGTGCATGATCAGTCACGTGATCAGTGCATGATAGCCACGTGATCAGTGCATGATCAGTCACGTGATCAGTGCATGATAGCCACGTGATCAGTGCATGATCAGTCACGTGATCAGTGCATGATCAGCCACGTGATCAGTGCATGATATCAGTGCATGATAGCCACGTGATCAGTGCATGATCAGTCACGTGATCAGTGCATGATAGCCACGTGATCAGTGCATGATCAGTCACGTGATCAGTGTGTGATCAGCCACGTGATCAGTGCATGATATCAGTGCATGATAGCCACGTGATCAGTGCATGATCAGTCACGTGATCAGTGTGATCAGCCACGTGATCAGTGCATGATAGCCACGTGATCAGTGCATGATCAGCCACGTGATCAGTGCATGATCAGTCACGTGATCAGTGCATGATCAGCCACGTGATCAGTGCATGATAGCCACGTGATCAGTGCATGACAGTTACGTGATCAGTGCATGATCAGTCACGTGATCAGTGCATGATAGCCACGTGATCAGTGCATGATCAGTCACGTGATCAGTGTATGATCAGCCACGTGAACAGTGCATGCTCAGTCACGTGATCAGGGCCTGCTGAGCTGCGTGATTACTGTCTGCTCATCTGCTTGACAATTGCCAGCTGAGCTGCATGATTCCTGCCTGTCATCTGCTTGACAATTGCCAGCTGTGCTGCGTAATTCCTGCCTGCTCAGCTGCTTGATTATTGCCAGCTGAGCAGCATGATTCCTCACAGCTGAGTTCCATGATTATTGCCTGCTGACTGATTCGTGCCTACTCAGCTCTTTGTTCATTGCCTCCAGAGGCACATGATCAGTGTATGATAGCAAACATGATCAGTGCATGATCAGTCACATGATCAGTGCATGATAAGCCACGTGATCAGTGCATGATCAGTACATGATCAGTGCATGATCAGTCACGTGATCAGTGCATGATAGCTGCGTGATCAGTGCATGATCAGCCACGTGATCAGTGCATGATAGCCACGTGATCAGTGCATGATCAGCCACGTGATCAGTGCATGATCAGTCACGTGATCAGTGCATGATCAGCCACGTGATCAGTGCATGATCAGTCACGTGATCAGTGCATGTAGCTACGTGATCAGTGCATGATCAGCCACGTGATCAGTGCATGATAGCCACGTGATCAGTGCATGATCAGCCACGTGATCAGTGCATGATCAGTCACGTGATCAGTGCATGATCAGCCACGTGATCAGTGCATGATCAGTCACGTGATCAGTGCATGATCAGCCACGTGATCAGTGCATGATAGCCACGTGATCAGTGCATGATCAGTCACGTGATCAGTGCATGATCAGTCACGTGATCAGTGCATGATCAGCACGTGATCAGTGCATGATCAGTCATGTGTCAGTGCATGATAGCCCGTGATCAGTGCATGATCAGTCCGTGATCAGTGCATGATCAGCCACGTGATCAGTGCATGATAGCCACGTGATCAGTGCATGATCAGTCACGTGATCAGTGCATGATCAGCCACGTGATCAGTGCATGATCAGTCACGTGATCAGTGCATGACAATTACGTGATCAGTGCATGATCAGTCACGTGATCAGTGCATGATAGCCACGTGATCAGTGCATGATCAGTCACGTGATCAGTGTGTGATCAGCCACGTGAACAGTGCATGCTCAGTCACGTGATCAGGGCCTGCTGAGCTGCGTGATTACTGTCTGCTCATCTGCTTGACAATTGCCAGCTGAGCTGCACGATTCCTGCCTGTCATCTGCTTGACAATTGCCATCTGTGCTGCATAATTCCTGCCTGCTCATCTGCTTGATTATTGCCAGCTGAGCAGCATGATTTCTCAGAGCTGAGTTCCATGATTATTGCCTACTGATTCCTGCCTACTCAGCTCTTTGTTCATTGCCTCCAGAGGCACATGATCAGTGTATGACACCAAACATGATCAGCACATGATCAGTCACATGATCAGTGCATGATAGCCACGTGATCAGTGCATGATCAGTCACGTGATCAGTGCATGATCATCCACGTGATCAGTGCATGATCAGTCACGTGATCAGTGCATGATATACGTGATCAGTGCATGATCAGTCACGTGATCAGTGCATGATAGCTACGTGATCAGTGCATGATCAGCCACGTGATCAGTGCATGATAGCCACGTGATCAGTGCATGATCAGTCACGTGATCAGTGCATGATCAGTCACGTGATCAGTGCATGATCAGTCACGTGATCAGTGCATGATCAATTACGTGATCAGTGCATGATCAGTCACGTGACCAGTACATGATAGCTACGTGATCATTGCATGATCAGCCACGTGATCAGTGCATGATAGCCACGTGATCAGTGCATGATCAGTCACGTGATCAGTGCATGATCAGTCACGTGATCAGTGCATGATCAGCCACGTGATCAGTGCATGATCAGTCACGTGATCAGTGCATGGTAGCTACGTGATCAGTGCATGATCAGCCACGTGATCAGTGCATGATAGCCACGTGATCAGTGCATGATCAGTCACGTGATCAGTGCATGATCAGCCACGTGATCAGTGCATGATCAGTCACGTGATCAGTGCATGATCAGTCACGTGATCAGTGCATGATCAGCCACGTGATCAGTGCATGATAGCCACGTGATCAGTGCATGATCAGTCACGTGATCAGTGCATGATCAGTCACGTGATCAGTGCATGATCAGCCACGTGATCAGTGCATGATAGCCACGTGATCAGTGCATGATCAGTCACGTGATCAGTGCATGATCAGTCACGTGATCAGTGCATGATCAGCCACGTGATCAGTGCATGATCAGCCACGTGATCAGTGCATGATCAATCACGTGATCAGTGCATGATCAGTCACGTGACCAGTATATGGTAGCTACGTGATCATTGCATGATCAGCCACGTGATCAGTGCATGATAGCCACGTGATCAGTGCATGATCAGTTACGTGATCAGTGTATGATCAGCCACGTGATCAGTGCATGAGTGCCACGTGATCAGTGCATGATCAGTCACGTGACAGGTATGTGATCAGTCACGTGATCAGTGCATGATCAGCCACGTGATCAGTGCATGATAGCACGTGATCAGTGCATGATCAGTCACGTGATCAGTGCATGATCAGCCACGTGATCAGTGCATGATCAGACACGTGATCAGTGCATGATCAGCCACGTGATCAGTGCATGATATCCACGTGATCAGTGCATGATCAGTCACGTGATCAGTGCATGATCAGTCACGTGATCAGTGCATGATCAGCCACGTGATCAGTGCATGATCAGTTACGTGATCAGTGCATGATCAGTCACGTGACCAGTACATGGTAGCTACGTGATCATTGCATGATCAGCCACGTGATCAGTGCATGATAGCCACGTGATCAGTGCATGATCAGTTACGTGATCAGTGCATGATCAGTCACGTGATCAGTGCATGGTAGCTACGTGATCAGTGCATGATCAGCCACGTGATCAGTGCATGATAGCCACGTGATCAGTGCATGATCAGTCACGTGATCAGTGCATGATCAGCCACGTGATCAGTGCATGATCAGCCACGTGATCAGTGCATGATCAGTCACGTGATCAGTGCATGATCAGCCACGTGATCAGTGCATGATCAGTCACGTGATCAGTGCATGATAGCTACGTGATCAGTGCATGATCAGCCACGTGATCAGTGCATGATAGCCACGTGATCAGTGCATGATCAGTCACGTGATCAGTGCATGATCAGTCACGTGATCAGTGCATGATCAGCCACGTGATCAGTGCATGATCAGTCACGTGATCAGTGCATGATCAGTCACGTGATCAGTGCATGATCAGCCACGTGATCAGTGCATGATCAGTCACGTGATCAGTGCATGATCAGCCACGTGATCAGTGCATGATCAGTCACGTGATCAGTGCATGATCAGTCACGTGATCAGTGCATGATAGCTACGTGATCAGTGCATGATCAGCCACGTGATCAGTGCATGATAGCCACGTGATCAGTGCATGATCAGTCACGTGATCAGTGCATGATCAGCCACGTGATCAGTGCATGATCAGTCACGTGATCAGTGCATGATCAGCCACGTGATCAGTGCATGATCAGTCACGTGATCAGTGCATGATCAGTCACGTGATCAGTGCATGATAGCTACGTGATCAGTGCATGATCAGCCACGTGATCAGTGCATGATCAGTCACGTGATCAGTGCATGATCAGCCACGTGATCAGTGCATGATCAGTCACGTGATCAGTGCATGATCAGTCACGTGATCAGTGCATGATAGCTACGTGATCAGTGCATGATCAGCCACGTGATCAGTGCATGATAGCCACGTGATCAGTGCATGATCAGTCACGTGATCAGTGCATGATCAGCCACGTGATCAGTGCATGATCAGTCACGTGATCAGTGCATGATCAATTACGTGATCAGTGCATGATCAGTCACGTGATCAGTACATGATAGCTACGTGATCAGTGCATGATCAGCCACGTGATCAGTGCATGATAGCCACGTGATCAGTGCATGATCAGTCACGTGATCAGTGCATGATCATCCACGTGATCAGTGCATGATCAGTACGTGATCAGTGCATGATCAGACGTGATCAGTGCATGATCAGTCACGTGATCAGTGCATGATCAGCCACGTGATCAGTGCATGATAGCCACGTGATCAGTGCATGATAGCCAGTGATCAGTGCATGATCAGTCACGTGATCAGTGCATGATCAGTCACGTGATCAGTGCATGATCAGTCACGTGATCAGTGCATGATCAGTCACGTGATCAGTGCATGATCAGCCACGTGATCAGTGCATGATCAGTCACGTGATCAGTGCATGATACCACGTGATCAGTGCATGATCAGTCCCGTGATCAGTGCATGATCAGCCACGTGATCAGTGCATGATAGCCACGTGATCAGTGCATGATCAGTCACGTGATCAGTGCATGATCAGCCACGTGATCAGTGCATGATCAGCCACGTGATCAGTGCATGATCAGCCACGTGATCAGTGCATGATATCACGTGATCAGTGCATGATCATTCACGTGATCAGTGTATGATCAGCCACGTGAACAGTGCATGCTCAGTCACGTGATCAGGGCCTGCTGAGCTGCGTGATTACTGTCTGCTCATCTGCTTGACAATTGCCAGCTGAGCTGCACGATTCCTGCCTGTCATCTGCTTGACAATTGCCAGCTGTGCTGCGTAATTCCTGCCTGCTCAGCTGCTTGATTATTGCCAGCTGAGCAGCATGATTCCTCACAGCTGAGTTCCATGATTATTGCCTGCTGACTGTTTGATTCGTGCCTACTCAGCTCTTTGTTTATTGCCTCCAGAGGCACATGATCAGTGTATGATAGCAAACATGATCAGCGCATGATCAGTCACATGATCAGCGCCATTAAGTCACGTGATCACTACATGATAGTCATGTGATCAGTCCATGCTCAGTCACGGTATCAGTGCATGATCAGCCACGTGATCAGTGCATGATAGCCACGTGATCAGTGCATGATCAGCCACGTGATCAGTGCATGATTGCTACGTGATCAGTGCATGATCAGTCACGTGATCAGTGCATGATCAGGCACGTGATCAGTGCATGATCAGCCACGTGATCAGTGCATGATAGCCACGTGATCAGTGCATGATCAGTCACCTGATGGGTGTATGATCAGTCACGTGACCAGTACATGGTAGCTACATGATCATTGCATGATCAGCCACGTGAGTAGTGCATGATAGCCACGTGATCAGTGCATGATCAGTCACGTGATCAGTGCATGATCAGCCACGTGATCAGTGCATGATCAGCCACGTGATCAGTGCATGATCAGTCACGTGATCAGTGCATGATAGCCACGTGATCAGTGCATGATCAGCCACGTGATCAGTGCATGATAGCCACGTGATCAGTGCATGATCAGTCACGTGATCAGTGTGTGATCAGCCACGTGATCAGTGCATGATGAGTCACGTGATCAGTGCATGATCAATTACGTGATCAGTGCATGATCAGTCACGTGACCAGTACATGGTTGCTACGTGATCATTGCATGATCAGCCACGTGATCAGTGCATGATAGCCACGTGATCAGTGCATGATCAGTCACGTGATCAGTGCATGATCAGTCACGTGATCAGTGCATGATCATTTACGTGATCAGTGCATGATCAGTCACGTGACCAGTATATGGTAGTACGTGATCATTGCATGATCAGCCACGTGATCAGTGCATGATAGCCACGTGATCAGTGCATGATCAGTTACGTGATCAGTGTATGATCAGCCACGTGATCAGTGCATGAGTGCCACGTGATCAGTGCATGATCAGTCACGTGACAGTGTGTGATCAGCCACGTGATCAGTGCATGATCAGCCACGTGATCAGTGCATGATAGCCACGTGATCAGTGCATGATCAGTTACGTGATCAGTGTATGATCAGCCACGTGATCAGTGCATGATCATACACGTGATCAGTGCATGATCAGTCACGTGATCAGTGCATGATAGCTACGTGATCAGTGCATGATCAGCCACGTGATCAGTGCATGATAGCCACGTGATCAGTGCATGATCAGCCACGTGATCAGTGCATGATCAGTCACGTGATCAGTGCATGATCAGCCACGTGATCAGTGCATGACAGGCACGTGATCAGTATGATCAGCCACGTGATCAGTGCATGATAGCCACGTGATCAGTGCATGATCAGTCACGTGATCAGTGCATGATATCCACGTGATCAGTGCATGATCAGTCACGTGATCAGTGCATGATCAGCCACGTGATCAGTGCATGATCAGCCACGTGATCAGTGCATGATCAGTCACGTGATCAGTGCATGATAGCTACGTGATCAGTGCATGATCAGCCACGTGATCAGTGCATGATAGCCACGTGATCAGTGCATGATCAGCCACGTGATCAGTGCATGATCAGCCACGTGATCAGTGCATGATCAGTCACGTGATCAGTGCATGATAGCTGCGTGATCAGTGCATGATCAGCCACGTGATCAGTGCATGATAGCCACGTGATCAGTGCATGATCAGCCACGTGATCAGTGCATGATCAGTCACGTGATCAGTGCATGATAGCTACGTGATCAGTGCATGATCAGCCACGTGATCAGTGCATGATAGCCACGTGATCAGTGCATGATAGCCACGTGATCAGTGCATGATCAGTCACGTGATAGTGCATGATCAGCCACGTGATCAGTGCATGATAGCCACGTGATCAGTGCATGATAGTCACGTGATCAGTGCATGATCAGTCACGTGATCAGTGCATGATCAGCCACGTGATCAGTGCATGATAGCCACGTGATCAGTGCATGATAGCCACGTGATCAGTGCATGATCAGTCACGTGATCAGTGCATGATCAGCCACGTGATCAGTGCATGATAGCCACGTGATCAGTGCATGATAGCCACGTGATCAGTGCATGATAGTCACGTGATCAGTGCATGATCAGTCACGTGATCAGTGCATGATCAGCCACGTGATCAGTGCATGATAGCCACGTGATCAGTGCATGATCAGTCACGTGATCAGTGCATGATAGCTACGTGATCAGTGCATGATCAGCCACGTGATCAGTGCATGATAGCCACGTGATCAGTGCATGATCAGCACGTGATCAGTGCATGATCAGCCACGTGATCAGTGCATGATCAGCCACGTGATCAGTGCATGATCAGCCACGTGATCAGTGCATGATACCACGTGATCAGTGCATGATCAGTCACGTGATCAGTGCATGATCAGCCACGTGATCAGTGCATGATAGCCACGTGATCAGTGCATGATAGCCACGTGATCAGTGCATGATCAGTCACGTGATCAGTGCATGATCAGTCACGTGATCAGTGCATGATCAGCCACGTGATCAGTGCATGATAGCCACGTGATCAGTGCATGATCAGTCACGTGATCAGTGCATGATCAGTCACGTGATCAGTGCATGATCAATTACGTGATCAGTGCATGATCAGTCACGTGATCAGTGCATGATAGCTACGTGATCAGTGCATGATCAGCCACGTGATCAGTGCATGATAGCCACGTGATCAGTGCATGATCAGTCACGTGATCAGTGCATGATCAGTCACGTGATCAGTGCATGATCAGTCACGTGATCAGTGCATGATCATCCACGTGATCAGTGCATGTCAGTCATGTGATCAGTGCATGATAGCACGTGATCAGTGCATGATCAGTCCCGTGATCAGTGCATGATCAGCCACGTGATCAGTGCATGATAGCCACGTGATCAGTGCATGATCAGTCACGTGATCAGTGCATGATCAGCCACGTGATCAGTGCATGATAGCCACGTGATCAGTGCATGACATACGTGATCAGTGCATGATCAATCACGTGATCAGTGCATGATAGCCACGTGATCAGTGCATGATCAGTCACGTGATCAGGTGTGTGATCAGCCACGTGAACAGTGCATGCTCAGTCACGTGATCAGGGCCTGCTGAGCTGCGTGATTACTGTCTGCTCATCTGCTTGACAATTGCCAGCTGAGCTGCACGATTCCTGCCTGTCATCTGCTTGACAATTGCCAGCTGTGCTGCGTAATTCCTGCCTGCTCAGCTGCTTGATTATTGCCAGCTGAGCAGCATGATTTCTCAGAGCTGAGTTCCATGATTATTGCCTGCTGACTGATTCTGCCTACTCAGCTCTTTGTTCATTGCCTCCAGAGGCACATGATCAGTGTATGATACCAAACATGATCAGCACATGATCAGTCACATGATCAGTGCATGATAAGCCACGTGATCAGTGCATGATCAATCACGTGATCAGTGCATGATCAGTCATGTGACAGTACATGTAGCTGTGTGATCAGTGCATGATCAGCCACGTGATCAGTGCATGATCAGCCACGTGATCAGTGCATGATCAGTCACGTGATCAGTGCATGATCAGTCACGTGATCAGTGCATGATCAGCCACGTGATCAGTGCATGATCAGCCACGTGATCAGTGCATGATCAGTCACGTGACCAGTACATGGTAGCTACGTGATCATTGCATGATCAGCCACGTGATCAGTGCATGATAGCCACGTGATCAGTGCATGATCAGTCACGTGATCAGTGCATGATCAGCCACGTGATCAGTGCATGATAGCCACGTGATCAGTGCATGATAGCCACGTGATCAGTGCATGATATTCACGTGATCAGTGCATGATCAGCCACGTGATCAGTGCATGATAGCCACGTGATCAGTGCATGATCAGTCATGTGATCAGTGCATGATCAGCCACGTGATCAGTGCATGATCAGCCACGTGATCAGTGCATGATCAATTACGTGATCAGTGCATGATCAGTCACGTGATCAGTACATGGTAGCTACGTGATCAGTGCATGATCAGCCACGTGATCAGTGCATGATAGCCACGTGATCAGTGCATGATACCACGTGATCAGTGCATGATCAGTCACGTGATCAGTGCATGATCAGTCATGATATCCACGTGATCAGTGCATGATAGCCACGTGATCAGTGCATGATCAGTCACGTGATCAGTGCATGATCAGTCACGTGATCAGTGCATGATCAGCCACGTGATCAGTGCATGATAGCCACGTGATCAGTGCATGATCAGTCACGTGATCAGTGCATGATCAGTCACGTGATCAGTGCATGATCAGCCACGTGATCAGTGCATGATCAGTTACGTGATCAGTGCATGATCAGTCACGTGATCAGTGCATGGTTGCTACGTGATCAGTGCATGATCAGCCACGTGACAGTGCATGATCAGCCACGTGATCAGTGCATGATCAGCCACGTGATCAGTGCATGATAGCCACGTGATCAGTGCATGATCAGTCACGTGATCAGTGTATGATCAGCCACGTGATCAGTGCATGATAGCCACGTGATCAGTGCATGATCAGTCACGTGATCAGTGCATGATCAGTCACGTGATCAGTGCATGATAGCCACGTGATCAGTGCATGATCAGCCACGTGACAGTGTATGATCAGCCACGTGATCAGTGCATGATCAGCCACGTGATCAGTGCATGATCAATCACGTGATCAGTGTATGATCAGCCACGTGAACAGTGCATGCTCAGTCACGTGATCAGGGCCTGCTGAGCTGCGTGATTACTGTCTGCTCATCTGCTTGACAATTGCCAGCTGAGCTGCACGATTCCTGCCTGTCATCTGCTTGACAATTGCCAGCTGTGCTGCGTAATTCCTGCCTGCTCAGCTGCTTGATTATTGCCAGCTGAGCAGCATGATTCCTCACAGCTGAGTTCCATGATTATTGCCTGCTGACTGTTTGATTCGTGCCTACTCAGCTCTTTGTTTATTGCCTCCAGAGGCACATGATCAGTGTATGATAGCAAACATGATCAGCGCATGATCAGTCACATGATCAGCGCCATTAAGTCACGTGATCACTACATGATAGTCATGTGATCAGTCCATGCTCAGTCACGGTATCAGTGCATGATCAGCCACGTGATCAGTGCATGATAGCCACGTGATCAGTGCATGATCAGTCACGTGATCAGTGCATGATCAGTCACGTGATCAGTGCATGATAGCTACGTGATCAGTGCATGATCAGCCACGTGATCAGTGCATGATAGCCACGTGATCAGTGCATGATCAGTCACGTGATCAGTGCATGATCAGTCACGTGATCTGTGCATGATCAGGCACGTGATCAGTGCATGATCAGCCACGTGATCAGTGCATGATAGCCACGTGATCAGTGCATGATCAGTCACGTGATCAGTGCATGATCAGTCACGTGATCAGTGCATGATCAGCCACGTGATCAGTGCATGATCAATTACGTGATCAGTGCATGATCAGTCACGTGATCAGTGCATGGTAGCTACGTGATCAGTGCATGATCAGCCACGTGATCAGTGCATGATAGCCACGTGATCAGTGCATGATCAGTCACGTGATCAGTGCATGATCAGTCACGTGATCAGTGCATGATCAGTTACGTGATCAGTGCATGATCAGTCACGTGACAGTACATGGTAGCTACGTGATCATTGCATGATCAGCCAGTGAGCAGTGCATGATAGCCACGTGATCAGTGCATGATCAGTCAGCAGTGTATGATCAGCCACGTGATCAGTGCATGATAGCCACGTGATCAGTGCATGATCAGTCACATGATCAGTGTATGATCATCCGTGATCAGTGCATGATCAGTCACGTGATCAGTGCATGATATAGAAGTGATCAGTGCATGATCAGTCACGTGATCAGTGCATGATAGCCACGTGATCAGTGCATGATCAGTCACGTGATCAGTGCATGATCAGTCACGTGATCAGTGCATGGTAGCTACGTGATCAGTGCATGATCAGCCACGTGATAGTGCATGATAGCCACGTGATCAGTGCATGATCAGTCACGTGATCAGTGCATGATCAGTCACGTGATCAGTGCATGATCAGTCACGTGATCAGTGCATGATCAGCCACGTGATCAGTGCATGTCAGTCATGTGTCAGTGCATGATAGCCCGTGATCAGTGCATGATCAGCCACGTGATCAGTGCATGATCAGTCACGTGATCAGTGCATGATCAGTCACGTGATCAGTGCATGATCAGTCACGTGATCAGTGCATGACCAGTCATGTGACCAGTACATGGTAGCTACGTGATCATTGCATGATCAGCCACGTGATCAGTGCATGATAGCCACGTGATCAGTGCATGATCAGTCACGTGATCAGTGCATGATCAGTCACGTGATCAGTGCATGATCAGTCACGTGATCAGTGCATGATCAATTACGTGATCAGTGCATGATCAGTCACGTGATCAGTGCATGGTAGCTACGTGATCAGTGCATGATCAGCCACGTGATCAGTGCATGATAGCCACGTGATCAGTGCATGATCAGTCACGTGATCAGTGCATGATCAGTCACGTGATCAGTGCATGATCAGCCACGTGATCAGTGCATGATCAGCCACGTGATCAGTGCATGATCAGCCACGTGATCAGTGCATGATCAGCCACGTGATCAGTGCATGATCAGTCACGTGATCAGTACATTATCAGTCACGTGAACAGTGCGTGATCATTTACGTGATCTGTGCATGATCAGTCACGTGACCAGTATATGGTAGCTACGTGATCATTCCATGACGAGCCACATGAGCAGTGCATGATAGATTCGTGATGTGTGCATGATGAGTTACGTGAGCAGAGTATGATCAGCCACGTGATCAGTGCATGAGTGCCACGTGATCAGTGCATGATATGTCACGTGACAGGTGTTTGATCAGCCACGTGAACATTGCATGTTCAGCCACGTGATCAGTGCATGATAGCCACGTGATCAGTGCATGATCAGTTACGTGAGCAGTGTATGATCAGCCACGTGATCAGTGCATGGTCAGACAAGTGAACAGTGTATGATCAGGCACGTGATCAGTGCATGATATCCAAGTGATCAGTGCATGATCAATCACGTGATCAGTGTATGATCAGCCACGTGAACAGTGCATGCTCAGTCACGTGATCAGGGCCTGCTGAGCTGCGTGATTACTGTCTGCTCATCTGCTTGACAATTGCCAGCTGAGCTGCACGATTCCTGCCTGTCATCTGCTTGACAATTGCCAGCTGTGCTGCCTAATTCCTGCCTGCTCAGCTGCTTGATTATTGCCAGCTGAGCAGCATGATTCCTCACAGCTGAGTTCCATGATTATTGCCTGCTGACTGTTTGATTCGTGCCTACTCAGCTCTTTGTTTATTGCCTCCAGAGGCACATGATCAGTGTATGATAGCAAACATGATCAGTGCATGATCAGTCACATGATCAGCGCCATTAAGTCACGTGGTCACTACATGATAGTCATGTGATCAGTCCTTGCTCAGTCACGGTATCAGTGCATGATCAGCCACGTGATCAGTGCATGATCTGTCACATGATTAGTGTATGATCATCCACGTGATCAGTGCATGATCAGTCACGTGATCAGTGCATGATCAGCCACGTGATCAGTGCATGATCTGTCACGTGATTAGTGTATGATCATCCACGTGACCAGTGCATGATAGCTACGTGATCAGTGCATGATCAGTCACGTGATCAGTGCATGATAGCCACGTGATCAGTGCATGATCAGCCACGTGATCAGTGCATGATAGCCACGTGATCAGTGCATGATCAGCCACGTGATCAGTGCATGATCAGTCACGTGATCAGTGCATGATAGCCACGTGATCAGTGCATGATCAGTCACGTGATCAGTGTGTGATCAGCCACGTGATCAGTGCATGATATCAGTGCATGATAGCCACGTGATCAGTGCATGATCAGTCACGTGATCAGTGCATGATAGCCACGTGATCAGTGCATGATCAGTCACGTGATCGTGTGTGATCAGCCACGTGATCAGTGCATGATATCAGTGCATGATAGCCACGTGATCAGTGCATGATCAGTCACGTGATCAGTGCATGATAGCCACGTGATCAGTGCATGATCAGTCACGTGATAGTGCATGATCAGCCACGTGATCAGTGCATGATATCAGTGCATGATAGCCACGTGATCAGTGCATGATCAGTCACGTGATCAGTGCATGATAGCTACGTGATCAGTGCATGATCAGTCACGTGATCGTGTGTGATCAGCCACGTGATCAGTGCATGATATCAGTGCATGATAGCCACGTGATCAGTGCATGATCAGTCACGTGATCAGTGCATGATCAGCCACGTGATCAGTGCATGATCAGCCACGTGATCAGTGCATGATAGCCACGTGATCAGTGCATGATCAGTCACGTGATCAGTGCATGATCAGCCACGTGATCAGTGCATGATCAGGCACGTGATCAGTGCATGATCAGCCACGTGATCAGTGCATGATAGCCACGTGATCAGTGCATGATCAGTCACGTGATCAGTGCATGATCAGTCACGTGATCAGTGCATGATCAGCACGTGATCAGTGCATGATCAGTCATGTGTCAGTGCATGATAGCCCGTGATCAGTGCATGATCAGTCCGTGATCAGTGCATGATCAGCCACGTGATCAGTGCATGATAGCTACGTGATCAGTGCATGATCAGTCACGTGATCAGTGCATGATCAGCCACGTGATCAGTGCATGATCAGTCACGTGATCAGTGCATGACAATTACGTGATCAGTGCATGATCAATCACGTGATCAGTGCATGATAGCCACGTGATCAGTGCATGATCATTCACGTGATCAGTGTGTGATCAGCCACGTGAACAGTGCATGCTCAGTCACGTGATCAGGGCCTGCTGAGCTGCGTGATTACTGTCTGCTCATCTGCTTGACAATTGCCAGCTGAGCTGCACGATTCCTGCCTGTCATCTGCTTGACAATTGCCAGCTGTGCTGCATAATTCCTGCCTGCTCAGCTGCTTGATTATTGCCAGCTGAGCAGCATGATTTCTCACAGCTGAGTTCCATGATTATTGCCTACTGATTCCTGCCTACTCAGCTCTTTGTTCATTGCCTCCAGAGGCACATGATCAGTGTATGACACCAAACATGATCAGCACATGATCAGTCACATGATCAGTGCATGATAGCCACGTGATCAGTGCATGATAGTCACATGATCAGTGCATGATCATCCACGTGATCAGTGCATGATCAGTCACGTGATCAGTGCATGATATAGACGTGATCAGTGCATGATCAGTCACGTGATCAGTGCATGGTAGCTACGTGATCAGTGCATGATCAGCCACGTGATCAGTGCATGATAGCCACGTGATCAGTGCATGATCAGTCACGTGATCGTGTGTGATCAGCCACGTGATCAGTGCATGATATCCACGTGATCAGTGCATGATAGCCACGTGATCAGTGCATGATAGCCACGTGATCAGTGCATGATCAGTCACGTGATCGTGTGTGATCAGCCACGTGATCAGTGCATGATCAGTCACGTGATCAGTGCATGATAATTACGTGATCAGTGCATGATCAGTCACGTGACAGTACATGGTTGCTACGTGATCATTGCATGATCAGCCACGTGATCAGTGCATGATAGCCACGTGATCAGTGCATGATCAGTCACGTGATCAGTGCATGATCAGTCAGTGATCAGTGCATGATCATTTACGTGATCAGTGCATGATCAGTCACGTGACCAGTATATGGTAGCTACGTGATCATTGCATGATCAGCCACGTGATCAGTGCATGATAGCCACGTGATCAGTGCATGATCAGTTACGTGATCAGTGTATGATCAGCCACGTGATCAGTGCATGAGTGCCACGTGATCAGTGCATGATCAGTCACGTGACAGGTGTGTGATCAGCCACGTGATCAGTGCATGATCAGCCACGTGATCAGTGCATGATAGCCACGTGATCAGTGCATGATCAGTTACGTGATCAGTGTATGATCAGCCACGTGATCAGTGCATGTTAAGACACGTGATCAGTGCATGATCAGTCATGTGATCAGTGCATGGTAGCTACGTGATCAGTGCATGATCAGCCACGTGATCAGTGCATGATAGCCACGTGATCAGTGCATGATCAGCCACGTGATCAGTGCATGATCAGTCACGTGATCAGTGCATGATCAGCCACGTGATCAGTGCATGACAGGCACGTGATCAGTATGACAGCCAAGTGATCAGTGCATGATCAATTACGTGATCAGTGCATGATCAGTCACGTGACCAGTGCATGATAGCTACGTGATCAGTGCATGATCAGCCACGTGATCAGTGCATGATCAGTTGCGTGATCAGTGCATGATCAGTTACGTGATCAGTGTATGATCAGCCACGTGATCAGTGCATGGTCAGACACGTGATCAGTGTATGATCAGCCACGTGATCAGTGCATGATATCCAAGTGATCAGTGCATGATCAATCACGTGATCAGTGTATGATCAGCCACGTGAACAGTGCATGCTCAGTCACGTGATCAGGGCCTGCTGAGCTGCATGATTACTATCTGCTCATCTGCTTGACAATTGCCAGCTGAGCTGCATGATTCCTGCCTGTCATCTGCTTGACATTTGCCAGCTGTGCTGTGTAATTCCTGCCTGCTCAGCTGCTTGATTATTGCCAGCTGAGCAGCATGATTCCTCACAGCTGAGTTCCATGATTATTGCCTGCTGACTGTTTGATTCATGCCTACTCAGCTCTTTGTTTATTGCCTCCAGAGGCACATGATCAGTGTATGATAGCAAACATGATCAGTCACATGATCAGCGCCATTAAGTCACGTGATCACTACATGATAGTCATGTGATCAGTCCATGCTCAGTCACGGTATCAGTGCATGATCAGCCACGTGATCAGTGCATGATAGCCACGTGATCAGTGCATGATCAGCCACGTGATCAGTGCATGATCAGCCACGTGATCAGTGCATGATTGCTACGTGATCAGTGCATGATTAGTCACGTGATCAGTGTGTGATCAGCCACGTGATCAGTGCATGATCAGTCACGTGATCAGTGCATGATCAGCCACGTGATCAGTGCATGATTGCTACGTGATCAGTGCATGATCAGTCACGTGATAGTGCATGATCAGCCACGTGATCAGTGCATGATCAGTCACGTGATCAGTGCATGATCAGCCACGTGATCAGTGCATGATCAGTTACGTGATCAGTGCATGATCAGTCACGTGATCAGTACATGATAGCTACGTGATCAGTGCATGATCAGCCACGTGATCAGTGCATGATCAGCCACGTGATCAGTGCATGATCAGTTACGTGAGCAGTTTATGATCAGCCACGTGATCAGTGCATGGTCAGACACGTGAACAGTGTATGATCAGCCACGTGATCAGTGCATGATATCCAAGTGATCAGTGCATGATCAATCACGTGATCAGTGTATGATCAGCCACGTGAACAGTGCATGCTCAGTCACGTGATCAGGGCCTGCTGAGCTGCGTGATTACTGTCTGCTCATCTGCTTGACAATTGCCAGCTGAGCTGCATGATTCCTGCCTGTCATCTGCTTGACAATTGCCAGCTGTGCTGTGTAATTCCTGCCTGCTCAGCTGCTTGATTATTGCCAGCTGAGCAGCATGATTCCTCACAGCTGAGTTCCATGATTATTGCCTGCTGACTGTTTGATTCATGCCTACTCAGCTCTTTGTTTATGCCTCCAGAGGCACATGATCAGTGTATGATAGCAAACATGATCAGCGCATGATCAGTCACATGATCAGCGCCATTAAGTCACGTGATCACTACATGATAGTCATGTGATCAGTCCATGCTCAGTCACGGTATCAGTGCATGATCAGCCACGTGATCAGTGCATGATAGCCACGTGATCAGTGCATGATCAGCCACGTGATCAGTGCATGATTGCTACGTGATCAGTGCATGATCAGTCACGTGATCAGTGCATGATCAGGCAGGTGATCAGTGCATGATCAGCCACGTGATCAGTGCATGATAGCCACGTGATCAGTGCATGATCAGTCACCTGATGGGTGTATGATCAGTCACGTGACCAGTACATGGTAGCTACATGATCATTGCATGATCAGCCACGTGAGTAGTGCATGATAGCCACGTGATCAGTGCATGATCAGTCACGTGATCAGTGCATGATCAGCCACGTGATCAGTGCATGATCAATTACGTGATCAGTGCATGATCAGTCACGTGACCAGTGCATGATAGCTGCGTGATCAGTGCATGATCAGCCACGTGATCAGTGCATGATAGCCACGTGATCAGTGCATGATCAGTCACGTGATCAGTGTGTGATCAGCCACGTGATCAGTGCATGATGAGTCACGTGATCAGTGCATGATCAATTACGTGATCAGTGCATGATCAGTCACGTGACCAGTACATGGTTGCTACGTGATCATTGCATGATCAGCCACGTGAGCAGTGCATGATAGCCACGTGATCAGTGCATGATCAGTCACGTGATCAGTGCATGATCAGTCACGTGATCAGTGCATGATCATTTGCGTGATCTGTGCATGATCAGTCACGTGACCAGTATATGGTAGTACGTGATCATTGCATGATCAGCCACGTGATCAGTGCATGATAGCCACGTGATCAGTGCATGATCAGTTACGTGATCAGTGTATGATCAGCCACGTGATCAGTGCATGAGTGCCACGTGATCAGTGCATGATCAGTCGCGTGACAGGTGTGTGATCAGCCACGTGATCAGTGCATGATCAGCCACGTGATCAGTGCATGATAGCCACGTGATCAGTGCATGATCAGTTACGTGATCAGTGTATGATCAGCCACGTGATCAGTGCATGATCAGACACGTGATCAGTGTATGATCAGTCACGTGATCAGTGCATGGTAGCTACGTGATCAGTGCATGATCAGCCACGTGATCAGTGCATGATAGCCACGTGATCAGTGCATGATAGCCACGTGATCAGTGCATGATCAGTCACGTGATCAGTGCATGATCAGCCACGTGATCAGTGCATGACAGGCACGTGATCAGTATGATCAGCCACGTGATCAGTGCATGATAGCCACGTGATCAGTGCATGATCAGTCACGTGATCAGTGCATGATCAGCCACGTGATCAGTGCATGATCAGTCACGTGATCAGTGCATGATCAGTCACGTGATCAGTGCATGATAGCTACGTGATCAGTGCATGATCAGCCACGTGATCAGTGCATGATAGCCACGTGATCAGTGCATGATAGCCACGTGATCAGTGCATGACAGTCACGTGATCAGTATGATCAGCCACGTGATCAGTGCATGATCAGTCACGTGATCAGTGCATGATCAGTCACGTGACCAGTGCATGATAGCTACGTGATCAGTGCATGATCAGCCACGTGATCAGTGCATGATCAGTTACGTGATCAGTGCATGATCAGTTACGTGATCAGTGCATGATCAGCCACGTGATCAGTGCATGGTCAGACACGTGAACAGTGTATGATCAGCCACGTGATCAGTGCATGATATCCAAGTGATCAGTGCATGATCAGTCACGTGATCAGTGTATGATCAGCCACGTGAACAGTGCATGCTCAGTCACGTGATCAGGGCCTGCTGAGCTGCGTGATTACTGTCTGCTCATCTGCTTGACAATTGCCAGCTGAGCTGCATGATTCCTGCCTGTCATCTGCTTGACAATTGCCAGCTGTGCTGTGTAATTCCTGCCTGCTCAGCTGCTTGATTATTGCCAGCTGAGCAGCATGATTCCTCACAGCTGAGTTCCATGATTATTGCCTGCTGACTGTTTGATTCATGCCTACTCAGCTCTTTGTTTATTGCCTCCAGAGGCACATGATCAGTGTATGATAGCAAACATGATCAGTCACATGATCAGCGCCATTAAGTCACGTGATCACTACATGATAGTCATGTGATCAGTCCATGCTCAGTCACGGTATCAGTGCATGATCAGCCACGTGATCAGTGCATGATAGCCACGTGATCAGTGCATGATCAGCCACGTGATCAGTGCATGATCAGTCACGTGATCAGTGCATGATTGCACGTGATCAGTGCATGATCAGTCACGTGATCAGTGCATGATCAGCCACGTGATCAGTGCATGATCAGTCACGTGATCAGTGCATGATCAGCCACGTGATCAGTGCATGATAGCCACGTGATCAGTGCATGATCAGTCACGTGATCAGTGTATGATCAGCCACGTGATCAGTGCATGATGCCACGTGATCAGTGCATGATCAGTCACGTGACAGTGTGTGATCAGCCACGTGATCAGTGCATGATCAGCCACGTGATCAGTGCATGATAGCCACGTGATCAGTGCATGATCAGTTACGTGATCAGTGCATGATCAGCCACGTGATCAGTGCATGATCATACACGTGATCAGTGCATGATCAGTCACGTGATCAGTGCATGATAGCCACGTGATCAGTGCATGATCAGCCACGTGATCAGTGCATGATAGCCACGTGATCAGTGCATGATCAGCCACGTGATCAGTGCATGATCAGTCACGTGATCAGTGCATGATAGCCACGTGATCAGTGCATGATCAGTTACGTGATCAGTGCATGATCAGCCACGTGATCAGTGCATGATCAGCCACGTGATCAGTGCATGATCAGTCACGTGATCAGTACATGATAGCTACGTGATCAGTGCATGATCAGCCACGTGATCAGTGCATGATAGCCACGTGATCAGTGCATGATCAGCCACGTGATCAGTGCATGATCAGCCACGTGATCAGTGCATGATCAGTCACGTGACCAGTGCATGATAGCTGCGTGATCAGTGCATGATCAGCCACGTGATCAGTGCATGATAGCCACGTGATCAGTGCATGATCAGCCACGTGATCAGTGCATGATCAGTTACGTGATCAGTGCATGATCAGTCACGTGACCAGTGCATGGTAGCTACGTGATCAGTGCATGATCAGCCACGTGATCAGTGCATGATAGCCACGTGATCAGTGCATGATCAGCCACGTGATCAGTGCATGATCAGTCACGTGATCAGTGCATGATCAGCCACGTGATCAGTGCATGATAGCCACGTGATCAGTGCATGATAGTCACGTGATCAGTGCATGATCAGGCACGTGATCAGTGCATGATCAGCCACGTGATCAGTGCATGATAGCCACGTGATCAGTGCATGATAGCCACGAGATCAGAGCATGATCAGTCACGTGATCAGTGCATGATCAGCCACGTGATCAGTGCATGATCAGCCACGTGATCAGTGCATGATCAATTACGTGATCAGTGCATGATCAGTCACGTGATCAGTACATGGTAGCTACGTGATCATTGCATGATCAGCCACGTGATCAGTGCATGATAGCCACGTGATCAGTGCATGATACCACGTGATCAGTGCATGATCAGTCACGTGATCAGTGCATGACAGTCACGTGATCAGTGCATGATATCCACGTGATCAGTGCATGATAGCCACGTGATCAGTGCATGATCAGTCACGTGATCAGTGCATGATCAGTCACGTGATCAGTGCATGATCAGCCACGTGATCAGTGCATGATAGCCACGTGATCAGTGCATGATCAGTCACGTGATCAGTGCATGATCAGTCACGTGATCAGTGCATGATCAGCCACGTGATCAGTGCATGATCAGTTACGTGATCAGTGCATGATCAGTCACGTGATCAGTACATGGTAGCTACGTGATCAGTGCATGATCAGCCACGTGACAGTGTGTGATCAGCCATGTGTCAGTGCATGATCAGCCACGTGATCAGTGCATGATAGCCACGTGATCAGTGCATGATCAGTCACGTGATCAGTGCATGATCAGCCACGTGATCAGTGCATGATAGCCACGTGATCAGTGCATGATCAGTCACGTGATCAGTGCATGATCAGTCACGTGATCAGTGCATGATAGCCACGTGATCAGTGCATGATCAGCCACGTGACAGTGTATGATCAGCCACGTGATCAGTGCATGATAGCCACGTGATCAGTGCATGATCAGTCACGTGATCAGTGTATGATCAGCCACGTGAACAGTGCATGCTCAGTCACGTGATCAGGGCCTGCTGAGCTGCGTGATTACTGTCTGCTCATCTGCTTGACAATTGCCAGCTGAGCTGCACGATTCCTGCCTGTCATCTGCTTGACAATTGCCAGCTGTGCTGCGTAATTCCTGCCTGCTCAGCTGCTTGATTATTGCCAGCTGAGCAGCATGATTCCTCACAGCTGAGTTCCATGATTATTGCCTGCTGACTGTTTGATTCGTGCCTACTCAGCTCTTTGTTTATTGCCTCCAGAGGCACATGATCAGTGTATGATAGCAAACATGATCAGCGCATGATCAGTCACATGATCAGCGCCATTAAGTCACGTGATCACTACATGATAGTCATGTGATCAGTCCATGCTCAGTCACGGTATCAGTGCATGATCAGCCACGTGATCAGTGCATGATAGCCACGTGATCAGTGCATGATCAGTCACGTGATCAGTGCATGATCAGTCACGTGATCAGTGCATGATAGCTACGTGATCAGTGCATGATCAGCCACGTGATCAGTGCATGATAGCCACGTGATCAGTGCATGATCAGTCACGTGATCAGTGCATGATCAGTCACGTGATCTGTGCATGATCAGGCACGTGATCAGTGCATGATCAGCCACGTG
This sequence comes from Bos javanicus, assembly GCF_032452875.1. Lineage (NCBI taxonomy): Eukaryota > Metazoa > Chordata > Mammalia > Artiodactyla > Bovidae > Bos > Bos javanicus. The sequence continues at coordinate 704,516 of NW_026893606.1, read as the reverse complement.
ATCAGTGCATGATAGCCACGTGATCAGTGCATGATCAGTCACGTGATCAGTGCATGATCAGTCACGTGATCAGTGCATGATCAGCCACGTGATCAGTGCATGATCAATTACGTGATCAGTGCATGATCAGTCACGTGACCAGTGCATGGTAGCTACGTGATCAGTGCATGATCAGCCACGTGATCAGTGCATGATAGCCACGTGATCAGTGCATGATCAGTCACGTGATCAGTGCATGATCAGTCACGTGATCAGTGCATGATCAATTACGTGATCAGTGCATGATCAGTCACGTGACAGTACATGGTAGCTACGTGATCAGTGCATGATCAGCCACGTGAGCAGTGCATGATAGCCACGTGATCAGTGCATGATCAGTCAGGATCAGTGTATGATCAGCCACGTGATCAGTGCATGATAGCCACGTGATCAGTGCATGATCAGTCACATGATCAGTGTATGATCATCTGCGTGATCAGTGCATGATCAGTCACGTGATCAGTGCATGATATAGACGTGATCAGTGCATGATCAGTCACGTGATCAGTGCATGATAGCCACGTGATCAGTGCATGATCAGTCACGTGATCAGTGCATGATCAGTCACGTGACCAGTACATGGTAGCTACGTGATCATTGCATGATCAGCCACGTGATAGTGCATGATAGCCACGTGATCAGTGCATGATCAGTCACGTGATCAGTGCATGATCAGTCACGTGATCAGTGCATGATCAGTCACGTGATCAGTGCATGATCATCCACGTGATCAGTGCATGTCAGTCATGTGTCAGTGCATGATAGCCGTGATCAGTGCATGATCAGCCACGTGATCAGTGCATGATCAGTCACGTGATCAGTGCATGATCAGTCACGTGATCAGTGCATGATCAGTCACGTGATCAGTGCATGACCAGTCATGTGACCAGTACATGGTAGCTACGTGATCATTGCATGATCAGCCACGTGATCAGTGCATGATAGCCACGTGATCAGTGCATGATCAGTCACGTGATCAGTGCATGATCAGTCACGTGATCAGTGCATGATCAGTCACGTGATCAGTGCATGATCAATTACGTGATCAGTGCATGATCAGTCACGTGATCAGTGCATGGTAGCTACGTGATCAGTGCATGATCAGCCACGTGATCAGTGCATGATAGCCACGTGATCAGTGCATGATCAGTCACGTGATCAGTGCATGATCAGTCACGTGATCAGTGCATGATCAGCCACGTGATCAGTGCATGATCAGCCACGTGATCAGTGCATGATCAGCCACGTGATCAGTGCATGATCAGCCACGTGATCAGTGCATGATCAGTCACGTGATCAGTACATTATCAGTCACGTGAACAGTGCGTGATCATTTACGTGATCTATGCATGATCAGTCACGTGACCAGTATATGGTAGCTACGTGATCATTCCATGACGAGCCACGTGAGCAGTGCATGATAGATTCGTGATGTGTGCATGATGAGTTACCTGAGCAGAGTATGATCAGCCACGTGATCAGTGCATGAGTGCCACGTGATCAGTGCATGATATGTCACGTGACAGGTGTTTGATCAGCCACGTGAACAGTGCATGTTCAGCCACGTGATCAGTGCATGATAGCCACGTGATCAGTGCATGATCAGTTACGTGAGCAGTGTATGATCAGCCACGTGATCAGTGCATGGTCAGACACGTGAACAGTGTATGATCAGGCACGTGATCAGTGCATGATATCCAAGTGATCAGTGCATGATCAATCACGTGATCAGTGTATGATCAGCCACGTGAACAGTGCATGCTCAGTCACGTGATCAGGGCCTGCTGAGCTGCGTGATTACTGTCTGCTCATCTGCTTGACAATTGCCAGCTGAGCTGCACGATTCCTGCCTGTCATCTGCTTGACAATTGCCAGCTGTGCTGCGTAATTCCTGCCTGCTCAGCTGCTTGATTATTGCCAGCTGAGCAGCATGATTCCTCACAGCTGAGTTCCATGATTATTGCCTGCTGACTGTTTGATTCGTGCCTACTCAGCTCTTTGTTTATTGCCTCCAGAGGCACATGATCAGTGTATGATAGCAAACATGATCAGTGCATGATCAGTCACATGATCAGCGCCATTAAGTCACGTGATCACTACATGATAGTCATGTGATCAGTCCATGCTCAGTCACGGTATCAGTGCATGATCAGCCACGTGATCAGTGCATGATCTGTCACATGATTAGTGTATGATCATCCACGTGATCAGTGCATGATCAGTCACGTGATCAGTGCATGATCAGCCACGTGATCAGTGCATGATCAGTCACGTGATCAGTGCATGATCAGCCACGTGATCAGTGCATGGTAGCTACGTGATCATTGCATGATCAGTCACGTGATCAGTGCATGATAGCCACGTGATCAGTGCATGATCAGCCACGTGATCAGTGCATGATAGCCACGTGATCAGTGCATGATAGCCACGTGATCAGTGCATGATCAGTCACGTGATCAGTGCATGATAGCCACGTGATCAGTGCATGATCAGTCACGTGATCAGTGCATGATCAGCCACGTGATCAGTGCATGATATCAGTGCATGATAGCCACGTGATCAGTGCATGATCAGTCACGTGATCAGTGCATGATAGCCACGTGATCAGTGCATGATCAGTCACGTGATCAGTGCATGATCAGCCACGTGATCAGTGCATGATATCAGTGCATGATAGCCACGTGATCAGTGCATGATCAGTCACGTGATCAGTGCATGATAGCCACGTGATCAGTGCATGATCAGTCACGTGATCAGTGTGTGATCAGCCACGTGATCAGTGCATGATATCAGTGCATGATAGCCACGTGATCAGTGCATGATCAGTCACGTGATCAGTGCATGATAGCCACGTGATCAGTGCATGATCAGTCACGTGATCGTGTGTGATCAGCCACGTGATCAGTGCATGATATCAGTGCATGATAGCCACGTGATCAGTGCATGATCAGTCACGTGATCAGTGCATGATCAGCCACGTGATCAGTGCATGATCAGCCACGTGATCAGTGCATGATAGCCACGTGATCAGTGCATGATCAGTCACGTGATCAGTGCATGATCAGCCACGTGATCAGTGCATGATCAGGCACGTGATCAGTGCATGATCAGCCACGTGATCAGTGCATGATAGCCACGTGATCAGTGCATGATCAGTCACGTGATCAGTGCATGATCAGTCACGTGATCAGTGCATGATCAGCACGTGATCAGTGCATGATCAGTCATGTAGTCAGTGCATGATAGCCCGTGATCAGTGCATGATCAGTCCGTGATCAGTGCATGATCAGCCACGTGATCAGTGCATGATAGCCACGTGATCAGTGCATGATCAGTCACGTGATCAGTGCATGATCAGCCACGTGATCAGTGCATGATAGTCACGTGATCAGTGCATGACAATTACGTGATCAGTGCATGATCAGTCACGTGATCAGTGCATGATAGCCACGTGATCAGTGCATGATCATTCACGTGATCAGTGTGTGATCAGCCACGTGAACAGTGCATGCTCAGTCACGTGATCAGGGCCTGCTGAGCTGCGTGATTACTGTCTGCTCATCTGCTTGACAATTGCCAGCTGAGCTGCACGATTCCTGCCTGTCATCTGCTTGACAATTGCCAGCTGTGCTGCATAATTCCTGCCTGCTCAGCTGCTTGATTATTGCCAGCTGAGCAGCATGATTTCTCACAGCTGAGTTCCATGATTATTGCCTACTGATTCGTGCCTACTCAGCTCTTTGTTCATTGCCTCCAGAGGCACATGATCAGTGTATGATAGCAAACATGATCAGCACATGATCAGTCACATGATCAGTGCATGATAGCCACGTGATCAGTGCATGATAGTCACGTGATCAGTGCATGATCATCCTGGTGATCAGTGCATGATCAGTCACGTGATCAGTGCATGATATAGACGTGATCAGTGCATGATCAGTCACGTGATCAGTGCATGGTAGCTACGTGATCAGTGCATGATCAGCCACGTGATCAGTGCATGATAGCCACGTGATCAGTGCATGATCAGTCACGTGATACGTGTGTGATCAGCCACGTGATCAGTGCATGATATCCACGTGATCAGTGCATGATAGCCACGTGATCAGTGCATGATAGCCACGTGATCAGTGCATGATCAGTCACGTGATACGTGTGTGATCAGCCACGTGATCAGTGCATGATCAGTCACGTGATCAGTGCATGATAATTACGTGATCAGTGCATGATCAGTCACGTGACAGTACATGGTTGCTACGTGATCAGTGCATGATCAGCCACGTGATCAGTGCATGATAGCCACGTGATCAGTGCATGATCAGTCACGTGATCAGTGCATGATCAGTCACGTGATCAGTGCATGATCATTTACGTGATCAGTGCATGATCAGTCACGTGACCAGTATATGGTAGCTACGTGATCATTGCATGATCAGCCACGTGATCAGTGCATGATAGCCACGTGATCAGTGCATGATCAGTTACGTGATCAGTGTATGATCAGCCACGTGATCAGTGCATGAGTGCCACGTGATCAGTGCATGATCAGTCACGTGACAGTGTGTGATCAGCCACGTGATCAGTGCATGATCAGCCACGTGATCAGTGCATGATAGCCACGTGATCAGTGCATGATCAGTCACGTGATCAGTGCATGATCAGCCACGTGATCAGTGCATGATCAGACACGTGATCAGTGCATGATCAGTCACGTGATCAGTGCATGATAGCTACGTGATCAGTGCATGATCAGCCACGTGATCAGTGCATGATAGCCACGTGATCAGTGCATGATCAGCCACGTGATCAGTGCATGATCAGTCACGTGATCAGTGCATGATCAGCCACGTGATCAGTGCATGACGAGGCACGTGATCAGTATGATCAGCCACGTGATCAGTGCATGATCAATTACGTGATCAGTGCATGATCAGTCACGTGATCAGTGCATGATAGCCACGTGATCAGTGCATGATCAGCCACGTGATCAGTGCATGATCAGTTACGTGATCAGTGCATGATCAGTTACGTGAGCAGTGTATGATCAGCCACGTGATCAGTGCATGGTCAGACACGTGAACAGTGTATGATCAGCCACGTGATCAGTGCATGATATCCAAGTGATCAGTGCTTGATCAACCACGTGATCAGTGTATGATCAGCCACGTGAACAGTGCATGCTCAGTCACGTGATCAGGGCCTGCTGAGCTGCGTGATTACTGTCTGCTCATCTGCTTGACAATTGCCAGCTGAGCTGCATGATTCCTGCCTGTCATCTGCTTGACATTTGCCAGCTGTGCTGTGTAATTCCTGCCTGCTCAGCTGCTTGATTATTGCCAGCTGAGCAGCATGATTCCTCACAGCTGAGTTCCATGATTATTGCCTGCTGACTGTTTGATTCATGCCTACTCAGCTCTTTGTTTATTGCCTCCAGAGGCACATGATCAGTGTATGATAGCAAACATGATCAGTCACATGATCAGCGCCATTAAGTCACGTGATCACTACATGATAGTCATGTGATCAGTCCATGCTCAGTCACGGTATCAGTGCATGATCAGCCACGTGATCAGTGCATGATAGCCACGTGATCAGTGCATGATCAGCCACGTGATCAGTGCATGATCAGCCACGTGATCAGTGCATGATTGCTACGTGATCAGTGCATGATCAGTCACGTGATCAGTGCATGATCAGCCACGTGATCAGTGCATGATCAGTCACGTGATCAGTGCATGATCAGCCACGTGATCAGTGCATGATAGCTACGTGATCAGTGCATGATCAGTCACGTGATAGTGCATGATCAGCCACGTGATCAGTGCATGATCAGTCACGTGATCAGTGCATGATCAGCCACGTGATCAGTGCATGATCAGTTACGTGATCAGTGCATGATCAGTCACGTGATCAGTGCATGATAGCCACGTGATCAGTGCATGATCAGCCACGTGATCAGTGCATGATCAGCCACGTGATCAGTGCATGATCAGTTACGTGAGCAGTGTATGATCAGCCACGTGATCAGTGCATGGTCAGACACGTGATCAGTGTATGATCAGCCACGTGATCAGTGCATGATATCCAAGTGATCAGTGCATGATCAATCACGTGATCAGTGTATGATCAGCCACGTGAACAGTGCATGCTCAGTCACGTGATCAGGGCCTGCTGAGCTGCGTGATTACTGTCTGCTCATCTGCTTGACAATTGCCAGCTGAGCTGCATGATTCCTGCCTGTCATCTGCTTGACAATTGCCAGCTGTGCTGTGTAATTCCTGCCTGCTCAGCTGCTTGATTATTGCCAGCTGAGCAGCATGATTCCTCACAGCTGAGTTCCATGATTATTGCCTGCTGACTGTTTGATTCATGCCTACTCAGCTCTTTGTTTATTGCCTCCAGAGGCACATGATCAGTGTATGATAGCAAACATGATCAGCGCATGATCAGTCAGATGATCAGCGCCATTAAGTCACGTGATCACTACATGATAGTCATGTGATCAGTCCATGCTCAGTCACGGTATCAGTGCATGATCAGCCACGTGATCAGTGCATGATAGCCACGTGATCAGTGCATGATCAGCCACGTGATCAGTGCATGATTGCTACGTGATCAGTGCATGATCAGTCACGTGATCAGTGCATGATCAGGCACGTGATCAGTGCATGATCAGCCACGTGATCAGTGCATGATAGCCACGTGATCAGTGCATGATCAGTCACGTGATGGGTGTATGATCAGTCACGTGACCAGTACATGGTAGCTACATGATCATTGCATGATCAGCCACGTGAGTAGTGCATGATAGCCACGTGATCAGTGCATGATCAGTCACGTGATCAGTGCATGATCAGCCACGTGATCAGTGCATGATCAATTACGTGATCAGTGCATGATCAGTCACGTGACCAGTGCATGATAGCTGCGTGATCAGTGCATGATCAGCCACGTGATCAGTGCATGATAGCCACGTGATCAGTGCATGATCAGTCACGTGATCAGTGTGTGATCAGCCACGTGATCAGTGCATGATCAGTCACGTGATCAGTGCATGATCAATTACGTGATCAGTGCATGATCAGTCACGTGACCAGTACATGGTTGCTACGTGATCATTGCATGATCAGCCACGTGATCAGTGCATGATAGCCACGTGATCAGTGCATGATCAGTCACGTGATCAGTGCATGATCAGTCACTGATCAGTGCATGATCATTTACGTGATCAGTGCATGATCAGTCACGTGACCAGTATATGGTAGTACGTGATCATTGCATGATCAGCCACGTGATCAGTGCATGATAGCCACGTGATCAGTGCATGATCAGTTACGTGATCAGTGTATGATCAGCCACGTGATCAGTGCATGATGCCACGTGATCAGTGCATGATCAGTCACGTGACAGGTGTGTGATCAGCCACGTGATCAGTGCATGATCAGCCACGTGATCAGTGCATGATAGCCACGTGATCAGTGCATGATCAGTTACGTGATCAGTGTATGATCAGCCACGTGATCAGTGCATGATCAGACACGTGATCAGTGCATGATCAGTCACGTGATCAGTGCATGATAGCTACGTGATCAGTGCATGATCAGCCACGTGATCAGTGCATGATAGCCACGTGATCAGTGCATGATAGCCACGTGATCAGTGCATGATCAGTCACGTGATCAGTGCATGATCAGCCACGTGATCAGTGCATGACGAGGCACGTGATCAGTATGATCAGCCACGTGATCAGTGCATGATAGCCACGTGATCAGTGCATGATCAGTCACGTGATCAGTGCATGATCAGCCACGTGATCAGTGCATGATCAGTCACGTGATCAGTGCATGATCAGTCACGTGACCAGTGCATGATAGCTACGTGATCAGTGCATGATCAGCCACGTGATCAGTGCATGATAGCCACGTGATCAGTGCATGATAGCCACGTGATCAGTGCATGATCAGTCACGTGATCAGTATGATCAGCCACGTGATCAGTGCATGATCAGTTACGTGATCAGTGCATGATCAGTCACGTGATCAGTGCATGATAGCCACGTGATCAGTGCATGATCAGCCACGTGATCAGTGCATGATCAGTTACGTGATCAGTGCATGATCAGTTACGTGAGCAGTGCATGATCAGCCACGTGATCAGTGCATGGTCAGACACGTGAACAGTGTATGATCAGCCACGTGATCAGTGCATGATATCCAAGTGATCAGTGCATGATCAATCACGTGATCAGTGTATGATCAGCCACGTGAACAGTGCATGCTCAGTCACGTGATCAGGGCCTGCTGAGCTGCGTGATTACTGTCTGCTCATCTGCTTGACAATTGCCAGCTGAGCTGCATGATTCCTGCCTGTCATCTGCTTGACATTTGCCAGCTGTGCTGCGTAATTCCTGCCTGCTCAGCTGCTTGATTATTGCCAGCTGAGTAGCATGATTCCTCACAGCTGAGTTCCATGATTATTGCCTGCTGACTGTTTGATTCATGCCTACTCAGCTCTTTGTTTATTGCCTCCAGAGGCACATGATCAGTGTATGATAGCAAACATGATCAGTCACATGATCAGCGCCATTAAGTCACGTGATCACTACATGATAGTCATGTGATCAGTCCATGCTCAGTCACGGTATCAGTGCATGATCAGCCACGTGATCAGTGCATGATAGCCACGTGATCAGTGCATGATCAGCCACGTGATCAGTGCATGATCAGTCACGTGATCAGTGCATGATTGCTACGTGATCAGTGCATGATCAGTCACGTGATCAGTGCATGATCAGCCACGTGATCAGTGCATGATCAGTCACGTGATCAGTGCATGATCAGCCACGTGATCAGTGCATGATAGCCACGTGATCAGTGCATGATCAGTCACGTGATCAGTGTATGATCAGCCACGTGATCAGTGCATGATGCCACGTGATCAGTGCATGATCAGTCACGTGACTGGTGCATGATCAGCCACGTGATCAGTGCATGATCAGCCACGTGATCAGTGCATGATAGCCACGTGATCAGTGCATGATCAGTCACGTGATCAGTGCATGATCAGCCACGTGATCAGTGCATGATCATCACGTGATCAGTGCATGATCAGTCACGTGATCAGTGCATGATAGCTACGTGATCAGTGCATGATCAGCCACGTGATCAGTGCATGATAGCCACGTGATCAGTGCATGATAGCCACGTGATCAGTGCATGATCAGTCACGTGATCAGTGCATGATCAGCCACGTGATCAGTGCATGACGAGGCACGTGATCAGTATGATCAGCCACGTGATCAGTGCATGATAGCCACGTGATCAGTGCATGATCAGTCACGTGATCAGTGCATGATATCCACGTGATCAGTGCATGATCAGTTACGTGATCAGTGCATGATCAGCCACGTGATCAGTGCATGATCAGCCACGTGATCAGTGCATGATCAGTCACGTGATCAGTGCATGATAGCCACGTGATCAGTGCATGATCAGCCACGTGATCAGTGCATGATAGCCACGTGATCAGTGCATGATCAGCCACGTGATCAGTGCATGATCAGCCACGTGATCAGTGCATGATCAGTCACGTGATCAGTGCATGATAGCTGCGTGATCAGTGCATGATCAGCCACGTGATCAGTGCATGATAGCCACGTGATCAGTGCATGATCAGCCACGTGATCAGTGCATGATCAATTACGTGATCAGTGCATGATCAGTCACGTGACCAGTGCATGATAGCTACGTGATCAGTGCATGATCAGCCACGTGATCAGTGCATGATAGCCACGTGATCAGTGCATGATCAGCCACGTGATCAGTGCATGATCAGTCACGTGATCAGTGCATGATCAGCCACGTGATCAGTGCATGATAGCCACGTGATCAGTGCATGATAGTCACGTGATCAGTGCATGATCAGGCACGTGATCAGTGCATGATCAGCCACGTGATCAGTGCATGATAGCCACGTGATCAGTGCATGATAGCCACGTGATCAGTGCATGATCAGTCACGTGATCAGTGCATGATCAGCCACGTGATCAGTGCATGATCAGCCACGTGATCAGTGCATGATCAATTACGTGATCAGTGCATGATCAGTCACGTGATCAGTACATGGTAGCTATGTGATCATTGCATGATCAGCCACGTGATCAGTGCATGATAGCCACGTGATCAGTGCATGATACCACGTGATCAGTGCATGATCAGTCACGTGATCAGTGCATGACAGTCACGTGATCAGTGCATGATATCCACGTGATCAGTGCATGATAGCCACGTGATCAGTGCATGATCAGTCACGTGATCAGTGCATGATCAGTCACGTGATCAGTGCATGATCAGCCACGTGATCAGTGCATGATAGCCACGTGATCAGTGCATGATCAGTCACGTGATCAGTGCATGATCAGTCACGTGATCAGTGCATGATCAGCCACGTGATCAGTGCATGATCAGTTACGTGATCAGTGCATGATCAGTCACGTGATCAGTGCATGGTTGCTACGTGATCATTGCATGATCAGCCACGTGACAGGTGTGTGATCAGCCACGTGATCAGTGCATGATCAGCCACGTGATCAGTGCATGATAGCCACGTGATCAGTGCATGATCAGTCACGTGATCAGTGTATGATCAGCCACGTGATCAGTGCATGATAGCCACGTGATCAGTGCATGATCAGTCACGTGATCAGTGCATGATCAGTCACGTGACCAGTGCATGATAGCCACGTGATCAGTGCATGATCAGCCACGTGACAGTGTATGATCAGCCACGTGATCAGTGCATGATCAGCCACGTGATCAGTGCATGATCAGTCACGTGATCAGTGTATGATCAGCCACGTGAACAGTGCATGCTCAGTCACGTGATCAGGGCCTGCTGAGCTGCGTGATTACTGTCTGCTCATCTGCTTGACAATTGCCAGCTGAGCTGCACGATTCCTGCCTGTCATCTGCTTGACAATTGCCAGCTGTGCTGCGTAATTCCTGCCTGCTCAGCTGCTTGATTATTGCCAGCTGAGCAGCATGATTCCTCACAGCTGAGTTCCATGATTATTGCCTGCTGACTGTTTGATTCGTGCCTACTCAGCTCTTTGTTTATTGCCTCCAGAGGCACATGATCAGTGTATGATAGCAAACATGATCAGTCACATGATCAGCGCCATTAAGTCACGTGATCACTACATGATAGTCATGTGATCAGTCCATGCTCAGTCACGGTATCAGTGCATGATCAGCCACGTGATCAGTGCATGATAGCCACGTGATCAGTGTATGATCAGTCACGTGATCAGTGCATGATCAGTCACGTGATCAGTACATGATAGCTACGTGATCAGTGCATGATCAGCCACGTGATAGTGCATGATAGCCACGTGATCAGTGCATGATCAGTCACGTGATCAGTGCATGATCAGTCATGTGATCTGTGCATGATCAGGCACGTGATCAGTGCATGATCAGCCACGTGATCAGTGCATGATAGCCACGTGATCAGTGCATGATCAGTCACGTGATCAGTGCATGATCAGTCACGTGATCAGTGCATGATCAGCCACGTGATCAGTGCATGATCAATTACGTGATCAGTGCATGATCAGTCACGTGATCAGTGCATGATAGCTACGTGATCAGTGCATGATCAGCCACGTGATCAGTGCATGATAGCCACGTGATCAGTGCATGATCAGTCACGTGATCAGTGCATGATCAGTCACGTGATCAGTGCATGATCAGTTACGTGATCAGTGCATGATCAGTCACGTGACAGTACATGGTAGCTACGTGATCATTGCATGATCAGCCACGTGATCAGTGCATGATAGCCACGTGATCATTACATGATCAGTTTCAGGGGCAGAGTATGATCAGCCACGTGATCAGTGCATGATAGCCACGTGATCAGTGCATGATCAGTCACGTGATCAGTGCATGTTCATCTGAGTGATCAGTGCATGATCAGTCACGTGATCAGTGCATGATATAGACGTGATCAGTGCATGATCAGTCACGTGATCAGTGCATGATCAGTCACGTGATCAGTGCATGATCAGCCACGTGATCAGTGCATGATAGCCACGTGATCAGTGCATGATAGCCAGATGATCAGTGCATGATCAGTCACGTGATCAGTGCATGGTCAGTCACGTGATCAGTGCGCGATCAGTCACGTGATCAGTGCATGATCATCCACGTGATGAGTGCATGTGGAGTCATGTAGTCAATGCATGATAGCCCGTGATCAGTGCAAGATCAGCCACGTGATCAGTGCATGATGAGTCACGTGATCAGTGCATGATGAGTCACGTGATCAGTGCATGATCAGTCACATGATCAGTGCATGACCAGTCATGTGACCAGTACATTGTAGCTATGTGATAATTGCATGATCAGCCACGTGAGCCGTGCATGATAGCCACGAGATCAGTGCATGATCAGTCACGTGATCAGAGCATGATCAGTCACGTGAACAGTGCATGTTAAGTCACCTGATCAGTGCATGATCAATTACGTGATCAATGCATGATCACTCACGTGATCAGTGCATGGTAGCTACGTGATCATTGCATGATCAGCCACGTGATCAGTGCATGGTGAGACACGTGAACAGTGTATGATTAGCCACGTGATCAGTGCATGATATCCAAGTGATCAGTGCTTGATCAATCACGTGATCAGTGTATGATCAGCCAGGTGAACAGTGCATGCTCAGTCACGTGATCAGGGCCTGCTGAGCTGCGTGATTACTGTCTGCTCATCTGCTTGACAATTGCCAGCTGAGCTGCATGATTCCTGCCTGTCATCTGCTTGACAATTGCCAGCTGTGCTGTGTAATTCCTGCCTGCTCAGCTGCTTGATTATTGCCAGCTGAGCAGCATGATTCCTCACAGCTGAGTTCCATGATTATTGCCTGCTGACTGTTTGATTCATGCCTACTCAGCTCTTTGTTTATTGCCTCCAGAGGCACATGATCAGTGTATGAGAGCAAACATGCTCAGCGCATGATCAGTCAGATGGTCAGCGCCATTAAGTCACGTGATCACTACATGATAGTCATGTGATCAGTCCATGCTCAGTCACAGTAGCAGTGCATGATAGCCACGTGATCATTGCAGGATAGCCACGTGATTAGTGCATGATCAGCCAGGTGATCAGTGAATGATTGCTACATGATCAGTTCATGATTAGTCACGTGATCTGTGCATGACCAGGCAGGTGATCAGTGTATGATCAGCCACGTGAACAGTGCATGATAGCCAGGTGTTCAGTGCATGATCAGTCACCTGATGGGTGTATGATCAGTCACGTGACCGGTACATGGTAGCTACATGATCATTGCATGATCAGCCACGTGAGTAGTGCCTGATAGCCACGTGATGAGTGCATGATCAGTGACGTGATCAGTGCATGATCAGCCACATGATCAGTGCATGATCAATTACGTGATCAGTGCATGATCAGTCACGTGACCAGTACATGTTAGCTGCGTGATCAGTGTATGACCAGCCAAGTGATCAGTGCATGATAGCCACGTGATCAGTGCATGATCAGTCACGTGATACGTGTGTGATCAGCCACGTGATCAGTGCATGATGAGTCAGGTGATCAGTGCAGGATTAATTACGTGATCAGTGCATGATCAGTCACGTGACCAGTACATGGTTGCTACGTGATCATTGCATTATCAGCCACGTGAGCAGTGCTTGATAGCCACGTGATCAGTGCATGATCAGTCACGTGATCAGTGCATGATCAGTCAACTGAACAGTGCATGATCATTTGCGTGATCTGAGCATGATGAGTCACGTGACCAGTATATGGTAGTACGTGAACATTGCATGACCAGCCAGGTGAGAAGTGCATGATAGCCACGTGATGTGTGCATGATCAGTTACGTGAGCAGAGTATGATCAGCCACGTGATCAGTGCATGAGTGCCACGTGATCAGTGCATGATCAGTCACGTGACTGGTGTGTGGTAAGCCACGTGAACAGTGCATGATCAGCCACGTGATCAATGCATGATATCCACGTGATCAGTGCATGATCAGTTACATGAACAGTGTATGATCAGCCACGTGAGCAGTGCATGGTCATACACGTGAACAGTGTATGATCAGTCAAGTGACCAGTATATGGTAGCCACGTGATCATTGCATGATCAGCCATGTGATCTGTGCATGATAGCCACGTGATCACTGCAAGATAGCCACGTGATCAGTGCATGATCAGTCACGTGATCAGTGCATGACCAGCCACGTGATCAGTGCATGACGAGGCACGTGATCAGTATGACCAGCCAAGTGATCAATGCATGATATCCACGTGATCAGTGCATGATCAGTTACGTGAACAGTGTATGATCAGCCACGTGAGCAGTGCATGTTAAGACACGTGAACAGTGTATGATCAGTCATGTGACCACTATATGGTAGCTACGTGATCAGTGCATGATCAGCCATGTGATCTGTGCATGATAGCCACGTGATCACTGCATGATAGCCACGTGATCAGTGCATGACGAGGCACGGGATCAGTATGACCAGCCAAGTGATCAGTGCATGATCAATTACGTGATCAGTGCATGATCACTCACGTGACCAGTACATGGTAGCTACGTGATCATTGCATGATCAGCCACGTGATCAGTGCATGATCAATTACGTGATCAGTGCATGATCAGTTACGTGAGCAGTGTATGATCAGCCACGTGATCAGTGCATGGTCAGACACGTGAACAGTGTATGATTAGCCACGTGATCAGTGCATGATATCCAAGTGATCAGTGCTTGATCAATCACGTGATCAGTGTATGATCAGCCACGTGAACAGTGCATGCTCAGTCACGTGATCAGGGCCTGCTGAGCTGCATGATTACTATCTGCTCATCTGCTTGAAAAATGCCAGCTGAGCTGCATGATTCCTGCCTGTCATCTGCTTGACATTTGCCAGCTGTGCTGTGTAATTCCTGTCTGCTCAGCTGCTTGATTATTGCCAGCTGAGCAGCATGATTCCTCACAGCTGAGTTCCATGATTATTGCCTGCTGACTGTTTGATTCATGCCTACTCAGCTCTTTGTTTATTGCCTCCAGAGGCACATGATCAGTGTATGATAGCAAACATGCTCAGTCACATGGTCAGCGCCATTAAGTCACGTGATCACTACATGATAGTCATGTGATCAGTCCATGCTCAGTCACGGTATCAGTGCATGATCAGCCACGTGATCAGTGCATGATAGCCACGTGATCATTGCAGGATAGCCACGTGATCAGTGCATGATCAGCCAGGTGATCAGTGAATGATTGCTACGTGATCAGTGCATGATCAGTCACGTGATACGTGCATGATCAGCCACTTGATCAGTGCATGATCAGTCACGTGTTCAGTGCATGATCAGCCACGTGATCAGTGCATGATCAGACGTGATCAGTGCATGATCACTCACGGGACCAGTACATGGTAGTTACGTGATCATTGCATGATGAGCCACGTGATCAGTGCATGATCAGTTACGTGATCAGTGCATGATCAGTTATGTGAGCAGTGTATGATCAGCCACGTGATCAGTGCATGGTCACACACGTGAACAGTGTATGATTAGCCACGTGATCAGTGCATGATATCCAAGTGATCAGTGCTTGATCAATCACGTGATCAGTGTATGATCAGCCAGGTGAACAGTGCATGCTCAGTCACGTGATCAGGGCCTGCTGAGCTGCGTGATTACTGTCTGCTCATCTGCTTGACAATTGCCAGCTGAGCTGCATGATTCCTGCCTGTCATCTGCTTGACATTTGCCAGCTGTGCTGTGTAATTCCTGCCTGCTCAGCTGCTTGATTATTGCCAGCTGAGCAGCATGATTCCTCACAGCTGAGTTCCATGATTATTGCCTGCTGACTGTTTGATTCATGCCTACTCAGCTCTTTGTTTATTGCCTCCAGAGGCACATGATAAGTGTGTGATAGCAAACATGCTCAGCGCATGATCAGTCAGATGGTCAGCGCCATTAAGTCACGTGATCACTACATGATAGTCATGTGATCAGTCCATGCTCAGTCACGGTAGCAGTGCATGATAGCCACGTGATCATTGCAGGATAGCCACGTGATCAGTGCATGATCAGCCAGGTGATCAGTGAATGATTGCTACATGATCAGTTCATGATTAGTCACGTGATCTGTGCATGACCAGGCAGGTGATCAGTGTATGATCAGCCACGTGAACAGTGCATGATAGCCAGGTGATCAGTGCATGATCAGTCACCTGATGGGTGTATGATCAGTCACGTGACCGGTACATGGTAGCTACATGATCATTGCATGATCAGCCACGTGAGTAGTGCCTGATAGCCACGTGATGAGTGCATGATCAGTGACGTGATCAGTGCATTATCAGCCACATGATCAGTGCATGATCAATTACGTGATCAGTGCATGATCAGTCACGTGATCAGTACATGGTAGCTGCGTGATCAGTGTATGACCAGCCAAGTGATCAGTGCATGATAGCCACGTGATCAGTGTATGATCAGTCACGTGATACGTGTGTGATCAGCCACGTGATCAGTGCATGATGAGTCAGGTGATCAGTGCAGGATTAATTACGTGATCAGTGCATGATCAGTCACGTGACCAGTACATGGTTGCTACGTGATCATTGCATGATCAGCCACGTGAGCAGTGCATGATAGCCACGTGATCAGTGCATGATCAGTCACGTGATCAGTACATGATCAGTCAACTGAACAGTGCATGATCATTTGCGTGATCTGAGCATGATGAGTCACGTGACCAGTATATGGTAGTACGTGAACATTGCATGACAGCCACGTGATCAGTGCATGATAGCCACGTGATGTGTGCATGATCAGTTACGTGATCAGTGCATGATCAGCCACGTGATCAGTGCATGAGTGCCACGTGATCAGTGCATGATCAGTCACGTGACTGGTGTGTGATAAGCCACGTGAACAGTGCATGTTCAGCCACGTGATCAATGCATGATATCCACGTGATCAGTGCATGATCAGTTACATGGACAGTGTATGATCAGCCACGTGAGCAGTGCATGGTCATACACGTGAACAGTGTATGATCAGTCAAGTGACCAGTATATGGTAGCTACGTGATCATTGCATGATCAGCCATGTGATCTGTGCATGATAGCCACGTGATCACTGCAAGATCAGCCACGTGATCAGTGCATGATCAGTCACGTGATCAGTGCATGACCAGCCACGTGATCAGTGCATGATGAGGCACGTGATCAGTATGACCAGCCAAGTGATCAGTGCATGATAGCCACGTGATCAGTGCATGATCAGTCACGTGATCAATGCATGATATCTACGTGATCAGTGCATGATCAGTTACATGAACAGTGTATGATCAGCCACGTGATCAGTGCATGATCAGCCACGTGATCAGTGCATGATCAGTTACGTGACCAGTACATGGTAGCTACGTGCTCATTGCATGATCAGCCACGTGAGCAGTGCATGATAGCCATGTGATGAGTGCATGATCAGCCACGTGATCAGTGCATGATCAGCCACGTGATCAGTGCATGATAAGTCACGTGACCAGCACATGGTAGCTGCGTGATCATTTCATGATCAGCCACGTTAGCAGTGCATGATAGCCACGTGATCAGTGCTTGATCAGCCACGTGATCAGTGCATGATCAATTACGTGATCAGTGCAAGATCAGTAACGTGACCAGTACATGGTAGCTAAGTGATCATTGCATGATCAGCCACGTGATCAGTGCATGATAGCCACGTGATCAGTGCATGATAGCCACGTGATCAGTGCATGATCAGTCACGTGATCCGTGTGTGATCAACCACGTGATCAGTGCATGATAGCCACGTGATCACTTCATGAGTAGTCACGTCATCTGTGCATGACCAGGCACGTGATCAGTGTATGATCAGCCACGTGAACAGTGCATGATAGCCACGTGATCAGTGCATGATAGCCACGAGATCAGAACATGATCAGTCATGTGAACAGTGCATGATCAGCCACGTGATCAGTGTTTGATCACCCACGTGATCAGTGCATGATCAATTACGTGATCAGTGCATGATCAGTCACGTGATCAGTACATGGTAGCTATGTGATCATTGTATGATCAGCCACGTTAGCAGTGCATGATAGCCACGTGATCAGTGCATGATACCTACGTGATTAGTTCATGATTAGTCACGTGATCCGTGCATGACAGTCACATAATCCGTGCATGATATCCACGTGATCATTGAATTATAGCCACGTGATCAGTTCATCATTAGTCACGTGATCTGTGCATGAACAGGCACGTGAACAGTGTATGATCCGCCACGTGATCAGTGCATTATAGCCACGTGATCAGTGCATGATCAGTCAAGTGATCAGTGCGTGAAGAGTCACGTGATCAGTGCATGATGAGCCACGTGATCAGTGCATGATCAATTACGTGATGAGTGCATGATCAGTCACATGATCAGTACATGGTTGCTACATGATCATTGCATGATCAGCCAAGTGACAGGTGTGTGATCAGCCATGTGTACAGTGCATGTTCAGCCACGTGATCAGTGCATGATAGCCACGTGATTAGTGCATGATCAGTTACGTGAGCAGTGTATGATCAGCCACGTGAAGAGTGCATGATAGCCACGTGATCAGTGCATGATCAGTCACCTGATGGGTGTATGATCAGTCACGTGACCAGTACATGGTAGCTACGTGATCAGTGCATGATCAGCCGCGTGACAGGTGTATGATCAGCCACGTGAGCAGTGCATGATCAGCCACGTGATCAGTGTATGATCAACCACGTGATCAGTGTATGATCAGCCACGTGAACAGTGCATGCTCAGTCACGTGATCAGAGCCTGCTGAGCTTCGTGATTACTGTCTGCTCATCTGCTTGACAATTGCCAGCTGAGCTGCACGATTCCTGCCTGTCATCTGCGTGACAATTGCCAGCTGTGCTGCGTAATTCCTGCCTGCTCAGCTGCTTGATTATTGCCAGCTGAGCAGCATGATTCCTCACAGCTGAGTTCCATGATTATTGCCTGCTGACTGTTTGATTCGTGCCTATTCAGCTCTTTGTTTATTGCCTCCAGAGGCACATGATCAGTGTGTGATAGCAAACATGCTCAGTCACATGGTCAGCGCCATTAAGTCACGTGATCACTACATGATAGTCATGTGATCAGTCCATGCTCAGTCATGGTATCAGTGCATGATCAGCCACGGGATCGGTGCATGATAGCCACGTGATCAGTGTATGATCAGTCACCTGATGGGTGCATGATCAGTCACGTGACCAGTACATGGTAGCTACATGATCATTGCATGATCAGCCACGTGAGTAGTGCATGATAGCCACGTGATCAGTGCATGATCAGTCACGTGATCAGTGCATGATCAGTCATGTAATCTGTGCATGACCAGGCACGTGATCAGTGTACGACCAGCCAAGTGATCAGTGCATGATAGCCACGTGATCAGAGCATGATCAGTCACGTGATCAGTGCATGATCAGTCACGTAATCAGTGTATGATCAGCCACGTGATCAGTGCATGATCAATTACGTCATCAGTGCATGATCAGTTACGTGACCAGTACATGGTAGCTAGGTGATCATTGCATGATCAGCCACGTGAGCCCTGCATGATAGCCACGAGATCAGTGCATGATCAGTCACGTGAACAGTGCATGATAAGCCACGTGATCAGTGCATGATCAATTACGTGATCAGTGCATGATCACTCACGTGACTAGTACATGGTAGCTACGTGATCAGTGCATGATCAGCCACTTAAGCAGTGCAGGATAGCCACGTGATCATTACATGATCAGTTTCAGGGGCAGAGTATGATCAGCCACTTGATCAGTGCATGATAGCCACGTGATCAGTGCATGATCTGTCACATGTTCAGTGTATGTTCATCTGAGTGATCAGTGCATGGGCAGTCATGTGATCAGTGCATGATATAGAAGTGATCAGTGCATGATCAGTCTCGTGATCAGTGTATGATCAGTCTCGTGATCAGTGTATGATCAACCACGTGATCAGTGCACGATAGCCACGTAATCAGTGCATGATAGCCAGATGATCAGTGCATGATCAGTCACGTGATCAGTGCATGGTCAGTCACGTGATCAGTGCATGATCAGTCACGTGATCAGTGCATGATCATCCAGGTGATGAGTGCATGTGGAGTCATGTAGTCAATGCATGATAGCGCCGTGATCAGTGCAAGATCAGCCACGTGATCAGTGCATGATGAGTCACGTGATCAGTGCATGATGAGTCACGTGATCAGTGCATGATCAGTCACATGATCAGTGCATGACCAGTCATGTGACCAGTACATTGTAGCTATGTGATAATTGCATGATCAGCCACGTGAGCCGTGCATGATAGCCACGAGATCAGTGCATGATCAGTCACGTGATCAGAGCATGATCAGTCACGTGAACAGTGCATGTTAAGTCACCTGATCAGTGCATGATCAATTACGTGATCAATGCATGATCACTCACGTGACCAGTACATGGTAGCTACGTGATCATTGCATGATCAGCCACGTGATCAGTGCATGGTGAGACACGTGAACAGTGTATGATTAGCCACGTGATCAGTGCATGATATCCAAGTGATCAGTGCTTGATCAATCACGTGATCAGTGTATGATCAGCCAGGTGAACAGTGCATGCTCAGTCACGTGATCAGGGCCTGCTGAGCTGCGTGATTACTGTCTGCTCATCTGCTTGACAATTGCCAGCTGAGCTGCATGATTCCTGCCTGTCATCTGCTTGACAATTGCCAGCTGTGCTGTGTAATTCCTGCCTGCTCAGCTGCTTGATTATTGCCAGCTGAGCAGCATGATTCCTCACAGCTGAGTTCCATGATTATTGCCTGCTGACTGTTTGATTCATGCCTACTCAGCTCTTTGTTTATTGCCTCCAGAGGCACATGATCAGTGTATGAGAGCAAACATGCTCAGCGCATGATCAGTCAGATGGTCAGCGCCATTAAGTCACGTGATCACTACATGATAGTCATGTGATCAGTCCATGCTCAGTCACAGTAGCAGTGCATGATAGCCACGTGATCATTGCAGGATAGCCACGTGATTAGTGCATGATCAGCCAGGTGATCAGTGAATGATTGCTACATGATCAGTTCATGATTAGTCACGTGATCTGTGCATGACCAGGCAGGTGATCAGTGTATGATCAGCCACGTGAACAGTGCATGATAGCCAGGTGTTCAGTGCATGATCAGTCACCTGATGGGTGTATGATCAGTCACGTGACCGGTACATGGTAGCTACATGATCATTGCATGATCAGCCACGTGAGTAGTGCCTGATAGCCACGTGATGAGTGCATGATCAGTGACGTGATCAGTGCATGATCAGCCACATGATCAGTGCATGATCAATTACGTGATCAGTGCATGATCAGTCACGTGATCAGTACATGGTAGCTGCGTGATCAGTGTATGACCAGCCACGTGATCAGTGCATGATAGCCACGTGATCAGGGCATGATCAGTCACGTGATACGTGTGTGATCAGCCACGTGATCAGTGCATGATGAGTCAGGTGATCAGTGCAGGATTAATTACGTGATCAGTGCATGATCAGTCACGTGACCAGTACATGGTTGCTACGTGATCATTGCATGATCAGCCACGTGAGCAGTGCATGATAGCCACGTGATCAGTGCATGATCAGTCACGTGATCAGTACATGATCAGTCAACTGAACAGTGCATGATCATTTGCGTGATCTGAGCATGATGAGTCACGTGACCAGTATATGGTAGTACGTGAACATTGCATGACCAGCCAGGTGAGAAGTGCATGATAGCCACGTGATGTGTGCATGATCAGTTACGTGAGCAGAGTATGATCAGCCACGTGATCAGTGCATGAGTGCCACGTGATCAGTGCATGATCAGTCACGTGACTGGTGTGTGGTAAGCCACGTGAACAGTGCATGTTCAACCACGTGATCAATGCATGATATCCACGTGATCAGTGCATGATCAGTTACATGAACAGTGTATGATCAGCCACGTGAGCAGTGCATGGTCATACACGTGAACAGTGTATGATCAGTCAAGTGACCAGTATATGGTAGCTACGTGATCATTGCATGATCAGCCATGTGATCTGTGCATGATAGCCACGTGATCACTGCAAGATAGCCACGTGATCAGTGCATGATCAGTCACGTGATCAGTGCATGACCAGCCACGTGATCAGTGCATGACGAGGCACGTGATCAGTATGATCAGCCACGTGATCAGTGCATGATAGCCACGTGATCAGTGCATGATCAGTTACGTGATCAGTGTATGATCAGCCACGTGAGCAGTGCATGTTAAGACACGTGAACAGTGTATGATCAGTCATGTGACCACTATATGGTAGCTACGTGATCATTGCATGATCAGCCACGTGATCAGTGCATGATAGCCACGTGATCACTGCATGATAGCCACGTGATCAGTGCATGACGAGGCACGGGATCAGTATGACCAGCCACGTGATCAGTGCATGATCAATTACGTGATCAGTGCATGATCACTCACGGGACCAGTACATGGTAGCTACGTGATCATTGCATGATCAGCCACGTGATCAGTGCATGATCAATTACGTGATCAGTGCATGATCAGTTACGTGAGCAGTGTATGATCAGCCACGTGATCAGTGCATGGTCAGACACGTGAACAGTGTATGATTAGCCACGTGATCAGTGCATGATATCCAAGTGATCAGTGCTTGATCAATCACGTGATCAGTGTATGATCAGCCACGTGAACAGTGCATGCTCAGTCACGTGATCAGGGCCTGCTGAGCTGCATGATTACTATCTGCTCATCTGCTTGAAAAATGCCAGCTGAGCTGCATGATTCCTGCCTGTCATCTGCTTGACATTTGCCAGCTGTGCTGTGTAATTCCTGTCTGCTCAGCTGCTTGATTATTGCCAGCTGAGCAGCATGATTCCTCACAGCTGAGTTCCATGATTATTGCCTGCTGACTGTTTGATTCATGCCTACTCAGCTCTTTGTTTATTGCCTCCAGAGGCACATGATCAGTGTATGATAGCAAACATGCTCAGTCACATGGTCAGCGCCATTAAGTCACGTGATCACTACATGATAGTCATGTGATCAGTCCATGCTCAGTCACGGTATCAGTGCATGATCAGCCACGTGATCAGTGCATGATAGCCACGTGATCATTGCAGGATAGCCACGTGATCAGTGCATGATCAGCCAGGTGATCAGTGAATGATTGCTACGTGATCAGTGCATGATTAGTCACGTGATCAGTGTGTGATCAGCCACGTGATCAGTGCATGGTCAGTCACGTGTTCAGTGCATGATCAGCCACGTGATCAGTGCATGATCAGTTACGTGATCAGTGCATGATCACTCACGGGACCAGTACATGGTAGTTACGTGATCATTGCATGATGAGCCACGTGATCAGTGCATGATCAATTACGTGATCAGTGCATGATCAGTTATGTGAGCAGTGTATGATCAGCCACGTGATCAGTGCATGGTCAGACACGTGAACAGTGTATGATTAGCCACGTGATCAGTGCATGATATCCAAGTGATCAGTGCTTGATCAATCACGTGATCAGTGTATGATCAGCCAGGTGAACAGTGCATGCTCAGTCACGTGATCAGGGCCTGCTGAGCTGCGTGATTACTGTCTGCTCATCTGCTTGACAATTGCCAGCTGAGCTGCATGATTCCTGCCTGTCATCTGCTTGACAATTGCCAGCTGTGCTGTGTAATTCCTGCCTGCTCAGCTGCTTGATTATTGCCAGCTGAGCAGCATGATTCCTCACAGCTGAGTTCCATGATTATTGCCTGCTGACTGTTTGATTCATGCCTACTCAGCTCTTTGTTTATTGCCTCCAGAGGCACATGATCAGTGTATGAGAGCAAACATGCTCAGCGCATGATCAGTCAGATGGTCAGCGCCATTAAGTCACGTGATCACTACATGATAGTCATGTGATCAGTCCATGCTCAGTCACGGTAGCAGTGCATGATAGCCACGTGATCATTGCAGGATAGCCACGTGATCAGAGCATGATCAGCCAGGTGATCAGTGAATGATTGCTACATGATCAGTTCATGATTAGTCACGTGATCAGTGCATGACCAGGCAGGTGATCAGTGTATGATCAGCCACGTGAACAGTGCATGATAGCCAGGTGATCAGTGCATGATCAGTCACCTGATGGGTGTATGATCAGTCACGTGACCAGTACATGGTAGCTACATGATCATTGCATGATCAGCCACGTGAGTAGTGCCTGATAGCCACGTGATGAGTGCATGATCAGTGACATGATCAGTGCATGATCAGCCACATGATCAGTGCATGATCAATTACGTGATCAGTGCATGATCAGTCACGTGACCAGTACATGGTAGCTGCGTGATCAGTGTATGACCAGCCAAGTGATCAGTGCATGATAGCCACGTGATCAGTGTATGATCAGTCACGTGATACGTGTGTGATCAGCCACGTGATCAGTGCATGATGAGTCAGGTGATCAGTGCAGGATTAATTACGTGATCAGTGCATGATCAGTCACGTGACCAGTACATGGTTGCTACGTGATCATTGCATGATCAGCCACGTGAGCAGTGCATGATAGCCACGTGATCAGTGCATGATCAGTCACGTGATCAGTACATGATCAGTCAACTGAACAGTGCATGATCATTTGCGTGATCTGAGCATGATGAGTCACGTGACCAGTATATGGTAGTACGTGAACATTGCATGACCAGCCAGGTGAGAAGTGCATGATAGCCACGTGATGTGTGCATGATCAGTTACGTGAGCAGAGTATGATCAGCCACGTGATCAGTGCATGAGTGCCACGTGATCAGTGCATGATCAGTCACGTGACTGGTGTGTGGTAAGCCACGTGAACAGTGCATGTTCAGCCACGTGATCAATGCATGATATCCACGTGATCAGTGCATGATCAGTTACATGGACAGTGTATGATCAGCCACGTGATCAGTGCATGGTCATACACGTGAACAGTGTATGATCAGTCAAGTGACCAGTATATGGTAGCTACGTGATCATTGCATGATCAGCCATGTGATCTGTGCATGATAGCCACGTGATCACTGCAAGATAGCCACGTGATCAGTGCATGATCAGTCACGTGATCAGTGCATGATCAGCCACGTGATCAGTGCATGACGAGGCACGTGATCAGTATGACCAGCCAAGTGATCAGTGCATGATAGCCATGTGATCAGTGCATGATCAGTCACGTGATCAATGCATGATATCTACGTGATCAGTGCATGATCAGTTACATGAACAGTGTATGATCAGCCACGTGAGCAGTGCATGATCAGCCACATGACCAGTGCATGATCAATTACGTGACCAGTACATGGTAGCTACGTGCTCATTGCATGATCAGCCACGTGAGCAGTGCATGATAGCCATGTGATCAGTGCATGATCAGCCACGTGATCAGTGCATGATCAGTTACGTGATCAGTGCATGATCAGTCACGTGACCAGTGCATGGTAGCTGCGTGATCATTTCATGATCAGCCACGTTAGCAGTGCATGATAGCCACGTGATCAGTGCTTGATCAGCCACGTGATCAGTGCATGATCAATTACGTGATCAGTGCAAGATCAGTAACGTGACCAGTACATGGTAGCTAAGTGATCATTGCATGATCAGCCACGTGATCAGTGCATGATAGCCACGTGATCAGTGCATGATAGCCACGTGATCAGTGCATGATCAGTCACGTGATACGTGTGTGATCAACCACGTGATCAGTGCATGATAGCCACGTGATCACTTCATGAGTAGTCACGTCATCTGTGCATGACCAGGCACGTGATCAGTGTATGATCAGCCACGTGAACAGTGCATGATAGCCACGTGATCAGTGCATGATAGCCACGAGATCAGAACATGATCAGTCATGTGAAGAGTGCATGATCAGCCACGTGATCAGTGTTTGATCAGCCACGTGATCAGTGCATGATCAATTACGTGATCAGTGCATGATCAGTCACGTGACCAGTACATGGTAGCTATGTGATCATTGTATGATCAGCCACGTTAGCAGTGCATGATAGCCACGTGATCAGTGCATGATACCTACGTGATTAGTTCATGATTAGTCACGTGATCCGTGCATGACAGTCACATAATCCGTGCATGATATCCACGTGATCATTGAATTATAGCCACGTGATCAGTTCATGATTAGTCACGTGATCTGTGCATGAACAGGCACATGAACAGTGTATGATCCGCCACGTGATCAGTGCATTATAGCCACGTGATCAGTGCATGATCAGTCAAGTGATCAGTGCGTGAAGAGTCACGTGATCAGTGCATGATGAGCCACGTGATCAGTGCATGATCAATTACGGGATGAGTGCATGATCAGTCACATGATCAGTACATGGTTGCTACATGATCATTGCATGATCAGCCAAGTGACAGGTGTGTGATCAGCCATGTGTACAGTGCATGTTCAGCCACGTGATCAGTGCATGATAGCCACGTGATTAGTGCATGATCAGTTACGTGAGCAGTGTATGATCAGCCACGTGAAGAGTGCATGATAGCCACGTGATCAGTGCATGATCAGTCACCTGATGGGTGTATGATCAGTCACGTGACCGGTACATGGTAGCTACATGATCATTGCATGATCAGCCGCGTGACAGGTGTGTGATCAGCCACGTGAGCAGTGCATGTTCAGCCACGTGATCAGTGTATGATCAACCAAGTGATCAGTGTATGATCAGCCATGTGAACAGTGCATGCTCAGTCACGTGATCAGAGCCTGCTGAGCTTCGTGATTACTGTCTGCTCATCTGCTTGACAATTGCGAGCTGAGCTGCACGATTCCTGCCTGTCATCTGCGTGACAATTGCCAGCTGTGCTGCGTAATTCCTGCCTGCTCAGCTGCTTGATTATTGCCAGCTGAGCAGCATGATTCCTCACAGCTGAGTTCCATGATTATTGCCTGCTGACTGTTTGATTCGTGCCTATTCAGCTCTTTGTTTATTGCCTCCAGAGGCACATGATCAGTGTGTGATAGCAAACATGCTCAGTCACATGGTCAGCGCCATTAAGTCACGTGATCACTACATGATAGTCATGTGATCAGTCCATGCTCAGTCATGGTATCAGTGCATGATCAGCCACGGGATCGGTGCATGATAGCCACGTGATCAGTGTATGATCAGTCACCTGATGGGTGTATGATCAGTCACGTGACCAGTACATGGTAGCTACATGATCATTGCATGATCAGCCACGTGAGTAGTGCATGATAGCCACGTGATCAGTGCATGATCAGTCACGTGATCAGTGCATGATCAGTCATGTAATCTGTGCATGACCAGGCACGTGATCAGTGTGACCAGCCAAGTGATCAGTGCATGATAGCCACGTGATCAGAGCATGATCAGTCACGTGATCAGTGCATGATCAGTCACGTAATCAGTGTATGATCAGCCACGTGATCAGTGCATGATCAATTATGTCATCAGTGCATGATCAGTTACGTGACCAGTACATGGTAGCTAGGTGATCATTGCATGATCAGCCACGTGAGCCCTGCATGATAGCCACGAGATCAGTGCATGATCAGTCACGTGAACAGTGCATGATAAGTCACCTGATCAGTGCATGATCAATTACGTGATCAGTGCACGATCACTCACGTGACTAGTACATGGTAGCTACGTGATCATTGCATGATCAGCCACTTAAGCAGTGCAGGATAGCCACGTGATCATTACATGATCAGTTTCAGGGGCAGAGTATGATCAGCCACTTGATCAGTGCATGATAGCCACGTGATCAGTGCATGATCTGTCACATGTTCAGTGTATGTTCATCTGAGTGATCAGTGCATGGGCAGTCATGTGATCAGTGCATGATATAGAAGTGATCAGTGCATGATCAGTCTCGTGATCAGTGTATGATCAGTCTCGTGATCAGTGTATGATCAACCACGTGATCAGTGCACGATAGCCAGGTAATGAGTGCATGATAGCCAGATGATCAGTGCATGATCAGTCACGTGATCAGTGCATGGTCAGTCACGTGATCAGTGCATGATCAGTCACGTGATCAGTGCATGATCATCCACGTGATGAGTGCATGTGGAGTCATGTAGTCAATGCATGATAGCGCCGTGATCAGTGCAAGATCAGCCACGTGATCAGTGCATGATGAGTCACGTGATCAGTGCATGATGAGTCACGTGATCAGTGCATGATCAGTCACATGATCAGTGCATGACCAGTCATGTGACCAGTACATTGTAGCTATGTGATAATTGCATGATCAGCCACGTGAGCCGTGCATGATAGCCACGAGATCAGTGCATGATCAGTCACGTGATCAGAGCATGATCAGTCACGTGAACAGTGCATGTTAAGTCACCTGATCAGTGCATGATCAATTACGTGATCAATGCATGATCACTCACGTGACCAGTACATGGTAGCTACGTGATCATTGCATGATCAGCCACGTGATCAGTGCATGGTGAGACACGTGAACAGTGTATGATTAGCCACGTGATCAGTGCATGATATCCAAGTGATCAGTGCTTGATCAATCACGTGATCAGTGTATGATCAGCCAGGTGAACAGTGCATGCTCAGTCACGTGATCAGGGCCTGCTGAGCTGCGTGATTACTGTCTGCTCATCTGCTTGACAATTGCCAGCTGAGCTGCATGATTCCTGCCTGTCATCTGCTTGACAATTGCCAGCTGTGCTGTGTAATTCCTGCCTGCTCAGCTGCTTGATTATTGCCAGCTGAGCAGCATGATTCCTCACAGCTGAGTTCCATGATTATTGCCTGCTGACTGTTTGATTCATGCCTACTCAGCTCTTTGTTTATTGCCTCCAGAGGCACATGATCAGTGTATGAGAGCAAACATGCTCAGCGCATGATCAGTCAGATGGTCAGCGCCATTAAGTCACGTGATCACTACATGATAGTCATGTGATCAGTCCATGCTCAGTCACGGTAGCAGTGCATGATAGCCACGTGATCATTGCAGGATAGCCACGTGATTAGTGCATGATCAGCCAGGTGATCAGTGAATGATTGCTACATGATCAGTTCATGATTAGTCACGTGATCTGTGCATGACCAGGCAGGTGATCAGTGTATGATCAGCCACGTGAACAGTGCATGATAGCCAGGTGTTCAGTGCATGATCAGTCACCTGATGGGTGTATGATCAGTCACGTGACCGGTACATGGTAGCTACATGATCATTGCATGATCAGCCACGTGAGTAGTGCCTGATAGCCACGTGATGAGTGCATGATCAGTGACGTGATCAGTGCATGATCAGCCACATGATCAGTGCATGATCAATTACGTGATCAGTGCATGATCAGTCACGTGACCAGTACATGGTAGCTGCGTGATCAGTGTATGACCAGCCAAGTGATCAGTGCATGATAGCCACGTGATCAGTGTATGATCAGTCACGTGATACGTGTGTGATCAGCCACGTGATCAGTGCATGATGAGTCAGGTGATCAGTGCAGGATTAATTACGTGATCAGTGCATGATCAGTCACGTGACCAGTACATGGTTGCTACGTGATCATTGCATGATCAGCCACGTGAGCAGTGCATGATAGCCACGTGATCAGTGCATGATCAGTCACGTGATCAGTACATGATCAGTCAACTGAACAGTGCATGATCATTTGCGTGATCTGAGCATGATGAGTCACGTGACCAGTATATGGTAGTACGTGAACATTGCATGACCAGCCAGGTGAGAAGTGCATGATAGCCACGTGATGTGTGCATGATCAGTTACGTGAGCAGAGTATGATCAGCCACGTGATCAGTGCATGAGTGCCACGTGATCAGTGCATGATCAGTCACGTGACTGGTGTGTGGTAAGCCACGTGAACAGTGCATGTTCAACCACGTGATCAATGCATGATATCCACGTGATCAGTGCATGATCAGTTACATGAACAGTGTATGATCAGCCACGTGAGCAGTGCATGGTCATACACGTGAACAGTGTATGATCAGTCAAGTGACCAGTATATGGTAGCTACGTGATCATTGCATGATCAGCCATGTGATCTGTGCATGATAGCCACGTGATCACTGCAAGATAGCCACGTGATCAGTGCATGATCAGTCACGTGATCAGTGCATGACCAGCCACGTGATCAGTGCATGACGAGGCACGTGATCAGTATGACCAGCCAAGTGATCAATGCATGATATCCACGTGATCAGTGCATGATCAGTTACGGGAACAGTGTATGATCAGCCACGTGAGCAGTGCATGTTAAGACACGTGAACAGTGTATGATCAGTCATGTGACCACTATATGGTAGCTACGTGATCATTGCATGATCAGCCATGTGATCTGTGCATGATAGCCACGTGATCACTGCATGATAGCCACGTGATCAGTGCATGACGAGGCACGGGATCAGTATGACCAGCCAAGTGATCAGTGCATGATCAATTACGTGATCAGTGCATGATCACTCACGGACCAGTACATGGTAGCTACGTGATCATTGCATGATCAGCCACGTGATCAGTGCATGATCAATACGTGATCAGTGCATGATCAGTTACGTGAGCAGTGTATGATCAGCCACGTGATCAGTGCATGGTCAGACACGTGAACAGTGTATGATTAGCCACGTGATCAGTGCATGATATCCAAGTGATCAGTGCTTGATCAATCACGTGATCAGTGTATGATCAGCCACGTGAACAGTGCATGCTCAGTCACGTGATCAGGGCCTGCTGAGCTGCATGATTACTATCTGCTCATCTGCTTGAAAAAGCCAGCTGAGCTGCATGATTCCTGCCTGTCATCTGCTTGACATTTGCCAGCTGTGCTGTGTAATTCCTGTCTGCTCAGCTGCTTGATTATTGCCAGCTGAGCAGCATGATTCCTCACAGCTGAGTTCCATGATTATTGCCTGCTGACTGTTTGATTCATGCCTACTCAGCTCTTTGTTTATTGCCTCCAGAGGCACATGATCAGTGTATGATAGCAAACATGCTCAGTCACATGGTCAGCGCCATTAAGTCACGTGATCACTACATGATAGTCATGTGATCAGTCCATGCTCAGTCACGGTATCAGTGCATGATCAGCCACGTGATCAGTGCATGATAGCCACGTGATCATTGCAGGATAGCCACGTGATCAGTGCATGATCAGCCAGGTGATCAGTGAATGATTGCTACGTGATCAGTGCATGATCAGTCACGTGATACGTGTGTGATCAGCCACTTGATCAGTGCATGGTCAGTCACGTGTTCAGTGCATGATCAGCCACGTGATCAGTGCATGATCAGTTACGTGATCAGTGCATGATCACTCACGGGACCAGTACATGGTAGTTACGTGATCATTGCATGATGAGCCACGTGATCAGTGCATGATCAATTACGTGATCAGTGCATGATCAGTTATGTGAGCAGTGTATGATCAGCCACGTGATCAGTGCATGGTCACACACGTGAACAGTGTATGATTAGCCACGTGATCAGTGCATGATATCCAAGTGATCAGTGCTTGATCAATCACGTGATCAGTGTATGATCAGCCAGGTGAACAGTGCATGCTCAGTCACGTGATCAGGGCCTGCTGAGCTGCGTGATTACTGTCTGCTCATCTGCTTGACAATTGCCAGCTGAGCTGCATGATTCCTGCCTGTCATCTGCTTGACAATTGCCAGCTGTGCTGTGTAATTCCTGCCTGCTCAGCTGCTTGATTATGCCAGCTGAGCAGCATGATTCCTCACAGCTGAGTTCCATGATTATTGCCTGCTGACTGTTTGATTCATGCCTACTCAGCTCTTTGTTTATTGCCTCCAGAGGCACATGATCAGTGTATGAGAGCAAACATGCTCAGCGCATGATCAGTCAGATGGTCAGCGCCATTAAGTCACGTGATCACTACATGATAGTCATGTGATCAGTCCATGCTCAGTCACGGTAGCAGTGCATGATAGCCACGTGATCATTGCAGGATAGCCACGTGATCAGTGCATGATCAGCCAGGTGATCAGTGAATGATTGCTACATGATCAGTTCATGATTAGTCACGTGATCTGTGCATGACCAGGCAGGTGATCAGTGTATGATCAGCCACGTGAACAGTGCATGATAGCCAGGTGATCAGTGGATGATCAGTCACCTGATGGGTGTATGATCAGTCACGTGACCGGTACATGGTAGCTACATGATCATTGCATGATCAGCCACGTGAGTAGTGCCTGATAGCCACGTGATGAGTGCATGATCAGTGACGTGATCAGTGCATGATCAGCCACATGATCAGTGCATGATCAATTACGTGATCAGTGCATGATCAGTCACGTGACCAGTACATGGTAGCTGCGTGATCAGTGTATGACCAGCCAAGTGATCAGTGCATGATAGCCACGTGATCAGTGTATGATCAGTCACGTGATACGTGTGTGATCAGCCACGTGATCAGTGCATGATGAGTCAGGTGATCAGTGCAGGATTAATTACGTGATCAGTGCATGATCAGTCACGTGACCAGTACATGGTTGCTACGTGATCATTGCATGATCAGCCACGTGAGCAGTGCATGATAGCCACGTGATCAGTGCATGATCAGTCACGTGATCAGTACATGATCAGTCAACTGAACAGTGCATGATCATTTGCGTGATCTGAGCATGATGAGTCACGTGACCAGTATATGGTAGTACGTGAACATTGCATGACCAGCCAGGTGAGAAGTGCATGATAGCCACGTGATGTGTGCATGATCAGTTACGTGAGCAGAGTATGATCAGCCACGTGATCAGTGCATGAGTGCCACGTGATCAGTGCATGATCAGTCACGTGACTGGTGTGTGGTAAGCCACGTGAACAGTGCATGTTCAGCACGTGATCAATGCATGATATCCACGTGATCAGTGCATGATCAGTTACATGGACAGTGTATGATCAGCCACGTGAGCAGTGCATGGTCATACACGTGAACAGTGTATGATCAGTCAAGTGACCAGTATATGGTAGCTACGTGATCATTGCATGATCAGCCATGTGATCTGTGCATGATAGCCACGTGATCACTGCAAGATAGCCACGTGATCAGTGCATGATCAGTCACGTGATCAGTGCATGACCAGCCACGTGATCAGTGCATGACGAGGCACGTGATCAGTATGACCAGCCAAGTGATCAGTGCATGATAGCCATGTGATCAGTGCATGATCAGTCACGTGATCAATGCATGATATCTACGTGATCAGTGCATGATCAGTTACATGAACAGTGTATGATCAGCCACCTGAGCAGTGCATGATCAGCCACATGACCAGTGCATGATCAATTACGTGACCAGTACATGGTAGCTACGTGCTCATTGCATGATCAGCCACGTGAGCAGTGCATGATAGCCATGTGATCAGTGCATGATCAGCCACGTGATCAGTGCATGATCAGCCACATGATCAGTGCATGATCAGTCACGTGACCAGCACATGGTAGCTGCGTGATCATTTCATGATCAGCCACGTTAGCAGTGCATGATAGTCACGTGATCAGTGCTTGATCAGCCACGTGATCAGTGCATGATCAATTACGTGATCAGTGCAAGATCAGTAAAGTGACCAGTACATGGTAGCTAAGTGATCATTGCATGATCAGCCACGTGATCAGTGCATGATAGCCACGTGATCAGTGCATGATAGCCACGTGATCAGTGCATGATCAGTCACGTGATACGTGTGTGATCAACCACGTGATCAGTGCATGATAGCCACGTGATCACTTCATGAGTAGTCACGTCATCTGTGCATGACCAGGCACGTGATCAGTGTATGATCAGCCACGTGAACAGTGCATGATAGCCACGTGATCAGTGCATGATAGCCACGAGATCAGAACATGATCAGTCATGTGAAGAGTGCATGATCAGCCACGTGATCAGTGTTTGATCAGCCACGTGATCAGTGCATGATCAATTACGTGATCAGTGCATGATCAGTCACGTGACCAGTACATGGTAGCTATGTGATCATTGTATGATCAGCCACGTTAGCAGTGCATGATAGCCACGTGATCAGTGCATGATACCTACGTGATTAGTTCATGATTAGTCACGTGATCCGTGCATGACAGTCACATAATCCGTGCATGATAT
The DNA here is from genome assembly GCF_032452875.1 of Bos javanicus. Taxonomy (NCBI): domain Eukaryota; kingdom Metazoa; phylum Chordata; class Mammalia; order Artiodactyla; family Bovidae; genus Bos; species Bos javanicus. The sequence continues at coordinate 670,196 of NW_026893606.1, read as the reverse complement.
CCACGTGATCATTGAATTATAGCCACGTGATCAGTTCATCATTAGTCACGTGATCTGTGCATGAACAGGCACGTGAACAGTGTATGATCCGCCACGTGATCAGTGCATTATAGCCACGTGATCAGTGCATGATCAGTCAAGTGATCAGTGCGTGAAGAGTCACGTGATCAGTGCATGATGAGCCACGTGATCAGTGCATGATCAATTACGGGATGAGTGCATGATCAGTCACATGATCAGTACATGGTTGCTACATGATCATTGCATGATCAGCCAAGTGACAGGTGTGTGATCAGCCATGTGTACAGTGCATGTTCAGCCACGTGATCAGTGCATGATAGCCACGTGATTAGTGCATGATCAGTTACGTGAGCAGTGTATGATCAGCCACGTGAAGAGTGCATGATAGCCACGTGATCAGTGCATGATCAGTCACCTGATGGGTGTATGATCAGTCACGTGACCGGTACATGGTAGCTACATGATCATTGCATGATCAGCCGCGTGACAGGTGTGTGATCAGCCACGTGAGCAGTGCATGTTCAGCCACGTGATCAGTGTATGATCAACCAAGTGATCAGTGTATGATCAGCCATGTGAACAGTGCATGCTCAGTCACGTGATCAGAGCCTGCTGAGCTTCGTGATTACTGTCTGCTCATCTGCTTGACAATTGCGAGCTGAGCTGCACGATTCCTGCCTGTCATCTGCGTGACAATTGCCAGCTGTGCTGCGTAATTCCTGCCTGCTCAGCTGCTTGATTATTGCCAGCTGAGCAGCATGATTCCTCACAGCTGAGTTCCATGATTATTGCCTGCTGACTGTTTGATTCGTGCCTATTCAGCTCTTTGTTTATTGCCTCCAGAGGCACATGATCAGTGTGTGATAGCAAACATGCTCAGTCACATGGTCAGCGCCATTAAGTCACGTGATCACTACATGATAGTCATGTGATCAGTCCATGCTCAGTCATGGTATCAGTGCATGATCAGCCACGGGATCGGTGCATGATAGCCACGTGATCAGTGTATGATCAGTCACCTGATGGGTGTATGATCAGTCACGTGACCAGTACATGGTAGCTACATGATCATTGCATGATCAGCCACGTGAGTAGTGCATGATAGCCACGTGATCAGTGCATGATCAGTCACGTGATCAGTGCATGATCAGTCATGTAATCTGTGCATGACCAGGCACGTGATCAGTGTACGACCAGCCAAGTGATCAGTGCATGATAGCCACGTGATCAGAGCATGATCAGTCACGTGATCAGTGCATGATCAGTCACGTAATCAGTGTATGATCAGCCACGTGATCAGTGCATGATCAATTATGTCATCAGTGCATGATCAGTTACGTGACCAGTACATGGTAGCTAGGTGATCATTGCATGATCAGCCACGTGAGCCCTGCATGATAGCCACGAGATCAGTGCATGATCAGTCACGTGAACAGTGCATGATAAGTCACCTGATCAGTGCATGATCAATTACGTGATCAGTGCACGATCACTCACGTGACTAGTACATGGTAGCTACGTGATCATTGCATGATCAGCCACTTAAGCAGTGCAGGATAGCCACGTGATCATTACATGATCAGTTTCAGGGGCAGAGTATGATCAGCCACTTGATCAGTGCATGATAGCCACGTGATCAGTGCATGATCTGTCACATGTTCAGTGTATGTTCATCTGAGTGATCAGTGCATGGGCAGTCATGTGATCAGTGCATGATATAGAAGTGATCAGTGCATGATCAGTCTCGTGATCAGTGTATGATCAGTCTCGTGATCAGTGTATGATCAACCACGTGATCAGTGCACGATAGCCAGGTAATGAGTGCATGATAGCCAGATGATCAGTGCATGATCAGTCACGTGATCAGTGCATGGTCAGTCACGTGATCAGTGCATGATCAGTCACGTGATCAGTGCATGATCATCCAGGTGATGAGTGCATGTGGAGTCATGTAGTCAATGCATGATAGCGCCGTGATCAGTGCAAGATCAGCCACGTGATCAGTGCATGATGAGTCACGTGATCAGTGCATGATGAGTCACGTGATCAGTGCATGATCAGTCACATGATCAGTGCATGACCAGTCATGTGACCAGTACATTGTAGCTATGTGATAATTGCATGATCAGCCACGTGAGCCGTGCATGATAGCCACGAGATCAGTGCATGATCAGTCACGTGATCAGAGCATGATCAGTCACGTGAACAGTGCATGTTAAGTCACCTGATCAGTGCATGATCAATTACGTGATCAATGCATGATCACTCACGTGACCAGTACATGGTAGCTACGTGATCATTGCATGATCAGCCACGTGATCAGTGCATGGTGAGACACGTGAACAGTGTATGATTAGCCACGTGATCAGTGCATGATATCCAAGTGATCAGTGCTTGATCAATCACGTGATCAGTGTATGATCAGCCAGGTGAACAGTGCATGCTCAGTCACGTGATCAGGGCCTGCTGAGCTGCGTGATTACTGTCTGCTCATCTGCTTGACAATTGCCAGCTGAGCTGCATGATTCCTGCCTGTCATCTGCTTGACAATTGCCAGCTGTGCTGTGTAATTCCTGCCTGCTCAGCTGCTTGATTATTGCCAGCTGAGCAGCATGATTCCTCACAGCTGAGTTCCATGATTATTGCCTGCTGACTGTTTGATTCATGCCTACTCAGCTCTTTGTTTATTGCCTCCAGAGGCACATGATCAGTGTATGAGAGCAAACATGCTCAGCGCATGATCAGTCAGATGGTCAGCGCCATTAAGTCACGTGATCACTACATGATAGTCATGTGATCAGTCCATGCTCAGTCACGGTAGCAGTGCATGATAGCCACGTGATCATTGCAGGATAGCCACGTGATCAGTGCATGATCAGCCAGGTGATCAGTGAATGATTGCTACATGATCAGTTCATGATTAGTCACGTGATCTGTGCATGACCAGGCAGGTGATCAGTGTATGATCAGCCACGTGAACAGTGCATGATAGCCACGTGATCAGTGCATGATCAGTCACCTGATGGGTGTATGATCAGTCACGTGACCGGTACATGGTAGCTACATGATCATTGCATGATCAGCCGCGTGACAGGTGTGTGATCAGCCACGTGAGCAGTGCATGTTCAGCCACGTGATCAGTGTATGATCAACCAAGTGATCAGTGTATGATCAGCCATGTGAACAGTGCATGCTCAGTCACGTGATCAGAGCCTGCTGAGCTTCGTGATTACTGTCTGCTCATCTGCTTGACAATTGCGAGCTGAGCTGCACGATTCCTGCCTGTCATCTGCGTGACAATTGCCAGCTGTGCTGCGTAATTCCTGCCTGCTCAGCTGCTTGATTATTGCCAGCTGAGCAGCATGATTCCTCACAGCTGAGTTCCATGATTATTGCCTGCTGACTGTTTGATTCGTGCCTATTCAGCTCTTTGTTTATTGCCTCCAGAGGCACATGATCAGTGTGTGATAGCAAACATGCTCAGTCACATGGTCAGCGCCATTAAGTCACGTGATCACTACATGATAGTCATGTGATCAGTCCATGCTCAGTCATGGTATCAGTGCATGATCAGCCACGGGATCGGTGCATGATAGCCACGTGATCAGTGTATGATCAGTCACCTGATGGGTGTATGATCAGTCACGTGACCAGTACATGGTAGCTACATGATCATTGCATGATCAGCCACGTGAGTAGTGCATGATAGCCACGTGATCAGTGCATGATCAGTCACGTGATCAGTGCATGATCAGTCATGTAATCTGTGCATGACCAGGCACGTGATCAGTGTACGACCAGCCAAGTGATCAGTGCATGATAGCCACGTGATCAGAGCATGATCAGTCACGTGATCAGTGCATGATCAGTCACGTAATCAGTGTATGATCAGCCACGTGATCAGTGCATGATCAATTATGTCATCAGTGCATGATCAGTTACGTGACCAGTACATGGTAGCTAGGTGATCATTGCATGATCAGCCACGTGAGCCCTGCATGATAGCCACGAGATCAGTGCATGATCAGTCACGTGAACAGTGCATGATAAGTCACCTGATCAGTGCATGATCAATTACGTGATCAGTGCACGATCACTCACGTGACTAGTACATGGTAGCTACGTGATCATTGCATGATCAGCCACTTAAGCAGTGCAGGATAGCCACGTGATCATTACATGATCAGTTTCAGGGGCAGAGTATGATCAGCCACTTGATCAGTGCATGATAGCCACGTGATCAGTGCATGATCTGTCACATGTTCAGTGTATGTTCATCTGAGTGATCAGTGCATGGGCAGTCATGTGATCAGTGCATGATATAGAAGTGATCAGTGCATGATCAGTCTCGTGATCAGTGTATGATCAGTCTCGTGATCAGTGTATGATCAACCACGTGATCAGTGCACGATAGCCAGGTAATGAGTGCATGATAGCCAGATGATCAGTGCATGATCAGTCACGTGATCAGTGCATGGTCAGTCACGTGATCAGTGCATGATCAGTCACGTGATCAGTGCATGATCATCCACGTGATGAGTGCATGTGGAGTCATGTAGTCAATGCATGATAGCGCCGTGATCAGTGCAAGATCAGCCACGTGATCAGTGCATGATGAGTCACGTGATCAGTGCATGATGAGTCACGTGATCAGTGCATGATCAGTCACATGATCAGTGCATGACCAGTCATGTGACCAGTACATTGTAGCTATGTGATAATTGCATGATCAGCCACGTGAGCCGTGCATGATAGCCACGAGATCAGTGCATGATCAGTCACGTGATCAGAGCATGATCAGTCACGTGAACAGTGCATGTTAAGTCACCTGATCAGTGCATGATCAATTACGTGATCAATGCATGATCACTCACGTGACCAGTACATGGTAGCTACGTGATCATTGCATGATCAGCCACGTGATCAGTGCATGGTGAGACACGTGAACAGTGTATGATTAGCCACGTGATCAGTGCATGATATCCAAGTGATCAGTGCTTGATCAATCACGTGATCAGTGTATGATCAGCCAGGTGAACAGTGCATGCTCAGTCACGTGATCAGGGCCTGCTGAGCTGCGTGATTACTGTCTGCTCATCTGCTTGACAATTGCCAGCTGAGCTGCATGATTCCTGCCTGTCATCTGCTTGACAATTGCCAGCTGTGCTGTGTAATTCCTGCCTGCTCAGCTGCTTGATTATTGCCAGCTGAGCAGCATGATTCCTCACAGCTGAGTTCCATGATTATTGCCTGCTGACTGTTTGATTCATGCCTACTCAGCTCTTTGTTTATTGCCTCCAGAGGCACATGATCAGTGTATGAGAGCAAACATGCTCAGCGCATGATCAGTCAGATGGTCAGCGCCATTAAGTCACGTGATCACTACATGATAGTCATGTGATCAGTCCATGCTCAGTCACGGTAGCAGTGCATGATAGCCACGTGATCATTGCAGGATAGCCACGTGATTAGTGCATGATCAGCCAGGTGATCAGTGAATGATTGCTACATGATCAGTTCATGATTAGTCACGTGATCTGTGCATGACCAGGCAGGTGATCAGTGTATGATCAGCCACGTGAACAGTGCATGATAGCCAGGTGTTCAGTGCATGATCAGTCACCTGATGGGTGTATGATCAGTCACGTGACCGGTACATGGTAGCTACATGATCATTGCATGATCAGCCACGTGAGTAGTGCCTGATAGCCACGTGATGAGTGCATGATCAGTGACGTGATCAGTGCATGATCAGCCACATGATCAGTGCATGATCAATTACGTGATCAGTGCATGATCAGTCACGTGACCAGTACATGGTAGCTGCGTGATCAGTGTATGACCAGCCAAGTGATCAGTGCATGATAGCCACGTGATCAGTGTATGATCAGTCACGTGATACGTGTGTGATCAGCCACGTGATCAGTGCATGATGAGTCAGGTGATCAGTGCAGGATTAATTACGTGATCAGTGCATGATCAGTCACGTGACCAGTACATGGTTGCTACGTGATCATTGCATGATCAGCCACGTGAGCAGTGCATGATAGCCACGTGATCAGTGCATGATCAGTCACGTGATCAGTACATGATCAGTCAACTGAACAGTGCATGATCATTTGCGTGATCTGAGCATGATGAGTCACGTGACCAGTATATGGTAGTACGTGAACATTGCATGACCAGCCAGGTGAGAAGTGCATGATAGCCACGTGATGTGTGCATGATCAGTTACGTGAGCAGAGTATGATCAGCCACGTGATCAGTGCATGAGTGCCACGTGATCAGTGCATGATCAGTCACGTGACTGGTGTGTGGTAAGCCACGTGAACAGTGCATGTTCAACCACGTGATCAATGCATGATATCCACGTGATCAGTGCATGATCAGTTACATGAACAGTGTATGATCAGCCACGTGAGCAGTGCATGGTCATACACGTGAACAGTGTATGATCAGTCAAGTGACCAGTATATGGTAGCTACGTGATCATTGCATGATCAGCCATGTGATCTGTGCATGATAGCCACGTGATCACTGCAAGATAGCCACGTGATCAGTGCATGATCAGTCACGTGATCAGTGCATGACCAGCCACGTGATCAGTGCATGACGAGGCACGTGATCAGTATGACCAGCCAAGTGATCAATGCATGATATCCACGTGATCAGTGCATGATCAGTTACGGGAACAGTGTATGATCAGCCACGTGAGCAGTGCATGTTAAGACACGTGAACAGTGTATGATCAGTCATGTGACCACTATATGGTAGCTACGTGATCATTGCATGATCAGCCATGTGATCTGTGCATGATAGCCACGTGATCACTGCATGATAGCCACGTGATCAGTGCATGACGAGGCACGGGATCAGTATGACCAGCCAAGTGATCAGTGCATGATCAATTACGTGATCAGTGCATGATCACTCACGGGACCAGTACATGGTAGCTACGTGATCATTGCATGATCAGCCACGTGATCAGTGCATGATCAATTACGTGATCAGTGCATGATCAGTTACGTGAGCAGTGTATGATCAGCCACGTGATCAGTGCATGGTCAGACACGTGAACAGTGTATGATTAGCCACGTGATCAGTGCATGATATCCAAGTGATCAGTGCTTGATCAATCACGTGATCAGTGTATGATCAGCCACGTGAACAGTGCATGCTCAGTCACGTGATCAGGGCCTGCTGAGCTGCATGATTACTATCTGCTCATCTGCTTGAAAAATGCCAGCTGAGCTGCATGATTCCTGCCTGTCATCTGCTTGACATTTGCCAGCTGTGCTGTGTAATTCCTGTCTGCTCAGCTGCTTGATTATTGCCAGCTGAGCAGCATGATTCCTCACAGCTGAGTTCCATGATTATTGCCTGCTGACTGTTTGATTCATGCCTACTCAGCTCTTTGTTTATTGCCTCCAGAGGCACATGATCAGTGTATGATAGCAAACATGCTCAGTCACATGGTCAGCGCCATTAAGTCACGTGATCACTACATGATAGTCATGTGATCAGTCCATGCTCAGTCACGGTATCAGTGCATGATCAGCCACGTGATCAGTGCATGATAGCCACGTGATCATTGCAGGATAGCCACGTGATCAGTGCATGATCAGCCAGGTGATCAGTGAATGATTGCTACGTGATCAGTGCATGATCAGTCACGTGATACGTGTGTGATCAGCCACTTGATCAGTGCATGGTCAGTCACGTGTTCAGTGCATGATCAGCCACGTGATCAGTGCATGATCAGTTACGTGATCAGTGCATGATCACTCACGGGACCAGTACATGGTAGTTACGTGATCATTGCATGATGAGCCACGTGATCAGTGCATGATCAATTACGTGATCAGTGCATGATCAGTTATGTGAGCAGTGTATGATCAGCCACGTGATCAGTGCATGGTCACACACGTGAACAGTGTATGATTAGCCACGTGATCAGTGCATGATATCCAAGTGATCAGTGCTTGATCAATCACGTGATCAGTGTATGATCAGCCAGGTGAACAGTGCATGCTCAGTCACGTGATCAGGGCCTGCTGAGCTGCGTGATTACTGTCTGCTCATCTGCTTGACAATTGCCAGCTGAGCTGCATGATTCCTGCCTGTCATCTGCTTGACAATTGCCAGCTGTGCTGTGTAATTCCTGCCTGCTCAGCTGCTTGATTATTGCCAGCTGAGCAGCATGATTCCTCACAGCTGAGTTCCATGATTATTGCCTGCTGACTGTTTGATTCATGCCTACTCAGCTCTTTGTTTATTGCCTCCAGAGGCACATGATCAGTGTATGAGAGCAAACATGCTCAGCGCATGATCAGTCAGATGGTCAGCGCCATTAAGTCACGTGATCACTACATGATAGTCATGTGATCAGTCCATGCTCAGTCACGGTAGCAGTGCATGATAGCCACGTGATCATTGCAGGATAGCCACGTGATCAGTGCATGATCAGCCAGGTGATCAGTGAATGATTGCTACATGATCAGTTCATGATTAGTCACGTGATCTGTGCATGACCAGGCAGGTGATCAGTGTATGATCAGCCACGTGAACAGTGCATGATAGCCAGGTGATCAGTGGATGATCAGTCACCTGATGGGTGTATGATCAGTCACGTGACCGGTACATGGTAGCTACATGATCATTGCATGATCAGCCACGTGAGTAGTGCCTGATAGCCACGTGATGAGTGCATGATCAGTGACGTGATCAGTGCATGATCAGCCACATGATCAGTGCATGATCAATTACGTGATCAGTGCATGATCAGTCACGTGACCAGTACATGGTAGCTGCGTGATCAGTGTATGACCAGCCAAGTGATCAGTGCATGATAGCCACGTGATCAGTGTATGATCAGTCACGTGATACGTGTGTGATCAGCCACGTGATCAGTGCATGATGAGTCAGGTGATCAGTGCAGGATTAATTACGTGATCAGTGCATGATCAGTCACGTGACCAGTACATGGTTGCTACGTGATCATTGCATGATCAGCCACGTGAGCAGTGCATGATAGCCACGTGATCAGTGCATGATCAGTCACGTGATCAGTACATGATCAGTCAACTGAACAGTGCATGATCATTTGCGTGATCTGAGCATGATGAGTCACGTGACCAGTATATGGTAGTACGTGAACATTGCATGACCAGCCAGGTGAGAAGTGCATGATAGCCACGTGATGTGTGCATGATCAGTTACGTGAGCAGAGTATGATCAGCCACGTGATCAGTGCATGAGTGCCACGTGATCAGTGCATGATCAGTCACGTGACTGGTGTGTGGTAAGCCACGTGAACAGTGCATGTTCAGCCACGTGATCAATGCATGATATCCACGTGATCAGTGCATGATCAGTTACATGGACAGTGTATGATCAGCCACGTGAGCAGTGCATGGTCATACACGTGAACAGTGTATGATCAGTCAAGTGACCAGTATATGGTAGCTACGTGATCATTGCATGATCAGCCATGTGATCTGTGCATGATAGCCACGTGATCACTGCAAGATGCACGTGATCAGTGCATGATCAGTCACGTGATCAGTGCATGACCAGCCACGTGATCAGTGCATGACGAGGCACGTGATCAGTATGACCAGCCAAGTGATCAGTGCATGATAGCCATGTGATCAGTGCATGATCAGTCACGTGATCAATGCATGATATCTACGTGATCAGTGCATGATCAGTTACATGAACAGTGTATGATCAGCCACCTGAGCAGTGCATGATCAGCCACATGACCAGTGCATGATCAATTACGTGACCAGTACATGGTAGCTACGTGCTCATTGCATGATCAGCCACGTGAGCAGTGCATGATAGCCATGTGATCAGTGCATGATCAGCCACGTGATCAGTGCATGATCAGCCACATGATCAGTGCATGATCAGTCACGTGACCAGCACATGGTAGCTGCGTGATCATTTCATGATCAGCCACGTTAGCAGTGCATGATAGCCACGTGATCAGTGCTTGATCAGCCACGTGATCAGTGCATGATCAATTACGTGATCAGTGCAAGATCAGTAACGTGACCAGTACATGGTAGCTAAGATCATTGCATGATCAGCCACGTGATCAGTGCATGATAGCCACGTGATCAGTGCATGATAGCCACGTGATCAGTGCATGATCAGTCACGTGATACGTGTGATCAACCACGTGATCAGTGCATGATAGCCACGTGATCACTTCATGAGTAGTCACGTCATCTGTGCATGACCAGGCACGTGATCAGTGTATGATCAGCCACGTGAACAGTGCATGATAGCCACGTGATCAGTGCATGATAGCCACGAGATCAGAACATGATCAGTCATGTGAAGAGTGCATGATCAGCCACGTGATCAGTGTTTGATCAGCCACGTGATCAGTGCATGATCAATTACGTGATCAGTGCATGATCAGTCACGTGACCAGTACATGGTAGCTATGTGATCATTGTATGATCAGCCACGTTAGCAGTGCATGATAGCCACGTGATCAGTGCATGATACCTACGTGATTAGTTCATGATTAGTCACGTGATCCGTGCATGACAGTCACATAATCCGTGCATGATATCCACGTGATCATTGAATTATAGCCACGTGATCAGTTCATGATTAGTCACGTGATCTGTGCATGAACAGGCACGTGAACAGTGTATGATCCGCCACGTGATCAGTGCATTATAGCCACGTGATCAGTGCATGATCAGTCAAGTGATCAGTGCGTGAAGAGTCACGTGATCAGTGCATGATGAGCCACGTGATCAGTGCATGATCAATTACGGGATGAGTGCATGATCAGTCACATGATCAGTACATGGTTGCTACATGATCATTGCATGATCAGCCAAGTGACAGGTGTGTGATCAGCCATGTGTACAGTGCATGTTCAGCCACGTGATCAGTGCATGATAGCCACGTGATTAGTGCATGATCAGTTACGTGAGCAGTGTATGATCAGCCACGTGAAGAGTGCATGATAGCCACGTGATCAGTGCATGATCAGTCACCTGATGGGTGTATGATCAGTCACGTGACCGGTACATGGTAGCTACATGATCATTGCATGATCAGCCGCGTGACAGGTGTGTGATCAGCCACGTGAGCAGTGCATGTTCAGCCACGTGATCAGTGTATGATCAACCAAGTGATCAGTGTATGATCAGCCATGTGAACAGTGCATGCTCAGTCACGTGATCAGAGCCTGCTGAGCTTCGTGATTACTGTCTGCTCATCTGCTTGACAATTGCGAGCTGAGCTGCACGATTCCTGCCTGTCATCTGCGTGACAATTGCCAGCTGTGCTGCGTAATTCCTGCCTGCTCAGCTGCTTGATTATTGCCAGCTGAGCAGCATGATTCCTCACAGCTGAGTTCCATGATTATTGCCTGCTGACTGTTTGATTCGTGCCTATTCAGCTCTTTGTTTATTGCCTCCAGAGGCACATGATCAGTGTGTGATAGCAAACATGCTCAGTCACATGGTCAGCGCCATTAAGTCACGTGATCACTACATGATAGTCATGTGATCAGTCCATGCTCAGTCATGGTATCAGTGCATGATCAGCCACGGATCGGTGCATGATAGCCACGTGATCAGTGTATGATCAGTCACCTGATGGGTGTATGATCAGTCACGTGACCAGTACATGGTAGCTACATGATCATTGCATGATCAGCCACGTGAGAGTGCATGATAGCCACGTGATCAGTGCATGATCAGTCACGTGATCAGTGCATGATCAGTCATGTAATCTGTGCATGACCAGGCACGTGATCAGTGTACGACCAGCCAAGTGATCAGTGCATGATAGCCACGTGATCAGAGCATGATCAGTCACGTGATCAGTGCATGATCAGTCACGTAATCAGTGTATGATCAGCCACGTGATCAGTGCATGATCAATTATGTCATCAGTGCATGATCAGTTACGTGACCAGTACATGGTAGCTAGGTGATCATTGCATGATCAGCCACGTGAGCCCTGCATGATAGCCACGAGATCAGTGCATGATCAGTCACGTGAACAGTGCATGATAAGTCACCTGATCAGTGCATGATCAATTACGTGATCAGTGCACGATCACTCACGTGACTAGTACATGGTAGCTACGTGATCATTGCATGATCAGCCACTTAAGCAGTGCAGGATAGCCACGTGATCATTACATGATCAGTTTCAGGGGCAGAGTATGATCAGCCACTTGATCAGTGCATGATAGCCACGTGATCAGTGCATGATCTGTCACATGTTCAGTGTATGTTCATCTGAGTGATCAGTGCATGGGCAGTCATGTGATCAGTGCATGATATAGAAGTGATCAGTGCATGATCAGTCTCGTGATCAGTGTATGATCAGTCTGATCAGTGTATGATCAACCACGTGATCAGTGCACGATAGCCAGGTAATGAGTGCACGATAGCCAGATGATCAGTGCATGATCAGTCACGTGATCAGTGCATGGTCAGTCACGTGATCAGTGCATGATCAGTCACGTGATCAGTGCATGATCATCCAGGTGATGAGTGCATGTGGAGTCATGTAGTCAATGCATGATAGCGCCGTGATCAGTGCAAGATCAGCCACGTGATCAGTGCATGATGAGTCACGTGATCAGTGCATGATGAGTCACGTGATCAGTGCATGATCAGTCACATGATCAGTGCATGACCAGTCATGTGACCAGTACATTGTAGCTATGTGATAATTGCATGATCAGCCACGTGAGCCGTGCATGATAGCCACGAGATCAGTGCATGATCAGTCACGTGATCAGAGCATGATCAGTCACGTGAACAGTGCATGTTAAGTCACCTGACTGCATGATCAATTACGTGATCAATGCATGATCACTCACGTGACCAGTACATGGTAGCTACGTGATCATTGCATGATCAGCCACGTGATCAGTGCATGGTGAGACACGTGAACAGTGTATGATTAGCCACGTGATCAGTGCATGATATCCAAGTGATCAGTGCTTGATCAATCACGTGATCAGTGTATGATCAGCCAGGTGAACAGTGCATGCTCAGTCACGTGATCAGGGCCTGCTGAGCTGCGTGATTACTGTCTGCTCATCTGCTTGACAATTGCCAGCTGAGCTGCATGATTCCTGCCTGTCATCTGCTTGACAATTGCCAGCTGTGCTGTGTAATTCCTGCCTGCTCAGCTGCTTGATTATGCCAGCTGAGCAGCATGATTCCTCACAGCTGAGTTCCATGATTATTGCCTGCTGACTGTTTGATTCATGCCTACTCAGCTCTTTGTTTATTGCCTCAGAGGCACATGATCAGTGTATGAGAGCAAACATGCTCAGCGCATGATCAGTCAGATGGTCAGCGCCATTAAGTCACGTGATCACTACATGATAGTCATGTGATCAGTCCATGCTCAGTCACGGTAGCAGTGCATGATAGCCACGTGATCATTGCAGGATAGCCACGTGATCAGTGCATGATCAGCCAGGTGATCAGTGAATGATTGCTACATGATCAGTTCATGATTAGTCACGTGATCTGTGCATGACCAGGCAGGTGATCAGTGTATGATCAGCCACGTGAACAGTGCATGATAGCCAGGTGATCAGTGCATGATCAGTCACCTGATGGGTGTATGATCAGTCACGTGACCGGTACATGGTAGCTACATGATCATTGCATGATCAGCCACGTGATAGTGCCTGATAGCCACGTGATGAGTGCATGATCAGTGACGTGATCAGTGCATGATCAGCCACATGATCAGTGCATGATCAATTACGTGATCAGTGCATGATCAGTCACGTGACCAGTACATGGTAGCTGCGTGATCAGTGTATGACCAGCCAAGTGATCAGTGCATGATAGCCACGTGATCAGTATGATCAGTCGTGATACGTGGTGATCAGCCACGTGATCAGTGCATGATGAGTCAGGTGATCAGTGCAGGATTAATTACGTGATCAGTGCATGATCAGTCACGTGACCAGTACATGGTTGCTACGTGATCATTGCATGATCAGCCACGTGAGCAGTGCATGATAGCCACGTGATCAGTGCATGATCAGTCACGTGATCAGTACATGATCAGTCAACTGAACAGTGCATGATCATTTGCGTGATCTGAGCATGATGAGTCACGTGACCAGTATATGGTAGTACGTGAACATTGCATGACCAGCCAGGTGAGAGTGCATGATAGCCACGTGATGTGCATGATCAGTTACGTGAGCAGAGTATGATCAGCCACGTGATCAGTGCATGAGTGCCACGTGATCAGTGCATGATCAGTCACGTGACTGGTGTGTGGTAAGCCACGTGAACAGTGCATGTTCAGCCACGTGATCAATGCATGATATCCACGTGATCAGTGCATGATCAGTTACATGGACAGTGTATGATCAGCCACGTGAGCAGTGCATGGTCATACACGTGAACAGTGTATGATCAGTCAAGTGACCAGTATATGGTAGCTACGTGATCATTGCATGATCAGCCATGTGATCTGTGCATGATAGCCACGTGATCACTGCAAGATAGCCACGTGATCAGTGCATGATCAGTCACGTGATCAGTGCATGACCAGCCACGTGATCAGTGCATGACGAGGCACGTGATCAGTATGACCAGCCAAGTGATCAGTGCATGATAGCCATGTGATCAGTGCATGATCAGTCACGTGATCAATGCATGATATCTACGTGATCAGTGCATGATCAGTTACATGAACAGTGTATGATCAGCCACCTGAGCAGTGCATGATCAGCCACATGACCAGTGCATGATCAATTACGTGACCAGTACATGGTAGCTCGTGTATTGCATGATCAGCCACGTGAGCAGTGCATGATAGCCATGTGATCAGTGCATGATCAGCCACGTGATCAGTGCATGATCAGCCACATGATCAGTGCATGATCAGTCACGTGACCAGCACATGGTAGCTGCGTGATCATTTCATGATCAGCCACGTTAGCAGTGCATGATAGCCACGTGATCAGTGCTGATCAGCCACGTGATCAGTGCATGATCAATTACGTGATCAGTGCAAGATCAGTAACGTGACCAGTACATGGTAGCTAAGTGATCATTGCATGATCAGCCACGTGATCAGTGCATGATAGCCACGTGATCAGTGCATGATAGCCACGTGATCAGTGCATGATCAGTCACGTGATACGTGTGTGATCAACCACGTGATCAGTGCATGATAGCCACGTGATCACTTCATGAGTAGTCACGTCATCTGTGCATGACCAGGCACGTGATCAGTGTATGATCAGCCACGTGAACAGTGCATGATAGCACGTGATCAGTGCATGATAGCCACGAGATCAGAACATGATCAGTCATGTGAAGAGTGCATGATCAGCCACGTGATCAGTGTTTGATCAGCCACGTGATCAGTGCATGATCAATACGTGATCAGTGCATGATCAGTCACGTGACCAGTACATGGTAGCTATGTGATCATTGTATGATCAGCCACGTTAGCAGTGCATGATAGCCACGTGATCAGTGCATGATACCTACGTGATTAGTTCATGATTAGTCACGTGATCCGTGCATGACAGTCACATCCGTGCATGATATCCACGTGATCATTGAATTATAGCCACGTGATCAGTTCATGATTAGTCACGTGATCTGTGCATGAACAGGCACGTGAACAGTGTATGATCCGCCACGTGATCAGTGCATTATAGCCACGTGATCAGTGCATGATCAGTCAAGTGATCAGTGCGTGAAGAGTCACGTGATCAGTGCATGATGAGCCACGTGATCAGTGCATGATCAATTACGGGATGAGTGCATGATCAGTCACATGATCAGTACATGGTTGCTACATGATCATTGCATGATCAGCCAAGTGACAGGTGTGTGATCAGCCATGTGTACAGTGCATGTTCAGCCACGTGATCAGTGCATGATAGCCACGTGATAGTGCATGATCAGTTACGTGAGCAGTGTATGATCAGCCACGTGAAGAGTGCATGATAGCCACGTGATCAGTGCATGATCAGTCACCTGATGGGTGTATGATCAGTCACGTGACGGTACATGGTAGCTACATGATCATTGCATGATCAGCCGCGTGACAGGTGTGTGATCAGCCACGTGAGCAGTGCATGTTCAGCCACGTGATCAGTGTATGATCAACCAAGTGATCAGTGTATGATCAGCCATGTGAACAGTGCATGCTCAGTCACGTGATCAGAGCCTGCTGAGCTTCGTGATTACTGTCTGCTCATCTGCTTGACAATTGCGAGCTGAGCTGCACGATTCCTGCCTGTCATCTGCGTGACAATTGCCAGCTGTGCTGCGTAATTCCTGCCTGTCAGCTGCTTGATTATTGCCAGCTGAGCAGCATGATTCCTCACAGCTGAGTTCCATGATTATTGCCTGCTGACTGTTTGATTCGTCTACTCAGCTCTTTGTTTATTGCCTCCAGAGGCATGATCAGTGTATGATAGCAAACATGATCAGCGCATGATCAGTCACATGATCAGCGCCATTAAGTCACGTGATCACTACATGATAGTCATGTGATCAGTCCATGCTCAGTCAGGTATCAGTGCATGATCAGCCACGTGATCAGTGCATGATCTGTCACAAGATTAGTGTATGATCATCACGTGATCAGTGCACGGGCAGTCATGTGATCAGTGCATGATATAGACGTGAACAGTGCATGATCAGCCACGTGATCAGTGCATGTAGCCACGTGATCAGTGCATGATAGCCACGTGTTCAGTGCATGATCAGTCACGTGATCTGTGCATGATAGCACGTGATCAGTGCATGATCAGTCACGAGATACGTGTGTGATCAGCCACGTGACCAGTGCATGATATCAGTGCATGATAGCCACGTGATCAGTGCATGATCAGTCACGTGATACGTGTGTGATCAGCCACGTGATCAGTGCATGATATCCTCGTGATCAGTGCATGATCAGTCATGATCAGTGCATGATCAGTCACATGATCAGTGCATGTCAGCCACGTCATCAGTGCATGATAGCCACGTGATCAGTGCATACATTTATGTGATCAGTGCATGCGCAATCACGTGATCAGTGCATGAGAGCCACGTGATAAGTGCATGATCAGTCACGTGATAGGTGTGTGATCATCCACGTGAACAGTGCATGCTCAGTCACGTGATCAGGGCCTGCTGATCTGCGTGATTACTGTCTGCTCATCTGCTTGACAATTGCCAGCTGAGCTGCATGATTCCTGCCAGTCATCTCCTTGACATTTGCCACCTGTGCTGCGTAATTCCTGCCTGCTCATCTACTTGATTATTGCCAGCTGAGCAGCATGATTTCTCAGAGCTGACTTCCATGATTATTGCCTGCTGACTGATTCCTGCCTACTCAGCTCTGTGTTCATTCCCTCCAGAGGCACATGATCAGTGTATGACACCAAACATGATCAGCACATGATCAGTCACATGATCAATGCATGATAAGCCAGGTGATCAGTGTACCATCAAGTACATGATCAGTGCATGATTAGTCATGTGACCAGTACATGGGAGCTGCGTGATCATTGCATGATCAGCCACGTGAGCAGTGCATGATAGCCACGTGATCAGTTCATGATCAGCCACGTGATCAGTGCATGATCAGTCACATGATCAGTGCATGATCAGCCACTGATCAGTGCATGATCAGTCACGTGACCAGTACATGGTAGCTACGTGATCATTGCATGATCAGCCCGTGATCTGTGCATGATAGCCACGTGATCAGTGCATGATAGACACGTGATCAGTGCATGATCAGTCACGTGATCAGTGCATGATCAGCCACATGATCAGTGCATGACCAGGCACATGATCAGTGTATGACCAGCCAAATGATCAGTGCATGTTAGCCACGTGATCAGTGCATGATCAGTCACGTGATCAGTGCATGGTCAGTGACGTGATCAGTGCATGATCATGCACGTGATCAGTGCATGTGGAGTCATGTAGTCAATGCATTATAGCGCCGCAATAAGTGCACGATCAGTCCTGTGATGAGTGTGTGATCAGCCAAGTGACCAGTGCAAGATAGCTACGTGATCAGTGCATGATCAGTCACATGATCAGTACATGATAAGCCACGTCATCAGTGCATGATAGTCACGTGAACTGTGCATACAATTACGTGATCAGTGCATGGGCAATCACGTGATCTGTGCATGAGAGCCACGTGATCAGTGCATGATCATTCACGTGATAGGTGTGTGATCAGCGACGTGAACAGTGCATGCTCAGTCACGTGATCAGGGCCTGCTGAGCTGCGTGATTACTGTCTGCTCATCTGCTTGACAATTGCCAGCTGAGCTGTACGATTCCTGCCTGTCATCTCCTTGACAATTGCCATCTGTGCTGCATAATTCCTGCCTGCTCATCTACTTGATTATTGCCAGCTGAGCAGCATGATTTCTCAGAGCTGAGTTCCATGATTATTGCCTACTGATTCCTGCCTACTAAGCTCTTTGTTCATTGCCTCCAGAGGCACATGATCAGTGTATGACACCAAACATGATCAGCACATGATGAATCACATAATCAATGCATGATAGCCACGTGATCAGTGCATGATCTGTCACATAATCAGTGTATGTTCATCCTGGTGATCAGTGCATGGGCAGTCATGTGATCAGTGCATGATATAGAAGTGATCAGTGCATGATCAGTCACGTGACCAGTACATGGTAGCTACGTGATCATTGCATGATCAGCCACGTGATCAGTGCATGATAGCCACGTGATCAGTGCATGATCAGTCAAGTGATCAGTGCGTGAACAGTCACGTGATCATTGCATGATGAGTCATGTGATAAGTTCTGGATCAATTACATGATCAGTGCATGATCAGTCAGGTGACCAGTACATTTTTGCTACGTGATCATTGCATGAACACCCACGTGAGGAGAGCATGATAGCCACGTGATCAGTGCATGATCAGTCACGTGATCAGTACATGATCAGTCACGGGAACAGTGCAAGATCATTTACGTGATCTGTGCATGATCAGTCACATGACCAGTATATGGTAGCTATGTGATCTTTGCATGACCAGCCACGTGAGCAGTGCATGATAGCTACGTGATGTGTGCATGATCAGTCACGTGATCAGTGCATTATAGCTACGTGATAAGTTCATGATTAGTCACGTGATCTGTGCATGACCAGGAACTTGAACAGTGTATGATCAGCCACGTGATCAGTGCATTATAGCCACGTGATAAGTTCATGATTAGTCACGAGATCTGTGCATGACCAGGCACCTGAAAAGTGTATGATCAGCCACGTAATCAGGGCATTATAGCCACGTGATCAGTGCATGATCAGTCAAGTGATCAGTGCGAGAACAGTGACGTGATCAGTGGATGATCAGCCATGTGATCAGTGCATGATCAGCCACATGATCTGTGCATGATCAATGACGTTTTCAGTGCATGATCAGTCACGTTACCAGTATACGGTAGCTACGTGAACATTGCATGACCAGCCAGGTGAGAAGTGCATGACAGCCACCTGATGTGTGCATGATCAATTACATGAGCAGAATATGATCAGCCACGTGATCAGTGCATGAGTGCCACGTGATCAGTGCATGATCAGACACGTGACAGGTATGTGATAAGTCACGTGAACAGTGCATGTTCAGCCACGTGATCAGTGCATGATATCCACGTGATCAGTACATGATCAGTTACGTGAACAGTGTATGATCAGCCACGTGAGCAGTGCATGGTCAGACACGTGAACAGTGTATGATCAAACACGTGATCAGTGCATGATATCCACGTGATCAGTGCATGATCAGTCTCGTGAACAGTGCATGATCAGTCACGTGATCAGTGTATGATCCGCCACGTGATCAGTGCATGATCAATTACGTGATCAGTGCATGATCAGTCATGTGACCAGTACATGGTAGCTATGTGAACATTGTATGATCAGCCACGTAAGCAGTGCATGAGAGACACGTGATCAGTGCTTGATCAATTACGTGATCAGTGCATGATCAGTCATGTGACCAGTACATTGTAGCTACGTGATCATTGCATGACCAGCCACGTGAGCAGTGCATGATAGCCAAGGGATGTGTGCATGATCAGTACGTGATCAGTGCATGATCAGCCACGTGATCAGTGCATGATCAGCCACGTGATCAGTGCATGATCAGTCACGTGATCAGTGCATGATCAGCCACGTGATCAGTGCATGATCAGTCACGTGACCAGTATATGGTAGCTACGTGATCATTGCATGACCAGCCACGTGAGCAGTGCATGATAGCCACGGGATGTGTGCATGATCAGTCACGTGATCAGTGCATGATCAGTCACGTGTTCAGTGCACGATCAGCCACGTGATCAGTGCATGATCAATTACGTGAGCAGTTCCTGATCAGTTACGTGAGCAGTGTATGATCAGCCAAGTGATCAGTGCATGGTCAGACACGTGAACAGAGTATGATCAGCCACGTGATCAGTGCATGATCAATTACGTGATCAGTGCATGATAGTCACGTGACCAGTACATGGTAGCTACGTG